>NC_090924.1:654576564-655201564 GCF_040938575.1 Ambystoma mexicanum
TTTGTGTGCATTTTGGTTGCACAGGATAGCTTGTGTTTAAGTAGCTAGGGATGCAGACGATGTGGCACTTCCATGGCAACTATCTCAGGGTGGTAGGGTTGTGACAGTTGACTGTCACTTTGTCATCATCGATTGTCACCTGGTATGTGCCAGGCCTGTGTGCACTCCGCAGGGGTGGGAGTTTAGGTGAAAAATGTGGCCACAAGCTGGGTCCGGGCTTCCTCGCCACGTGCCCTGTCCCCTCCCATGGGCAGCGCCTGTGCCTGTGGTTGGGGATGTGGGGGCACCACCATGTCCACCGGGACGCCCTGCCGTGTTGCAACATTGTGCAGGACACATGCTGCCACAATGATCCTGCACACTACTGGTGGTGCATAGAGTAGTTGCCCACCAGAGCGGTCAAGGGAGCGGAAACGTGACTTGAGCACTCCGAATGTGCGCTCCACTATGCCCCTGGTTGCAATATGGGCGGCGTTGTATCTTACCTGGGGTGGTGTGGTGGGGTTCCGGATTGGCGTCATCATGTGGTTGCTCAGAGGGTAGGCACTGTCCCCTGGGGAGGTGATAATAATTGAGAATATTAGGGTTGGGATATTTGTCTGTGTGTGACTTGCATGCATGTGCAAGGGCATTTGTACTGACCTAGGAGCCATGTGTCGCCATGCTGCCCAGCTTCCAGGGCCCGGCTCAGGGCGGACATTCTGTATATGAAACTGTCATGGGTGGAGCCAGGGTAGTTTGCATAGACAGAGGTGATGATTCCCTTTGCATCGCATACCACCTGTACATTGATGGAATGCCAGTGCTTGCGGTTTCGGTAGATGTGCTCAGTGGCCCTAGGTGGACGTAGGGCCACATGGGTGCAATCTATGGCACCGAGCACTTTGGGGAAGTGTGCCACCCTGAAAAAATCCAGGACAACGGCCTGCCTTTCTGCGGGTGTTCTGGGCATGTATATGTGCCTGCGGACTGAGGGGCGCGCTGTCATGATTGCCAGTACCTGGTGTAGGCAGCGTGACTGCGTGGCCTGTGAGACCCCCCTCCACTATGGCAGTGGTCCGCTGAAACGACCCAGTGGCCAAAAAATGCAAGACATTGAGCAGCTTCTCCAAGGGGCTCAATGCTTGGGAGCAAAAGGTGGGGGATGTGAGGTCATCTTCCCACTCCCTGACAAGGTCTAGGATGATATGGGGTGGAAACCTATACCTGCCGTAGACCTGGTCGTCAGGCATCCCAAAAAGGCTTGTCCGTGGTGCAAAAATGCGTGCCCTGGCTATTCTCCTCCTCCTGCGGTGTCCCACAATCAGTGCAGCAACAAATGGGGCATTCATCGTCGCTGTATATACGCGTTTGTTGTTTGCGCGCACTTTTATGCTGTGCGCGGGCGCGGGACGCCTCCGTGTGGGCGGACTCGTTGGTTTCCCGTATTCGGGTGTCATCGCGTGTGATCGGAGGGGAGCGAGCGTACACGCGATTGGCCTGGGTACGTGTGTTTCGGGGTGCGCGGGTAGTTCCACACGCCATTGGCCTGGGTACGTGTGTTTCGGGGTGCGCGGGTAGTTCCACACGCCATTGGCCTGGGTACGTGTGTTTCGGGGTGCGCGGGTAGTTCCACACGCCATTGGCCTGGGTACGTGTGTTTCGGGGTGTGCGGGTAGTTCCACACGCCATTGGCCTGGGTACGTGTGTTTCGGGGTGCGCGGGTAGTTCCACACGCCATTGGCCTGGGTACGTGTGTTTCGGGGTGCGCGGGTAGTTCCACACGCCATTGGCCTGGGTACGTGACGCCATTGGCCTGGGTACGTGTGTTCCGGGGTGCCGTGAACTTTCACACGCGATTGGCTGAAATCCACGTGTGTTCTGTCATCACGTGCAATGAGGGATACTCCCTCGCACGTCACGTCACAGACGCGCTCACGCGCTAAGGGCCTTTGGTCCAATGAAAATGCGTATGCGTGCAGACGCGCTTACGCGCTAAGGGCCTTTCCTCGAATTACACGCTGACGTGCAGAATTTTCACGTGCCAAATCACTCTGTATCAAGCTGGCCACGCGTAAGCACACGGAAGACCACGCTCCTGCCCAGAAGGCCGAACTACTGCCCCCCAGAGCCCCGAGCACGCTCCCACCTGCCATCTGCTGCTGCCTGACTGCCTGCTGCCCACGTGCCCTGCCATTTGCTGCCTGCACATCAGCCAGGGGTGCTGTTGGTGTGACCACCCCTGCTGGAACCAAAGACTCCCGACTGGGATTCCATCGCTCCACAGCCCAGCCCCAGGACCCAGTTGCCCACCCACTCCTGCCTCTGGGGTTGTCATGTCGGGGCAAACTCCATCTGTGACCACTGACAACCCCCGGCCAGAGAGGCAGAGGGGCACCAGCTTCAGTGCCACCGAAGTTGGTGTGCTGGTGGAGCAAGTCCTGGGGCAGTATGATGCCCTCTTCGGAAGTTCCCGCGCCGACAAGGAAGGACGGACTCGGATCTGGACTGACATCGTGACTGCCATCAACGCGGAGGGGGTGGCAGTCCGCGACTTCCAACATGTCAAGAAGCGCTGGGAGGACTTCAGGTCCAGGACCCTGAACAAGGCCCGGCGCCTCTTGAAGGCAGCGGATGCCAAGGGGCGCCGGGGCCACTTGTCGGAAGAACAGATGGGGGTCCTGGAACACATATCCCCAGCGCTCCACGTCCAGGTCCTTGAGAGGCAGACCCGTCTGGAGTCGAGCGGTGAGTGTACATGCATCCTGATTGTGAGCAGTGCGTGTGGTGATTGTTCAGTAGTGTGCAGGTTGCACATCTGTTTGTATGGGGTCGAGTATGGGTGCGGGTGTACAGGTCCGTGGGGCTGACACATGCGAGGGCTGTAATGTGTGAGACATGGATGGTGCCTGTGTGTGTGGGCTTGCATGCCAAATGCAGTTGTGTGGGCACACAAGTTTGTATGAATGTGTATGTGAGTAGACATGTCCGTGATGTCACGCATGTATGTTGTTTTCAGCTGCATGTATCAGCGCTGTGTACATGTGCATGTGTGTGTATTTGACAAGGGTGCAACAGTGATGCAACATGGATGCATGTGACAGCGGTATGTGGAAGCCTGATGGGCAGATGTGACATGGATGCCCGTCTGAACAGTGCGACACTTGGCAGAGGTGTACACATGCATGCAAGTGTGGTGGTGTGTGTACATGTGTGGTGCACTTCCTGTGTTGCATGTGATGTCTGGCTCACCTTTGGCTGCTCATGCTGTTGTATGCGTATGGATGGTGTTGGCAGTTGCGATATGGCTGTGGTATGGCTCGTGTGTGCGAGTTGTAATGACATGTGTGTTGGGGATCGTGATGACATGTCTGAGGTTTGCCAATGCCATTCATGTACAACTGTCATGTGTGTATGTGTCCATTGTACATTGCCCTGATGCGTGTGTTTTGTTTCTCCCTGTCTGCAGCGTCAACTGATGAAGAGGGCGGAGAAGGTGCTGTGGAGCACAGCAGCGGGGATCCCACCGCCAGCCGGAGACGCAAGGCCCGGCTCCCCTCCCATGTTGTCATCTCGTCGGGGAGTGAGGAGTCCGGTGCCGCGTCCCAGGCCGCAGCTGCCGGGGGGAGGTCCAAGAGGCGGAGGTTGCAGTTGGACTCCTCGGCAGCAGAAGGGGCAGCTGGGACCCCACAGGGCCCAACGGGGGAAGATGGCACAGAGTCATCCAGGTTGGTGGGGGGTTTGGTGGAGGAGGAGGCCGTGCAAGCACCAGAGATGGGGTCTGGGGGTGGGGATCCCACTGGTGCTAGTGGTGCAGTGCAGGACCAGGGACAGGAGGCAGCACAGGCTGCCGCGGAGGTGCCTGTGTGCAATCCTGTCCCTGATCCTGTCCCTGCATCATCTTGCACCAGCAGGGATGCCTATGTCCAGACCAGTTTTCAGGCAGGGGATGAGCTGACGTCAACTGGCCTTCCTCTGCCTGCGGACGTGGCTATCCAGGCCCGGGTTGAGCCTGTCCTGGCTGGTGTGGCGTTGCGTCAACGGGCCATGCGAGGTGACCTGCAGTCTTTTCATGAAGAGACTGCACGTCATCTCGAATGGCTCGTTGACCACGTCAGCCTGCTGGGACAGGTCACCCAGGCCGGATTCCTCCGTCTGATGGGGCTTGCCACGACCCCCTCCTCAGCTGGACCCCCTACGCGCCAGTCGTCCTCTGTGCCATCTTCCCACCCATCAGTCACCTGGGTGCCCTGTGGAGCTGCCTCTGACGGTGCGGCCAGGCTGGTGGAGGAGGCATCCCTGCCACAGTCGGGAGTCGGACGTCCAGCAGGGGTGGCCACGTCAACGACTGCACCCCAGCCGGCGGAGGATGTGCAGGCAGCAGGAGGCAGTGCAGGGGCAGAGGCACAGCAGCAGCAGCACCATGGTGGGAGCCATGAAGGCTCGGGGCCTTCGACATCGGAGGGGCAGGCATCGGCCGGAGGGCAGGAGGACCCAGGACAAAAAGTGTCTTCCGTGTGGCAGCGGTTGGGCCACGCCATAGATGCGGAGCGGCAGCGGGCGGAAGAGGCACGGCTCTCAATGGTCAGGGCGGAGAACTCCATGCAGAGGGCCCTGAGGCGGGCCGAGTGCCTCGAGGCAATCCGCAGGGGTTTGGAGGTGGACACGTCGACGGCCCTGCGGACCCTCGGGGCCATGGAGGAGGACCGCCTCCGGGACATTGAGGAGGAGTTCGATGATGCCCTGGCCCGGCACATCCAGAAGTGAGCCGTGGAACTAGCCCGCTGCCCTTGTACATAGTTATGGAGGTAGTGTTAGGTTTCATTTTTGTTTTTGTTTCATTTGGACCTTTTGGACATTGGCCACATTTTTGTATATATTTTTTTTATTAGTTAGTGTAGTTAGATAGGTTTCCTTTATTTTGTTGGGATAATGGACCCTGGCTTCTTGCATTGTACATAGTTGTAGACTTGTACATACTTTCTTTTTTAACATTCTCCATGGATCAATGGCTTTTATTTTTATTTCCCATTGGATTTTGTTTTGTGGACATTGACTTTGTACAACATTACTTTGTATTTCAATATATTTTTATTTTTTTTATTTTGAACGGACATGCTTCTTTTCATTTTTTTACATTCACATTTCTGTTTCTTCATTTTTGATTCTATTCATGTTTCCTTTAATACATTATTTTTTTGTTGAACTTCAATGTGTGGTATCTCATTGTTTTCATGCATTTCATGTTATGGGTTTTGAGATTCACTGACACCCATTGGGTGTATGTGAGGGACATGTGTTTGTTTCGGAACTTCCAATTGGTGTTCTGTGATTGCAAATTATGAGTGGGTGGATGCAATACTCGGGTGGGTGTTTTGCATTTGGGGGCTGACCATAGAGACCAGGGTTCTGGATTGTGATGACATGTTGGGTGGGGAACATGAGTTGGACATGGGTGGGGGCCTGGTGGAGGCTGCCCCTGCACTGCTGGGGGGTGGGGGTGCAAGGGGACATGAGTGGGACATGGTTGGGGGCCTGCTGGCAGGTGCCCCACAGTGCTGGGGGGTGGGGGTGCAGGGGGACATGAGTGGGGGCCTGCTGGGGGGTGGGGGTGCAAGGGGACATGAGTGGGACATGGTTGGGGGCCTGCTGGCAGGTGCCCCACAGTGCTGGGGGGTGGGGGTGCATGGGGACATGAGTGGGGGCCTGCTGGGGGGTGGGGGTGCAAGGGGACATGGTTGGGGGCCTGCTGGCAGGTGCCCCACAGTGCTGGGGGGTGGGGGTGCAGGGGGACATGAGTGGGGGCCTGCTGGGGGGTGGGGGTGCAAGGGGACATGAGTGGGACATGGTTGGGGGCCTGGTGGCAGGTGCCCCACAGTGCTGGGGGGTGGGGGTGCAAGGGGACATGAGTGGGGGCCTGCTGGGGGGTGGGGGTGCAAGGGGACATGGTTGGGGGCCTGGTGGCAGGTGCCCCACAGTGCTGGGGGGTGGGGGTGCAAGGGGACATGAGTGGGGGCCTGCTGGGGGGTGGGGGTGCAAGGGGACATGAGTGGGACATGGTTGGGGGCCTGGTGGAGGCTGCCCCTGGTGACTGGAGGGGTGGGGGTGGTGGGAGACATGGGTGGGGGCCTTGTGGAGGCTGCCCCTGGTGACTGGAGGGGTGGGGGTGGTGTGAGACATGGGTGGGGGCCTGGTGGAGGCTGCCCCTGGTGACTGGAGGGGTGGGGGTGGTGGGAGACATGGGTGGGGGCCTGGTGGAGGCTGCCCCTGGTGACTGGGGGGGTGGGGGTGCTGGGAGACATGGGTGGGGGCCTGGTGGAGGCTGCCCCTGGTGACTGGAGGGGTGGGGGTGGTGGGAGACATGGGTGGGGGCCTTGTGGAGGCTGCCCCTGGTGACTGGAGGGGTGGGGGTGCTGGGAGACATGGGTGGGGGCCTGCTGGGGGGTGGGGGTGCAAGGGGACATGTGGCTTGGCTGGGGGGCATGCCCATGGTGGATGGGCTGCCTGCGGGACATGACCAGGGGTGCAGGGTAGTCCCCTGTGGTGTGGGCTGCCTGCAGAGGTCGTGGAGGGGGTAGAGGGGAGACCTGGGAGGACCCACACTGGCAATTCACCTCTTCAACTTCCCGCACACCTCCGTAATACACTGCCCCACTCGCACAGGCCCAATCGCGTGTAGGATTTCTCGCGCACCCCTGAAATCCACGTACCCAGGCCAATCGCGTGTAGAATTTCTCGCGCACCCCTGAAATCCACGTACCCAGGCCAATCGCGTGTAGATTTTCTCGCGCACCCCTGAAATCCACGTACCCAGGCCAATCGCGTGTAGAATTTCTCGTGCACCCCTGAAATCCACGTACCCAGGCCAATCGCGTGTAGATTTTCTCGCGCACCCCTGTAATCCACGTACCCAGGCCAATCGCGTGTAGAATTTCTCGCGCACCCCTGAAATCCACGTACCCAGGCCAATCGCGTGTAGATTTTCTCGCGCACCCCTGAAATCCACGTACCCAGGCCAATCGCGTGTAGAATTTCTCGCGCACCCCTGAAATCCACGTACCCAGCCCAATCGCGTGTAGAATTTCTCGCGCACCCCTGAAATCCACGTACCCAGCCCAATCGCGTGTAGAATTTCTCGCGCACCCCTGAAATCCACGTACCCAGCCCAATCGCGTGTAGATTTTCTCGCGCACCCCTGAAATCCACGTACCCAGGCCAATCGCGTGTAGAATTTCTCGCGCACCCCTGAAATCCACGTACCCAGGCCAATCGCGTGTAGATTTTCTCGCGCACCCCTGAAATCCACGTACCCAGGCCAATCGCGAGTAGAATTTCTCGCGCACCCCTGAAATCCACGTACCCAGGCCAATCGCGTGTAGATTTTCTCGCGCACCCCTGAAATCCACGTACCCAGGCCAATCGCGTGTAGAATTTCTCGCGCACCCCTGAAATCCACGTACCCAGCCCAATCGCGTGTAGAATTTCTCGCGCACCCCTGAAATCCACGTACCCACCCCAATCGCGTGTTGAATTTCTCGCGCACCCCTGAAATCCACGTACCCAGCCCAATCGCGTGTAGAATTTCTCGCGCACCCCTGAAATCCACGTACCCAGCCCAATCGCGTGTAGAATTTCTCGCGCACCCCTGAAATCCACGTACCCAGCCCAATCGCGTGTAGGATTTCTCGCGCACCCCTGAAATCCACGTACCCAGGCCAATCGCGTGTAGAATTTCTCGCGCACCCCTGAAATCCACGTACCCAGGCCAATCGCGTGTAGTATTTCTCGCGCACCCCTGAAATCCACGTACCCAGGCCAATCGCGTGTAGAATTTCTCGCGCACCCCTGAAATCCACGTACCCAGGCCAATCGCGTGTAGAATTTCTCGCGCACCCCTGAAATCCACGTACCCAGCCCAATCGCGTGTAGATTTTCTCGCGCACCCCTGTAATACACGTACCCAGGCCAATCGCGTGTAGAATTTCTCGCACAACCCTGAAATACACGCTCCCCGCTCTGCGTTTGCTGCTGCCCTTTGCGCTGGATTGGGGATTTTGATGGCTTTTCCCTGCGCAAGGGGCGTTCTTGGGGGCGTAACTGACGCTGCTGCAGGGTCGCTGCGCCACTCTGCGCCACGGCTGGTTGTGGATGTTGGAATCCATGAATACGCTGTGCGCCTGAATGTGTTTCGGCGCACGCGGCTGGCGCAGACTACCGCACGCGCACACTGTGCGCCAGCCGCGTGCGCCACTTGTGTGCCGAATTCTATGAATTGGCCCCTTAGTGTTCTGGAGAATGCTTCCCTTCTCCAGGTATTTTGTTCTCAATGTTCTCAGAGTGCCAGGGGAATTATTCCATTCCCTGGGCCTTCTTCTGGTTAGCTTCATGATATAAACCACCAGGGTTTACGGCTTCCTTCCCCTGATCTTTCTTGGCTTCATGGGGTAAAACAACAGGAGGTATTGCTTCCTTGGCCTGAAGTCTCTTGGCTCCCAGAGTCACAAAGGCTGGCCAGAATTACTCCCTTCCCCGTCCCAAGCCCGTCTCAGACTTTAGTATGCAGTTCACACTGCCAGCAGGAATGCCTCCTTTCCCCTGGCTTCTTTGCCCCTTTTGGCTATTATCAGGGGAGTGGGGGGCGGCTTCTCTTTCCTTGGCTTGGTTTGCACTTCAAAGGTTCACAGTTCAAATGAGCTCCCAATCTTATGGGTGTGTATCCCAGAACTGTCTATTTCTCTTGTCTTTTTGCTTTAGCCCTGGTTCACTAGCCTGCCAGGTACTGTGACTATGAAGATGACTTGGGTTGTTCTTTATAAAAAAGGGGTGTGTCCCAGACCAGTGGGATTGTCCCCATGTGGTGCTGCAGACCTGGTTCACTATCCTGCCAGGTACTGTGACTATGAAAATAACTTAGGTTACTCTTCATAAAAGAGTGCAGGTCCCTGACCCGTGTTCAGACACTTGTCAGCCCTTCTTAAGGCCCACCAACTGCCTCGGCAACCCAGGTATCTGAAAGGGGCTTGCTGCCGGTGTTCTTTGATCAGTCGCAGGCTCTCCTCTTTGTCTTTTCGGGCCTCTCTTGGCCCCTGCTGCTTTCCTTTGTGCTGCAGTGTTTCCGTAGTATTTGGTTCATTGACTGCGCATTCCAGCTGCTTCTTGTGCTTGGATAGCTGCTTCACCACGGCTCCATTCGGTCCCTCCACAGTGGACCAGATAGGGACAGCTCCGCCTGCAGGGCAGCGTCCCCTGAAATGACTTCCTCTGTTATCTGCTCCGGCCTGCTTCCCATCTCGTGGTTCCTCCAGGGAGAGCTTTTTTTGCTCCTTCCTGGTTTCCCTTGTCAGTTTTGAATGGGTTCAGCTCAATCAGGTTTCGGAAAACACTAGACCGTTCATTCAAGTTCTCATGAGTGCTCTCTATGCTTCCACACTTCTTCGTCCTAGTACTAATCCTGAGATTTTCTAGTGAGTCAATTGGTCTCTCCCACATCTCAGTACTTAAGGGATACATGTCCCTTGAAGAGTCCACACTCTTCCTTGTCCGAGTACTTCTTATATTGGTGGTATAGCAAAAACATATAGGAACACTAGGGAAAGTGTTGCTGTGAGGGGTGAAGGAAGGTGTGTTGGGGTTAGGTAGGGGATCCCCTTATGGGAGAAGTGCCGACATCTGGGGATTCATCACAACTGATATACACAAACACAAACAATTATACAAATTGATGAGCACACAAAAATACATACACAGCAACACCACTGCACACACACTAATGAAGTGTATCAAGAGGAGTAGAAGGCGGGACACCGTCAGTGGCTTTCGTGTCACCAATGTGTTGGGGCGCATGAGGTGTTCCAGGGTGGGATCCTCTGAGTATTCACATCCTACCTGAAAACATACTCTTCCTTGAATATGCACTGGTGCAAAAGTAGAATGTGTGCTTGATTAGAGAACATATTTATGTCTACTGCTTGTGAGTTTGCAACCTCACTATAATGTTCCACAATGTTTTAGGATAGATAACATTAAATATAGGCAACATTCCCTCATCTATGGACTCAGGACTTATGTATGAGTAGATGCAATGTTTTTTTTTATGTTTTCCTATATTTGGCAACCTATGGCATAATAGCGGAGTACCGGGGCACATGATGCCATTGCATGGGCATTCATTAGGTGGGTATGCAAATGCACTTTATAAGAAGCCATTACTAGAGCATAGGATGGGTGATGGTAAGAGCTAGCATGTGGTGAGACTACCTGTCCATATGATGGAAAAACAAAGAATATTGTTTAAGGGCCTGAAGTACATGGTAATATGAAGCCAATACCTGGCATTGTAAGTGAATACTTCAAACATGAAAGGAGACTTCATAGGCATATGGTGCCATTCCTACGCTGCAACACTAATGCACCCTTTTGTATAGCACTCAAAAACTTAGTTCACAAATTCACACATTTACAAATTATATGCTCTAAAATTCATATAAACGGCACACAAAACACAACCCAAACCTCAAATCTGTCCACTCTAATCTGTACACTGCATAACACACACACTTAAAAAACATTTCTTTTGGCTGTGTCTGCACTTGTTAATCCTTGGTCCCTCTGAAGTACATTTGAAATTGCATGTAAACAATATTTATGTGTATTTGGAAAGGCAGTTTCAAGGAGGCATGGAGCTAATCATCTGCTCCGTGATGCAGAGAGCACCATGATATGATATGATATGGCATTTATATCGTGCCTAGACACAAGTGTTTGAAGGCGCGACGAGGCAAGGGGGGAACAAAAAGGGAGGACAGACAACGATCCTACTAGGCCAAGTGTCATTCAGATCGCGCAAGTGATTGGGAAGGTGGGAAAAGGAAAAGTGTGCGGGGTAAGGGAGAGGGGAAAGTGCAGTACATGAGAAACAGTGGAATAAATAAGATACTAAATAACGGCCAGCTGGTGGCAAGTGCAAGGAAGAGCAGACAAAGGTGCTGGTAGGGGGACTGTAGGGATACAGAAAAGAACAACAGAACAACTGTCCCCAGGTGCAGGGGTTGCCAGGGAATCAGTGCAAGTGCAAGCGGGCAATTGACGGAGCCCGGGGCCTGGGCCAGAGATCAGAAAGGGTGGCCAGGTAACCCCAGCAGTTTCAGTCAGGAAATCAGCAGGGAAAAGGGGGAGAGAAAGCAGAGGCAAAGATGAAGGTTTTGAGGTGCTTCCGGAACCGGAGATGGTTCTCCTTGAGTTTCAGGGAGGCACGAAGGCTGTTCCAGAGAGGGGCCCCAGCCGAAGAGAGTAATCTGCCACCAACTTGTTGCTTGGAGAAGCGACTGACACTGAGGGAGTTGGAGGCAGATGAGCGAAGAGCTCGAGAAGGAAGATATTTAGGAAGAGAGAGTAGAAGATATTGTGGCCCCAGACCCCAGAAGGCCTTGTGTACAATGCAGAGGGTTTTTAACTTAATCCTCGCAGCCACTGGGATCCAGTGCAGGGATTTCATTCCTGGAGAGATACAATCCCTGGGCTTGAGGCCAAGGACAAGTCTTGCAGTCCTGTTCTGGGTAAGTTGCAGAGGGCGGAGATTAGAGGCAGGCAGATTTAGATAGAGGCTGTTAGAATAGTCCAGCCTAGAGAGGAGCAGGGCTGTGGAGACAGTGAGCTTCTGGGGGAAGGAGAGGAAAGGAAGAATACCTCTAAGGAGTTGCAGCTGGTAGTGTGACTTCTTAGAGACGTCAGAGATGTGAGGGGAGAAGGAGAGAGCAGAGTCAAAGATGACCCCAAGGTTTTTAGCCTTGCAGGTGGGAGTAGGAAGAGGGCCGGGAGAGGCCGGCCAGAGAGCTGCAGGGAAGGAGGGAGTGGATGTGCCAATGAGTAGAATCTCAGTCTTACTGGCATTAAGGTAGAGGTCTTTGGTTGCACATTACTCCTGGATGGCAGACAGACAGTCAGAAATGAGGGAAGGAGAGGAGGAGACCGAGGTTAGCCTGAAAATGAGCTGGGTATCATCCGCATACGGCTAATTGATATTATTCAAAGGACTAGTGTGGAAGACACTCTTTGGGATAGAAGGTACTTAACATTTGCCTTCCCCAGACAGTAATATTTTTGCAGTTTATATCTGTTATCGGTATTTTCTAAAAACATTTTTCATTTTTTATGTTTTCTTTAGGATATCCAGTACTTAGCTCTTTACCAGAGGCTGCTGGAACTCTAGCCATTGGGCGAACCAAATGGGGTTTGCAGGTAGGAAGGATCTTGCCTATTTTTTGAAACTGCGATCTGATGCTGACAATAGTGGGGTGCTTGAGTGTGACGAGAAGGGTTTGTTCAGCACTAACTAAGAAGTGCATATTACGGAGATTATAGGAACGTGTTTTCGTTCTAGTTTTCTCTGATATTCTTTAGCCTTTTATAAACCTAATGATGCTAGAGATGAAACCAGATTGATTAAGTCAATTAAGAGGTTCTGTAAAAACAGGTTAGATTTGATGTTTAATAACACGGTGGATAAGAGAGATGTCCATCGAGGGATCAAAATTATAGGGATGCTCTATACCCTGAGGTGTTATAACATGTTGTTTTCGAGAGGAGGCACCAAGAGAGGGGTGACTTAGGTATGCAATTTTAGACACGTTTTTTAAAAAAAATGATTTTTATAACTGTATGTTTGTTTTGTTTTTAGAAGTATCTGTTAAATGTTCATCCAATCCTGATGAAGACACTTAAATTGGTCAAGTCGAAACTATTCACCATCTGGGGAGCTTTTTCGAAAAAAAAGAACTATCTGTTAAAGCACCAATAGTCGATATTTTTTCTGGAATGAACTATGATCAGTAATTAGGTTTATAATGAAATGTACCAATGAAATGAATTATTCTTTTTATGGCACTTTATTACATTTATATAACTTTTAGATGTGCAAATAACTTCGAATGAATGTGTTTGAATGTATGATTAGTAAAATAAATATTTTCTATGTACTATGTATTATATAATTCAAAATAAAATGAAAATGATTATTTGAATTTGCATCTATTCGCCCTTCTTTTTGGAGTCTACTCCCCTCCTGGTGCCACCTTTCGTGTATTATTATATGTTCTTACCTCAAGGTACCAGTGATTGTTTGAGGTTCCCACTTCTTTTGGGTTTTGTTTATTAAGTGCAGCACGTTGCTGTGTGGGGATTAAGGAAGTTGTGCTTCCCCCCGCCTTTGAGGTATTTGTTCCTCTTTTGTTTAGGCGGTGGTATCTTGTCTATTTTTCCCTTGGCCAACCAGGGCCTCACTATGTCGGCGTCAGACTCAGTTTCGTTCAGTGAAGAACAGTTGGCAGAGGTGATTAAGATCCCCTCTTTTTTTGACAAGCTACAGCTGGACAATGTTACGGGGGATTACCTAAACATAACTAGCGATAGCATATTGCGATTAAAGAAAAAGAAATTTCGAACGGAAATGCATAGCCATTTGTTAACAGAATATTTAAAAAAGAACATCATCCCAACTGGTTTACTCGTCCGTAACGAGCCTTGCCTGTTTGTAGATGATGTTGAATACAAACATGCATTTTCTGGTATAGGAACTAAATGTAGCAGGGACTGGATGCTCCTCACCATAAACACAGCCTTAAAGAAAAGTATGGCAGTAGGAGAAGAGATCCAGAAAGCAGAATTGGCTTTTAAAGCTGACACTACGATTGTCAATATCAAAGAAAAGCTGGAAATAATTGAAAATCAAGTGATAGACTTTATCAAGATCACTACTGCTAAGAAAATGGAGAAATTAATTAAAGATGTTAAGAATTTCTCCAAAGAGACGGCTTATCCTTACTTACATGCAGACTATCAGGGCCCAGCGAACTGGAATGATCCAGATAGCAATGTAGGTGTACCGGCTCGAAAAAAAAGTCACTTTCTCAGACACTTCGTCTGATGAAGGAGATGGATATCACAGAGGAAGGAGAGGTAACCAACAAAGGCAAAAGAACAGAGGCTTCCAAAGAGGAGGGAGGAGAGGAAGACAGAATATGTTTTTCCAATATCCTCCCTATTTTTACCCACAAGGGTTTATTCCCCCGGGGCCCATGCAACCATACCCATCTCAGGAACTTCCTTTTCCTCCACCTCAGGCAGGCCCACCCCCATTAGGAAAGGTGTTCGAAACAAGAAGGCGAGCATACAGAAGATAAACGCTCCATCAGCGGTATACAATCTGTCCAACAGGAGCTTGACTACTAAAGAAATTTCTATATTGGAAAAAGGATTCTCTTTTATTCCCATGAAGAATCCGAGTAAAATGGACATTGAAACAGAATTGAGGGTTTTTCTTCGGAAGATTAGATTAAAAGACTTTTTCAGTGGGCAATCCAAAGACTTGGGTGAGAATATGGCGAACACCCCATTTAAACCTCCATCTAGATTTACTCCTTCTCTCAACATGATCTCTAAAGAGACTGCCATTTTTGAAAAGGTAGTGCTCCGAGACTTTAATGTCATTTATGACAATATAGAGAAAAAGAATGAAGGAACCAAATGTTATAACTTCTCTAAAGAAGACTGGGCAGGTCTCAAGAATTTATATTCTGACAGATCTGTGGTAATCAAAAAAGCAGATAAGGGAGGAGGAGTGGTAGTGTGGGACGCGATTAAGTATGACCTTGAGGTTATGAGACAACTAGATAACCGAGAGGTGTACGTTAAATTGCAGGGAGATCCCTCCCCCAGTATATTAAGAGAAATTGAAAATCTGGGGAAGGATGCTCTAGAAAGGGAAATTATCACCCAGAAAGAATTCAATTTTCTTGTCCCCAAGAACACTAGGACTCCTCTCATTTATATGCTACCTAAAATTCATAAGAGCATGTCAGCCCCTCCAGGAAGACCCATTGTTTCCCTCAGTGGGTCTATTTTGGAACCAGTTGGGCAGTATTTAGACTATTTTTTTAAACCATTGGCTAAGAACACCCCTACGTATTTATCCGACTCTTGTGATGTTATTAGAATTGTAGAGGCTTTTCCATTCAATAGCGACCACGACTTATTGATAACTCTAGATGTAGAGTCGCTTTATTCGAACATTCCCCAGGAGGACTCACTGGGGATTATTAAGAGGTTTCTCCAGACTAGGATCGATACCATCTCAGTTCCGAGCGAATTCTTGGTGGAATTATTGGAAATTGCGCTCACCAAAAATTTCTTCAGATTTAAAAACTCCTAATACATGCAAATTAAGGGAACGGCCATGGGTGCATCTTTTGCACCGAATTATGCCACCCTTTACATGTGGGATTTTGAAGAAACCAACATAATGACAGATTCTAACCCTTTCAGATCAGCTCTAAAAATGTACAAGCGGTACATTGATGATATTTTCATCATTTGGGATAGCTCTAAAGGCGACCATAAGGCCTTTTTCAATTGGATTAATAATTTAAATTCCAATCTAAAGTTTACCATTGAGACTAGCAATAAGGAGATTCCGTTCCTTGATCTTCTGATCAAAGTTGACAAAAAAGTATTGGTCGTAGATTTGTATAGGAAAGACACAGATAGAAATACTATATTGCATCATAAGAGCTTTCATGCTCAGTCATTGAAATCTAATATTCCATATGGGCAGTTTTTGAGGGCGAGGAGAAACTGCACCAAAGTTGAAGATTTCCTTAAACAATCCTCGATAATTGAAGATAGATTGTCTGAAAGAGGGTACCCTAAGCGATTGCTTAGACAATCGAAAAAACGCGCAAGATACCAACATAGGGATAGTTTATTGAAAAAGGACTCGAAAGAGAGAAAGTTGGGTGAGGACCAACTAGTTTGTGCCCTCACGTTTAACACGCAACACAATAAAATCAAGAAGATTATCTCCACGCACTGGCACCTATTACAACTTAATATGCCGGATTTAGCAAAACCGATCTATGCTTTCAAGAAAGGCAAAAATATTAAGAATTGGGTGTCTAAGGCAGACAGAATCTCGATTCATGATAGTCAACCTACCATCACTGCCACGTGGGGTATGCCACCGATTAAGGGGCATTACCCATGTGGGAGCTGTTCGAACTATTCTAGTACCACAGCCACTACGGCGGTGGAGATCCACAAAAGAAGCTGGGAACTGAGGCAGCATTCCACCTGCCTCAGTGCTAACGTGATTTACGTCATTATATGTCCCTGCAAGAAAGCTTACATAGGGAAGACCTCTAGGGCGGTGAAATTACGGATTGGTGAGCATAAATCCAAGATTAGAACGGGCCAGCGGAATGCTCCCCTAACGTTACATTTTTTAGAACTCAACCACAAGCCAGAAGATATGAGATGGTGGGTATTAGAAAAGGTTTTAGGTACTGATGCAGCTAATACTGCTGCACGATTAGCGCAAAGAGAACAATGGTGGATATATCATACCAACAGCCTAAACATAGGGCTCAATCAACAAGAAGAATGGAATTGATTCCCATCCCCTTGTTCCTTTGAAAGAAGGAAGAAATATTGTTGGTTCCCTCCATATCCTAGTTCATTGAGATGGAAGATTTTGTCCATATATTTATTGAGACTCTTAGAGTCCTTTTTCTAGCTCGTGTATTAGGGCCGGAGTCACAGTCTTTCTTCTGTGTTAGTGACTCTGTTTCGAAATAAAAGAGGGACTTCCGCGTTGTATTAGATTCGGACCACTGTGGACAAATGGCGGACGTAAACACCCTTGGTGTTAGATGACCCTAAGGTAAGCCAGTATGAGAGTTGTTTGTTCAGTTTGGGCAGTTGTATAGGTATCGTTGAATCAGATCAGAACGGTTTCTCTTATATTGTTTCCATATTGTGTTTAGATTACCGCTGTGGGAAGGATACGCGGCTAGTTGTGAAACAGGCGTACCGTTCTTACGGATATCCAGGACAGAGCCATGGACTCTAGTAGAGTACCTCTGGGGCTTTATAGGTAAGCGAGAGGCTCGGTAGGCCCCTATTATTATTATTTTTGAGTTATTTTTGGTATGTAGTAACTTTAGTTTGTTTATCTTGCTACTTCCTCATGAAATAGCACAGAGATATCGATGCTCTCTAACCCATGTTAGCCGGCCGTTTTTTGAATGAAAGAAGAGAATTGGAACTTACGGCTAATTGATATTATTCAAAGGACTAGTGTGGAAGACACTCTTTGGGATAGAAGGTACTTAACATTTGCCTTCCCCAGACAGTAATATTTTTGCAGTTTATATCTGTTATCGGTATTTTCTAAAAACATTTTTCATTTTTTATGTTTTCTTTAGGATATCCAGCACTTAGCTCTTTACCAGAGGCTGCTGGAACTCTAGCCATTGGGCGAACCAAATGGGGTTTGCAGGTAGGAAGGATCTTGCCTATTTTTTGAAACTGCGATCTGATGCTGACAATAGTGGGGTGCTTGAGTGTGACGAGAAGGGTTTGTTCAGCACTAACTAAGAAGTGCATATTACGGAGATTATAGGAACGTGTTTTCGTTCTAGTTTTCTCTGATATTCTTTAGCCTTTTATAAACCTAATGATGCTAGAGATGAAACCAGATTGATTAAGTCAATTAAGAGGTTCTGTAAAAACAGGTTAGATTTGATGTTTAATAACACGGTGGATAAGAGAGATGTCCATCGAGGGATCAAAATTATAGGGATGCTCTATACCCTGAGGTGTTATAACATGTTGTTTTCGAGAGGAGGCACCAAGAGAGGGGTGACTTAGGTATGCAATTTTAGACACGTTTTTTTAAAAAAATGATTTTTATAACTGTATGTTTGTTTTGTTTTTAGAAGTATCTGTTAAATGTTCATCCAATCCTGATGAAGACACTTAAATTGGTCAAGTCGAAACTATTCACCATCTGGGGAGCTTTTTCGAAAAAAAAGAACTATCTGTTAAAGCACCAATAGTCGATATTTTTTCTGGAATGAACTATGATCAGTAATTAGGTTTATAATGAAATGTACCAATGAAATGAATTATTCTTTTTATGGCACTTTATTACATTTATATAACTTTTAGATGTGCAAATAACTTCGAATGAATGTGTTTGAATGTATGATTAGTAAAATAAATATTTTCTAAGTACTATGTATTATATAATTCAAAATAAAATGAAAATGATTATTTGAATTTGCATCTATTCGCCCTTCTTTTTGGAGTCTCCTCCCCTCCTGGTGCCACCTTTCGTGTATTATTATATGTTCTTACCTCAAGGTACCAGTGATTGTTTGAGGTTCCCACTTCTTATGGGTTTTGTTTATTAAGTGCAGCACGTTGCTGTGTGGGGATTAAGGAAGTTGTGCTTCCCCCCGCCTTTGAGGTATTTGTTCCTCTTTTGTTTAGGCTGTGGTATCTTGTCTATTTTTCCCTTGGCCAACCAGGGCCTCACTATGTCGGCGTCAGACTCAGTTTCGTTCAGTGAAGAACAGTTGGCAGAGGTGATTAAGATCCCCTCTTTTTTTGACAAGCTACAGCTGGACAATGTTACGGGGGATTACCTAAACATAACTAGCGATAGCATATTGCGATTAAAGAAAAAGAAATTTCGAACGGAAATGCATAGCCATTTGTTAACAGAATATTTAAAAAAGAACATCATCCCAACTGGTTTACTCGTCCGTAATGAGCCTTGCCTGTTTGTAGATGATGTTGAATACAAACATGCAGTTTCTGGTATAGGAACTAAATGTAGCAGGGACTGGATGCTCCTCACCATAAACACAGCCTTAAAGAAAAGTATGGCAGTAGGAGAAGAGATCCAGAAAGCAGAATTGGCTTTTAAAGCTGACACTACGATTGTCAATATCAAAGAAAAGCTGGAAATAATTGAAAATCAAGTGATAGACTTTATCAAGATCACTACTGCTAAGAAAATGGAGAAATTAATTAAAGATGTTAAGAATTTCTCCAAAGAGACGGCTTATCCTTACTTACATGCAGACTATCAGGGCCCAGCGAACTGGAATGATCCAGATAGCAATGTAGGTGTACCGGCTCGAAAAAAAGTCACTTTCTCAGACACTTCGTCTGATGAAGGAGATGGATATCACAGAGGAAGGAGAGGTAACCAACAAAGGCAAAAGAACAGAGGCTTCCAAAGAGGAGGGAGGAGAGGAAGACAGAATATGTTTTTCCAATATCCTCCCTATTTTTACCCACAAGGGTTTATTCCCCCGGGGCCCATGCAACCATACCCATCTCAGGAACTTCCTCTTCCTCCACCTCAGGCAGGCCCACCCCCATTAGGAAAGGTGTTCGAAACAAGAAGGCGAGCATACAGAAGATAAACGCTCCATCAGCGGTATACAATCTGTCCAACAGGAGCTTGACTACTAAAGAAATTTCTATATTGGAAAAAGGATTCTCTTTTATTCCCATGAAGAATCCGAGTAAAATGGACATTGAAACAGAATTGAGGGTTTTTCTTCGGAAGATTAGATTAAAAGACTTTTTCAGTGGGCAATCCAAAGACTTGGGTGAGAATATGGCGAACACCCCATTTAAACCTCCATCTAGATTTACTCCTTCTCTCAACATGATCTCTAAAGAGACTGCCATTTTTGAAAAGGTAGTGCTCCGAGACTTTAATGTCATTTATGACAATATAGAGAAAAAGAATGCATGAACCAAATGTTATAACTTCTCTAAAGAAGACTGGGCAGGTCTCAAGAATTTATATTCTGACAGATCTGTGGTAATCAAAAAAGCAGATAAGGGAGGAGGAGTGGTAGTGTGGGACGCGATTAAGTATGACCTTGAGGTTATGAGACAACTAGATAACCGAGAGGTGTACGTTAAATTGCAGGGAGATCCCTCCCCCAGTATATTAAGAGAAATTGAAAATCTTGGGAAGGATGCTCTAGAAAGGGAAATTATCACCCAGAAAGAATTCAATTTTCTTGTCCCCAAGAACACTAGGACTCCTCTCATTTATATGCTACCTAAAATTCATAAGAGCATGTCAGCCCCTCCAGGAAGACCCATTGTTTCCCTCAGTGGGTCTATTTTGGAACCAGTTGGGCAGTATTTAGACTATTTTTTGAAACCATTGGCTAAGAACACCCCTACGTATTTATCCGACTCTTGTGATGTTATTAGAATTGTAGAGGCTTTTCCATTCAATAGCGACCACGACTTATTGATACCTCTAGATGTAGAGTCGTTTTATTCGAACATTCCCCAGGAGGACTCACTGGGGATTATTAAGAGGTTTCTCCAGACTAGGATCGATACCATCTCAGTTCCGAGCGAATTCTTGGTGGAATTATTGGAAATTGCGCTCACCAAAAATTTCTTCAGATTTAAAAACTCCTACTACATGCAAATTAAGGGAACGGCCATGGGTGCATCTTTTGCACCGAATTATGCCACCCTTTACATGTGGGATTTTGAAGAAACCAACATAATGACAGATTCTAACCCTTTCAGATCAGCTCTAAAAATGTACAAGCGGTACATTGATGATATTTTCATCATTTGGGATAGCTCTAAAGGCGACCATAAGGCCTTTTTCAATTGGATTAATAATTTAAATTCCTTCTAAAGTTTACCATTGAGACTAGCAATAAGGAGATTCCGTTCCTTGATCTTCTGATCAAAGTTGACAAAAAAGTATTGGTCGTAGATTTGGATAGGAAAGACACAGATAGAAATACTATATTGCATCATAAGAGCTTTCATGCTCAGTCATTGAAATCTAATATTCCATATGGGCAGTTTTTGAGGGCGAGGAGAAACTGCACCAAAGTTGAAGATTTCCTTAAACAATCCTCGATAATTGAAGATAGATTGTCTGAAAGAGGGTACCCTAAGCGATTGCTTAGACAATCGAAAAAACGCGCAAGATACCAACATAGGGATAGTTTATTGAAAAAGGACTCAAAAGAGAGAAAGTTGGGTGAGGACCAACTAGTTTGTGCCCTCACGTTTAACACGCAACACAATAAAATCAAGAAGATTATCTCCACGCACTGGCACCTATTACAACTTAATATGCCGGATTTAGCAAAACCGATCTATGCTTTCAAGAAAGGCAAAAATATTAAGAATTGGGTGTCTAAGGCAGACAGAATCTCGATTCATGATAGTCAACCTACCATCACTGCCACGTGGGGTATGCCACCGATTAAGGGGCATTACCCATGTGGGAGCTGTTCGAACTGTTCTAGTACCACAGCCACTACGGCGGTGGAGATCCACAAAAGAAGCTGGGAACTGAGGCAGCATTCCACCTGCCTCAGTGCTAACGTGATTTACGTCATTATATGTCCCTGCAAGAAAGCTTACATAGGGAAGACCTCTAGGGCGGTGAAATTACGGATTGGTGAGCATAAATCCAAGATTAGAACGGGCCAGCGGAATGCTCCCCTAACGTTACATTTTTTAGAACTCAACCACAAGCCAGAAGATATGAGATGGTGGGTATTAGAAAAGGTTTTAGGTACTGATGCAGCTAATACTGCTGCACGATTAGCGCAAAGAGAACAATGGTGGATATATCATACCAACAGCCTAAACATAGGGCTCAATCAACAAGAAGAATGGAATTGATTCCCATCCCCTTGTTCCTTTGAAAGAAGGAAGAAATATTGTTGGTTCCCTCCATATCCTAGTTCATTGAGATGGAAGATTTTGTCCATATATTTATTGAGACTCTTAGAGTCCTTTTTCTAGCTCGTGTATTAGGGCCGGAGTCACAGTCTTTCTTCTGTGTTAGTGACTCCGTTTCGAAATAAAAGAGGGACTTCCGCGTTGTATTAGATTCGGACCACTGTGGACAAATGGCGGACGTAAACACCCTTGGTGTTAGATGACCCTAAGGTAAGCCAGTATGAGAGTTGTTCGTTCAGTTTGGGCAGTTGTATAGGTATCGTTGAATCAGATCAGAACGGTTTCTCTTATATTGTTTCCATATTGTGTTTAGATTACCGCTGTGGGAAAGATACGCGGCTAGTTGTGAAACAGGCGTACCGTTCTTACGGATATCCAGGACAGAGCCATGGACTCTAGTAGAGTACCTCTGGGGCTTTATAGGTAAGCGAGAGGCTCGGTAGGCCCCTATTATTATTATTTTTGAGTTATTTTCGGTATGTAGTAACTTTAGTTTGTTTATCTTGCTACTTCCTCATGAAATAGCACAGAGATATCGATGCTCTCTAACCCATGTTAGCCGGCCGTTTTTTGAATGAAAGAAGAGAATTGGAACTTACGGCTAATTGATATTATTCAAAGGACAAGTGTGGAAGACACTCTTTGGGATAGAAGGTACTTAACATTTGCCTTCCCCAGACAGTAATATTTTTGCAGTTTATATCTGTTATCGGTATTTTCTAAAAACATTTTTCATTTTTTATGTTTTCTTTAGGATATCCAGCACTTAGCTCTTTACCAGAGGCTGCTGGAACTCTAGCCATTGGGCGAACCAAATGGGGTTTGCAGGTAGGAAGGATCTTGCCTATTTTTTGAAACTGCGATCTGATGCTGACAATAGTGGGGTGCTTGAGTGTGACGAGAAGGGTTTGTTCAGCACTAACTAAGAAGTGCATATTACGGAGATTATAGGAACGTGTTTTCGTTCTAGTTTTCTCTGATATTCTTTAGCCTTTTATAAACCTAATGATGCTAGAGATGAAACCAGATTGATTAAGTCAATTAAGAGGTTCTGTAAAAACAGGTTAGATTTGATGTTTAATAACACGGTGGATAAGAGAGATGTCCATCGAGGGATCAAAATTATAGGGATGCTCTATACCCTGAGGTGTTATAACATGTTGTTTTCGAGAGGAGGCACCAAGAGAGGGGTGACTTAGGTATGCAATTTTAGACACGTTTTTTAAAAAAAATGATTTTTATAACTGTATGTTTGTTTTGTTTTTAGAAGTATCTGTTAAATGTTCATCCAATCCTGATGAAGACACTTAAATTGGTCAAGTCGAAACTATTCACCATCTGGGGAGCTTTTTCGAAAAAAAGAACTATCTGTTAAAGCACCAATAGTCGATATTTTTTCTGGAATGAACTATGATCAGTAATTAGGTTTATAATGAAATGTACCAATGAAATGAATTATTCTTTTTATGGCACTTTATTACATTTATATAACTTTTAGATGTGCAAATAACTTCGAATGAATGTGTTTGAATGTATGATTAGTAAATTAAATATTTTCTAAGTACTATGTATTATATAATTCAAAATAAAATGAAAATGATTATTTGAATTTGCATCTATTCGCCCTTCTTTTTGGAGTCTCCTCCCCTCCTGGTGCCACCTTTCGTGTATTATTATATGTTCTTACCTCAAGGTACCAGTGATTGTTTGAGGTTCCCACTTCTTTTGGGTTTTGTTTGTTTACTGAAAGTTGGGACAGAGAACGGCGATGCAGTGGGCAAGGAGTGCCAGGGATTGGTTGAACAGCCAGGGAGAGAGGTTAGATCCCTGGAGGACACCAAGGTAGACAAAAAGATGTCGGAGAGGAAGGACCCCAGTTGGACCTGGGAGGGTCGGTTGGAGAGGAAAGAAGTCAGCCACGCCAGAGCCTGACCAGTTATACCCAGGTTATCACAGAGACGGTTGAGCAGGAAAGCATGGTTGACAGTGTCAAAGGCAGAAGAGAGGTCAAGCAAGATGAGAACGCATGGGGTATTAGAGTCAAGGTTGGTGAGCAGGTCTTCACGGATGTTCAGAAGAGCAGTTTCCATGCTTCTGGCAGCTCTGAAGCCAGACTGATGGTCATGAAGACAACCAACAGATTCAGTGTGGAGACTGAGCTGGGAGATGTCCAGTTTCTCCAGGAGCTTGCCAAGGAAGGGAGTGATGGAGATTGGGCGATAGTTAGTCGGGCAGGAGGGGTCTGCAGAGGGTTTCTTTAGAAGAGGGTGCACAAGGGAGTGCTTCAGGGAGGCAGGAAAGACTCCAGTGGCGAAGGAGTGGTTGCAGAAATCGGCCAGGGCAGGAGCCAGGGAGCCGATGTGGTCCTTGATAGTTTTGGAGGAACAGGGGTTAACCTGTTTCGACGAGACTTTCATAGATTGGACTTGTCTAGAAACCTTGTCTGCAGAGAAAAGGGGAAAGGCCGAGAAGGAGGGAGGAGGAGTGGCTGAGGAAGGGCCAGAGGAAGAGCAGGGAGTAGCCTTCGGTTCTTGTATTTCAGTGTCAGATATATTCTGCAAATTATTTGCACAGTCTACTCCACCCATTGTCATCCCTATAGTCACACCATGCCACATTTATTGATGTAGGTCAACATCTTTAATCTGAGCATTGCCAGCAAAAGGATAAATATTGGCTCTGCCTACAGCAGGATTGATGGAAGCCCTGAAAGAGTCCACAGGGGTGCTGAATGGGAGGGACTGCACACCTTAGTTCTAGCTCAGCAGAGTCCCTCTTCATTTTTAGTTTGGGCTGTTAGGTGGCACTGAAAGTGCTACCTATAAAGACGAAACCATTATCATTAACATAAGAGCGTCAAATATGGGCTATTAAAATGAGGGTCTGTAACGCTTTTCAAATGGAGATATATTTGAGGAGGGATACACAGTTCTAATACCTCCCATTCCCTGTCCCTAGCCAAAGTAATCCCTAGGGCTAATCCCATCCATTCCTGCCCACCATCTCAGAACTCTTTGATTTTGTGTGAGCTCTCCCATGCAGGCAGCCATATTGGATGACTGTCTCAAGGAAGCTCTCCGGAAACAAGCCGGCCATCTTTGAATGGGAAAGATCCCATGCATATTCCAAATAAAATGATACAATGTTTAAAATGCGTAAAGTAATTTGCATTTTAGGAGTTTATTTTGATTTTACTTAAATATGAAAACAAGTTTGCCAATGGAATTAGATCTGTGCCGCGAATTAAATCATGCCATTTGTCATTCATAGAATGAAATCAATTTTGCAAATGTATGTTTTATTTAGAAAATGGCCCGGCAACCGCCCTGTGCTGGTGCCAAGCTGTAGGAGCATTTATAAATTTGACATAGGTGCTTACTTCATTTCAGGAACACAAAAGGATTCTGGGAACAAGGTTCACATGAGCACACATGCTGGGTATAACTAGCACCTTCGACTATGAGTTGGCATCAGGCGTTCCATGGCATTTCATGGGCGGAGTCGTGAAATGCAACGCCTTCTGTGCTAAACTTTCACATTTGATGTGACATTGAATGAGCGCAGGCGGCGCAGCAAAGTCCAGAAGAATTCCTCTGGCTTGAGGTGAAAGGCTGTGGAGAAGCAAGCAATGGATTCCTCGCTGGCACAGTCAATTGAGCCTCCTCTCTGTGCCGGTGACCCAGCATAAAATTCTTTCTCTCTGAGTGTTTGGGATGGAGTTTCACTTCAGAGAGGGAGCCGTTGTGTTCCTGAGCTGCGGGCTGCCGGCAACTCTAAACAGTGCTGACAGTTTTAATGTATGGCCGCTGAACATGGGATGCATGTGATGGTGACGAAAGCTGCCTTATCGCCTGCACTTCAGATTAACTCTCCTGCTCCCACTCTACACCCTCCCCCACTACGTGTAGCTGACAACAGACAGTTCTTAGCAATTCATTACTTTTCATGACAATGGCCCTCATTAGGACCCAGGCGTTAAGGGGTTTAGGGCGCCGTAAACGGCGCCGACCCTTAACGCCTGATTCCAAGGTCCCTTTGCGGGATGGTGATTTTAACGCCTGCTTTTTGCAGGCGTTAAAACCCATGCCGCAAAGGGACCTTGGTGCTAATTACGCCACCGTAATTTACAGTGGCGTAATTAGCGCCTTTCCCCATTCCCATTATGCCCTATGGGGCAAAAATGGGAATGGGGAAGGGTAAAATGGGAAATGGGGATTTACCGCCCCACTCACCTTGGAATGGGGCGGTAAATCCGCCAACCACCATGGCGTAAACGTAGTTTACGCCATGGTGGTAAGGGTACGACCCAGGCGGTAACTTACCGTCTGGGTCGTAATGAGGGCCAATATAGCAAGCAATAGTACTGATGTTGCATTAATATGTTTTTAACGTCTTGACAAACAATTATGAGAAAATGCTGCTATTTCACCTACAACATCCAGATGTCCCCACAAACCATTAGGGAGATTTAAGAGTGCAGTTCCACCAACAACATACAGATGTCCTCACAAGCGATTATTGAGCCTAAAGGCTGCCATTTGAGGTGAAAGGTGGACAAGAGCTGGGAAAAAAACAACTAGTATTGCCTTGGTATGACATCAGACACAGATTTGGTGGTGGTGTAAATTCTGTATTGTAATTAGTTAGTACCCCTCCCCTTCCTTGTTTTGTATTAGTTTGTGCTATAAGCTGAAACTATTGCATTAGAGTACAGATGGGTAGGAATGGCATTGCAGGAGGGACCCACAGCCTGTAGGTTTTGTTTGGTTAACTGACCATGGCCATGCTAATCCCTATGGCCATTTCCAACCAGTTCCTGCCCCTCCCTGACCAAACACCTCCTCATGGGAACTCTTTGAGCTCACTTTATTCAAACCTTACTATCAAGCTTTGCACTTGACGTGTCTGCCAGTGTTTTTTCACGCAGCCTTCTGACAGTTAATGACATAATGCCTAAACTAGGTCTTTCTTCAGCCACTCGATTTATACGCACTCTCCCCGTCCTTCACTGAAGTCCTGTCAAAAACAAGCATTGGCAAAGCCAGCAGTTTTGGCTTGTGTATAAGTATTAGGCACACACAATCCCCAACTGTTGGCATTGCAACGCTTGTTTGTTAAAGGAGCAGCCTGGAAGTGATGTCTAGCCGGAAATACGTAGAACCTTGTGATTAAAAGTAGAGACTCAGTGCCATAGTCTCATTCTTAGAGAAAAATATTTTGATTGAACAATTGCAGATGAATTCCTGAGTTATGGGGCGATCCCTAGGGAATAAAGACTGACCCTCAAGCAAGCTTCAAGTTGTCCAAGAAAGTCCAACAACCTGCATTAAAGAAAGGACCTGTATTGTGGGCTGCAGTGTAAATGCGATGGTACTAAAATCCATAGTGGCAGCAGTTGGTATCCACTGATTACTAACTGCTGAGCTGACCCGCTACTAGCGCATGATTGGTCATAGGGCCTGAAAGACACCTAAAGGAACAGAAGGGACCATTGACTCAAAACAAACTAACAAAAGTAAGCCGGAAGTGAAGTCCTTCACCTCGAAGCAATTAACTTCAGTTGAATAACCAGCTACTCTTAAAGAATCTAGTGCTTATTAAGAAGCAGCCTCACATAAGACAACTCATTTTGTTCCTACCTGCTGACTAGTTACTTGTCCCATGTTAAGAAACCAATGAATCAAGTAACAGTTTGAAATGCATATTGTACATTTCCAGTAAATGTAATAAACCTGTGTTTTTCTAGCTACAAGGGCCTACCTTGTGTTTGTTACAGGAAGACAACAAAAGTACAGAAAAAAAAGAAGGGCACTGGCATTGCCAGGTCATGCATTCTTCTCCTTTGGATTGAAGTCAGGGCAGCCAAATACTAGAGCTTTGAAGATGGCTGAGGGCTTGGAACACATAGGTCTGGATCCATTAAATTCTGACAATGAAGGATGAAGGTTGGTAACAGCATAGCACGCCCTGCTGTACAGCCTGGTCAGCGGTAGTTGGCAGAATACTTCAACATTCTGAATGATGATGGCTTTGAAATGCAGTCCAGCTGTACTACATGGAGTTAGTGAGGCTGTGGGAGGTGGGGCAGCACATCTTGAACTTACTGTTGCTCTAATCTCAACAGGTATTTCTCCCCGTCATTAAATGTGTCTTTCTTTGTCATCATTTGACTTGACCTCCATGAGAAGAAGAAAGGGATTTTTTATTACTTTACCCGAGAAATGTAACAGTTCCACCCTAGAGCAGGGGTCTGCAACTTTTAGCTCTACAGATGTTTTGGTCTGCACAACCCATTAACCCTGGCCATGTAGTCAAAGACGAAGGGTCATGGGTGTTGTAGTCCAAAACATCTAGAGGAGTTCTAGTTCAAAACCTCTGGAGAGCCAAAGGTTGCAGAGTCCTACCCTAGAGCCAAAGCTGGGAAGGAACACCTTCCTTCCCTATTGGCCTTGATTTCTCCTTAATTATCCCCTATGTGTACAGCTACATCTCTTTTACAAACCCTCTTCAGTGATTCTGTAAACTTTCTTGGTGATTGTGAAAGTACCGGCATCACCATAGGAGCACTGCTCACAGTTGTGCCTACAACCCCACTCCTCAACATATTTTGTGAGTACTCTTCATCTGGATCCTTACACTCTGTATGGGGAGCTCTCTCTACTCTAATGCATTGGGTTTAAAGGCATACAGTCACACCTTAACACACAGAGGTCAATTTTCAGTGGCAGTGTTCAAAGTTTTCCACTTTCTCAGCTCTCCATTATGAGACTTTTATTTAAGAGGAACCTTAGTAACTGTTAAACTATGACATTTGTGAACAGTTTAACCTGTGTAATGCCAAAATGGAGCAGTGCTCCTCGCTGGTGTGAAGGATTGTCACCCCAACCCCGGAAATCACAACAACAAAACACACTGAATGCTTAAGGCCTTCCATGGTTAACCACAGAGGGGTGACTCTCCCTACACAGATGTCCTGTCAAAGCTCATTAGTGGTGGGTGTGAGCTCGATTTCGGACCACTACCAATGAAACCCCTCTACATTGATTTCTCTTCTCCATGTAACATTTTACTATATAAATATTAAGAATCCTGTGTTTTATAAGCATCAGGAAGCTAGCAAAACTACGAAGGAAATACTCTAATCTCCTGGTAAATTGGTGAACAAAGCACGCTCCACACGTTGGTGTTTGTTTAGAAATTAATATCAATTGATAAGAAGTAATATGAAAGAGTTTCGCCTCTTTTAATTACTGTAATCAGGTACATTTGATTAAACTTCCACAGAGGCAACAATGTATTAACTCCAAAAGATAACAAGCAAAACTAGCTGTGTTTAAAAGCAGGAGAGTGAAAGTGACATAATGTTCAATCATCACTGGAAAACCTGATGTGTCTGGCTTTGCTAATGTAATAGGTAATGTCTTTGGAAATTCCCCATAGGACAATAATCTTACCTTCTGCATTTGCCAATGAATGTTTCAGAACATGTTCCTCGAGAGTTTGGTTGAGTGACTTTTTACTCTCTTTCACGACTTCAAACTCTATCAGTAGTAAGAAGTAGTGTAAAATCTTGTGGCATTCTGTAATTTATGTGGGTACTATCAGTTCTATAAATGTGATGAGAAATCGAGGAGGTGGGCTCTGAACGGGGCGGGTGTCTTTTTCACATCCCATCAAGCATCTGCCATCTATGAGCACTTCTCAGAGACAGGAGGATATCAGGCACCTGGAAGGGTTTCTCAGCAGTCTTTATTATCTGTAGTTTCAAGACATGCTTTATACACACTCAGCAACATTTTGTTTTCAACCTGCTTATATAGGCTATTTGGATGGTACAACATCCTTATGCAAATGACTACTTTGTTTACAGTATGCATCTGATAGGTCCTCTTAGCCATAGGAAAAAACCTCCCTTCAATATGATTGGATGGCTTATTGTTACGCTCACCTGGTATCCACAGGGACGCCACCCAGCCGGGTTACTCGCTGGTATGCTTCTCAGCTTTGCCCTGATGTGGTCTGCGGGGAAGGTTCTGCCTGAAAATACAGGAGGACTGTGTTCAAGAGTGACCGACCGGGATAAGTATCCTCCCTCCACCCCCGTATGATTTCAGCCCCTCTGGGACCCTCTCCTCATCTTGTGATAGAGTTAGGTGTGCTCTCCGTCCTGCCTTCTTTGCAGGGGCACATTGTCTTTCATGGGCATGTGAGTTCCAGTTACTTCACTGACGCCGGCCCGTTTGATATTGTTCAGGCAGGTCTTATTGCTGTTCTCCAGTTTTGTTGCTATCCTGCATGCCTTTCTTTGTTTGAAATGTCTCTTTTTTCTCCCTTAGGTATGCAGAGCTTCAGCGCGGCGAACTGGCTTGGTTGAGCCCCGCTGGTAAATGATGGCTCATATAGAGCGCTATGATGCGGTAAGTAAGCGCTATGCGCAGCGCTGAGAAGTCTTGCCTTTGCTAACCTGTGTTTTCCTTCCTTGTAGGTTGCAGTGTTCTTCAGCGCGAGTGGAATGTCCGGAGTGGTGCCAGCCGTGAGGCGACCAGCCAGGTAAGCCTTTTGAGCTGTTTGTAATTTGCAATGTCTCTTCTGCTTTCTTTAATGTTGCCTCTATCTTTCTCTTTCAGGTAGTTCAGTCCGGGAGGCGTGCAGATTCAAGGAAGCTGTTCTCAGGAGCTGCGAGTAACTAAAGATGACGACTGCAGGTAAGATGCTGCTGCTAAGGATGTTCCTTTTGTCTCCTTGCAGGTTCTGCTTCTCTGAGGTTCGAGGGAATAGCTGGACATGGTAAGCATCACGCTGCAAGCTGCAAAGTAACGCGAAGCGTGTTGTCTTGCTCGAGGTGTGGTTTAAATAGCCCCAACAAAATAGTCCAGGTAAAGTAGTCCCTAGGCTGCCACACCCAAAACACTAGACCGCATAGCTTGGTTCCTGGGAACCAAGCTATGTGGATGCCTCCATGTTGGCTGACAACACAATAAGTAGTTCCCAAGCACATGTTTCTCATGGTGTATGAGCCTGGCGCCGTAGGCGCCAGGAGTGGCCCCAAGAGGGTTTTGGAAAAGCATGCCAGGCTCTAGAGGCCCGAGTCCTGACTCCACCAGGCCAATGGGTTTGCCAGAGGGGGTTTTGGACGAGGGTTGTGACACTTATCTGATGCACACCAAGCCCAAATTAGCATAGTTCACATCCACACTTTTCCTTCAACACACAAAACTGATAAGCTTATTTTAGACCGGGCTGGACACATTTATAACATTTTTCAACTCCTGCCAAAGACAATTTAATTACATGAATGTCAATTTATTATCTACTTTTCGGGGTCCTGCCAAGTCAGTTAGTACCTTATACTGTGGAGGAATGAATAACCTCTATTACATGATGCCAAATGCTGTAGCTGGTGTGTCAAATTGTTCTACATAAAGCACATTATTCCCTTCTTATTAACAACATATATAAATGTATGCAGGTTTCCTCAGTAATCTTGTCTGCTTTTCCTGCCAAGTTCCAAGTTTAACCTTCCAGACCTAATTATCTCACTGCAAGATGCTGCCAAAGACTATCTCATGTATTGGCCTCTTATGCTTGTCAGCATGAATCAGGGTTGTTCACACCTGTCTTAAAACTAGACACCATTGTGCACGTTTGTCATCCATTTTGAAATATTTCTCTGTCTGACACTGTATTCATCCTTCAGGGAGCTATTATTTATTTAAGCATCTCTCACTTTGTGCACCTTAGTCATGATACATGTTTATATACTCATGGTATGTGTGTGATATTTAAAGCACCCTTCACTTCCTGGGTCATTCTAACACAAATATGCACAGTGCCATGTGCACTTTCTACCTTAAATAAACACACTATATTCCTGATTTCTGCAATAATAGAACCATTTGATCTGCCAATCATATTATCTATACTCAGTTGAGGGGGTAGGGGTTGGCACATCCTATAGAGCTCTAACAAGGGTGCATGCTCTAATTTCTGGGCATGGCCTAATGGAGGGTAGGGAACTTTTGCAAGGGATGCCTACTCACACAATATGTGTCAAACTTATATGGAGTAGGGATCTCGATCCCCTCCTCCGAACCACAGAAGCCAAATAGATTGACCCCTCCCACCGTGGTTGGCACGGGCGCCTGAACGTATATCGCAGGGAGCCACGTGGCAGCCAATGGGGGGAAGATGGAGTTAGGGAAAGGGGATGGAGTCACAAAGGAAAGGAGGGGAACATAACAAACCAATACATACAACAGCAAATCCTCCTGTACCTGAAACCGTAATTCTAAATCACCTAGCCTAATCTCTTATTCCTGAAGTAAACATGCTACATTATAATCATGGTGGCTTTACAAGTTTTCCTAGAACACAGACCTTAAACATAACATGGTTTTGACACAAATGGCATAAACATGGCCCGTTGGGCACAATGAACCACAAACAGAGTCTTGGGACCAAACATAACACATAACAAGCCCTTGTGATAAGTGAACTCCAAAGACCATACACATTAGGATAAACACGGTTTTATCAGTCCTGAGTTCTTATAACATGTTTCCTCTCACATGGCGTGTATCAAGTGGGACGTGTATCCTAGAGCGTGTTACCTCACACACTCACTGCATATTGGATAATAAATCACTACATGAACATCAACATATTATAACCCCAGTATGTGAGCACCGAGGTCCAAAAACACTTAACTGATGGCCCGGATGCCTCACGAGGACATCCGGACCCTGAAGAGCGATGTCCCACACCGGGTAGTAAGAACAGCTTCACCGCCGCAGCACGCGACAGATTTTCTGGTGTTCTTCAGCGTTACCGTCGAGGCCCGGGGAGAAGGGAAGCTCAATAAGTCCTTCGGCGTCGGATATGCTCCCACATGCCTGCTCCTACACTGCTGCCGCCTATGCTGATAATCAGTAATTACCTGCACCGAGGCACGGCGGCGGCGGGTTTTAACAGTTGCTGCTAATGAGCAGCTGGTGCCACGCGCGATAGAGGAGAACTACACTCTTCCTAAAGCCTAATGGGAAATGTAGTTTATCTCCTCCTGCCAAGCACCAAGCGCCGTCCTCGGCCTTTCCACAGATTCCTGACAGTACCTCCTCTCTCAGGGCCTCTCCCAAGTTTTGTTGTCTTTGCCTGCTGCAAATGAAACTGTCGAACCAATCTAGGTGCATGCACCGCACTGGCCGGTTCCCATGAACAATCCTCAGGTCCATATCCTACCCACTGTATGAGATACCATAACTGCTTCTGTCTCCATCTTGAGTCCAGTATCTTCTTGACTTCATATTCTGTCTGCCCATCCTTAATAATTGCTGGTGGTCTCTGTACTTGTGTTCCCGGAGCTGCGGGTTTAAGCAGAGACACATGGAACACTGGATGTATCTTTAACATGTGAGGCAACTTTAGTTTACATGCCACTGTAGAAATACATTTAACAATTTCGTAGGGGCCAATAAACCTGGGGGCAAATTTCCGGGGTCCCTTTAAAGGCAGATTGTGTGTCGAAAGCCATACCTTATCCCCCACTTTATACTGAGGAGCCTCCCGCCTTTTTCTGTCGGCATATTTCTTATACTGTTTCTTAGCCTGATCTAAATTGGCTCGTGCTTTCTGTCTGAGTTGTAATAGTAACTCTTTTCTATCCTGAAGCATAGGGATATTCTCCATGTCAGGTAGATGTTCTGGTAACATATTCTGTGTCTGACCATACAAACATACATTTGGAGACATTCCCAACGAGGCATGTTCAGTGTTATTATAAGTGAACTCAGCCAACCATAAAGATTGTACCCACGATTCACGACCATCACTTAAATAACATCGTAAATATTGTTCAAGCGTCTGATTGACTCTCTCAGTTTGTCCGTCTGTCTGTGGGTGATAACTGGTGGACAAAGCACACTCCATGCCTAACATTTTACAAAAAGCACGCCAAAATTTGGAAGTAAATTGTGGTCCTCTATCAGATACAATACTTTGAGGCAGACCATGTAATCTGACCACATGTTGTAAAAACAATTCTGCCAATCTGCCTGCTCCAGGAATACCTTTACAAGGTACGAAATGGGCTTGTTTAGAGAGATAATCCACCACCACCCAGATTGTGTCATACTGATTATCCGGAGGCAAATCAGTGATGAAATCCATGGATATATGTGTCCAAACCTTCTCCGGAGTGGGTAGCGGCTGAAGTAACCCTGATTTCTTTTGGTGATCTGACTTACTGCGTACACAGGTTTCGCATTCTTGAATATATTTAATAGAATCTTGTCTTAACTCTGGCCACCAGAAATATTTCTCCAGCAACCCTTGTGTCTTTTTGCTTCCTGAATGTCCTGCTAAAGGTGAATTATGACACCAATGCATCGCCTTCCTTTGTAAAGCGAGCGTCGGTAAAAACAATTTCCCTGCATAATATGGAAGTCCCTTGTGGAATTTTTCCGCGGGATTCTCACCCCATTTCGATTTGACCTTTCCTTTCATTTCCTGTTTAACCTGTCTTAGTAACTGAGTCATTATTGCTCCTACTACCTTTTCCGCAGGAATGATAGTTTTCACTTTGGTTATCATGCTTTCCATATGTTGCTGCTGAGATAGAGCGTCAGCTTTTCCATTTTTTCTTCCTGGTCTAAACGTGACTACAAAATTGAACTCATTAAAGTACTGTGACCATCTTAACTGCCTTGGACTTAATGTATGCGCTGTCTTGAAATATTGCAAGTTCTTATGATCAGTGACCACTGTAACCTGATATTTGGCCCCCAGCAAATAATGTCGCCACTCCAAAAAAGCTGCTCTAATTGCCAATAACTCTTTATCGGTGATTGAATAATTTTGTTCACAGCTAGTGAGCTTGCGAGAGTAGAAAGCTACAGGATGCCATACTCCTTCTTCATCCTTTTGAGACAATATAGCTCCCACAGCCACATTGGAAGCATCCGTTTCTACTTGGAAAGGTTTTTCCGGATTAGGGTGTCTCAATACCGGAGCTGATGTAAATGCTTTCTTTAACTCTTGAAAAGCTACTTCTGCCTCATAATTCCAATCAAATGTAGTGGCCTTCCTTAATAATTTGGTAATAGGTGTAACGATTTGTGAAAAGTTTGAAATAAAGCGCCTATAAAAATTTGCAAAACCCAAAAAGGATTGGATATCTTTGATGCATTGAGGCGCTGGCCATTCCGTAACTGCTTGTACTTTCCTTTTGTCCATCACAATACCAGAGGGAGTCAAAATAAAACCAAGGAATTCCACTTGAGTGGTGTGAAAAGCACATTTTTCCAGTTTTACATACAACTGATGTTCTTGTAATCTTTTTAACACTGCTCTTACATGATCTCGATGCTGCTCTTCCGAAGATGAATAAATCAAAATGTCATCAATATAAACTATAACAAACTGATCTAGAAACTCACTCAACACTTCCTGCATAAAGTATTGAAATGCTGCAGGAGCATTACATAAACCAAAAGGCATCACAAGGTATTCAAACAAACCAAACTTAGTCCTGAAAGCTGTCTTCCACTCATCCCCTGCTTTCACACGGATCAAATGGTAAGCCCCTCTTAAATCCAATTTGGTGTAAACCACTGCTGTCTTTACTTGATCTAATAACACTGAAATCAAAGGCAAGGGGTACCTATTTTTCACGGTCACCTTATTCAATGCTCTATAGTCAATGCATGTCCTAAGTGTTCCTTCTTTCTTTGGAACAAAAAATAAGGGTGACGACACCGGTGAGGTGGAATGTCTAATAAATCCCTTATTTAACATGTCATCCAGATAGTCACGTAAATGCTGGTTTTCTTTTTCAGTCAACGCATAGATTCTACTGCAAGGTAACTTAGCCCCTGGTTCCAAATCAATTACACAATCATAAGATCTATGGGGTGGTAACTTGTCTGCTCCCCCTTTGTCGAATACCTTAGCTAAATCTTGGTACTGATTTGGGATACTCACAGCCATTGCTCCCACCCTCTGTGGTTCTGCCACTTGATCTGCTAAATACAATGCGGGTCTCACCTCTTCCTCAAGGTGACTCTCGCATTCCACTCCTGCAAAAACCACCTCCCGCTTAATCCAATCAATCCTGGGATTGTGCTTAAGCAACCATGGCATGCCCAAAATGAGCCCAAATTGAGGTGCCGCAATTAAATCAAAGACAATTTCCTCTGTATGTCCCGACTCACACCTCATTATAAGTGGCTCAGTTTGTTGACAAATAGGTCCTGACACCAGTGGTGAACCATCCACTGATTGTACTCCCTCAACCTGAGATTTTTCCTTCAATGGTAAACCCAATCTTTTCGCCAAACCAATGTCAATCAAATTACCAGTGGCGCCTGAATCCACCATTGCAGACACTAGCTGCTTAGTACAGGCAAACAGTAAAGTCACCAGTATGTACAAATGTGAATTTCTTTTCCCTGTCGTATTTGCACTCCAATTGGGGAACCTAGTTGTGTCTGGGCCTGTCGCCTGAGTTCCCCCTAAGGCCGGCCCAATCCTTTTCCCGACTCAACCTTGTTTCTATCCACCCCTGCTCCTTTCTTGGGAGTATTCGGGCAAGTTCTAATAAAATGTCCTGGTTGTCCACAATAGAGGCACAAATTATTAGCCCTTCATTGCTCCTTCTCAGCAACAGACAAAGGCCCCCTTATTCCACCAATTTGCATGGGTTCTCCTTCTGTATTCCTGTTTCCCTTCCCCCGATCCAATCTAGCAAAAGGCAACACTTCTGGTCTCTTCTTCTCACCCCTGCGCTCTCCAATACGATGATCCAATATTAGAGCTAAATCAATCATGGCGGTACATGTCATGGGCTGGGGTTCTACTTGAGCGATAGCATCCTTCAATTCCTCTTTGAGCCCTTGATAAAACAACACAGTCTGTTTCTTTTCAGGCCAATCTGTCTCAATAACCAACCTGTTAAATTGTGTAACATACGAAACCAAGTCGCGGGTTCCTTGTCTTAAAGCTAACAATTCTTTGTCTTGAGCCAAAGAAACCTCCCGGCGGTCAAATAACCTTCCAAATTCCCCTAGAAACCCATCCCAATCATATAATAAAGGATCATCCTTTTGCACCAAAGGCATTGCCCATGCTGCCGCATCTCCCGTTAAATAGGAAATAACAAATGCCGTTCTAGCTTGTACTGTCTCAAACGCCTTAGGTTTACACAAAAAATGAAGTCGGCACTGCGTTAAAAAGGTCATATATTTCTTAGGGTCTCCTGTGAATCTTTCAGGTGTGGCCAAGGGCACACTACTAGAGGGCTGCACAATCACAGTAGACGTGGCTCTACCAGTTTGCCCTCCAGTAGAGGTTCCAGCCCCATCAAGCGGGGTGCCTTGTGCGACCAAACCCTGTACCTGAGCTTTCAATATACTCGAATCCTGTCTAGTCTGTACCAATTCTACTTGTATGTCCTGTAGTGCCTTGAGCACATCCGCTAAAGAGGGAGGGTTCGTATCCATTTGGCCTGGGTGGTTCAATTACCCCTAAATCGGGGGCAGGTAATTCTGTCAAACTTATATGGAGTAGGGATCTCGATCCCCTCCTCCGAACCACAGAAGCCAAATAGATTGACCCCTCCCACCGTGGTTGGCACGGGCGCCTGAACGTATATCACAGGGAGCCACGTGGCAGCCAATGGGGGGAAGATGGAGTTAGGGAAAGGGGATGGAGTCACAAAGGAAAGGAGGGGAACATAACAAACCAATACATACAACAGAAAATCCTCCTGTACCTGAAACCGGAATTCTAAATCACCTAGCCTAATCTCTTATTCCTGAAGTAAACATGCTACATTATAATCATGGTGGCTTTACAAGTTTTCCTAGAACACAGACCTTGAACATAACATGGTTTTGACACAAATGGCATAAACATGGCCCGTTGGGCACAATGAAACACAAACAGAGTCTTGGGACCAAACATAACACATAACAGGCCCTTGTGATAAGTGAACTCCAAAGACCATACACATTAGGATAAACACGGTTTTATCAGTCCTGAGTTCTTATAACATGTTTCCTCTCACATGGCGTGTATCAAGTGGCACGTCTATCCTAGAGCGTGTTACCTCACACACTCACTGCATATTGGATAATAAATCACTACATGAACATCAACATATTATAACCCCAGTATGTGAGCACCGAGGTCCAAAAACACTTAACTGATGGCCCGGATGCCTCACGAGGACATCCGGACCCTGAAGAGCGATGTCCCACACCGGGTAGTAAGAACAGCTTCACCGCCGCAGCACGCGACAGATTTTCTGGTGTTCTTCAGCGTTACCGTCGAGGCCCGGGGAGAAGGGAAGCTCAATAAGTCCTTCGGCGTCGGATATGCTCCCACATGCCTGCTCCTACACTGCTGCCGCCTATGCTGATAATCAGTAATTACCTGCACCGAGGCACGGGCGGCGGCGGGTTTTAACAGTTGCTGCTAATGAGCAGCTGGTGCCACGCGCGATAGAGGAGAACTACACTCTTCCTAAAGCCTAATGGGAAATGTAGTTTATCTCCTCCTGCCAAGCACCAAGCGCCGTCCTCGGCCTTTCCACAGATTCCTGACAATATGTACCCTTTCAGGGGTGGTGGTGGCAGGTGGTTTGTTGTGTGTCTCTCCGCATGCTTCCCAGTGTTCTTGTTTGACTCTAGTCTAGACGGGAGCCTAAAAGCCACGACTCATTGCATCTCACATCAGGCCAAGCAGGGCGCACAGGGTGTAATGGACACACAATTATCAATTAAAGGGGAAATTCCTACCTGCAGAGCTACAGCATAAAAGCAATGTTTGGTGATGCTGGGGATTGGCCCCCGCCCACCTAAAGCCCTAGGTACAATCATACTCAACATTGCTATATATGATCTATTGTGTTACAGTGTGAAAGGGATATAACTTTACCAACATACACAATGTGTTAGTTACAGTCTGATACATAGGAAAGGGCAAATGGCTGCTTGTACTGCTGAGACCACCCTCAAGCCACCAGTATCTTGCACCAAGCAGCAAATATCTCATTAAATTAAATTAAAGGCTGTAGCCACGCATTCACCTTATCTTGTGACTTACATGCGACAACGTCATACACTACCCAGTGATATAGCTTCCTGCTATGCTGGAAACAGCCTCCATCTTGTGACATCTCCTGATTATTTGATGTGCAGAGTCTACTGCAGGGTGCTGACTGCATGCAGGGTTCCAGATCATGAGGCATATAGCACTTTCCCTGGTAACTTCCCAGGCCAATTTGTGATAGAGCAGGTTTAAAATAACCCTTTACCATTATTCCACCAAAAAGACATATTTTGAAAAACTGCAGAATTGTGAATTTTAACTTTAAACAAAGACGCAGGTAAAACCTAGTATGCTCACATATATTAGTAGATGGAGATAATAGCAACATATAGGTTTTGGAGCTCTGGTGGTGAACTATAGCATGGCATTTTAAAAGTGAATAAAGTAAATAGACAAAAGAAGTTAAATATGGTTTCAAATTGTAGTATTCTATGCATTTTATTCGTAAGCTTAGATGAAATTGAACTGTAATAATATGGGCATGCATTAGGTGTGATGCAAAAGTAAACAGTTTCTCTGTACAAAAGTAAAAATATGTGGCCATGTTTCAATGTTTTTTGCATTAAATTGGGTGTGTTCTGTCGTGTAGAAGGCAAAGAGAAAAATATCCTCCCAACGTCTTATTGAAAGAAATCACTCTGGGAAATTGCATTGCTGTTTCTTGAATTCAGAGAAATGCTCCCTGCCATTTGCCTGTATACTTCTGAAGACAGAATGCTTGGAATGCAGTCAATACCAGTAGTTATTGGCTATTCAAACATTCTAATCAGGTGAGAAGAGGTCAATAATGAAATCCATGGGCTAATACAAGCACACAACTTGCAGTCAGTCCTTGGTGACTTATAAAATTCAGGTTGCCTTCAGCAGTGTTACTTTGTCTTTTACTTGTGTAATATACAACTTGTGGACAATGAATCAGGCAAGTAGCATCTTATTGATGAACTACCCTCATTAACATAGAGGTTTAACTTTATTTTTAAACCAGAGAGGAGTTGTTTTACACATTGCAGAAATAATCTGCAGTTGAGAACTTTAACCTCTCTTCATTTGGGTGATAATTGTATGTAAAAAGGTTCTATGTGCAGCCCTTTGGCGAAAGCGCCGTATAAATAACAAACCATTATCATGATATGATATGATATGGCATTTTTGGCGCCCGCCTATACACAAGTGTTTCAAGGCGTGACGAGGCAGGGAGGGGGGAACAAGGGGAGACAGACTACAATCCTACTAGGCCAGGTGTCATTCAGATCGCGCAAGTGCATGGGTAGGGGGGTGATGGGAAAAGTGCAAGGGAGAAAGGAGAGGGGAAAGTGCAGTACAGGGTTAGTGATGAACAAGATGAATAATGAGGGCCAGCTGGTGCAAGTGCAAGATAAGTGCATACAAGTGCTGGGAAGGGGGACTGTAGGGATACAGAGACAGTCCCGCAGTGCAGGGGTTGCAAGGAAGGCAGTGCAGGGGAGAGTGGCTGGGCCAAGGACCGAGATTGGTGAGTGGCCCGGTTGCTGATTCAGTACAGTTTCAGTGATTTAGCAGGGGAGAGGGGGAGAGAAAGCAGAAGCAAAGAGGAAGGTTTTGAGGTGCTTCCAGAACCGGAGATGGTTCTCCTCAAGTTTCAGGGAGGCAGGAAGGCTGCTCCAGAGGGAGGCCCCTGCTGCGGAGAGAGATCTCCCCCCAACTCGTTGCTTGGAGAAGCGGCTGACCCTGAGGGAGTTGGAGGCGGAAGAGCGAAGTGCTCGAGAAGGAAGATATTTAGGAAGGGAGAGTTGGCCCCAGGCCCCAGAAGGCCTTGTGGACAATGCAGAGGGTTTTGAACTTAATCCTCGCAGCCACAGGGAGCCAGTGTAGTGATTTCAGTCCTGGAGAGATACGGTCCCTGGGCTTGAGGCCAAGGACAAGTCTCGCAGTCCTGTTCTGGATGAGTTGCAGAGGGTGGAGAGTAGAGGCAGGAAGATTTAGATAGAGGCTGTTACAGTAGTCCAGCTTCAAGAGAACCAGGGCTCTAGAGACAGTGAGCTTCTGGGGGAAGGAGAGGAAAGGAAGGATACCTCTGAGGAGGTGCAGCTGGTAGTGTGACTTCTTAGAAACGTCAGAAATTTGAGGAGAGAAGGAGAGTGTAGAGTCGAAGATGACCCCGAGGTTTTTTGCCTTGCAGGTAGGAGCAGGAATAGGGCCAAGAGAGGACGGCCAGAGAGCTGCAGGGAAGGAGGGAGTGGGTGTGCCGATGAGTAGAATCTCGGTCTTACTGGCATTAAGGCAGAGGTCGTTGGCGGCACACCATTCCTGGATAGCAGAAAGACAGTCAGAGATGAGGGAAGGAGAAGAGGAGGCCGAGGGTAGCCTGAAAATGAGCTGGGGAAGAGAGCAGCGATGCGGTGGGCGAGAAGTGCCAGATACTGGTTGAACAGCCAGGGAGAGAGGTTAGAACCCTGGGGGACACCACAGGTAGAGAAAAAGATGTCGGACAGGAAAGACCCCAGTTGGACCTGGGAGGGTTGATTTGAGAGGAAAGAGGTCAGCCAAGCCAGAGCCAGACCAGTGATACCCAGGTTATCACAGAGACGGTTGAGCAGGATGGTATGGTTGACAGTATCAAAGGCAGAAGAGAGATCAAGTAAAATGAGAACACATGGAATGTTAGAGTCAAGGTTTGAGAGCAGGTCCTTACGGATGTTCAGGAGAGCAGTTTCCGTGCTTCTGGCAGCTCTGAAGCCAGACTGATGGTCGTGAAGGCTACCAACAGATTCAGCATGGAGATTAAGCTGGGAGATGTCAAGTTTCTCCAGGAGCTTGCCCAGGAAAGGAGTGATAGAGATAGGGCGATAGTTAGCTGGGCAGGACGGGTCGAAAGAGGGTTTCTTAGAAGGGGATGCACAAGGGAGTGCTTGAGAGGGGATGGGAAGACTCCAGAGGTGAAGGAGTGATTGCAGAAGTCAGCAAGGGCTGGTGCCAAGGAGTCAATGTGGTCCTTAATAGTTTTGGAGGAGCAGGGGTGGACCTGTGCTGACGAGACTTTCATAGATCGGACTTGTCTCGAAACCTCATCAGCAGAAAAAAGGGGAAAGGCAGAGAAGGAGAGAGGAGGGGTGGCTGCAGAAGGGCCAGAGGATGGGCAGGGAATAGAGGGGGGGTGATGGGAGGAGAGTGAGGACAGAATGTCCTGAGTTTTAGAAATGAAGTGAGAGGCCAGTGCCGTACAGAGGGCCTGGGAGGGGGCAGGAGAGGTAGAGACTGCAGCACGGTTGGCCAGCTACTTGCAGATTTTAAAGAGTTCAGCCGAATTGTTAGATGCCGCAGTGATGCGGGCTTGGATAAGGGCTCTCTTCTTGGTGAGAACAGAGAGCTGGTATTGCCTTTGGAGCAGGCGACAGGCCAGTTTGTCAGAGGATGAACATGAAGCACGCCATTTCCTCTCTGCCACCCTGCACAAGCGTTTAAGGGTGACTAGATCCGAGTCATACCAGGAGTTACATTTGGCTTTGGGCTTCAGGCGGATTCGCATGACAGGGGCAAGGATATCAAGAGTCTCAGATATAGCAGAGTAGAGAGTGGAGAGGGCTGTGTCAGGGTGGGAGTCAGAGGGGGGACAGGATGCATCGAGGTGGATGTTGAAGTCTCCAAGAAAGAGGAGTTGAGTGGTTGAGGACAGGAGTGAGGAGGAGATGTCCGCCCACTTGGAGAGGAAGGAGGAAAATTGACCAGGTGGCCGATAGATAGTAGCCACAGTAAGGGAATGGCTAGGAGAGAGGGAGAGTCAGCAGACAAGACATTCAAAAGAGGAGTAGGTCTGCGTGGGAATAGCAGTGGCAGGAATCCACTCAGGAAAGATAAGGGCCACACACCCCCCAGCACGTTTGGGCCTGGGCACAGAGAGGATCTTGTAGACGTCGGGTAGGAGTGTGTCAAAGCTGGTGACGGAGCTGGCCGTGAACCATGTCTCAGTGAGACCGAGTACGTCAAGGTCCAGTTCCTCAAGAAGGCGGCAGATATCAGAGGAATGTTTGATGGCAGAGCGAGAGTTAAGAGTGGCAATGTGGAGAAGGTTGATAAGAGAGAGGGGCGAGAGTGCACTGCTTCCTTTCTTAATAGTGTATTTCGTTTCCAATGGAATGTTATTTTGTAAATAAATATGTTAATGGGGTGCAGCCCACTATCATGTGCCACCGTGTTGGGCACAGAAAATGAACATGGAGAAAAAGAGACCGAGGCAAAAGTGCCTTCGGTGTGGGCCGCAACTTCACCAAAAAAGGTAATTATCTCAGTTGAGGCAAAACAGAAAACCCATCCGGCTAATGCATTTCGGATTGTATCCTTCGTCAGAGCCAGGTTAGTGCTACACACATTATAATGCATTGTAGGTGGATTGAGAAGGTTTACAATGTTTAAGTTCATAATTGATCCGTACATCATGTGTAACAACCAGGTATTCAAAAATTAACAACCAAAACAATCATAATTAACAAACAGGGCGCCCACAAGGACAAACAAATATTTGACATAAAAGTGAAATTGGAGAAAGGAGACAAAAAAACAAACAAGTAGGCATACATCATTACAGATAGTAAAAATACAATGTTTACACAGATAATGATTTTACTGATTGATGGGTTTTCTGTTTTGCCTCAACTGAGATAATTAGCTTTTTTGTTGAAGTTTAACCAATTAAGCACAATTCTTTATGAGCTTTATAAACACAACAATTGAAAAATTAAAAAATTTACACATCTTTGAACTACGATTGAAGTTGGATTTTATCAACTGAATAACGAGCACAAAAGAAATCGATTAACCCTTAGTGGGAATCAAGGGTGTGCGGCCCACACCGAAGGCACTTTTGCCTCGGTCTCTTTTTCTCAATGTGGAGAAGGTTGCCATCTTTGAAGGACTTCCGGGGAGGGGTACAGATCAGGGGTACGCCCTGCCGAGGAGAAGAAGGAGCAAGGGAGGGGGCAGGGAGGGAGGGTAGAGGCAAGGTAGCCGAGGACAGAGGAGGGGGGACAGCAGGAGAGGAAAGGAAGTTGATGAGGCGCGGGAAGCGTTTATCAAAGAGGAGAAGGTTGGCCTGAGGGCCTTGGAACAATACGGTCCCTTTAGCGTAGACATTAATGATGGCCTTAGAGGAGTGGAAAGAGGCCAAGAGGACGTCCCAGCGGGTGCCACCATTAATGGGAGAAGAGGAGAAAGGAGAGAGAACAGAGACCATGTGAAGGGTCCATAGGTCAGGTGAAGGCACGAAAAAGAGGATGTTAGTGAGAGTTTCCTTAGAGGAGGCACTGGTGTAGGTGTCAGCGATAGGGAGGCCTGGGTTGGAGACCAGGATGTCCTTTTTAAACTTTTTCCTACCAGATTTAGTGAGGAGAGCAGGATAGTCAATGGAGAAGCAGTTAGTAAAGATAGGTGAGATAGAGAGCACCATGGGATAGGAGGGAGTGGGCGGGGGGTAGGAGCAAGCACGAGCGGGCAGGAAGAGAGCAGCACGCACTAGCTTACCACAAATTCAGAAAACAGTGAACACAGTAATGAATATCAGGTACCCAGTGGAGAGGCCACCTAAGTTTGAAAATCCTGCAAGGGGAGAAGGGGAGAAAAACCCTAGTTTGCCACAGATTCAAGAACACAGTGAGCACAGTAATGCATATCAGGTTGGTCAAGCAGGTTAGAGAGCAGGATAGTCAATAGAAAAAGCAGTTGGAGAAGATGGGAGAGATAGAGAGCACCATAGAGTAGGTGGGAGAGGAGACAGGAGGAGGTACAGGAGGAGGACAATAGCAGAGAATAGGCAGACAATGGAGCGATTGGCAGGCAGATCGCGAATAGGACACGATGAAGACACTCAGGCTTAGAGTTGACACAAGGACAGTTATGTTTGAGAATCCTGGAAAGGGGGAAAAAGGCCTAGGTTTCACAAGCAATTTAAATACTGAGACAGTGCATATTATGAATTGAAATGATGCAATGAATAGACAGGAGGACACACCCGAGTGGGGGGTCTACAGGGGGAGCAGGAAGGCAGGGTGGCCTGGACCAATGGGCAGGGTGAACAACAGGCAGCAGGCGTCCCCTGCGGACACCTGCAGACACAACCAAGAGCCGCCTAAAGGGAGCCGCCCTTTGCCTAGAGGGGTTTTAGCCGTGAGGGGGCTGCCGGGCAGGGGCTGCCCTGGGGAGGACGGGGATAAGGGCACGATAGACCAATCAGGAGGGGGGTGGGCGTGCAGGGAGGCGGGCGGGAGGAGGGAAGAGTGAGAGGGAAAACGGAAGGGGAGCAGGGACCACGGCACACGGGCCGTTAAGAAATACAAAACAGTAGCCCAAACACAACGAAAAAATTTAAACAAGCCTCGGAGAGGCTCTCACGTGATGGAAGGCGGCGCTGTGGCCACCAGCTCAGCCAAAGGTGGAATGATCAATGTCATCCTCCTTTTCGTAGAGACTGACTGGATCGGTCCTCTCACCATATGCATTCTTTCTGCAGAAGTCATCCAAGCATTCCATTAAATCTTTCTGAAGCCTCCTAAAATCTTCCTTCATACCAGACCGCTGAAATTTGCTTTTCTTAATACGTTGCCTGTATGTAGGAGACCCTTGAGAACGTGATAGATTTTTCAGCAGTTAAGTTTGCTTCCTTACTTTTAAGCGCTGCATGTGGGCTATCCCCCGGTGAATATGACCAAGCACAGCTGAACATTTTTATATGTAAATTGCACTTGTGCTTTTTGTATAACTTCCCTTTTTTAATCAGGAAATGAAATTGGCAATGTAATAAGGTACTGTAGCGAGTAGGAAACAGAGCAAAGGCCAGGTACTATAGGATGGATATGTGCTTCTTCTAAGGTGTGGTTAATAAGGAGTTGATATTTTTGCTTGTAGCTGAATTAAGGTGGCTAAATTCCGTCATTTAATTAAGTCATTATAAGTGGGAAAGCAATATCCCAATGTCTAAGATCAAAGCACCTACCAAGGAAAAGTTGAAGCAGTGGTGTAGTAGAACTGAACATAGTTAGAAAACTTAAATATAGGGCCAATCCTAGAAACATGTGCTGGTTTCAGGATGCTGCGCAGTGTTGAAGACGTGTGAAGAATGTGTGCAAAGGTTTGGAAAAAAGTGGGTATTAATGGGAAATGTGAAGAGGAGGGTGAAGAAGAGTGCTCAGCTCAGAATGTTTGCAAAGTATGGTTTACGGTGAAAGAAGGGACAAAAGGTGTAACAAACTATGTTTGTGGCAAGCATTTTGGATGTACGGGTTGATGTCCTGGTTCCTTTCGGGTCCTACTTCACCATTGTGACAGACTATAGAGCATGCTTAAAGGACAGTGTGAGCCAAATTAATTTCCTGAATCTAAAACTGGAGTGCATATAGCATTACAGGATTAATTGGTTGGGATACTTGTTAGTGAGGTGGCAACATAAAATGGACAACCACCTTTAAATCACCACTATCACAGAAACATGAGTCTCTGACCACAGCATCTCTTGCATCTATTAAAATACAAGGGAAAAAGAGGAGGGGGAGTTGCTATCATCTACCACTCCGAGCTCCAACTTCAGTCTGTGCCCCCCAAACATTATGATTCCTTTGATCAGATCACTGCCAAAGACCTCATTAACCCAATAACCCCTCCTGTCATATACAGACCCTCCCAAAATGAATACTACTTTCCCCTTAGAAGTACATCACCTAGGAGAACCATCCACACTCTCCAATTTACACATTGTTCTAGGCAGCTTTATAATCTGGGCTGATCAGGTTGATAACCCACTCCCCTCCAAAGTTCTGGACTCCTTCTACAACCTCAATTTCTCCTTTCACCTTTCTTGGCCCACCCACTCCAGAGCACAGTCACAGGACCTACTCTTATCGCAGGGGTTCACCATTAACAACCTCTCATCTACGTACACCTCCTCATCACATTTCACCTTCCCATAATGAACTAGAGCCTCTTTAGCCAGATTAACAGCCTTCAAAGAGCCCAGGCACCACCTCTCACCCAACACTTTTGCCTCAGACTTCAATTCTTCCACCCACCTCAATGCAATTAACTTCCTGACAAACTCACTTCTGCCCTGTCTGAAACTTTTGACTGCCTTAGTCCATACAGATCTGGACTTCAGAAGAATCCCTCGCATGCCCAAAATGAATGGTTTTCTAGTGCGCTTATACAAATCAGATAAGAAAATCACACCCAAACCAGTTATTGGCCCTAAAAAAGTGCTGTTCCAAGGCAATTGTTATAATGCTTTCAATAAAATAAATTGTAAAGAATAGTGCAGGTTTTAGTTTAATCAGTATAGTAAAACTCTATCAACAGAAATTAGTCACCAGCATTGCCTATGCTTTGGAAAGCTCTTATTCTAATGTGGATCATTGGGCCAATACTCTGGAAGGATATATTTGGCAATGACTGCCTTAGTCCATACAGATCTGGACTTCAGAAGAATCCCTCGCATGCCCAAAATGAATGGTTTTCTAGTGCGCTTATACAAATCAGATAAGAAAATTACACCCAAACCAGTTATTGGCCCTAAAAAAGTGCTGTTCCAAGGCAATTGTTATAATGCTTTCAATAAAATAAATTGTAAAGAATAGTGCAGGTTTTAGTTTAATCAGTATAGTAAAACTCTATCAACAGAAATTAGTCACCAGCATTGCCTATGCTTTGGAAAGCTCTTATTCTAATGTGGATCATTGGGCCAATACTCTGGAAGGATATATTTGGCATTGAATCCTAGGATTCTCTAATCCCATTCCAATGCAGGCAATTCAAATTAAGCTTGGCCTAACCTCTGTGAGCACTGTTATAAGTATGAATAAAGGAAAACTAGTCATAAAGGTAATATGCGACAAATCACGATCAGTGCTATATATGTTGAGAGAGGACATGCTTATGGGTAGGTGTAGCCCCTTGAATGAGTTTAGAATGTGCAACAAGACTTTATTTGTAAAATAGTTTGGCCCCCAATTGTTCGGATGGTCGGGGGTCTTTGTTAGTGTCATTCAAAAAGAAAGCCCAAGAATGGAACTGGGCACAGAACTACAACCATATTGGGAGGTTAATCTTGATTCAGAATTATTGTAAACTTTTTATTCGTCATCAGCAAGCTTTAGACTGTTTGTCTAACTGTTTTTCTGTATTACTGCAGCTCAAATGTAACCCTCCTGCTCGAACGATGTAACCAAGAAGGGCGATTGTAATCAAGCCTCTTACCTAAATATTGTGAATATTACATGTATGCGGGCCAATGCAACCTATGCCCACGCCTGTGTTGCAACTAAGACATCTTCCTGTAACAGCACCTCAATGCCCCTGGGCTGTGTGAGCGCTTTATAAATACAAATTAAGAAATAAAATAAATAATGTCAAAAACGTGTGCATTACTGGAGAAAATCAGGCTCCCAAAGAGGCATCAAGCATGCTATAATCAGAGCATAAATTGCCTTCTTTATCATGCCATCGACAATGATGAAAACAACACAGCATTACTTTTAAAAATGTACCACGATCTCATCAAGCTTTTTATCCTTATTCGAAAAATCTTTGCAACCATCTCCAAGAAGGGCGATTGTAATCAAGCCTCTTACCTAAATATTGTGAATAATACATGTATGCGGGCCAATGTAACCTATGCCCACGCCTGTGTTGCAACTAAGACATCTTCCTGTAACAGCACCTCAATGCCCCTGGGCTGTGTGAGCGCTTTATAAATACAAATTAAGAAATAAAATAAATAATGTCAAAAACGTGTGCATTACTGGAGAAAATCAGGCTCCCAAAGAGGCATCAAGCATGCTATAATCAGAGCATAAATTGCCTTCTTTATCATGCCATCGACAATGATGAAAACAACACAGCATTACTTTTAAAAATGTACCACGATTTCATCAAGCTTTTTATCCTCATTCGAAAAATCTTTGCAACCATCTCAATGAATTCTGGATATGCAAGATCTGGAACCTTAGACCTAAAGTCCCCTCATCTTTAAGCTTTTCCTTGTTACTGCCAGCCCACACTTCGACAAGCCCACTGGACAACCTTGGCCCTTTCCAGACTGATTATGTACTATTTGACATCAAAACAGTAGGCACTTCAGCTCTCCCAATGACTCCTGCCCTGCTTTGATCTCCATCCTTCTATCTGAACACCAGCACAGGACCTTTTATCTGATCCTCAACAAATTCTTCTCCCAGAGCTCCAGGAAATTTGCTATTGTGAGTCTCTTGACTAAGAAGCCTTCCTTCGACCCTAAGCTCCACTCCAAAAAAACATCCCCTCTCTAATGTTACCATGATCGGCAACATTATAGTGAAAATTGCTATCAAACAGCTTCTAGAAGGGAACACACCATCGCCTGGACCAGTCAGGCTTTCAACACTCTCATGGAACATAGATAGCTCTCTTAGACATCAGAGAAGATGTCCGTAAAGAACTAGACTCCAACTAATCATCCTTCCTCATCCTCCTTGACTAGTCAGCAGGGACGTCATTTTGGGGTCGCCAGAGGTCGCAAGAGCGACCGCTGACGATTGGCCAGCGACCTCTGTCAATCTCTTGCGACCTCTGGCATCCGTCCAATCAGAGGAGGGGGCGTGGCCACAGGGATCTTCATTCCGTGCTGTGTGTTGCTTGTCCTCCATTTTGACGTGGTTTTGTTTTAAAAGATGTGCGCGGCGTGCTCCTGAGCTCCTCCTGAGTCCTGTGCCGAAGGCCCAGTGAGTACAGTCTCAGGTCGGGGTGGGCTGGCTGTGTGTGAGTCGGGGCGGGTGTGTGCGTGGGGATTTGTTGCTGCAGCGTGTGTCTGTGCACAGCCCTCGCCTGCGGCCACGGCGCCACCGCTGCAGGCCCAGGCTGACTGAGGTCGGGTGTGTGGGTCGGGTGTGTGTGCTTCGCACACCATGACACACACACACCAATGCCACCAACGGTCCGGAATTCGCCTGAGGCCGCCGCAGGCCCAAGCACTTTCCCGATCCCTCATCTCCTCACAAAGTCTGATGCTACTTTGCTGCGGTTTCGTGACCAGTGTTGGTCTGTTGGATGGTGCATTGAGCCAATTCGGTGCTCATGTTCTGCCCTGCCACAGCCCGTGCACTTAACGTTCACTTGGAAGTTAATGGAAATCAGAGAACGAATTCCAGTGCTATGATCTGGTGAGTCTCGTTCTTTTGCTAATCGTTGTTTCAATAAGGGCATTCATGATTGTACTGGGTATTTGAAAAGATTACTTCCTATGCACCTTACATACTTTTTTTTTTTTTATTGCGCTGGCTTTCCCCCCTTTAGTTTTTGTAACTGAGTGCCATCTGTTTTTGGTGTGGCTCTTTGTTTACATTTCAATGGTTCGATGTTAAGGTAAAGTTTGAACCAACAAGACTGTATATATAACACGTTCAAAAGATTTTCACTGCAATTGCTTTGACACGAATCCGGTTTGTTTCTTTACGGGATATAGCATTTGGGACCGGAACGAAGTCGGCCAGCCACATCCATTCTTCCTGTTTACTGGCTAACCATGACAGTCCCACCACAGCCTGAAGCTTTTTATTCGTGATAATTGTATTATTCCTCAAGTCTTAACAGGCCCTCCTGGCCCATTGGCAGACTGGTTCGTTCCAAAACAGTCAGTCAGCCGGCAGCCGCTGCCACAGGGAATTCATTGCCATTTACAAGTGTGTCACTTTTTCATTGGCGCCCGAGACAATGTGATGGCCCAGTCCCTGTCCAACCTTGATTAAATGTCCCATACACTACGAATCAAAATACGCACTTGACGAGCATTCCCAGAACGACATTGGGGAAGCTGCCATCTATGCAACACTTTCAAACACATTACACTTTTATGGAGCTGATTTATAAACATATAAACGTTCATACACTCATTACATGAATCTTCTTCACCTTGGCAATACCGGCTGCTCACACACGTTCTATTAAAAAACACACAGCCCCAGTTCTAATCCTTCCTACAAGTAATGCTGAAATGAGAAGCTCGTTTATTTTTGCCACCCTAGCAGCAGTAAACGTGAATGTGTCTTGGGCCTAAGAAATGCTTCTTTTGCGTGTGGAAATATTGCATACGCCTTGGATAGATATTTCAGCAGAATTACATTTTAAACATATCTATGTTGGACGTTGCTTTAATTTTGTGTTGGACTTTGCTTTAATGTTTAATGTAACAATTTCATGTAATTTATCGATTTTGAATCTGACTGTTGTTTTACTAACTGAGATATATCGATCATGTTATCCGAATTAACTACTGAGTAAAGCATAAGGGTAATTCCAAAATTATACCGCAAATGCCATAATGGTACATGTACGTTTTTTCCAGCTACAAACTGTTCTTGCACTGAAATTCTTCAGTTTTACCAGCAGAACCGAGACGACCGTGGGGATTTTTGTTCATACACTTTCCATGGCAGCATGGACCTTGACACACTGCTACATATGATGATCCATTCGTGTATGAAATGTCACAATATAGTGATTTCGTAACCATATTTTTCTTAGTGTACTGAGTGATAATGCTTTACGATGCCACTTGTCACGCGGGGGCGTGGTCAAATGACATCACTCAGTGTGATGTCACACAGGGGCGTGGTCAAATGACATCACTTCCTGTGATGTCACTCTTGGGGCGTGTCATTGTGATGTCACTTCAGCTACCCCTGGCATTTTGGTGAAATGACGTCCCTGCTAGTCAGTGGCCTTGGATATGGTGGACCACCACATCTTACTTCACACATCCACGATAGGTTCAAAATTACAAGAGGCAAAACACTCACCTGGCTCAGGTCCTTTCTCTCTGCAGAACCCAGCAAACCAAACTTGGGCCATACCTTTCGCCTGACTCCCACCTTGACTACAGCATACCCCAGGACTCATCACTCTTCCCTCTACTTTTCAATGCCTACATGAGACCACTTTCAGAAATCATCAGTTCTTTCACTCTGGAATTGCAAATGTTCACCATTGACACCCAACTTATAGTGAAAGCCAATTGCTTTCAGCTGTCACCATGTTAACCACATGTGTACTTGAGCAAGCTCTCCCCAAATGGCAACACATATTTAACCCTCAGCTCCTTCAACACTTCAGCTGTCTCACTTGCCTGCCCCCATTCCCTCCAAGTACGTGTGAAATCTATGAGTCCACTTTGATGACAAACTTTTCATGCACTCTCAAATCCACCACCTAATTAAACCATGCAACCTGCAATTCAAATGAAACTAACAAGGAATATTACCACCTACACCTTCACCTTCCATTGGGTTTCCCTGCTCAGTGACATCATTTTATCTAGAACTGATAACGCCAAGCCCCTCTACTCTGGCATGCCCCAATCCTGCCTCTCTAAATTGAAAATTATTCAAAACAAAGTCACTTAAAAGATCCCCCATCAAGACTCATGACCACACATCTCCTGTGCTGGCCGAACTTCACTGGTTCCCCAGCACCTACCAGATCAAGTTCAAGCTGCACTGTCTAACACACAGGATCCTCCTTGACAAAGGGCCTGATTACATCAAAAGATTAATCAAAACCAGCTGACAAGAAATATCAGATGGTGAGACTCACCTCTTTTACACATACCTAAATAATCTAAGCAACGCTTCGCCAACTGCTTCTTTGCAATCCTCGCTCCCACCCACTGGAACTCTCTTCCCTAACACCTTCATCATGAACAAAAACATGTTTTATTCCGACCCTCCTTCAACACCATTCTCTTTTCCCAAGTATTCTTACTCTCCTCGCCACCTTTTGGACTGCCCCTCTTGTATCACATGCTCTCAAACAATCCTGTAGATTGCATGGCCATGTTACAAGAGCGTTAAAGAAATAGGTAGATAAATATCAGATTAAGGAACAGTTAGTTTACTTGGCAGAAAAAGGTGCCAGCAGTGGGGGTTGAGGCCACTAGAATGATTTACAAATGTTGTATACCCTTGAGCCAAAGGATAAGCTATTTATTTATTTTTAAATTTGTTTATTAGTGAAGTTGTTACAGTGTCAGCCCGTTAGGCACATCACAGATGTTCAAATTAAAGCTTCACATCAAAGTCATAACAATGAATTTAGATACATTAACAAACATGTCTAACATTCCTATCCATTAATCAGGGCTTGCATACATCAAGTACAGATCATTGATGTTTCAAAGTGGGACAACATACCAGTTCAGTGATTCAGGCAACTCCGTTCGGTTGGTGGCAGTAAATCGGGGTATGGGGGGCAGGAGCCCTAAAAGTGTGACATATTTAAGAGAGAATGTGAATCAACAGTAGGGCAAACCTTCAGGGGGGTTTATCTTCAGAGGTGTGGAAGATTGTTACAGTTAGCATTTTCCAGGCCTCAAAAGTAGTGTCAGCGCTTTCATCATGCGCCTGCATCGCTCTAAGCCATGCTGCTGTTTCAGCCCCACACCAGGTTTCAAAATCCTTACACCATATAACGCATTGTGGGCCCTGCTGATGTTTCCAGGACATGACCAGATGTCGTTTCGCAAGGTCCATACATTTAGAAATATGTTTGTATTTGCCAGGTCTAGAATATATGCCCAGAAGACATTCGAGCGGGTTCCAGTGGCATCTGGTTAGATCAGCCTTCATACAGGCTTGTCTAAATTGGGACCAGAAACTCTGCACCTTAGTGCAATTCCACAGCATATGTATTAGATCAGCGTCATCCAGGTGGCACCAGGGGCAGGTAGCTGGCATGCCTGTGTTAAATTTGGCAACTCTGTACGTGCAGTGGAGTACATTGACCTGGATTAGTCTAAATCTTGCATTCTGGGATACATTTTTAGTAAACCCTACTGCCAGCTCCCATTGTTTGTCTATAAACTCCAAGCCTTCATCCATTTCCCAGCATGCTTTCAGCTTGGTGTTTCTAATGCTAGACCCATCAAACAGATATTCTTACAATCTGGACACAGGTCTCCAACCGTCTTCCAGAGTGTACATCAGGGCCACAAACAGGCTTTCCTGTTGTTCCGCAGGCCATACCTTCCATTTATTTCTGGCCACACTTGCTACTCTCATGTGTCTCCGAAATTGGCCCTTAGAGAGGCCCTCCCACTGTATCAGGTTATCCAGATTCCGAAATGCCCCATTCCCGTACATGTCACCCCATGTGTATATCCCCAGTGCCTCCCATCACCTTGCAGCCCCCAATTCTTCCATATGTGTACATACATCAGCAACAATTGGTACATTGTGGGAGTAAGGATGTCGTAAGCAGAGTGGTCTGACAGATCTAGACCAAATCCCCTGGTCCAGTCTAATAAGCAAGGGTTGCAGACTTATGCAATGGCTCAGGAGCCTGAGAATCTCTTTCACCAGTGATCCAAGTAGCTCGAATTCAGATGTAAAATTGTCTGACAGCCATTTTGTGACAAAACTTAACTGAGCAGCCAGATAGTAGAGTTCCATTCTTGCCAGTTGTACCCCAAGATCCTTGTTTGTTGTTTGTTTGTTTATTCATTTCTAATGCGCACCAGACCCAAGGGTATCAGGGTGCAGCAGTTACAGGATATGCAAAGCTTAGGTTCACCAGTTACACAATAAAGTAATTTACAGGACATAGACAAATCACATATACAAATTGTTACACAGTGGGAATATTACAGGGCAGAAAAATCAAATATATACAATAGGAGAAAACATCATTACAATGCAGGGTGCTCGCGTGGAAGGGGCTAAAGATCAGAGGACTTGAGCCAGTTTATGGAGTTGAGTCGGAATGTCAGGTAAAGTTGATCTTCTCTGATGGTATGTGGCAGGGAGTTCCATAGTTGGGCAGCTTTGACGGGAAACTACAACCACCAACCTTTGAAAGCTTAAATCTAGGGATAGTGAGACAGTTGGAATTAGTAAGTCTTGTGGGTCTAGTAGAGGTTCTCCTATGGAATCTGTCAATGAAATAGATGAGGGCTGCATTATTCAGTGCTTTGTGGGTGAGGGATGCGGTTTTAAGCTGAATTTTGTTGAGGGTGAAGAGCCAGTTATTTTGGCGCCTAATTATAGTTATGTGTGGTTAACTAGTCACTCCGAGAGCTGCTCTTAAGGCATTGTTTTGGAGGATTTGTATCCTCTGGATGATCGATTTGTTAGCCCCGGTATATAGGGCATTGCAATAATCAAGCCTCAAGGGTATAAGGGCTTTGGCCAGGATAATGCAGTTTTTGTTAGAGAGAAAGGGTTTGCCAGTCAGTTCTAATGAGCTTGCAAGTGTAAGCTGTGGCAGATGCCATAGCGTTCACTTGTTTGGTAAAAGAAAGGGTAGAATCGATGTAGAAGCCAAAGTCTTAACCTCCTTCGCAACTTTGATGAGGTTGCCATCAATTAAGAAAGAGGAGTAGACCTGGTCTCATTTTTTGAGATTAGTGTGGGTTCCCAGGATGACGAGCTCTGTTTTGTTATCATTCAGGCATAGACCATGGCAGCCATCCATGCCTGGATGATGAGGTACACTCTATTCACCAAGGCCAAATCCTTAACGTAATCCCCAGAAAGTGGGAGTAGAATCTGAGTATCATCTGCGTAGTTGGTGTAGGTGATACCAAGATGGTCCAGATCATTGAAAAGGGGCTTAGTGAATATATTGTACAAAGTGGGGGAGACACAAGATCCCTCGGGCACACCACACGTGATAGGGATGAGGTCTGCTGCTGCTGAAGGGGAGAAAACCCTCATGGTTCTATTACTTAGGAATGACTCAATCCAAGTTATAGCGTCTTTGGAAAAGTGGGCAGCTAAATCCAGGTGGCTGCATAAGACCTTGTCATCAACAAGGTCAAATGCCGCTGATAGGTCAAGCAACAGAAGGAGGGCAGTTTTCCCTTCATCTCTTAGTTCATCAAAATGGGACTTAAGGTCGATAAGGGCAGACTTGGTTCCATGTAATGGGCGGAATCCGGATTGTCGTGCTCCTAACAGTTTGTGGTTTTCCAAATATTTTTAGAAAATTTGGAGGTAGGCAATCTTGTCAAGGATTTTTAAGAGAAAGGGCACTGTTGTGATGGGACGGTAATTAGTAGGTATAAGTGGGCTGAGGGTTTGCTTTTTTAGCAGCAGGAGCACCCATGATTGTTTGAGATTCGTGGGGATGATACTGGTTGCTAAGGAGGCATTGATGAGTTTGGAGATGAATGGGGCAAGGGCTCTTGCTGCATCCTTTATCAACTGGGTTGGGCAGAGGTCACCCTGGCTGTTGAACGGCTTAAGGGAGAGTATAACTTTTTCTACCTCCAATATGGAAGTTTTGGTAAAGTTAAATCGGGCAGGGGAGTCGGCTGCTGGCTCTTTGGGGTGTTGGTCCGGGGCAGATTTGAGCCTGTGGGATATAGATTTTATTGAGGCCTTTTTAAAGCTATTTTGTTTTGGAGGTTGAATACTTTGTTAGAAAGTGCCTGTTGTATGTCTGAACACCAGGATTTATCCTTGATGGGTAGGCACATAACATTACATGCCAGTTTGCGTCGTTTGGTGCCCCAGGGAAAGTCTCACAGAAGGGCGGCGTCCAGGGAACGAACGAATGCAGCATCTATATAAAAATGGACATTCGTGAATCCATACAGGGAAGGACCACTATCTTAATTATAGCAAACGGCCCATAAGAGAGACTGGTAGCTGAGACCAGACCATGGATCTCTTGACACTCTCCACCTCCACCACATTATGTTTTCGACATTTTGACTTTCGACATTATGTTTTTCGACATTATCACTATAAACCGTATTTTGTGTGTGCACGTCTATGGGCGTGTGTGCAATTCAGATCTCCATGTATTTAAAGGACTGAGTCTCCCATTTCACTTCTAGGTCGGGCAAGGAAGCCATTTCTGTTCCTTGCATTCCTGCCATGGGAAAGAGGCAGGATTCCTGTTTATTAAAGGCAATCCCGGACAATGTTACAAATTCCTTTAGCATCTCCAGTACAATAGAAAGATTATGTTGTGCCTCACACAAGTAGAGCAGGATGTTGTCTGCATATGATGATATGAGGTGTGTGGACCCACCAACCCTGATGCCTGCTTCCAGATACTCCTGCCGTAGGTAAATGGCCATAGGCTCTAGTGCCAAGATATAGACCATAGGCAAAAGTTGCACCCTTGTTGGGTTCCCCTCTGTATGCTCCATGTTCCTGATATCAGCTTGCCCGACTTCACTTAGCCGTTGGGGATGTATATAGAAGTGTTAACCAACAAATAAAGTTGGAATCCAAACCGCTGCAATGTAGCAATCATTCACTCCCAATACACAAATCAAAAGCTTTGACGGTGTCTAAGGACGCAACCACATATTGTTCTGTGTCAAGGTTAGTTTGATCGATAATATACTAATCGACAGAGGTTCAGGGCAGTGTTGTAACCAGGCACAAACCCAGTTTGGTCAGCATGTATCAGGGATGAAATAGATTTCTGGAGGTGTGCAGCCAGTACAGTCCTGAGTATCTTGGTGTCCGGTCAAAGTTTCGACTCAAAAGGGTCGAATGACAAAAGGGTCGAGTCAATTTGACAGAAAACAAAAGGATCGAATTTGTTTTTTAAATGTCTTTTTTTTTTGCTTTAGTATAGGTAAAAAAGGTGTTTTTACACCGAAAACAAGGGATTGGGGGGTGAGGGGCAAAAAAATTGTTTAATTGACTCGACCCTTTTGTCATTCGACCCTTTTGAGTCGAAACTTTGACCTATAACCGAGTATCTTCACATCATAGTTTAGCATGGCCAGGCGGCGGTAAGAGTCACACCTCTCAGCAGCCTTACCAGGTTTAAGGGTGGGTATAATCAGTGTTTCCTGCATGCCTCTTCAAGGACTGTTAATAATGTTCAGGCCAGGGTGAGACAGTATGCTTTATAAAATTCTGCCGGGGGCCATCGCTCCCTGGTGTTTTGCCAGTGGAAAGGGAAGTAATTGCCTCCCCCAGTTCTTCCACAGTAATGGGTTGGTCTAGGAATTCCCTCTGGCCCACAGTAAGCTTCGGGAGCCGAATCGACAAATAGAGCCTCAACGATATCGTCCTGGGGTATTGGAATATCATGTTTATGTAATTGCGTGTAAAAGGCAGTGAAGATGTCATTAATAGTTGACTAGGACCGCCAAAAGGCTCTGGACTCGCCGTATAGCAGTTCTGGGGTGCTCACATTTATGTAGCCAAGCTAACAGTCTGCTTGATTTGGCTCCCTCAGCGTGCCTCCAAGCTATTCGCGGAGCATAGTCATATTTAGATAGCCTCCCCATGCTTGCTGGCATCTAAGGCGAGTCTCAGCTAGTTCTTTTTTGAACTACTGCAGATCTGGGCATGAGCCCTCCAGAGTGTTTTCTATTGACTCTAGTTCTTCCCTTAATTTCCTGCGAATGCCCCCTGAACTAGCAATAACCTCCCCCATACTACCACTTCCATGGTTTCCCAAACCACACTCCAGCTATCCACGCTACCAATGTTTTCATTCAGGAAATTCTTCAAAGTGTCTTGTAGTTTCTCCCTGAAGAGGAATTCCCTCAGGGCGCCGGTGGGCATACGCCACGTCGGATTTCGGGATGGAGGTTTGGGGGCTTCTGTACTCCCAAGATGCTATCAAGGGGGAGTGATCAGGTAATATACGACCTGTGTATCCCCGCACTGATAAATTCAGCCAGTTGTCCAATTACAACAAAGAAGTAGTCAGTTTTGGTATGCAGTTTTGTGGGTGGACGAGTAAAAGGAGTAGCCTCTGGTGTCTGGGTGCAATTCCCTATATACTTCTGCTAAGTCTAACTCGAGTAAAGCTGTGTTGAAGGTTTTAGTGGCCGGTGAGGGACCTCCTGGGGGGGGCAGGTTCTGTCTAGCCTAATGTCTTGCACGCAATTAAAGTCACCACCCCAAATAAAGAAGACGTCCCGTCTTGAGGCAATGCAGCTGCATAGTGTTTGAATGTGAGCTGGTATCATATGATTAGGGAAGTAAGAGTTTACAATGCATATCTGCCTATGTCCATGGTAGCCTCTCAAGATCAGGTATCGACCCTACTGGTCTTTGTCCAGTTCCAATTGCTGTAATGGTAAACTGTCATCTAACCACGTGAACACTCCTCTAGCAAATTTATAAATTGTTGCACCATAGCCAAACGGCCCCCAGCGATTTAGAATTACCCCCTGGTCTTCTGCCAATAAGTGGGTTTCTTGAAGTAAGGCAATAGATATCTTCCACCTTCCCAGAAAAGACTTCACCCTGTTCCTATGGATGTAGGATCCCAGGCCCGGTATGTTCAAAGTTAGTAGTTTATTTTGCATCAGCACCAGGCTATAAAGGACATTATTGCATCAGCCACCCGGCAGCCGCACCTATGGATCAACACGTCATGCGCAAAAAAACTACCAAGCACACCCAATAGCTGCCAGTTCGCACAGTATGATTATATGGGGCACACATTTGTGTTCTCCCAGTACCACCTTTCCACCCATGATAATGCGTTGCAAGCCATTTAACATAAACTATACAAATGAAGCAAGAACAATGGGCCCCCATGCATGGGGAGCCAACAAAGCCCAACAGAAGTCCTCCGTTCGGGCACGCCTGTATCACCCAAGCATTCCACAGCTCTTGGGTGGCAGGCCCAGGGACCAGCAACAGGCTGGTAACAGTCATCCATGCGGACTGGGGTCAGTCTTTTGTCACTCATTGGGCGACAGTGCCCTCTCCCACTGATATGAAGCATTGCCACCGGCAGGTGGGTCAGCTGCAGTGAATGATACTCCTCCAGTCTCAAGGTCAGTTTGCATGATTCCGTCACTTGTTCAGTTAGTCAGCTGCAGTTAGTCTTTCTCATCAATTAGTTTATTGCAAAGTATCATTTTACGCACAGGCACTGCCCTACGTTGGTCAAGTTCCAATCTTACTAAAGCTGTTTCTTAGGGGTAGTGGGTCAGTGGTCTGGGTCTCTTTTCTGTTGTTCACGTTGTTGTGCTCCATCCTCATATTCACTGCCTCTGGGCTACCATAAAAGAGTGCCCTTCCATTGTATAGGATTTGCATTTTTGCCGAGTACATGACCATATATTTGAGCCCCAGATGTCGGAGCCTTGCTTTAATAGGGACAAACGTGTTTCTCTTCTGCTGTACCAGGGGCATGTAGTCAGGGTAAACAGTGATCATTGAATTATCCCTCTGTATCTTCCCACCTTCTCTAGAAAATTTAAGAATCACCTCTTGATCTCTGAAGTTTAAAATTCTGGCTATGTCTGGCCAGGGGTGTGACCCAGGTGGTGGCCTCTTTTGTAGTGATCGATGGGCTCGCTCAACAGCGAAGCCCTGAAATAGGTTCCCAGGTCTGATCTCCTGTAACAGCAAGTTTTCAAAATAGGTGGCGGGGTCCCTAACTCGGGTAGCCCCAGGACTAGGATGTTGTTCCTGCGTGATCTGCCTTCCACATCTTCGGCCTTTCTCTCTAGTGTAGAATTCTTGGATTTGAGCGTTTTGACCCATAAGGCCAGATTTTTGCTGGTGGTGAGCCTGTCGTCAAGAGCGTTTCTGTCATGGTCGCCCTTTCCGCGAATGACGGTAGTTCTTGTCTGAGGAATTGTGCATCCACTTTTACCTCCTCAATTTTGCCTTCCAGTGAGGACCGCAGGGCTGCAATAGCAGCCAGTATTTTGGCATCTTGGGAGTCAGGCTGAGATGTTTGGGCTCCCGTCTGTGTTTGATCCTTGATCTGGTCCACTTCTCTAGGTCTGCTCTGGTTGGCGAAAGACTCCATTATTGATCCCTTGCTTTTGTTCTTAGAGTGTGACATTGCAGTGGGTGATTCTGGAGTAGGGAGCGTAATATTAGAGTGTGGCATGCTCCGACAATGTGGCAGTAAGCCACGCAGGATGGTGCGGCCACACAAGCACGTGCAAGAGAGGTGAGAAGCCGGCACAACAGCAGCATAATAACGCGGGAAGGGCTACTCACTTGTTTTATGAAGAGAGGGGCTCAGGTTACCATCGGTGGCTAACCGGTTCACATATCTGGACAAAAGCACGAATAGAGTGCTTGCTTTGGTATCTGCGCAGAGCCTGCTGACGCAGGTGTCGAATCCTGGAAGGGTCAGAATAAACGTTTCATTCTTCCGAGGTCAATAAATGAACACCACACCCACACACCGTGTATAATAATAATGAGCAGCTCTCAAATGCCTGAGGGGTTGTAACACTGTATAAGTGCTGTTTTATTTTATTATGTGCAATGTGTTTCTTTTTCCTTTCCCCTGATCTCCGGAGAGGCCAGTCAGCCTGGCATGCATACAGATGCCCAAGCCTCAATGTTGAAAGGACGGTGGTCCCAGTATTCCTTCACAGCCTTTACATTACTGAGCCGATAATTATCCCTATGTCAGCGCCCTTCAGTCCTCCCCCCCTTTCTCCCCCGACACCATTTGGGGGGGTTGCACCATAAAGTTACACCTCTGGGAGGTACACCTGAGGTTTCCTGTGTTTTCCATTAACAGGAGTTTCTTGCTCTTGACCAGTACAGAGCTCGCACTGGCCATTTGACAATATCCGTCAGTAGGATAGAGGGGTCTGGGAGTGGTGCTCATCTTCCATCCAAGTTATTACAGCCTCTCTATCAGGGCATTTCAGGGACTCAGCATTAGCCATCCCCGCAAGTGTCTGTCAGTACGATTGCTCAGGTGCAGGGAGACACTTCATTAGTGACTGGGTTCACTTAGCTGTCTGCATGGCAGGTAGGCCTTTTGGTTCCCTCTGGAGATTGTTCTGCAAAAAAGTGCCAGCACAGTGTTCTGGCGGTGTCTAGAGAGTTCAGATTTACTAAGGCGAAGGTTAGTTCTCCTCCGTAAAGCACCTTCATATTAACTGTTTAGTGATCAGTTTTCTTTGCAGTCTAGAGTCTTTCTCAAGACTACGGAATTTATTGGGTCCTCCTTCAGTTAGTTTATGTTCCCCTAGGGGATTTATCAACCATGGGGTACGGGATAGGACCAAGCACCTGGCGCTTCTAGCAGGGAGATCAGACATCGTTATGATGGGAACGTTTGGATGTAAGATAAGTTTCTCTTTGGCAAATTTGTCTCTTAAGGGTCAGGTTTATGTAAGTATCTCCCCATGGTCATGGTAGCAGAGTACTTTTTTCAGGGGTTCAGGAGGTCTGAGGGTCTCCGGCTTTACGGATTGGTGAAGTTAACCCATCCATAGGTTTTCAAGAATATCTTTTTGTCATCAGTGTCCCATGGTTGGGCTCTCTTTTAGTCAGGATGTTATTTAGCACCTTTCTGCTGGGTTATGTTAATGTTAAAGGACATTTGTACCGTGCACTATCACCACCTGAGTGGTCCCCTGGCGCTCTGGCTGCTCTGAAAGAGGAGGGGAGGTTGAGTTAGTGGGAGGAAGCAGGAAAAGTGCAAGTGATGTGCTGTTGGCGGCCTCAGCCCGGTGGGTCCGTTGGCTGGGCCTGGGATGTTTGCGGCCGGTAGTCATCGTGTACTGTTGTGCGAGTCTATGTGTATTTTTGTTTTGTTGTTGCAATGTAGTGATGTTTGTGCGGTTTGTTGTGCTGTAGGTTTTGGTTGTGTTTGGTTTGGAGTTTGAGAGGTGTATGCAGAAGGGGAAATTGTTAGTGGGGTTCCTTACTCCTCTGGCCCCCACCTCTATCATGCTCTCTCATAGCGCCCCCTGTCCTCCCTTCATACTCCTGTGGCCAGTGCACCTGCCTATGTCAACATCTCAGGTAGTGTGGTGATTGCCAATATCTCGACAATTCCAAAACACTGTGGTACATGGCGGTAACTATGGGGCGGGCGAAAGTGTTGGTGGGGTTGGCTGGGGTAGTTGACTCAGTCTCTGTGCATGTCGCCTGTGTTCCATTCTATCAGGTGTCACCCGTCCAGGTGCAGTGGGAGCTTCTCTTTTGGTTTGGGGTTGTCCGTGTCCTTTCCAGTTTAGTCATCCTTTTTCCTGTTTCAGTTTTCAGTTTTTAGTCTGTGGTGTTGAAGAGCCAGGTTTTTAGTGATTTCCTGAATTTTAGTTGATCTTCAGTGTTTCTTATTTCTTTTTGAATGTTGTTCCAGGTTTTTGCAGCTAAGTGGTAGAAGGAGGTGCCTCCAAGTTTTTTCTTGAGGTATGGGTTGAGTTCCAGGCGGATTTCGTTGCTTGATCGGAGGGGTCTCGTTGGTTTGTAGACTGTTATTTTCTTTTGTAGGAATTCTGCTCCTTGTCCGCTGATTGCCCTGTGCATTATGCACATTGTTTTGAAGGTGATGCAATGTTTTACTGGGAGCCAGTGTAGTGTTTTTAGGGCTGGAGTGATGTGGTGTCTTCTGGATAGTTTGAGGAGTAGTCTTGCTGCTGCATTTTGGATCCGTTGCAGTTTCTTCAGGAGGTATTCTGGTATTCCGGGGTAGAGGCTGTTTGCATAGTCGATTTTTGACATGATTAGGGTGACGATAGTGAGTGTTTTGTGCGTGAAGGAGAGGAAAGGTAGAATTCTTCGTGCCGTGTAGAGGGGGGAAAAGCATTTCTTCACTGTTGCATTTATTTGTGGTTCTAGGGTTAGGGTGTTGTCCATTAGGACTCCCAGATTTTTTACTAACTTCGATGGTGTTGGTGCGTTTCCCATTTCCGTAGGCCACGGGATGGTGGTGTTGTTCTCAGGTGTGGTCTCAGGTGTGGTCTCAGGTGTGGCCCCAATCTTCCATCTCTCTTCTGCCTCCAGAAGATGTAATACTTTTCTAGGGTTTGGGAAGGTTTGCTGGTATCAGGGGTTACATATGACTGTAGACAATGGTGTACTTAGGGACAGGACCTGGGGTACACTCTTCTGGGTGCACAAGATCCTCAAGTCTATTGCATTTTGGCTTCACCTGAGCTAGGATGTCCTATAACAGGTTTATAAGGTGTTCCTTTGACTCCCGTTTGGGCCATCTAATGAGGTTTTGCCTTTCCAGCTCTGTTTCTCGAGGGTAGTCATGGGATATGTTTTGTTTCTAATATGATTTCTTTCTTCAACACATGGGATGAATCCAACAAAGCTTTCACCCCTCGGGGGGGTGGGGGGGTAATTTTTTCTTTATCTCCAGGAGAATTTAAATGTTTAACTTCTTACGTTTACCATCTAGATTACCTTAACATGGTATGACTTTAAGTGTTTTAAATGTTTGATGTTGAAGACAGAGGAGCTTATTACTCTTATGCTTTTTTCCTGCCTATTATTATAGGAAGGCTTTTGTCTGGTATCCCCCCCCCCTCTTTTAAACCAGTTGGTTTTGGTGGTGTGTGAGGAATGCCAGAATTGGCACATCTTCCTAGTTCTTTGCAGTTAGGACTGTTATACCTTATAGGACAGTTATTGGGGCAGTTTAGCCTGGAGGAATGCATTTTGCAATCAGTTGCTTTGTCAAAATAGAAACATTTACAACACTTCTTCTCCTATTATTATGGTATTGTCATTATTGTATTGATCATGTTGTAATTTGTATGATGCAAGGGCTTCAAACTTGCATAATAGGAGCCTCCTATCTTGCCATATAATGACAAATCCCCCTCAATAACGTAAGAAGGGGGTTTAGATTCTATTAAAGACAGGGAGGCGAGTATTATCCCACCCTCCCACCCTTGATATGATATGGCATTTATAGCGCTCCTATGCACAGGTGTTTCAAGAGAAAACATTATTTGGTTTGTTGTTCTTCTCATCCACCCACCCTTCTTTGTTTGTTGTTCTTATAGCTTCGGGCTGAGATGTTTTGTTCAGGAACATTGGTCACAGTTACAAGATGTAGAGAGTGCGTGATCCGGAAGCTTTGCTGGATTTTGTCTTCATAATTTATCATCTTGTCGGTGCAGTTTACGTCTGGCTCAATACAGCTACAGAAAGAAGAGTTGGGATTGGAGTAAAGGGCTTATATAGAGGAGGGTCCCTGCTCATTGGTCTCCTGCAGGGCATAACCTGTCCTCCATGATGGATTGGGGAGTCCCCCATTACATTGACATTGAACTCTATTTAGTTCTGTTTATTAAACTTTGTTGTTTGGAAAATAAATCTTTGCTGCTGTGGTTTCAGAGTAAAGATTGTACTGCATAATACTCGCCTCCTTATCTTTAATAGAATCTAAACCCCCTTCTCACGTTAGTGAGGCAGATTGGTCATTGACCCCATCTCAATTCTCCACAGATAAGTACTCCCTGGTGGGCAATTACGCAACACAAGACTTTCGGCCAGTTAGCGACCTTTTCTTTCAAAAATGTGTTCCCACAGCATATTAATAACAGTTGCCCACACGAAAAGTATGTGTGGGTAGGATCCTTTTGCCTCTGCACATCTCCACCCAGATACGGTTATCCAACAAATTCAGATCCTTTATCTTTTCTGGAGTCCAGTATAGTCGGAAGCAGGTATTGTCCTGCATAAGTTGGCCAACTACGCCAATACTCACTTTCCAGATGTGGCTCAGTAGCTTTCACCAATCATACGATGAGATTTGGAGGCCTAATTCCCTTCTCCGGCTTTCCGAATTCTTGGTTTTGTACATGTAGATGGGATGATTTATTTTGCAATGTCCCCAAACCCATAGACAGAAAGATTGCCTTTGCAAGTAAAGCAAGACCTTTTGGCTGACTTTGCTAATGGTTGTTTTTTGGCGACGTCAAACGCCAGCGTAACCGCAGTTGCATTGTTTAATGTTCTCTGCTGGCAGCAGCATTTTGATTTTGGCATTTAGCATTTAGCAATCGATACGTGTGGACGCTGGCTGCCTTGCACAGACAAGACTAACCGCTCTACCGTGCCCCGGGCAGAGCGCGCAAGCTCCCTCAGCCAAGTCTAAAGTTGGAGTACGGGTTTACCGAGGGCGTGACGTGACTCTGCGGAAAAGTATACATCCCATCAGTGCAACTCCCAAATAAAAACGTGTGGCGTACTTCCTGGTTGTGTGGAACCAGCATTCCGGGCTCGCTCTTAAAATCGGGACGTGTCTATCCAATATTCTGGCTGTTGGGGGACTTGCTAGAGTTTTCTCGCGGGAAATTGAGAGATTTCGCTGACACATGTGACAGAAACTGTCGTGGGCCACCGGCCTTTCAAATGCATAGGGCTGTCGGGAATTGTGTCACTGTGTTTTCCTGCAGTCCATTTCTACTTCCTGCCGTGGTCTTTCTGGTGGGACAAAGGCTTGGATGCTAGGCAGTTCCACCAGCAACTTTCCGAACAGGGCGATCTGTCTGTTTACACAATCACGCACCGGTACGCACGGCATATCAAAGCACGACCGATTGCAGCTCAAGCTGCGACCACTCAGTCGTTCATTCCAAACCTGTCCATTTTTTTGTAGCTGTACCATATGTTCTAATAAAGGAGACAAGTGAGCTTTTCATGCCCCGAGCTGGAAAAACTCCAGCGCACTGCATCTGGCTTGCAACATCTGCAAAACCTCATGTTCTCGGGGTCAAATACCGGTGGGGGTGACCCAGCCCTTCCGCTCTCTGGGGCTGCATAAAAGAGCTGCACGTGTAATTGCCGATAATAACCTGTTTGATGACAAAGTGCTTTAAGAAGCCCTCCGAACGGCACGCGTTCAACAAAGATACCCCTTTACTATCATTGTCACTATAATTATTATTTTAACTTTAGAAGTAATCCCACAACACTGAGCACCAGCCTAGCAGACCAGACATCCCTAATGGAGCTTGTTAACTCGGTGATAGGGCAGGTAGATCAGAGAATGGCTGGCACGCCAAGGGTGCTGTTCAGCACACAGGGGAGTCACAGGCAAGCTTAAAATGATTTGACTTGCAGATGGACAAGGTTTCCCATTTTAGAGTGCTGCTTCAATCTCGCCACAGTTTGTATTGTGCCACACGTGCACTCTGCCTGGCTAGGGCTCCTCATTTAGATTGTGTTACACACAAGGCTCAAGTCGAGGGTACGCCCACCCACTTTTTGTCAGAGGGAGCCCCAGCTAAAATGAGAAACATTGGATGTCCTCTTTAAATTTATGAATTAAAGCCGACCTCTGGGCTCAGAACGCAGTCGTCAGGTTTGCAGGTTGGACACTTCACCACTGCATTATATGACCTGATGATAAATAGCAAACAACATTTCGGTACTGCAAGTTCCAGGGAAAACATGTTTATTGGTTCTTGGAGTTTAAAACATGCACACCTTTTAACGTTTTCAAAAACACTTTTAGAAGAAAATATTCTCTCTCGGTTTTGTGTTTGTGTTTTGATCTTAAGAAAGGCAAAAGCCTTTCGTCCTCTGCAATTTGGGTGATTATGCAAAGCCAATTTAATGAAATGTGCGTTATTCACCTTTATATGCTCATTCATGGCGACGTCACATCCCATCGCGTTTGTTGCTCAGTCCCCCCACTTTAATTTTTAGGACTTGACCCCTGGTTACACATAGCCACACACATCTGAGATGCACACTATTTGACTACACCCTACCCTAAACATACCTCACTCTTGACCCCAGTGCCATGACCCATAGAATACAGCGGAGTCCCATGCAAAATTCGGTCCAGTTCACATAACTTGACTCTCCTAACAATTTGCCACAGCAGCCACCCCACGCCTGATAATACGGGCTGCTCTTAGGGATTCCCTGCCTGCCTTCGATCAGGCTAAAAATGCACACACACATTTTACCACTCCTCTCACTACTTCTCAACTCAACTCAACTGAGGCCATACCAGCAGGCGCCATACAAATGCCAAATAACATAGCATAGCATAGCATAACATAGATGGGTGTACCGAATAGCATATTTAGAATCAAGTCAAATCCCAAACACCTCCTTAAGTATTTGGACAAACAGAAAGCTAAATCGTTATAAATCTCGTTGCAAGTCTGAAAAACAAACGTTATTAAAAAAAAAATAATAATAATAAAGAACTATTTAAATATGTATTCACCTGTTTCTTTTTTTTTCTTCATTTTCATTAACTCATCATCCTTATTTTTATTGCACACAAGCCAGAAACAAAAAAGGAGGTACAAGATGTAAAAACATAAGAAAGGATGTTGTGTGTGCAAAGCCACTGCGGCAGGCTGCAAAGAACAGAATGGGCATTACGATTTGCAATTCCCAGTGGGAATCACACACATTGCAACTTCTTGTGGGTGATGGGCTGCCTGTGGGCGCACGCCCAGGGGTGTGAGGTGGTCCCCTGTGGTGTGGGCTGCCTGCGGGGCATGGGGAGGAGGGGCACACCCGGGAGGGCACCCACTGCCAAATCGCATGTATAACTCCACACACACCCCTCGGAATACACGTACCCCGCTCGCGACGGGCCAATTGCGTGTATAAATCCATATGCACCCCTCGGAATACACGTCCCCCGCTCGCGCCAGTGAAATCACGTGAAAAAATCCACACGCACCCCCAAAATACATGCAGGCAGCCCATCCACCCTCCCCATGCCCCACCGGCAGCCCATCACCCCTGGGGATGCCCCGCAGGCAGTCCATCCACCATGGGCATGCTCCGCAGGCAGCCCACTCCACAGGGGGGACTTTTTCAATGTGTTTTCGCTGGCGCAAGTGGGGTACGTGTATTCCGAGGGGTGCGCATGGATTTTTACACGTGATTTCACTGGCGCGAGCGGTGTACGTGTATTCTGAGGGGTGCCTGTGGATTTTTACACATGATTTTGCTGGCGCGAGCGGGGTACATGTATTCCGAGGGGTGCGTGTGGATTGATACATGCGATTTGGCTGGCGCGAGCGGGGTACGTGTATTCTGAGGGGTGCGCGTGGGTTTTTACACAAGATTTCGCTAGCGCAAGTGGGGTACGTGTATTCCGAGGGGTTCGTGTGGATTTTTGGGGGGGTTGTTTGCTGATCCACTGGCTTTTGCACCATGTACTGGATTTGTGCGATGTTTTTGGCACACAGGGCGGGGTTGGGGGCGTAACTGGCGCTGCCGCAGGGTCGCTGTGCTACCCTGCGCCACGGCTGATTGTGCATGTTAGTATCCATGAATACGCTGTGCGCTAAAATGGGTTTTGGCGCACGCGGCTGGTGCAGACTGTTGCACGTGAACTCTGTGCGCCAGCCGTGTGCGCCACTTGTGCGCTAAACTCTAGGAATTACCCCCTCTATGTCATGTTGCTACGGCAACACAGATTGGAGTATAAATCTGTGATAAAAATGGAAAAATGCAAGAGATAACTGTAAGATGGGAACAACTATTCTTAGCTACAAGAGAATGTGACCATCGTGTGTTCTGGAAAATTGACAACCATGGCCAATGTTCCTTTAGCTCAGATTATGACAATTACACCACACGTGTGGCTTTCCCATTATAAGGTATTATATAGCAATCTCTCTTTTGGGCCGATTCCTTTGGGGAACTCTAGCAATTTTGTGTGTGAAAATCTTTTTTTTTTCACCAATGGTGATTAGTCATACTCGAACTCCAAAAAGGAGGGAAGAATGGAGCCAAATAATAATTAGTGGGTACGGTGCACATCATCCTATAGGATGGGGAAGCGCCTGCGTGGGTCCGCCCACGCTTCCGATAATTAAGAAGAAGAAGAAGGCTCCCCGACCCAATACTTTACCAATTGCTTTACTCAAAACTGAGCCTGCAATTTGGATCCAAGCGTTGACCAAATGTTTCAATGGCATCAACAAAAAATGATAATCTTCCCCAGTCATGGGAGTCGGCGGAAATAGTTCAGATTTTTTAAAAAGTGGACCGAAATGATGCATCTAATTGTCGTGCAATCTTGATTAATGGCTTGAGTAAAGTTTATGGAAAGTATCCACAGAAGAAACGTAACAATTGGATAACTGAGAAAGTCATCTTCAATCATGCTTAGGCGGGCATTCAACAAAGGGTGGGCACAATTGAGCAAACCTTGTATACATCCCTTGTCATGCAGAAGTAATTGCCCAGAGAAAGTTACCTTTATATTTGTATATAATAAACTTAAGAAAGCTCTCCATTATGCTAATCAAACGATTTTATGGGACAACTTACCTTCTTGAACTGTTCAACCTCAAATCCTTGCTGGCATGAAATCACTATACATAGATAACCCGGCACCATTTAGATGGGGGCAAGAGGGGAAACAAACATACCCCTTTATGGTCAAAAACGATATATGCCAGGGAGGTGTATTAGCCCTCTTGTTCTTATCATTGTGCATCAATGATATAACTCCCCAATATGGTAACCTTGCTGGTTGATACAATGTCCCTTAATAATGAGAATTTTAATATACTATTGTTTGCAGACAATGCGGTTGTCTTGTCTGTGACACTGATGGCTTCAAGAAATGCATTTAGTGAATTTGACAAATTGTAGGAGTTGAAAACTTGTAACAAAATCAGCCAAAACTAGACAGAATTGAATTAAATTATTGATTAGACTACTAAACCCCTATCTAGTACTCATTAACACATTCTTTGTATCTTTGGATACTTTGTTTTACATCAGAACTGCGACTAGTAAAGAGCAAATGTATCTGCTACTTATCAAAATAACTTTATAGTTAAAATCACCAAATGACACGGGGTGGGGTGAAAGCATTTATATGTTCACTCATATAGTACAATTGATACACTTTTTTGATTTGATGCAAATGTATGGACCAACAAGTCAACAATCACTAAAGGTATTTTCCACTATTAGCAACAAATACACAAACATTGTGAATAAAGCCAATACATTGCGATACATTTAATGTTAACGCATATTCATATGTTAAAACATCGATTAGGACACAGTGCAAGATGTGGGTTTTGGGCACTGTGGCAACAGTTGCCCAGGGGATGCAGAGATATTAGGACTAATGAGACTTTGGTGGCCCCAGGCAAAATATATTCTGCAATCTGATTAGGAATTTAATTATAAAATGTTCATTAACCCACTAGTTTAACATATACATTAATGATATGATTGGTTATTTATAACACGCTTAATACCCAGAGGTTTCTAAGCATGGACCCGGGGATCGAACCTGTGTTGCTCCATGTCATCTTACTTCCAAGGTGAGCACGTTGCCCCTAAACTATCCTCCCGAGACATATAATCTTCAAATCAATACAAATTATTAATGCCCATTAATGTTAATAAAACCACCTTATACATGTGCTAATACAGCATTAAAAAAAGCCAATAATTCCTACATATCAGTTCATATCTAGACTTCTTATTATACTTGAATTAAGTGTTCTTCTTTTTTAACTTACACCATATGAAGATACAATATGGTTTTTGCACAGGATCAAGATGGGCGAGTTCAGCGTCACCCACAACATGCACTCTTTATTTCCACTGAACAGTACATGAACACGCATGATGGCTGCTAAACACATACTACATGAATGCAATCTACACGTGCCTGTGGGCAGCCTTCCTAACAGGATGGATGCTGAAGGACCACACAGTGATCCTCTCCTTACAAGGAAGAACATGTATTCATTCACTCAAAGATGTGCTTTTCTGTAGAATGAGAATATTTTTACTTGCCATTTCTATTTTTAAAATGTAAGAACTACAAGGGAGGGTTCCCATTTGAGACATTATTTACACATGCGACATTGAAATCCATTCCCGCCACATACAGGATAAGAGGAACGTAAGGCCATGTATTTCACATTAGATGCTACAAATCATTGATAGAGATCAATCACAATCGTAAATTAAGTGCAATTAAGAATTCATTTCTTTTCATAGGAATCTGACTACATCAGCTTAAAAGTAGCTGCCAAAAATTGGACTACTGACAAGTGAAAAACATTGCTAATAAAAAATCAATGCTATTCAATATTGAGGGTAAGCCACGTGTTCTTCACATTATTAATGTAGCCAGCCACTAAGCAATACAACTGATAATACATCTTCCCTTAGTTATGCTTACTTTACATGCAGCTTGCATTACATCCGCAAGGCTATATGAAAAGAAGTGTTTCGCTTCCATGAAAATATCAGAGCATTATACAATGTCAGTGAGCATTTACAACCAACCGAGCCATTTTTGACATTTTAATCAATTAGCAAAAATGTTTAGGAATCATTGATACTGCAATAAGAAATAGAGCCTTACTTGTTTGTAATAGAATTTTCGTAATTTGATAATTTATCATGAGTGCTCACAAATAAAAGCAACGACAGTAACATTTGTTATTTCTTTCTGTTTTTCCTCCTTCGTTACTTTGAATTAATGGAATTCCGTTCGTTTATCTCCAGGGGCGTTGCTAGGGGGAGGGGGGGGCTAAGGGGGCTATAGCCCCTGATCTTTTGGTTGTAGCCCCTGATAGAATCTCAGGAGCTACAGCCAAAAGACTAGCTAGCCCCCAGTCCCGACAGTTCCAACATCAGCTTAGCCCCGGGTCTTTTCCAGACCTAGCAACTCCCCTGTTTATCTCACCATTCGATTGCATGCAGTTTTATTATTCATTTGTGGATTGATGATTAGCTGTTTATGTAGCATTCGACGTGTCAACACACATGAATCAAAAACATTCTCCTTTATACGGGGAAGGGTATAATTGGCGTACCCGATTCATGGAGTGTGCCATGCATTAAAGTATCCTAAGTGTTTTGTGCTGGGCCAAAGATACAAGGCCTCATTACGAGGATGGCGGTCCCGTAAAGAACGGTGCCCGTACAGAACCGGCACCGTTCATTACAGGATGCCTGATTACGAGGTCCCCTAGCAGAACCCGTAACAGATGTCTGGTAAAACCAGATGTCCTTTCCGGATCCCGCGAGGGGACCAAGGAGCTAATAACGGGCCTGTTATCAACGGGCCCATTATTAGCTCCATCCCCATTCCCATTGAGCCCTATGGGAGCTCAAATGGGAATGGGGAATGGTTCTGTGCATGAGGAATTACCGGGTCCTCCAAGGTCGGAATGACCTGGTAATTCCTCATTCACAGAACCCGGTATTGGAGCCGGTATGCAGGCAGCCATGGCGCTAATAGCACCATGGCTACCTCCATAATCGTAATTAGGCCCATTATCTCACCAGTTACAATCCTGTGTAAGAGCGTGTTCGCTGGCTTTGTTCTCAAGGATTCGGTGTGTAGGCGCCATTCTGATCCTACTGTTTAGCTTTTTTTTGCTTTCTTCAGTGTGGCCATTCTCTAGTTGCATTCGGCCCCAGGCGGTGGCCATGTTGGGGATACCTCCGCAAGCTGTCAATGTTACAAGCCTTATTACTAATGTTCAAATAATATAGACAGATGAATACTCTTACCCTAGTTTTATGTTCTCAGGGTGTGCATTAGTTTACAGAGGTCTGTAAAGGATCTGCATCAAATATTTTCTTTATTAAATGGAAAAAGGAAAGTTATACTATGGACTCATTTGGATATATTATAAGTAATATGGGCTTTTCAGTAATGAGGACGATGTCAGGTTATTTTCTTAATTGAGCTACGTATGATGTAATGTGTGTGCGCCAGAACTATCTTGTGTTCACTGCATGGGCAGCAGACCTATAGTGTGTTTTGTAGTGCTTCTTATTGCCATAGAGAATGAAACGTGAGCCACATCCTTGTGGGAACCATTATGAAAAATATCATGTAATTACCTCAACTGTGATATTATTGTACCAGTGTAGAGTGATAGCGAAATTATGGGTATAGGTGTGGGTTGGCTAGGAGGCTGTGTGCTGTAAACGACATCTGTTACTATTAGCTTTTTTAAAGGTACTGTGTGTGCCATTCTCAGGATTCAATCCTGTGGCCACTTCCAACTTCATATTGTTTTTATTCCTATTGGTCTTAAGATTTGGAAGGCCAGCAAAGCAAGTTTCTTGCTTCTATTCCATCCCAACCTATGGAGAGTGAGTGGTTATTTCTGTTTAAATAAATATTTTTTAAATTACTTAATTGATATTCCTATGAGATTTGTCTAAATAACATTAAGTTGTTTGGAAGCATGTGTTGATCCTGACGCAATGGCAATGACTGCTATCATTCTGTGTTAATTATGTGGAGAAATGTACATTTTCTGAACATCAATTTACATTAGTATGATTCTCCAGCACAAATGGTGTCTGGAATAGGAACACGTTTATAAATAAATGCCACTTTGCATGTCTGTGAGCCATTTCCAAAGTCTGTCAGTGGCGGAGATTCTTGCATATCATATGTAATGTAATGTAATGTGCATTTGTATAGCACCTTTCACCATTGGTATGGTCCCAACGCACTGTAGGTTTAACGCCCTCTGAGGACGAAGGTCCAGGTATGGGAACATTTGTCAGAGTTGAAGAATGCGTGTGTGTGCATTTTAGCCGATAGGCAAGGTAAGTAGGGGTGGCCAAGTCCCTGCTAGTCACCCATGTTGAGCCGGCATGTGGATGGGTGCTGAGAGGTAGTTTGGAGAGAATGCGAGGACAGGAAAGATATGATGCATACAGTTAGACCAAATGTTGTCATGGGGGATAGCTGCATTTGAATGACAGAGGTGTTGTGCACTGTGTCTTAGAGTGTTTTAGGGTGGTGCCTGTAGTGGATTTGTGCTGAGAGGTAGACTGGATTTATTTATTTATTTTGACATTTATATAGCGCACCAAACCCTCAGGTATCAAGGTGCTATTACATACATGTTGCTCTTAGTGCTTTTGTTACAGATACATATTACTTGGGGCGCTTATGTTACGGTGAGGCAGAGCTGCGCCTCATGTTACAGTCGCTACTGCCATGTTACAGGTACAGTTGTTAGTCACATCAAATGGATAAAACGGTGCTAAATGCCGGAGCAGCTGAGATTACAAGGCGTAAAAGCAGAATGACAAATACAAAGTGCTGCATGGGCTATGAGAGTCAAATCCAAAATTACATGCAGGTAAAGTACAGGAGCAGAGCAGGCTGCAAAATTCAAAGCCTTTCGTTTTAAGTGGGTCAAATATATGTGCAGAGTGGGTTGCGAGGGTCAAATCCATAGGTTGCATGTGGGTCACATACACGAGAAGCACAGGCTGCGAGAGTCAAGTCCAAAATTTGAATGTGGAACATATACAGGAGCAGCGTAAGCTACTAAGGTCAAATCAAATAGTTGCATGTGGGACAAAAGCAAAAAGTCAAAGGGCCTCATTATTAGGCTGCCGGACCCGGAATGAAGGGGGCCGGTGCTGGACTGGCCCCCTTCAATCCGGGAGCGCCGATTACGAGCTTCCCATCGCCGGACCCGCATCGCACGCCTGGTAAAACCAGGCGTGCTTCCCGGGTCCCGGTTTGGGGAAGAGGGAGGGAATAACGGGCCAGATGTAATCTGCCCGTTATTACCTCCCTCCCCATTCCCATTGAGCCCTATGGGGGCTCAAATGGGAATGGGGATGGGTTCCTGCATGGAGGATTTACTGGGTCCTCCTATCTCGGAGTAACCCGGTAAGTCCCCATTGCAGGAACCCGGTAATGGAGCCCGGAACGGAGGCAGCCATGGAGCTAATTGCTCCATGGCTACCTCCATTCTCGTAATGAGGCCCAAAGCCTTTAGTTACACGTGGGTCAAATATATGTGCAGCGAGAGTCAGGTACATTAGATACATGTGGGATTAAAAGACATGTGCAGCGCTGGCTACAACATTAAAAAAATGTAGTTACATGGGACTAGAAAGAGTGCAGCATGGGCTGCGGCAGACAAATCCATTGGTACAAGTAGGTTAGAGACACAGCGCAGGCTGCTAGTGAATAGAGCCATGAGACAAGGTAATATCACAGGTAAGATGGGAGGCGGCATGGTAAGAGGCCAGAGGGAGGGGAGAACGACCTTCCTTATCTTGCTCAGGCGGAGATGGCGAGGACGCTGTTCGATTGTCACTCAGAAGCGACGGAGTTGAGGGCCAAGGTAGTGAGCCAATAAATTGGGTGGAGCCGCCGAAAAGCCTGCACCTTCTCTGTGATGCTGTCATGGTGCGCAAAAGATGCACCCCAGCCAATGGGGACGGACCCGGCAGGAGCATGCTGGTCTTGGTACTCCTCGCAGATGGCCGATCGGGTGGCAGCCATGTTGGTGTGGGATGGAATACCTGCCTGCACTGCCCGTTCCAAGGAAGAAGACGAAGTAGCAGGCCCAGACAAGTGAACAGGCCTTTTATGTGGGCCTTCTCTGTGAGGCCACACTGGCTGCGCCATCTGGCTCCGGTCAACATGCATAGTATGTAAGAGCGGCTAGACTGAATTTTTGTTGTGGGGGATAGCAGTATTCTAATAATGGAGGTGTCGTGTACTGTGTCTTAGAGTGGTGCATGTAGTGAATGGGTGCTGAGAGGTGGTCTGAGCAGTAGATACATTATGTGAGCGGCTAGACTGCATTTTATTGTGGGTGATAGCTGCATTTTAAAGGCAGAGGTGGAGGTGGTGTGTGCTGTGTTTTAGAGTGGTGCATGCAGTGGATGGGTACTGAGAAGTGGTCTGGCTAGTATGCTTGAGCAGGAGATAAATTATCCGAGCAGCTAGACCGAATTGTACTGTGGGGGATAGTTGCATTCTAATGGCAGAGGAGTTTGCAGTGTGACTTAGATGTGGATGTAGTCTGCAGAGAAAGTGAGAGTAGGAGATCAATATTATATGTGCAGATAGACTGAAATTGTGTCATGGGGATAGCTGCATTCTGATGACTGAGGTTTTGTGCAATTAATCTTAGTATAGTGTATGTAATGGATGTGTGCTTAGATGTGGTATAGGGAGTATGCAAAGATAGGAGAGACAATATGAGTGCAGCTAGACTGAATTTTGTCCTGGCGATAGCTGCATTCTAATGGCTGAGGTGTTGTGCAACGTGTCTTTGAGTGGTGCATGTAGAGGATGTCTGCTGAGAGGTAGTCTGGAGAGTATTCGAGAGTGGGAGAAACATTATGTGTGTAGTTAGACCACATTTGTATTGAGGGGGATAGCTGCATTCTAATGGCAGAGGCATTGTGTACTGTGTCTTAGAGTAGTGTGTGTAGTGGAGGGTGTTGAGAGGTGGTCTGGAGAGTGTGAGAGAGCAAAAGATACACTAAATGAGCAGCTAGGCTGAATTTGTATCATGGGGGATAACTGCATTCTACTGGCAGAGGTGTTGTGGAATGTGTTTTAGAGAGATGCATGTAATGGACCGGTGCTGAGAGGTGGTCTAGATAGTGGAGGAAGATTATGTGAGCAGCTAGACTGAATTTTTTTTGTGGGGCATAGCTGCATTCTAATGGCAGATGTGGGTGGGTTGGCGTGCCTTTGGCCAGTATCCATAAGCATGGAGTGTGATACGTATGTACCATACACGTGTGTCCAGGCTGGTTCTTCATTGCATAGATGCAGCTGGATTTGTACAAAACGGAAGGTGTATAGACACCATTAATTATCTTCTTCTAATGGGTAACTTCTCTACGGGCTTCAACCTGTAAGAACACATTTTATAATACATTTTTTCTCATTATCCTAGCCATGAGATGCCTTTGAACCTACGCAAAACCTCCGTTTATTTTGACTGATGCTTTCTAAGCCAAAGGTCTATGTGATCACTTCAGCCATTAATTTACATAATGACATCACTTGACTGCTCATAATCCATCGATTTAACAATACATTTAGCAGACGAAAATCACTTCTTACCACCACGGTTCCCTGCTTATTTCTGATATTTTCTGTATTTTTCTTAGCAAAATGAATGAACATGTGCTCCTTTCATAAATACAGATGGCCTATACATGTTGGCTAAGGAATGCAAGTTGACAGCGGCCATGGTTTTATTTCAGAGTGTATTAGCAGCTTGGGCAGTCTGAACCAAACAGGTTTTCAAACTATCCACTAAAAGAAACGTGCAACGCATTTCTTTTGAGCCTTTTAACAGAAGGTATGTGAAATATAGTTTCAGAATACACAAATAAGCAAATTATTATTGTTTCAAATTGCTATGCTTGCAATCAAACCAAACTTTATAATATAGTCTATGTGCCCAGATCAGACGTAAACTATTTGTCCTCTTTATTGTCACTTTCGGAACGTGGGGGGCATTTTGACATGCTTCTGACTTGTATTCTCCACAATACGAAATGATAAAACATGTCAATTCTTTTCCACCGATGGTGGTGGCTGATAGAATGTGAAAAGTGTTTTATCAGAGCACAATTCACAAACATTTGTACTTGAATAAATTAGGGCTTGCCAGTGAGCATCTCGGGCATGCTCCAGACATCTACAGATTTGTTCCAGGGCATCTCGGGCATGCTTCAGGCATCTACAGATTTGCCCCAGAGCATCTCGGGCATGCTCCAGGCATTTATAAATTTGCTCCAGGGCATCTCGGGCCTGCTTCAGGCATCTACAGATTTGCTCCAGCGCATCTCGGGCATGCTCCAGGCATTTATAGATTTGCCCCAGGGAATCTCGGGCATGCTCCAGGCATCTACAGATTTGCTCAAGTTTTACAATTCGTCACTCAGCTATAAGGTAGCAGCTGCAAACCTGAGGAGCTTTCAGGTATGTCTGATTTAAATAAGGCCCATTTTGCAGCAGAAGGTGAAATGTATTGCTTTGCAGCCTTGTCATCTCTATGTAGCCCTTTATGTTCAGAAGAGCAATTGCTAAGAAGAATTTTATGGTAGCGGGATGTTTGGCCGCAGTAGATTTAATCGAGGGAGAATTGGTCAAATTTGGTATGCCGCATGTTACCGCAAAAGTATGTGGAGGGTGGGTTAGGGGGAAAATAAAGGTAGGGGTTGATTGTGAGGCTGCAGGGGTTCATCCCCCCGGCATACACATGTGGTAAAATGTTCTTAAAGAAAAAAATACATTCAACCAATCCTCCCCCGATGAAATAAATATAAAGAAATCACACAGAACCAGTTTTATTTCATTTGGTCGTCTTCACTCTGGTGTGCTATTGGCATGCCTGCTGTGCTGTAGCCCACCAGGTTCCCCATTATGTCCAACACCATGGTCATACGACTCCCTCTATGACACAGAGCCCACCGGAATGAAGTCAGGGGATCTGCCAACAAACTATCACCTCACACAGAATCATGAGAAACAACCAGAGTGTTATATGGAAGGTTTTAGGGTTGTACAAATTACTCTGGAGCCTCAGGTGATGTAGACAGCTTTACTGGGTTTGTAAATTACAGGTAAGTACAATAGGAGTAGGTATGGTATACATAAGATAAGTTAATGGGAGAGAAGCATCCACCTTCAAGCTACAGTTCCCAAATGACTCTCTGGAATCACAGTAGCTTTACTTAATAACATTAATAACATTAAGCTCAGACACACAGATCAGATACAACCAGATAAGGTAAAGCCCAACACATCTCCCCCTTACATAACAATATAAACACTACGGAAGAGACAGAAAGAACAGTCGCCACTAACACATTTATAAGACCACAAACCACAGACTATCCTTCTAAATTCACCTCTCCAGCACACCACTCCGAGCAATAAAGCTATTGCCCTCCAGAGACCCTTAAAGTAGCTACCAAATAGCCATACCATTTCCAGAACTATCAACAGTACCATAACAGGTCTATTATGGAACTCGCACAAGGGAACCAGCCCACCATCTAGCACCAAACATTCACCAACTAAACTTCATACCTATAACCATACTTCATCATCCGCCAACAATTAGTTGTGCCAAACACAAAAAAACAGGGTTCAAACCCACCTGACCGCCTAAAGCAACAAAACAAGCTCCACTCCATGGAACCAACCAACCAGTCGGCATCCTCATACCACTACCTTTGGCATCCATGTCGGCATCCACGTACCAACAATAGGCACACAACATGGGAACCATATCGCACAGCAATTTGTACCACTAATGAGGGCATCTGAATCCCACTCACTATGTGGCATTACAATAGCCGGGCATGGAGCTCCCGCACGCCATTGCACCACCATAGTCGGGCAAACAGATCCCACACACCAATTGTCACAACAAAAAAACAGGACATCCAAACCCGCACCACAATTGGCACGACCTGAGCAACCATATGCTCCAAACTCACTTGCGCCACCAGGCTTCCAAACTCACACCACAATTGGCACCATACCTGAGCAACCATATGCTCTACCTATTGGCACCAGATCTGAGCAACCATATGCTCCACTTCTTGGCACCCGACCTGAGAAAGCATATGCTCCAAACTCACTCGCATCATTAGGCATCCAAACTCGTACCAAAATTGGCACCACAACTGAGCAACCACTTGTTCCACCTTTTGGACCTGACCTGAGCAACGACATGCTCCACACTCACTTGCACCATCACCCACACACATTCCCCCACCACAAACCAAATGGACGAATTGAGCATTAAAACATGGTAAAACAAAAAAATAAGCAGCACCACACTAGAGTCCCAACATTTTAAGCTTGCAGAGTCCATCCTGGTGGTGAACCTGTGGAAGAAATGTAAGGTTAAGTGCAAGGCAGATCATAACTAAAATGTTCTTTACATCCAGTAGGTCACATCAAAATCATCAGAACATCCACAAAATACACATTTTGGCGCCACGAAACACCACCACGCTTGGCACCATACATCACCACCAATATGGCTTCAACACATGCCATCACTAGAGCCACACACATGCCAACTCTTTTGGCACCCACAAGACAGGAAACACCTTCCCACACAAAACATGTCCACTTATGCCATTTGAACATCTTAATACGGACCAACCCTACCTTAAATGTCAAATTTGCAACCCAAAAGGTTTCACTCAGCAAACTATGAATGATGGCACCATCTCATGAACCACATTAATTTGCATCTTGTACCCTTAAGAGAAGTTGCCACAACCTAGTAACCGGGTCATTAAATGAACACCCCCAAAACATAACATCATTCTCATTTCAAAACAAAACATTGAAACAATGCAATAATACGGTAGTACAGTGAGCACACTGCACTGTGACAGCGACAACCTCCGGATCACGTCGTAGTTACACAGAAGAATGTGCCTGCATACACAACACATTACACTCTCTTGATGAAACTATTGCAAACTTGAAATCCTTTGGAACCAACCCGCGTCACCATCGTTGAAAGCACCAAAATGTACTTCTCTTTCAAATTCCTCGCAATACGCCGTTGCGTATCCTTCATAGTTCCTGATCTTTATGGACGCTCCAAGCACTTTGGGAGGTCCTTTACTCAGAACTCCCCCAGTTGCATCGCCGTCAGTGCAGTACATGCGAAGAAGATCTTGTCCCAGCTGTAAGAGACGTCTTGAGCATGCAGCCAGGTCCTTTACTTGGGAAAGAAGACCTTGTCCCAGCTGTAAGAGACGTCTTGAGCACGCAGCCAGGTCCTTTACTTGGGATAACTCATCACTACCATGACGCACTACCAACAGTTCCACCCTTCAAGAACCTTAGCAGAGGATTCCATTTGCCGCCTGACATTGCCGACACACCGCGAAGCCCTATGACGTTACCACTATAGAGCGGAGCCCCGAGCAGCACACATCTGCAGGACCAACCGTCATCTGCAATACGCCACCATCCGCAATGTCTCCACACTATGGCAGGCTGAACCACAACACCAGCAGAACACCACGTTGTCAACACCCGGTACAAACCTTTCCACAACTTCTTCACTGTACCTCCAGTTGCTGCTTTTGGTTGCAATTTTCAATGTTGACCAACAAATTCACTCAATTGTTCCCCAGCCCCTTACTCTGCCATTGTAATAAGCCACTCCCCTCCATAGCACTCTGAGTCAGGCGCACCATAGCTCTTCAATACTCTTTCCAGGCGCTCTCTATAGCAAAGGGAGGTTACAAATGACTTGGTGACAGAACCAGGTGTGAAGCGCAGCCCCCCACAAAACACTCAGGTGTGCCTGCTCACTCCAATCATGCAGGGCATGGGGCACGCTCACCTTGGGGCCCGAGCGATTGAAACCAGAACTTTATTACAGTAGAGTAAGATTTAGTTAACAAAAAGAACTTCTGGTTGAATGCTTATGTAGTGGAGCTAAGTATAGAGGTGGGAATGGGGGAGACATTCAGGGAGTAAGGAGTGTTCAAAGGTAAGGCAATTTATTTGAATAGAAAACAAGTTCTGGAACGAAATGTCCGAAAATGTGTTTGGAGTGGTGGGGCTAAGGAGTTAATGCTGTTTCCATTTATTAAGAATGATTTTCATACTATGTCACTAAAATAACACAAGATTGGGTCCCTTGCAACTCAATAAAGGTGGCAGTCACACCTCTGCTGAAAGCACGTATATCTGACAATTACATCGTTGCCAACCACCATTATATTTCAAACCTGTGCTAGGGAGCCGCCGTTACGGTGTGCTCACAGCAATTTCTTCACTACACCAAAGAGACCAAGCGACCTCATGGCTTACATCCAAGGTCCTGTTCACACAAAGGTACTGAGAGCACTCTTATCCATTCCATAGCGGGGATACTCCAGAGCCTGGAAGTATTCTACTGTGATGTTGGAAGGTCTACTGACTTTCTTGAATGTTGGCAATCATGCGCTTCTCCTGCCTGAGCAAACCACCAGCCATGGGGGACATTGGACAGAATGTGTTAAAACAGGGCACCCTCCGGGAACCATCTGTTCAGCGTTACAAGTAGTTTGGATTCAGAGTTTAACATTGAAATGAAAAAGGATCAAATCTGTTTAAGATTCAATAAATGAGGCGAATACCCATGTGCTTTGGATAAAGATGCACAGCTAACCAGTTATAGACCTCCAAAGCAGCACACAGAACTGTGAAAACACAATTAAACAGACAACGAGATTGATTGCCACATGTAGCATTCATAAAAACACAGCATAAAACGTAAGGTTAGAAAACATTACTGGGGCAAAGCACAGATAATGACTTGAAATAATTCCTTCCAGATAACTCATAATTCTATTTTTAATGTATTCCTACTCTAATGGATAAGCCCATGAGACGTTATTTGGAGCCTAAAACATCACAATGAATAGAGTGGTTGACAAGGAAAGTGAATGTTTTTTTTGGTGCTCTCTGCACAGACATGACTGCTCATTGTGAATGAACGTTAACAAATGAAATGGGTGATAAACCAATTCATAACTTGTAGTATACACCTAATCTGCAGATATTACCATACACGTGTAGTTAGCATTATGGCAATGACCCTACACATTTAAAATTCTATGGTGCCTGATGGTCGGGGTCCATGTAAGATGCAGAGGTCACAATGATCATTAGATACAAGAGCCTCCAGCCTATGGGACACAATTAAGAAATAGATTAATGTTTTCTTAATGAGGATAGAACACTCTAAAAACACAGGCTTTAACCTGTTGCAATCAATTAAGGTATTGAACCTACATCCACTTTACTTTCTGTTGTCCCCTTTCCAAAAATGGTATAAATTGCAGACTACTTCAATCTGAGATACCCCCTTTTCTCTCATTCACTCTCATCCTTGCACTCTGCTTGCCCTAACAAATGATAATTGCCCTCATCCCGAGGACGGCGGCAACCTGGTGCCGCTGGCGGGTTGCCGCCGGTTCCGGAAATGCTGAATCCGCCGCCTGACTTCCTAGTGCAACCGAGACATTACAAGTACCTGCAGCTCGGGAAGTCAGGCAGCGGGTTCGGTAACTCCCCATTCCTGTGGAGTCCCATAGGACTCCATGGGAGTGGGCAGACGGAGGTACCGGCACCCTTGTTTCCGGACCGCCACTCTTGGAATGAGGCCCAATTTCTTTTAAAATATATATTTGCTTTATCCACACAAATAATTGATTGTAAATATCACCCAGCTATTACCCATGGATATAATGAATGTGATAAAACCACTTGTATATGACTTTGATGACTAATGCCAAACCATTTGTCTTGTAGACACTGCGCTCATTTTATTAATACTGATCCAAGATTTCTGCTGCCAAGGGAAGTGCCATCCGATACGGTTCTATGTGATTTCATCGAGGGACTTTTCATCGCAGGGTTTTTTGCCGCTGATTTTTTTTCCCAAAAAAAACATTGATTTTTTTTTTTGGGAGGGTTACCCCCACAAACCCCCCGTCCGTTTAATTGTTTTAATATTCCCCTAGACGCACACCAAATGCATTTAAATTTTTACCCCAAAAAAAAAAATCAATGTTTTTTTAAAAAAAAAAAAATCACGGCAAAAAACCCTGCGATGAAAAGCCTGTCGATGAAATGACGGTATACCATCCGATATACGACCTTTATAAGAATTGTAATATATCGCTCTTCATGCAGGCAGACCAGCATCCTTCCCAAAGCTTGACAGAGAGACACATGTTGACTTTGTATGCCATTAAACCTTGAGCAAGATTGCCAGGACTCAAGTGTGGGTAGTATTCAAACTGTGGCGATATTACTACTAATATGAAAATGAGGCCTTCATATCATCTTGGACTTCATGTGGCTGCTGATGTAACCAGACTTCTAGACTTGATGTGCATCTGGGGTTTATAAAAGAATTTAAGAGGCTTTTTCAGGTGATGGAGAATTGGAAGCACAATACTCACCTATGCCTTAATGGGCTCAAATGAAAAATATGCAATCAACTAGAGCCACAACATAGCTTAAAGGTCTGGTTTAATTCATTATTCACTAGTTTGATCCCAGAGAACTTTGTGGGTCCAGTTTGACTCCCACATATCCCTCCAATGTCAAAAGAATAAGTCACTAAGGGAAAAGAAATATGAACCCAGATTGATCAAGAGGTTCTTATCTGTGCGCTCACATACCTATAGAACTAGTCTCAGCCTGGTGCCCACTGCCTCCAGATTGAGAGTGATGCAACATTGTTAATGTCGACTGATGACTTGACCTGAACAAGCAGTTCAGAACTGGTGCTCTGTTGGAGCCTAAAGCCACTTATGATTTGCAAAGCCCTATTCTGCATGGATTGGGCATGTTGGGTGACCATCCCACTACATCCGTAGTCTTGTCCAATGAGATGAAGCGAACCATTTTCCTCTCTGAACATCGAGGCTCAGTGGCCCAACCCATATAAACGATGGCGCCGAGTGGAGTTAAAAAGACGTAGAAAAAGCTATACTTTGAAGCCAGACCTGAACTTCAGCTGTTTTAGTATGAAATTCTGTTAATTACTAGGTAATTTATAGTTAGCTCTTAGCTTATTTGCAGTCAGATTTCTTTGAGCCGTAAACATGCTTTGGGTTGGCATGTAATGCTTTATGAATTCAAATGAACTTAAGGTAACAGGAATATGAATAAAATGTTGTCTTTCCAGTAAAAGACAGCACACGCATGGAATTGCACGGATTTGTCAGGATCTCCATCATCATGCTCACCTCTTTCGTTGCACAGCATTCTGTAATTTGGGATGAACGCTGTGTAAGGTGAGAAATCCTATTCAGCAAATCGCAACACATGACTCAAGAATCAATCCATCTGAGCACGTAGTATGGGGATTTTCTGGTTGGAAGCCTGGCGTGGGATGGTAGAAGTCAGACCTGAATTCAATGGTCAGGCCTGTGCATGCATGCATTGCAGAAATGCCTGTGCAATGTTATATAAAACAATATAACTAGGGCTTGACCAGCATGACTTTTGCCAGCCTCTGTGTATTCAGAGCGAGGGAATGCTTAGAGTTAGTTGGGAGAAAGGAGAGGAGAAAGACATTGAATTATTCTAGTACAGATGGCGGATTTTCCTTCTCGAGATAGCTGATTCTCCCTCTCAAGATGGCTGATTTCCCCAAGTTGGGTGATTTGCCTTCTCAAAATTCCTGATTTTCTATCTCAGCATGGCTGATTTTCTTCTGCTGAAACAATGTCCAGCCTACACATGTACTGAAAAATGCTGAGATAGTTAGGCATTTACAAAACAGACCACAAGTCTTTTGAAGCTGGGTTTTGGAACCTCAAATTTAGATTGAATTTCACTGTTATGTCCTCAGCATGAAGAACGCTTTTCCTAAAAGACCAAGCCATTGATTTTCACATTATAAAACTAACCACACCCACATCTGATGTATTCTGTGTACTAACATGTCTAGTTCTTATAGAGAGCCCAGAATGATTGTCAGAAACTAAATATAAATGCGTGCTTCCATAAACAGGAAGCACCCATTAATGAAACTGCAGCAAACATGATATGCTTTGGAATCTTTAGTCTGTAGGAATTTAATGATGATACCCTTCTCACTTCCATCCACAAGTAAAGTGATGGTATCACTGACAGTGCCACAAATATAACGCTGCACTATAAGACAATGGGCCTCATCACAAGTCCGGCAGGAAATCCAGCACAATTACCACCGGGTTGTAATAACGTTACTGCTGGGTCGTGCTGTGGAATTAGCGCTGCATCACAACCTGACGTGATTGTGCCCCAACCCTGGTGGTAACGCTATTAGCGCTCGGTGGTAACCGCACTAAAATAAGGGCCACTGTCAAGAAAGTTGCACTAATAGCGCTATCACTGCCGATCCCGGCGCTATAAGCGCCGGCTGAAATTGAATCACCGCCAAAACAGGAAGCATCGTGGCAGACATTTTGAAAAACACAACTCATTAAAGATATCTCCACTTCCTGCAGCCATCCGGTCCTGGTAAACAGCAAAAATGTCTCAGGAGAGGATAAGAGGCAAGGGGCCTCATTACAACTCAGGCGTTAAGGGTTAACGCCGTCGTTAACCCTTAACGCCTGATTCCAATTTTAACGGCTGCTTTTAGCAGGCGTTAAAATTCATGGCGCTAAACCGCCTTTGCTAATTACGGCACCGTAATTTACGGTGCCGTAATTAGCGCCTTCCCCACTCCCATTATGACCTGTGGGGCAAAAATGGGAATGGGGAAGGGTAAATGGGAAATGGGGATTTACCGCCCCACTCACCTTGGAATGGGGCGGTAAATCCGCCATCCACCATGGTGTAAGCATAGTTTACACCATGGTGGTAAAGTTGGTGTACTTACCGCCTGGGTCGTAATGACCCCAAAGGTGGCTGAAAACCGCCTCCATAAAGCCAAATTCAGCAAGGGGGAACTGGTTGTCCTCACATACGAAGCAATCTCACACTGTGATGAACTCTACGGCAGTCGCCATTGTGAGACCAGTGGGCAGCACAGGAAAGCCATCTGGACTTCCATCTCCCAGAAGGTGACAGCAGTATCCAGTCCAGCGTACCCGGTGATGGAGAGGATTGCCGCAAGCAGTGGAACGACCTAGGGTGCGGGGACTGCTGTGCCAACACCGCTAGGAGTCCCTGGCGACTGGAGGAGGCACTGTAGAGCCACTGGTCCTCACTGCCTGGGAGGAGGAATGTAGAACAGTGCTGGACCTTGAAGTGATAGAAGGAGTAGGCAGTGATGAGGCGATGTCAGCAGCCAGGAGGCAGGAGGTGAATCCCAGCATAAGATTCCCAAGTGGTAAGGGACATAGGTCAGCATACCCAGAAGCTGGGCAAGCCAACAAAGCAGAGTGATGGGGTGGCACATCAGCCACCCTCCACATCAGCCATGGGGCAGGTCACCAAGGGTACCCTGAGCCTCACAGCAGTGGGAAGGCCAGGCAAGTGAACCAAACCTATCTCATGTGCACCACACCCCTACTGCCACACCCTGTGCTAGTGGTATTGAGGTGCGTGAGCGACCACAACACCGTGCAGCAGTCACACCAGCATGTTGTGACCTCAGTAGGCCCGCCCTATGTCGGCATGGCAGACAAGACAAGGGAAGTACACATCCCACACACAAACATGTGCTGAGCCTGCTAATCACCGTGCACCACTGTGCAGTCCTGCTGGCTACACACACAGCAGTGCCCCATAGAGTCATGACAGTGCCATGGAATAAGCCATACCCCCCATGTGAGTGCCACCCGGGAAGGGGATGTGGGGCCATGAAGGAACACAAGCATGCATACCAGAGATAAGCTTCCCCAGCATAGACACCCTGGCCTACCCACACAGAGTCTAAAGACCAACAGGCCATGGGTCACGCACCCATCGTTACATGCAACCCCATGAAGCTGGGCCCACATGAATCCTCCCATGTCCAACCATACCCATTTGCCATATGTGTGGGGTCACACTCTGTCCCATTGCAATTGTGCCTTGCATGCCAACACACGTGGGTGAACCATACCTGATAACATTTCTTACATCCCCTACTGACATGAACTAAGAACAATTTAAGTTTAGGACAGCTTTTCATATCTTAAACCACCTGTACACATGGTAGCAATGAAATATGCTCTTCAAACGTACAGCACACTTTAACATGGAAGGTAGTGTGTGACACTTGCTGAACAAATATGCGTAGGCTCTGCAAGAGCAGCCAATGTCCCGGAAATGGTGCTTTGCTGTCCTGGCAGATGGGCCGACCACAAATGACAGCTAACAGCCTGTTTTAACTACACACCATTAGGTGTTAGCTTTGACTTCACACCATTAGGTGTTATCTGAGAGCAGTTCAATACAAATAGAGTTGTATGGGTTGCTGGATTCTGTCTCCTCCCCTGTAACTATTAACACATCACAAGCAGAATCTATTTTATTTAAACAAATTATGCCTACAACTTTAGTCCTTAGTGCTACTTAAATGTCCCTATAAAGGGAGTCTCTCTATTACTGGAATTAGCTGTCCCTAGTTGGGCGCTGGTTTATTGCCTATATAGGTGAGGGGGACAGCCAAAAGCTTGCCCTATCCTGGCTCACTATTTCCTAATACTCTAAAATGGTGCACACCATGTGGGAGTCAACAATCGTCTTTATTTGTGTTGCTGCCACATGGTGTGACTTATCATATAATCATAACAAAATGCGGTCTAATGTTCATTGGTCTTATTTCCGCTATGTGTTATAAAAACAAAGGATGTCCTATAGCCAAGCTCATATAGTCATTACTATTAGTCAGGTGGATCAGGTCATCACCCTGAGCCAATCTCTATCAACCGGTTTCAGTGGGAAAAACAGTTTGCCGCTTTCTTCAGGACTATATATGATGCCTACTGGGGCACTCTATATATACATAAAAAGGACAGTTGCATCATTTCACTGTCTTTCAATTGCTTTGTCTGGAGTGGGCATCTTCCATCTAGATATGATATGATATGATAGGATATGATATGGCATTTGTAACGCGCCTATACGCAAGTGTTTCAAGGCGCGAGGAGGCAGGGAGGGGGAAACAGGGGGGAAAGACAGGCAACGATCCTACTAGGCCAGGTGTCATTCAGATCACGCAAGTGCAGGGGTAGGGGGAAGGGAAAAAGTGCAAGGGGAAGGGGAGAGGGGGAAGTGCTGAACAGGGTAAGTAGAATAAAAAATAAAGAAATAAATAGGGCCAGCTGGTGGCAAGTGCAAGGTAAGTGCAGACAAGTGCTGGGAGGGGGGGCTGTAGGGATGCAGAGACAGTCCCGCAGTGCAGGGGTTGCCAGGGAGGCAGTGCAAGTGGAGAGTGGCTGGGCCAAGGACCGAGGTCGGTGAGAGTGGCCCAGGTGCAGGTTAAGTGCAGTTTCAGTGAAGAATTTAGCAGGGGAGAGGGAGAGAGAAAGCAGAAGCAAAGAGGAAGGTTTTGAGGTGCTTCCGGAACCGAAGATGGTTCTCCTCAAGTTTCAGGGAGACAGGAAGGCTGTTCTAGAAGGATGCCCCTGCCGCAGAGAGAGATCTACCCATGCAAATTTCTTCAGTGCATCTGCTCCCAAAATCCATTGCCTACTGTGGTAGATCATCGGTTCGGTCTCTGTACTCTTTCTGCCGGTAGTCTTGAGTGTTCTTTCTGTCCACTTGATTTTATCAGTGCTGGATAATCATGTATCCTCTTTTCTTGTCTTATTTCCTGTTCATAAGTGTTGTTCCGTGAAGGCTGTTGTGCCTAAAACGTTGCGCGCACGCCGCGTGGATCCGTTTCCTTCCTCCTCTGTTTTCCGGTATCGTCCGCCATCTTGGGAGGGCCTGTTTTTTATAGTCACCGGCTCCTCATATGGCGTGTTTAGTCCTTTTTCAATGTTTGTTGACTCTATTAGCTATATTTCTAACTGGCATCCTGTATTCTATGCCTCTTAAAGGAACATATGGTCATCATAATTTGCTTTTGTTACTACGATCTATAGTATGTAGTATTCTTACATATTTTCATGATACTGCAAATTTATTAAACAAACGTGTAATTTAACTCGGCTCTTGGTGCTTCACGTGGGGCATTCTTAATGTTGCATACATGGTGTAGTGAGTTTTTGGTGTTGTCTACCATGTCCGGCAGATTCCACAAACTCAGCGTTCGACGTTTAAGCATTTTATTACTTCGGTCTGACTTGTGTCTTAATATTTTTGGGATTTTCTTCTATTACTAGATGTTCTGCCTTGTTCCCATCCTTTTCATGTATTACCTACATCTATTTGATTCTGTTTGGTTTATGATCACTCCCTGCTAGTGTATGTTTCCCTATACTTCTCATGATTGTATTTCCCCGTAATATTTCGCCTCCTGAGGGCTATTTGTTAGTCATGCTCTTGCTGTTATGGTTGTGCACCCTTTATTACATGGTCTTACCTGGCTGGTATCATTCCGGCTTCCATGTTTTTCAGCTCAGTTTATCACATCCATCTATTTTTGTTTAGTCTATAATCGCTCACTTCTGGACTGCCAGTGTTTGCCAGCATATTCCTTTGTTCAGGCCAATAACATGGCTCCTTAATCTAAATATCCACAATTGTTCTTGCTTCAACAACATTGCAGCCAGGCTTCCACCTCTCTTTGGTACTTTTACCTTCTCAAGGATAGTCCAGCTCATCTCATTTTCCGAGTGTTTTTGCCATATGTAGTATTCCACTAGTGGAGCAGTGGTTCTCTTCATTCTGATGTTGGATCTATGTTCCCCAATCCTTGTTTTTATTTTTCTGTCATCCCAATGCAGATTTTGTCACATGGACACTTTATTAAGTATACCACATTTGTGGTGTTCCAGTTTGTCGGTATCCTTTGTTCCCAAGGTGTGTTCCAGCCAATTTCTACTGTTGTTGACCGTTTGGTGAATGGACACGCTGCACAGGCACCACAAGGTGTGTGTCCCATGGCCTTTGCTACATTCCACACTGTGGGTTGGTTTTCATTCTCTTCTTTGTAAGTATGTACCAGAATATCACTTATATTCCGCCTTCTCTTGATAGCGAATGTGGGGGTGTCCAAAGTTCCCTCACCCACATTAAGGATAGGCCATACATTTCTGACCTTCTTTTTGATGCGGTTCACTATAGGGGAATGACTGAAGACCGCCATGATCCGGTTATCATCTCTTTTTCTCCTTGGGTGTTGTTCCAGTGTTATTTCTCTTGGGATATTACGTGCCCTTTTCTTGTCGTGCCTTATAATTCTAGGGGCGTAATTTCTTTCTCTTAGTTTTCTTGCCAAGTTGTCTGCTTGGATGTCATATTCAGTTCTTGTGGAGCAGTTTTGCCTAAATTGTAGAAACTGTCCAAAGGGTACATTTTCTTTAGACCAGTGGACAATCGAGGGGATGACCATACCAATGGAATAACAGACCATGACTAAATAACTGGATTTTTTCCAGTGGGAGCTCGGATGCGGATACCACAAGACCGGCAAGAACCCTCAGATTTGAGGATCAACAACAGAATCAGCGTGGAGATGCCCAGGGTTTTCAACAGACCAGAGGCCGCGGGAGATCAAGAGGATGGTGGCAAGGCCAGTCACTGCGTGTCACCCGCAACAGAGGGAGAGGGTGGTATGAACAAAACGCCCCAAACCCATGAATTGGAAACAACGCAGAATAAATCATAATGTACTCATGGCCCAATCTTTAGTGGTAAATCTATCTAATATAATATTGAGTCAAGAACAACTGGGAGTATTACAAAAGGCACTGTCCTTTGTCCCCACAAGCAAACAAGATCCCTTTGAATTACGAATAGAAGTGACACAATTGATGAGGAAGATTCGCCTGAAACATGTTTTCGCAAACAATACATCCCCCACGTGTCAAGGTGCCAACAATCTCCACAACAAGTCTCAATTCTATCCACCTCCTCACGCGATCACCCCAGAGTCAATAACTTTTGAGAAAGCTCTATTGAAAAGAATTGAAATCATTGAGGGAGAAGAGAGTCAACCATTCTTCTACCTCAGGAAAACGGAGCGCCAAGCACTTAAAGAATTACAGAACAATGACCTCATTGTAATTAAGCCCGCAGATAAAGAGGGAGCCATTGTGCTTATGGACAAAAAAGATTATCAGGTTATGGTAAATGATAGGACAACATACAGACGATTTAGAAGTGACCCAACGGAAACATTGAGAAGACTGATTGATCCTATTATTGAAGAAGGCCTTATGGAGGGATATATCAGTCAGAAAGAGGCAGAGTTCCTCTGCCCTAAATATCCCAAGTGTCCAGCATTTTACGCATTACCTAAAATATCTCAATTCACAGATTTCTTTCTAAAGGATGAAGTAACCCATAGGAAATCATATACGAAAGATACCACTGCTGTACTCAACTACCTGGAAGATCTGGTACTACCTAATGACAACATATACATTGTGACAATGGACATAGAGTCATTATAGTCTAGAATACCACAAGGAGAAACCCTCAAAATCATAGAAAAAAAATTACGTGCTAAAAGACCCGAGATAGAAATACCAATCGGCTTCATTATGCAGCTGGCAGAAATTGCCCAAACTAAGAACTATTTCATGATAGATAACAGATTTTTCGAACTAATCTCAGGGACGGCCATGGGGGCAACCTTTGCCCCGCCCATAGCAAATCTATATGTAGCAGTGTTTGAGGAAAGCACCCTCTACCACCAAACCAACCCATTTTCAAGCAACATCCTGAGCTGGTGACGTTATATTGACGATGTCCTGATGTTGTTTGAGGGTAATGAGAACACGTTTAAGAATTTAGAGAATGCTGAACACGCGGAATCCCTTCTTGAAATTCACTTTTGAATCCAGTAAAGAAACAGCAATTTTTCTAGACTTGAAACTCCTAAGGAAGGGAGCAAAAATTGAGACAACAGTCTATCAAAAAACAACAGATTGCAACTCATTACTAGAATTCAGCAGTTTCCAACAGAGATCTCTTAAAGAAAATTTACCCTTTGGACAGTTTCTACGATTTATGGGAAACTGCTCCACAAGAACTGAATATGACATCCAAGCAGACAACTTGGCAAGAAAACTAGGAGAAAGCAATTACCCCCCTAGAATTATAAAGCACGCCAAGAAAAGGGCACGTAATATCCCAAGAGAAATAACACTGGAACAACACCGAAGGAGAAAAAGAGATGATAACCAGATCATGGCGGTCTTCAGTGTTTCACCTATAATGAACCACATCAAAAAGGAGGTCAGAAAATGATGGCCTATCCTTAATATGGGTGAGGGAACTTTGGACACCCCCACGTTCGCTATAAAGAGAAGTGGAATATAATGGATATTCTGGTACATACTTACAAAGAAGAGAATGAAAACCAACCCACAATGTGTCATGTAGCAAAGGCCATGGGACACACACCGTGTGGTGCCTGTGCAGCATGTCCATTCACCAAACGATCAACAACAGTAGAAATTGGCTGGAACACACCTTGGGAACAAAGGATGCTGACAAACTGTGACACCACAAATGTGGTATACTTAATAAAGTGTCCATGTGACAAAATCAACATTGGGATGACAACCAGAAAAATAAAAACAGGGATTGGGGAACATAGATCCAACATCAGAATGAAGAGAACCACTGCTCCACTAGTAGAACACTACCTACAGCAAAAACACTCTGAAAATGAGATGAGCTGGACTATCCTTGAAAAGGTAAAAGTACCAAAGAGAGGTGGAAACCTGGCTGCAATGTTGTTGAAAGGAGAACAATTGTAGGTATTTAGATTAAGGAGCCATATTATTGGCCTGAACGAAGGAATATGCTGGCAAACACTGGCAGTCCAGAGCTGAGTGATTATAGACTAAACAAAAATGGATGGATGTGATAAACTGAGCTGAAAAACATGGAAGCAGGACTGATACCACCCAGATAAGACCATGTAATAAAGGGTGCACAACCATAACAGCAAGAGCATCGCTAACAAATAGCCCTCGGGAGGCGAAATATCATGGGGAAATACAATCATGAGAAGTATAGGGAAACATACACTAGCAGGGAGTGATCATAAACCAAACAGAATCAAATAGATGTAGGTAATACACGAAAAGGATGTGAACAAGATAGAACATCTAGTAATAGAAGAAAATACCAGAAATATTGGAAGACACAAGTCAGACTGAAGTAATAGAATGCTTAAACAATGAACGCAGAGTTTGTGGAATCTGCCGGACACGGTAGACAGCACCAGAAATGTCTCCCACAATGCTTAAAGAGCACAGCAAAGTTGCATGTGTGCTAAAAGAAACTCACTACACCATGTATGCAACATTAAGAAAGCCCTGCATGAAGCACCAAGAGCCGCGTTAAATTACACGTGCGTTTAATAAATTTGCTTTATCATGAAAATATGTACGAATACTACATACTGTAGATTGTAGTAACAAAAGCAAATTATGATGACCATAGGTTCCTTTAAGAGGCATAGAATACAGGATGCCGGTTAGAAATATAGCTAATAGAGTGAACAAACATTGAGAAAGGACTAAACAAGCCATATGAGGAGCCGGTGACTATAAAAAACAGGCCCTCCCAAGATGGCGGATGATACCGGAATACAGAGGAGTAAGGAAACGGATCTGCGTGGCGTGCGCGCAACGTTTTAGGCACGACAGCCTTCACGGAACAACTCTTATGAACAGGAAATAAAACAAGAAAAGAGGATACATGAATATCCAGCACTGATAAAATCAAGTGGACAGAAAGGAGACCCAAGACTCCCGGCAGAAAGAGCAAAGAGACCGAACCGATGATCTACCACAGTAGTCAACGGATTTCGGGAGCAGATACACTGATGAGATGTTCCATCTAGATGGAAGACGCCCGCTCCAGACAAAGCAATTGAAAGACAGCAAAATTATGCAAATGTCCCTTTTATGTATATATAGAGTGCCCCAGTAGACATCATATATAGTCCTGAAGAAAGCGGCAAACTGTTTTTTCCGCTGAAACCGGTTGACAGAGATTGGATCAGGGTGATGATCTGATCCACCTGACTCATAGTAATGAATAAATGAGCTTGGCTATAGGACATCCATTGTTTTTATAACACATAGCGGAAATAAGACCAATGAACATTGGACCGCATTTTGGTGTGATTTTATGATAAGTCACACCAAGTGGCAGCAACACAAATAATGAGGATTGTTGACTCCCACACGGTGTGCACCATTTTAGAGTACTAGGAAAGTAGTGAGCCAGGACAGGGCATGTTTTTGGCTGTCCCCCTCACATATATAGGCGATACACCAGAGCCCAACTAGGGACAGCTAATTCCAAGGATAGACTCCCTTTATAGGGAGTAGCACTAAGGACTAAAGTTGTAGGCATAATTTGTTTAAATAAAATAGATTCTGCTCGTTATCTGACCGCAGCTGTTTGATCTCACATGGGGAGTCTTATATCTGCTAAGAGTTCACGAACAGAAGCATTATGCACATCCGCAAAGTTAATGCCCATAAGGCACCATACAAAGTACAAAGTAACAAGTGAGATAGATGTCGCTTGATAACAGATAGCCGACTAATATAGCCTGCAGAAGCATACCATGCATAATGTTGCAGAGCTTCACGAATGCCATAGAGTACAGTGAAGGCATTTACTAAATGGGTGCAGAGATCTCACTGTGAGGTGCAAAAACCCACCTAATTGGTTTTACATAGGAGGCCTACCTCGAACGAACACAATGACATGCTAGCTCTAGCCCCCACTGTTCCAAACAGCGGATATGATGAACACACGTGCCGGGCCACCATGTTACTTGATACATATATAGCCCTGCACAAAAAGGGAAGAGGAGGTAGCCCAGCAGACTTGCAAGTCCATTCAAGCCGGAGGGGCTGGGGCGGAGTGCAGAGCAGTAGCAGCATACGCGTAAGACAGCCAGTCTCAGCTAAGCAGAACTCGTCAACCCAAAAAGGAGCTGTTTAATTTGAAGAACACTCCACTCTAAGCGTGAGTGACAGATGAGGGCTTGCTGTGTGCACAGAGACTGATGGCATATAGTATAGTGTTGCATAGCTTAATGAGAGATAAAGGTTACCCATTTGTTTAAACTAAAACCACAACGTGTTCTATTATTTATTCATTAAAACATGTTCTTTGCCCACATGGCAATCTTGTTCATAGGTGTGATGTTACGTTATGTTATATCTGCTTTTTCTTTAACTTGTTTAATGAAAATAAGAACCCTCAGAAGATAGGTGATCATATTAAATGCATTAACATGATAACTCCTGTGTCAAGTGTATGAATCAGAGTAATGCATCAAAGTGGTATCTTGTTGAGTCTAAGAACTTGACAATTCCTGACTGTATATGTTTAATCATGTTGATAAGCACGTGAACATAGGCATTCCTGTCTTTTAGTGCTGAGAAACAGCCTAGGGTGAGTGTTGACATGAATGACTGATGGCCAGTGGTCTGTGTTCACAGCCTAAAACAAGGTGGAGATAAGAGACTTGTGGTCACGCCTAATCCTAGGCAATCAAGACACTACAGGCACCCACGCATCGCCAGAGGCGTCAGAGGAGGAGGAGGAGGATGCAGGCCCATCAGGGAACACCGCTACCAGGCCCTCAAGGTCTGCCACTACCACCCCGAAAAGGCCCAAACAGGCCACACCAAGGCCACACCCAGGCGGATGTCCTGGCGCATAATGCCGCACCAGAGCAGGGCCAAGGAAAACACCCACACCACAGGCCACCAGGAGCAGTACAGGGCACACTGCACCAACACCTGCAGCCAGAGGCCGTGACACTGAGGCCACACCTGCTGCCAGGGCAACTGAGGAGCTACAGGGGGACACCAGCCCGGTGGCATCAGCTGCCAAAGGGCCACACTCCCCGGAGAGCCCTCCACACTGGCAGCACCAACACTCCCTAGTAGTAGTACTCCATGCCGCCAGCGCCAAAATTCCCCAGAGTGCCCTCCACACCACCAGCATGCACTGAAACCAGATCCGGATGTGGACACTCCCACATATGGCTCCCCTGCATACAGCCCTTTGCCAGTGCAGACATGTGCATGCTCCCTGGTCTGTACTGTGACATTGGTGCAGGAGGTGATCAAGTGCAAATTCTGCATTCGCTGGTCATGCCATCCTTTGTGTGGACATTCAAATCCCCACCCCCATTAGGGCATGTGACCTGCAGTGCACGTGTGCTAGCTTTTCTACTCACCCACTATCCGGGTCCGTTGTCCTCTGTGCCTCTGCATGTATCCTGGCAGTGTGCTGTTCCGTAGCACCATGGGACCATGGCATCATGGGTGGAACCGGGGTAGCGGGCACATCAGTGTGTGATGATGAGGTTGGGGTCGCAGGTCACCTGCACATTCATGGAGTGGTAGTGCTTGCGGTTTCAGGAAACAGCTTTGTGGGCCTTGGGGGCCAATAGAGCAACATGGGTAAAGTCCAGGGCAGCCATCGCATCTGGCATTTGTGCAATGGCGTAGAACTGTCCCTTCATGGCATTGACCTGGACTGGGGTGGTAGGCAGAGAGATGTGAAAATGCACTTGCCGCAGCTGGGCTTCAAGCACCTGGGCCAGAACTGCATAGAATGTGAGCTGTGCCATGCCGTGCATCATGGCCAGAGTGCTGGAAGGTGCAAGTTGCAAGGAATTGTAGGACGGACACTAGTTTCAGATGGGGGCTTGCTGTGTGCACAGAGACTGATGGCATATAGTATAGTGTTGCATAGCTTAATGAGAGATAAAGGTTACCCATTCGCTTAAACAAAAACCACAAGGTGTTCTATTATTTATTCATTCAAACATGTTCTTTGCCCACATGGCAATCTTGTTCATAGGTGTGATGTTACGTTATGTTATATCTGCTTTTGCTTTAGCTTGTTTAATGAAAATAAGAACCCTTAGAAGATAGGTGATCATATTAAATGCATTAACAGGATAACTCCTGTGTCAAGTGTATGCATCAGAGTAATGCATGAAAGTGGTATCTTGTTGAGTCTAAGAACTTGACAATTCCTGACTGTATATGTTTAATCATGTTGATAAGCATGTGAACATAGGCATGCCTGTCTTTTAGTGCTGAGACACAGCCTAGGGTGAGTGTTGACATAAATGACTGATGGCCAGGGGTCTGTGTTCACAGCCTAAAACAAGGTGGAGGTAAGAGGCTTGTGGTCACGCCTAATCCTAGGCAATCAAGACACTACAGGCACCCACGCATCGCCAGAGGCGTCAGAGGAGGAGGAGGAGGAGGATGCAGTCCCAATCAGGGAACACCGCTACCAGGCCCTCAAGGTCTGCCACTACCACCCCGAAAAGGCCCACACAGGCCACCCCAAGGCAGATATCCTGGCGCATAATGCCGCACCAGAGCAGGGCCAAGGAAAACCCCCACACCACAGGCCACCAGGAGCGGCACAGGGCACACTGCACCAACACCTGCAGCCTGAGGCTGTGACACTGAGGCCACACCTGCTGCCAGGGCAACTGAGGAGCTACAGGGGGACACCAGCCCAGTGGCATCAGCTGCCAAAGGGCCACACTCCCCGGAGAGCCCTCCACACTGGCAGCACCAACACTCCCTAGAGAGTACTCATCCCGCCAGCGCCAACATTCCCCAGAGTTCCCTCCACGCCACCAGTGTGCACAGAAACCAGATCCGGATGTGGATACTCCCACAAATGGCTCCCCTGCATACAGCCCTGGGCCAGTGCAGAGCCTCTCACCCCCACAGTACACATCAACACACAGTATGCTGTTGCAAAGGTTCGAGGACATGGATTGCAGACAGTGGGAGATGGAGGAGATTAGCCACATCCACACGGCACACCTCCAGGCCATCAGGGATAGCATCCAGGGTCTACCCGCAGTCTTGAGTGTGCCATGGCACAGAACAGGGCTGAGATGACAGCTAACACTTCCACCCTTGCATTGTACGCCCAATGTGTCAGGGAAATGACAGAAGGCATCTCTGCACGCAGATGAGCCTTCATTTCATGGCATGTGTCTATTCTATGTCTGTGCATGCAGTGTCACTCGTGCCATGCATTGTGTGTACACTTGACCCAGGAGTTATCCAGTTAATGCATTTAATATGATCACCTATCTTCTGAGGGTTCTTATTTTCATTAAACAAGCTAATGCAAAAGCAGATATAACATAACGTGTGACATTGCACTTTCCGCAGCTGGGCTTCAAGTACCTGGGCCAGAACTGCACTGAATGTGGGCTGTGCCATGCCGTGCATCATGGCCAGAGAGCTGGAAGGTGCAAGTTGCAAGGAATTGTAGGACGGACATTAGTTTCAGCAGTGGGGGCACAGCTGTCCGTTTGTTGATCCTGCTCCCTATGTCCTGCTGTTTTGTGGTGAGCAGCTCTGTTATGGTCTCCCTGTTCAGGCGGTACAGGGTAACCAACTGGCTGTCAGTGAGGGTACAAGGTGAGGGCCTGACCATGTGGATCGGGCACGCCTTGCTTTCCCTCTCCTCCTCCTCCTGCCCACCCTGCCCCCACCCTGTACTCCCTGTGCCAGCCTAAGGCCTAGTTGTCCAGACTCTCTACTTCCAAGCGCAGCATGAGCAGCTTACTGTCCCAGCTCACAGTGACTAGAGGCAGCATGGTGTTGGAAACAGTGTTTGTGATAGGGGTGTGCCTTATGTAGCCATCTGGAGTAGATTGGTATCACCTGTGGCTTCCTTTCAGTCACCTGTGTTCATTTACCTCTAGCTGGAGGTAACTGTGCTGTGTTTTCAGCAGTATTTGTGCCGGTTTTCAGTGCTAATTCTACCGGACAATGACTTGTGATGCAGCTGTGTTTGCGCCTCGTGTGGCTGGCTGTAATAGCACCGGCTGAAATAGCGCCAGCTGTGACTGCGCTGGCAGTAATTGCACCGACTGATTTTACAGTCGCTGGTATTTGTGCCGGCTCATGATCTGGGGGAGCGGTATTGGCAGTTCTTTACTGCCACTTTTAAGGGTTACCGCCGGACTTGTTATGAGGCCCAGTGGCTACCTACGCCTACTGCTTTGCTCTGTGGCTCTGAAATGGAGGTGAATTTCTATGGATGGCTGCTAGGTGGTGCTGTGACATGCTCATTTTGTTAATCTGCCAATTATAGGGAAAGAGCTCCCTTTCTGTCAGACAATAGCTTCATTTTGGATCATCAAACCATATTCCTGGTCTCTCTTCCAAGCTTTCAGTATTAACAATGAGAAAGAAACTGCTGATATTCCCAGTTCTTCATTTATGGGGGCGGGGAAGGAATTGCCAGGGCTCAGCCCAGGCACTTATTTCTGATACCAGCGTAATTATGTTGTGGTGTTGTGCCGACTTTATTATTGTAACCGTCAGTCAGTTATAATAATATAACAATCAACAACAGCGTCTTTTTCATCCTCAGCGGTCTCCTTGTTATTCAGGAACTCAATGACCCAGGTAGGCAGGGCAGGACTGTTTATCCATTTTCATTAATAACAATTAGTTGGAAGGTGACAATGCTGGGCACCGATGCTGGCCATGTCTTCACACTGCTCCACTGCAGCAAATTATCTAATGTAATACCAAGTGGGGTGCGTTGACAACAAGAAAAATATCACCAGCCGGTATCCCCTACACAGAGGCAAGGTCCTTGAAAAGGCTAATATCAAAGAGGGAAGGCCTGTGGTGAAAGCCAACCTATAGAAGAAAGTCCTGCTGCCGTGTTTATCAGTTCAGTTATGATATTTACCTGCACTTGCCCATCAATTTACCAAAGGAGAAAATACTTTTTTGGTATTTTGTTATGTGAATAGTTGGTTAACATGTTCCGCTTGCCACCCATGGGATCAAAGCAAAATGTTAACGGTGATGTGTTTTAAAGAAACACTTAAAAAAATGTTTTTTCTTCAATACAAATCTAACATGCTCTGTCGATTGGTATCTGAAAATCGCAAAGTGCATCCATCACCCTAAATCACCCTAAATAAAGCGGTGGGAGCTGCAACTTTAACCCCCAATATCTTAACACTGTATAAAGCTGCAATGGGTGGTGTCAACAGTCAGTGGGGAACTACCCGCCCGATGTGTCACAGGCGGGCTAGAAAATATTTGGGCTCTGGAACTTATTTTCTTACAAATCAAGAACTGGATATTCCTTCTCCATCATTTTTCTTTTCTCTCTTGCACGAGTATTATTCAGGACCACGCCAACATTCTACTTTATATCGCCACTCTAAATTCATTTAGATGGCAGGTTTTCTGTTATATGCTGCTTGAAAGTATTTGGCGCAAACTCGCTGGTGTTCCTATTCTAACATCCCTTCCCCTGTATGAGTTTGCAAGTAAAGTGCAGATTCAGGTCTCTGCTCACAGCCCGCATGCTTCAATTTCTAAAATATATATTTACTATTTCGCTTGCTCTGGCAAAGGTATGTCAGATACTGTCTTTGGCAGGGCTGAACATGTTGACATTCCCCGAGGGTTCAGGCATGCCATATACTCTATTTCGGCCCTGGGGTGTTGCTAGGTCTGGAAACGATCCAGGGGTATGCTAATGCCAGGAATGTCAGGACTCGGGGTTAGCTAACCTTTTGGATGTAGCCCCTGAGCTTCTATCCGGGGCTACAACCAAAAGACCCGGGGCTATAGCCCCCCCACCCAGCCCCTGGTGATGCCTCTGTTTCGGCCTCAACCAATTCGAACTCCCCAATTAGCTACATTTGATGTTTCTAGTCTTTAATTCCCACAGAGAATTCCTTTACAGCATCAACCCTTGAACATTGCACCATGACTTTCAAACTACAGATGTGTGTCCCAACATGGTATGTATCAACCAAGGTCTCCAAAATATTTCTGCATGTACCGTTGCTGTGTATTTGGACTGCAATATCTTTATAAAAGCCTGTAAATTATGTTTTTTGTTATGCATAGAAGACTGCAATAGCTGTATATAAGCCTGCATGTAATATTCAGATTACATGTCCCGACATGTTGTGAGACTGGAACCCAGTCGTATTTCAGTTGGGCTCTGACATCACAGTGGCTGCTGCCAGACCTTGCACACTTTGTGAAAGGCAGCTCTCAGCAAAATTCCACCTGCTACTGGCACACCGAATCAAAGCCTTGACAAGCGTTTCCGGTTCCTTTCATTTGAATTCATTTGTTCATAATTATGGAGACATGTATGCTGGTATATTTATTTAAGGGCTCATGTTTTGACAGGAAAAGCCCGTTATGTGTACACCTTCACATACACGGGGCCCTGCTCCAAATCTTCCTCGTTTACATGGCGGAGTGCAAAACGTGAGGGCAAAAAGACGGTGTATACGCTTGGACACTGCCCTTTATCGATGAAAAGCTGCCTGCCATATATGCATGGCAGGCAGCGTTTACAATGGAGTCCTATGGAGTCTGCCTGCTTTTTACTGGTACCATGACAGCATAAATGCTGTAATATTTGTATGGCAGAGAGGAAGGAAGTGGTGGAAACGTACATTACATTCGGCACCTCCTGTCCCCATACAAACACTTGGAAATGAGGCGTGATGTAAGAAACACGCGTTTACACATGTTTCTTCCATTATGTCTGATTGAACATGAGCCCCTTAGTGTTCTGCTGGTCTTTACCACAGGGGATCGGGAATCTATTGCATGATACCACTTACTCTAAACCACAAAGCCAGCTTGTAGATGGATTTTTTTGTATTAGACTGCTTAACAATATTTTCTTTCTGAACACATGCTGGTGTGTTTTCCAACTCACCATATTCTGCGGATATTCAACATATTAACAACTGGAATATCTCTTGCCTCAGATCAATGAATAGCCACGTTTTAAATTAGATGACTGTGTTACCAGGTATTATAAGGGATACAATACCCTGTGCTATACATTATAAGGATATTCCAAGTCACCTGTGACAACTTAAAGGAACGCGACCTTCGGCCTCGTTCCCCTCTCTGGCCATGGAACTCCTCAGTGACCTGCAATATACTTACGATGTAAATTGATACTTTATCGCATATATCAGTCTAGTTCTGATATCACTGCTCACCTGTAATAAGGACATTACATCACCACTCAACTGAAAGACCTTGTTGCAGTTGAGTAGTGACATCAGAATGCCTCTTGCATGAGCCAGCCGAGCCACATTTCTGCCTCTACTAGTGCACTTCAACCTGTGACTGGCTTTTCAGCTTTCCTCTAAGTACCATAATGTGACACTTTACTGCCATTACTGATAAGGAACTGTTTATATAGTGTGTAGTATGTACAGTTTGTGCACTGCTGGAGTTTAACAGAGGTGAGCAATAATCTGTCTGCAGGTTAGCACTTATTTTAAATCACAATCTTTTAAATGCATGGTACTAAACTGCTTAAGATAATGTTTGCAGTTTATTGTAGGTTGCGTATTAGTGTTGTTTTTTCAACCCCACAGATTCGACAGTGATTATATGTGTCAGCAACTGTAAGAGAGCTTGAACCAGAGTAAGCAAGATACTCAAGGCCTGATTCTGATCTCCATGTAAAATAGGTAAAGGATGATTTCGGGGTGGAACAACACTTTTCTTATGTGCTCCATATTCTGGGCCTATATTTATAAAGATACAGAATATGGAGCGGATTAGAAATGTGCCATTCCATAACAAAATGGCCCTTTTCTTGCTTCAGATGGAGCTCAGAATCGGGCCCTCAGTACTAAAGGGTTTGATGATATGGCCATGTATTATACGGAATAAAATACCCTCTTCTGTATGCTGAGAGGATTTTGCAAGCAACCCCCGGAGTTCAGTGATTCTCCTTGCTGATGTGCAATAACCTTATAAAGTCTGGCACAGGGTACTTTACTCCATGTACCATGTCCTATTCTTCTCTTCATCATTCATCTGAACACCTTATTTAAGTCAAAATGCCCCCAAACTGGTATCAGTATCTTGATACTATATAATATAACTTGGGATAAATCCATGGAAAACAATGATCGATACACATTTTTCCTTCTTTAATTCTCCATTGGAGCCACTGTCATCAATGGATAATTGACCTCCATCACAGGCATATTTGAGCTTTGATTTGCGCGTAGTTGAGATACACCATGGGCATAACAGAACATTGCTCTGTGGCATAATTAGGATTGTTGAGAGTGAGACAGGGAGATAAGGAGCAAATGACAAGATCAGAGTGGTGTGGGGCTGTGTGTGAAGTGGATAAAGCTACCCAATAGGAGCTGGGACGGGACTACGAAATGAGGAGAGGAGGGAACAAGGAGAATTAGAGGCGGGCCCAGAGGGGGGAATGTCAGAGTGACACAGAATTGGGGAGAGGCGTGATTGGCTAGATGGAAAGGCACAATGGAAAGTGAGAGAGGCGCAGGAGAAGGACACAGGGAGACATCAATTGGACAGAGAGAAAGGTGATGGGAAGCTGAGATGGAAGGAAACGCAGAGAGTAGAGAAGTGGAGGCCATGGAAAGGGACAGAGGTGCTGAGAGAGGAGGGGCACAGGACAAATTATTGTGGCATCAAAACGACGCAAAGCTGGTCTTGATACATTAGAAGGCTTCTTCTTTATCTTGGCACGCCATCCAGGGTTGGACTGGCCTATAGGACACTCTGGAGATTTCCCACTAGGCCTCTGCACCCTGGGCCTCTATTATGTGGTATTTCCTTATTTTCCCACAGGAAAAGGGTTGGGGCTTGCTGAAAATGTGTAATATGGGGCCACATTGAAAAATATTTCCAGGGCCTGTTTTGCTTCCCAGTCCACACCTGACGCCATCCATGACGCACATTTCTCCCACTGTTTAATCGTGTAAGGTGCCCATACGAGCTTCCTTTCAAAATGTCCTTTAACATGTATGTCTTTCATCCAGTAGTCTAAAACATGTGTTGTAAACGCCCCATTTATTTCTATTTTTTCTTTCAAAATGTTCTTGCGCTTGAAACCTAAATGTTTGGCTCGGTATTAATCTCTCGTTGGAGGCACCTTTGGTTCCCAGTGCAGCCCTCTCAATGGGGAGTTGGCATATAAGCCGCCTGACCCGGGCCTGTTTGCTCCTGCCATGAGACCGCGGCTGAGACAACGACGGGCTCCCGCGCCCTACGAAGGAGGGCCCCTCGGGGGGGCCCCCCTTAGTGCCGACTGCCTCACGAGGCACGGTGGTGGGAGGAGTCGCACGGGAAGGGGGGGGCGTGGGACAAGCATGTCCCCTCCTTGGAGGGAGGAGGGGTGGGTGACGTCATCTCCCGCGCGCCCATTCGCGCCATGTATACACCTGGACAAGGGTCGCAGGGTCTCTCCTTGTCGGCTCCTCGCCAACGTTGCAGCGGTGTTCGTGCCCAGTCGAGGAAGGAAGCGGTCCTGGTCCAGTCGTTCGGGTACCAGTGGGTTCCAGTGAAGGAGTGTCCGGTTCCAGGAAGAAGTGAGGAGGTAAATAAGTTTGTGGTTGGGGTGTTTTGTAGTCAGGGGATGCCGGTTGCGGAGGGGTGCACGGGGGCGGTAGCTGCAGGGGGACTAGGTCGGGAGTGCAGCAAGCACGCATGGGGGGTGGTAACAGTGGGATCGCTCAAAGGTAAAGGGGGGTGTTGACATTATTTTGATGCATGTCGGTAGCGTGGCAGCAAGGTAGCCCCTTTCCAGTTGTCCGTTAATGTATTGATCAACTGGGGAAATGTTTTGTCTTTGGGGGCTTCGCCGGTTTGCCACGTGCGGATCATTCGGCATGTCGCAGCATGCGGATTACAGGAGGTCAACTGCGTAAGGGGTCGGGGAGGCGCGTGGTAATGATGGGGAAAGCTAACGGCAGAGGTGGAAACGGAGGCCTGGGTGGGCACAAGGGCTACAGTCGCCTAAATGATGTGGATTTAAATGCGCGAGAGTTTTGCTTTGGCATTCGTGGAAATGTTGTGTATTTAAGGCACGAGAGTTTTGCTTTTGGCATTCGTGGAAACGATGTGTATTTAAATGCGCGAAAGTTTTGCTTTTGCCATTCGTGGGAATATGTGTATTTAAATGCTCAAGAGTTTGGCTTCTGGCATTCTTGGATAGGGAGTGTATAAAATGCACGAGTTTTTTGCTTTGAATTGATGAATGGCATGGTTTTGGCTGGTTGGCAGTTGGGACCACGCGGTGGCACGGAGGTTGCGACATCGGGAGACGGCATGTTACTGCTCAGAATGCGATGCCTGGCAAGGCTTGGCCGGGGGGCTTTCTTGTTAAGAAAGGGAATTGTTTGAATGCGTCGGGGTATTGTAAAGGCGTGCCAGCCACCCGTTTGGAAGGAAGGAGCAGTTAGCTCGGGACAGTACGGGCCTAGGCTTCTGAATCGCAATTGGGGTAAGGCTTTGGAGTCGTGGCATTGGAGCAGGGGGAATGCTGCACCAACAATTCATGGCCGAATGGGTTTGGGAAATATGGGGGCGGTAGACGTGCAGCCCCGGGGTGGTGCAGGGCTGTTGGGCGCAACGTGACGCTCGAGATATGCCCGAGTTTGCTGCCATCGTTTTGAGGTGGCCTTGCTTTGCTGGCCCGAAAGGCCCAAGGTTGCCGGGATTGCTTTGGGGGGTCCGTATGTATCAGGCGGGACATGCCGTGGGTCACTCGTGGTTGCGGGACAGTCCGTGCATGGCGGCCATTGGGCGGACTCCGGCTAATGGCTGGTGCGCAGGGAGGAGGGCCGGCCATGGAGCACTGCAGGGGCAGCAGGGTTTTTTGGGCGGGTGGGAGCACGATCATCCAGGGTTTTGGGCAACGAAGGGGCACCAGAGGGTCCGGTGGGTCGCCGCGTGGAAAATGGTGGCAGTTGCGAAAGTGGGTGGCATTGACTTGAGTGAGCGGTGCGGCCCAGGGGCCTCACGGGGAATGGGGAGTGGGGGCTGGCGGCTTGACGAGGATCCCGGGTTAAGGGGCACCAGAGGGTCTGGTGGGTCGCCGCGTGGGCAATGGCGGCGGTCTGCGAAAGGGGTGGGCATTGTCTAGAGGAGGTGTGCGGCGGAGGGGCCGCACGGGGAATGGGGAGTGGGGGCTGGCGGCCTGACACAGAGAGGGTAGAGAGGCCGCCGCCATTGGTTTGGTACAGGGCGAAGATCGCCAAAGGATGGATGGCATGGGGGTAAGGGGGGTGGTGGCGGTCTGGGAAGGCGTTGGGCTCGTTCTGGGCAGTGCTTTGGGCATTACAGTCAGGGGGTTGGGCGCGATGGCACACGATGCGAGCAGGGGCATGGGGGTGCATCCTGGGGACTTTTTCATGTCCAGTGCTCGAGGTGCGCGACTGGGGATGGCTGGGTTGGGGAGGCGGCGTTGAGTGTGCTCTGTCTGCTGGGGTTGTGCGGCCGCAGGGGGTGCCGCTCGTCGGTCGCCGCGTGCCGGGATGCGGCTGACCGCGTTGTGGTTGAGGGAGTCGGGAACGGTGCGCCCCGCAGCAGGGGCGGGAGATTGGAGGGACAAGGAGTCGGGGTTGTGCGAAGGGGTTTGGGTCAAGGAGTGTGCGAGGTGCTTCCCATCTTTGGTTTGGTGGCGAGCACCACCATGTACGCTCTCATGGCATGGGGAGATCGCAGGTGGGGTGGTCCATGCGCCCCCCCCTCGGGCGTTTGCTTACCTACTGTTAGAGGGCGCGCGGGGGGGCACATGCAGCGGGGCAGCTTTAGCACAAAAGGAGCTCATGATTCGGGGCAGCTCCGGGGCTTGTGGCTCATGGTAGCGGCAGTTATGGAATACAGCATATCCGCCGGGCCAGGGGTGAAATGTTACCAGGCGGTGGGTGTGTGCAATCGCAGGTTTCAGGTGCGCTTGCGGAGCAAAAGCAGCACACCATTGGGGGAGATGTATGGGCCATGGGCAAAGGGGGTCGGAAAGGTGACTTGACGGGGGGGAGGTACACTAGGTAGAGGGGCGGGCCCGCTTAGTTTTGGGCAGCCAGAGGCAGAACGGCGGGCAACGGGAAGTGAAGGGTGAGCTCACCAACAGGGCACAATTTTCAAAGGGGCAAGGTAACGGTTGACTTTCCCATAGCTCATTGCAATTTCTTCCACCCCACAGGAAAGCAATTTCTTCCACCCCACAGGAAACACAGTGCGGAGGAGGGTTCTTGAACCAGGCCAATCGCAGTCAAAAGGGTCGGTCGTGGAACCAAAGGTAATGGGGCCACAAAGCATTCACGGCAGGCAACGGAAGCAGCCACGGGAGAGGCGGGGTAGGGGGGCGGTAGTTTCTCATTCTTCCGTCTCGATGTGACAACTTTATATTTTCTACAGGGTCGGCATGTTCCACTCACAAGGCGTCCATGATATGGAGATAATAGCAGACACGCAACTTGACGAAGGGACAGTCGAGGTGGAGACAGCCCTTTCGCCAGCACAGGGACAGACCATGAACGCCGAGGCTTGGGCCACATTCTCAGTGCTTGCAAATCCGTAGGGTGGGAAGCGGCGATGATCAAGATGGGGGCCCCCCAGTCGTCGGGCGACACGATTACCACGCAAGCAAGCATCTCCCCGTCCCCTAATAACAGCTCTGACTCTCAGTCTTCATCTGGATTGGGGGAGTCAATAAGTTCACGCAAGAGACAAGCCAAAATGAGCGGGTGCCCCAGGGGTAGAAAGACCAAGAAGGAGCTGGAGGAAGACTTGGCCGCACTGACTGCCTTAGTGGCGGAAGGAAGAGACAGGGAGGCGTCAACATCACCGGCGGGTGATCGCCTCAGAGCGGGGCTTCCTGTCCCTATTTGCGAGGTTCAGGAAGATGCTGGGCCTAGCAGGCGGTTTGGGGCTCCTCTGGCAAGGGGACGCTCCTTTGAGGGTGAGTTGGAGGGGGGGGCAAAAATGGACATTATAATGGATGTGTTGCGTGGGGGGAATGCCAGGGCACAGGGGAAGGAGACAACCAGGGAGGAAGGGGCATCAGGCCCCAGCAGGGTTTGGGCAGCCGGGGAGAAAACCACAGCCAAAAACGTTGGCGCAGGGGCTGCGGGGGGCGAAGGGAACAGGTCAGGGTGGCCAGCGAAATGTGAGCACCCAGTAGAGCTCACCTCCCCTACAGGTAGAGCAGCCGAAGGGCTCCCGGCAATCACGGAGAACAACTATCTATGTTGGCACATACCTGACGGTGTGCAGAAGGAGATTGCGAAAGGAAGGTTCATAGACACCTTTTCACTTTTAGAACACGAACCAAAAGGTTATGACACCCTGCAGGCTAGTGGGAACAGAGAGGTGGTGAAGGCGAGGAAGAGGGTAAGGCCCGAGGAGAATTTGCAAAATTGGGTGGTGGGTTTCAGAATCTTGGCGCAAATCATAGTACAATCCAAACCCGACAAGGGCCAGCGCTTTACAATTATAGCCAGTGCGTAATTGAGGAGCACAGGAAGTGGGGAGGTACAGCATGGCTTTTGAGGGACCAGAGGTTTAGGAAAAGAATGGAGATTGACCCCAAGCTGAAATGGGAGCACAAACTGGTGGAGGACTGGTTGGATCCGAGGCCGGTTTCGGCACACAGCTTGATCACAAGGGGTCCCAGCATTGCAGGGCAAGCCTTGGATATCGCGCGCACAGTTCAGCAGGCGCTGCCAGCCACACCAAGGATTGAGCGTAAGGAATTTACACAGGCGGAGTCCCCCGCAGGGAATGGGGGGGGAGGGGGATGCAGAACCTACAGCCAGGGAACTTCAGAAGCGGAAGAGGGGGTGCGGGCACGCAGGGCCTGGCGCGCCCCCCCCCACCCGTGCCGAAATTTTAATGAAGGGCACTGCAATTGGTTGCCCAATTGCCGTTTTAGGCACGAGTGTTCGACTTGTGGCAGCATGGCACACGCGGCAAAATTTTGCAGGTCATTGGGACCTGGCCCGAATACCTGGCCGCACAAAGAGGGAGGGGTGCCCAACATGTAACTACTTGACCAGCCACGACACTGCATGTGATTCACCTGTTCATGCCATTTGTGTACGCTAATAAATGTATCTCTTTTTAAGGTATTACAGCTCGTGTTTCGTGTAACTTACGGGAGCTCACCGCTTACCCGAGCACCGGCGCATGGGGGCCTCGGCACAATGGTAATAATCGTCAAGGGAGGGGCATGACATGGGTTGGCGGCCACACGGCAAGGGGCAGAGGTCTGGGGAGGAACCTGTCATTGGGTGGTGGGCACCTCTTAGGGGGGGCAACGGCATACATTGCCCAGAATGGGGGGGACCTCGCCCAAAAGGGGCCATCACCCATTGTACTACCGAAACTCCTGCCCTGGTTATCCCGCTACCCCGCAGTAAGGGAGAGGGACATCTTATTAAAGGGTTTCACTGCGGGTTTTGCAATTCCGTATGAAGGGCCACTGATGCCACGCTCAGCAGAAAACTCAAAGTCAGCCAAGGCTTACCCCGAGGTGGTACGGGACAAGATAATGAAAGAGCTAGGTTTGGGCAGGGTGGCAGGCCCGTACGCGCTCCCCCCCTGGACAACCTTATAGTGTCACCCCTGGGTGTGGTGCCCAAGAAAGAGCGAGGCAAATACCGCCTAATACACAACTTATCACACCCCAAGGGCAACTCGGTGAATGATTGGCTGGACGAAAAGGTATGCGCAGTGTCTTATGCGTCCTTTGACCAAGCGGTAGAAGGGGCCAGGAGGTTGGGCAGAGGCGCTCTGCTGGCCAAAGTGGACATTGAGGCGGCATTTAGAATGCTCCCGGTCCACCCATAGTTTTCACCTGTTGGGGTTCCAGTTCGAGGGTGGTATTTATGTGGACAAATGCATGCCGATGGGATGTAGCATATCCTGTGCCTACTTCGAAACATTCAGCACATTCCTGGAATGGGCAGTACACGTGTTGGAGAACAGGGGGGTCAAAACCCATTATTTGGACGATTTCTTGTTCATTGGGGAACGGGGCTCAGACACTTGCAGCTCCTTATTAAACAGATTCATCGGTTTAGCCACAGAATTAGCGGTTCCGTTGGCCGCAGGAAAGACGGAAGGCCCCTGCACCCGCTTGACCTACCTGGGCATAGAGATCGACACCATGGAAGGGCTATGCAGGCTGCCTCAGGGGAAGGTAGCTGAATGCATTGCCCACATAGACACAGTGTTGAGTAGCCACAGGGTCTCTTTGAAGGATATCAAGTCTCTGATTGGTAGGTTGAATTTTGCAAGGAGGGTTATCCCTTCAGGGCGGGTGTTCGCTAGGCGCCTAACAGCGGCGGCAGGCCGGGGCTCCAAAGGTTGGCACAGGATACGCCTGGGCGCGGGGATAAAGGACGATTTGCGCATGTGGAAGGGTTTCCTGGCTGATTTTAATGGGGTGCGCTTGTGGAGGACCCCCTGGGTTTCATGCAACGAGCTCCAGCTATTCACGGACGCAAGTGGCAGACACAGGTTTGGGGTGATTCTGGGGGCTCAATGGTGTAGGGCGGATTGGCCGAGCGCTTGGGGCAAGAAGGGTTGGTACAGAAACATCAATGTACTGGAACTATTTCCTATTATAGTGGCCCTGCATCTCTGGCTGGGTGAATTAGCCAACAAGCGCCTAACTATATGGTCGGACAACATGGCGGTGGTGGTGGGTATAAATACACAGGTGGCCCATTGCCCGGCCACCCTGAGCCTGCTGCGCCACCTGGTGAGCATAGAGCTGAGGATTAACACAGAATTGGGGGCGCGCCACATCCCTGGTGTCCTTAACATTGCAGCGGATGCACTTTCTCGTTCGCAGATGGGTCGATTCCGGAAGGCACATCCAGGGGCGAACAAGGACATGGTACCGTTCAACAGCGAGTGGTGGAGCCTAGTGACCTGGAAACGGGTATGAGGGCATTAGCAGCCAGGGCACTCTCGGGGGGGTCAAGGGAGGGATACAACAGGGGTTTTGAGACCTTTTTGAAGATCACGGGGGATTGGGACAACGGCCTCGGGGAAGCCAAGGTTCAACAATTCTTACTATGGGCCAGGAAGCACCACAAGTCCAAATCTTGGCTCTCTGGGCATTTATGCGCTATCGCCTTCCATAGCCAGCTGGCGGGTGGCAGCGACCCAATCAAGGGCTTCCTAGTCAGGGCGGCTTTGAGAGGCTGGGACAGGGAGGAACCCCCCAGCAGGGATGACAGACGCCCTATCCATTTCGAACTGTTGAAGCAAATGCTCACCCCTGTCAACCTAATATGCTACTCCCAGTATGAGTGCACTCTCTTCAGAGCTTGCTTCACTTTAGCCTTCTTTGGTGCCCTACGCCCCAGTGAATTGATCGCCCGCTCAAAGCACGATCGGGAATTCAAGGCTTTGCGGAGGAGCGATATAAGCATCTCGGAGGGAGAACTGAGGGTGAAGATAAGGAGCTCAAAAACTGATCAGCGGGGCGGGGGAAGAAACCTGGTGCTGGGGTCCTTGGGGGTAGAAGAACACTGCCCTGTCATGTCCATGGGTGCATTCTTGGGGGCTAGAAAAGGGGGCCGGGGCTACTTGTTCATACACGAGGAGGGCTCCCCCCTCACGCAATTCCAATTCAGGAAGGTAATGGCTTCGGTCCTGGCAGGCATTAGAGGCATCAACGGGCACTACACGCCTCACTCTTTCCGAATAGGGGCGGCCACAACAGCATTCCAGGAAGGACTGGGGGAGGTGAGCATAAAGAGGATTGGGAGGTGGCAATCGGACAAGTACAAACTCTACATAAGGCCTGAAGGCTTGTAGGACGGGCAGCACCGGGGGAGGAAGGGGGGGGGCCAGGTAAGCCTGGGGCGGCGCAAGGACGCGACAATTCACCAACCCGCAACATTATCTCTCCACAGGTCGCAAGTCGGTGTGGGTCATCGGCCACTCATTCGTGGCGCGGGCAGCAAGGGGTGTGGAGAAGGAATACAATGATATGCATATGGGTTTCATGCGGACTCAAATGTACTGGGTATACAGAGGAGGGATGAGATGGGACGAATTGTGGGGGGCGCTAGATGATTGCAGAGGGCGCTATGGCCGCCCGGACATAATAGTGATCCACCTGGGGGGAAACGACCTGGTGGCCAGGGGGAGAAGGGGGTTATTGGCGGGGATGAGGGCCGGGCTCACCCAAATTGGGAACAGTTTCCGGGGCACGACAGTGGCATGGTCAGAGATCATACCCAGGCAGACTTGGAGGGGGGCACATTCCCAGGGAGGCATTGAGGAATCCAGGCGAAAACTGAATGTTAAACTGGGGAAATTCCTAATCAGCAGGGGCTTTGGATGGGTCAAGCATGCTTTGATTAGTTTGAAAACTCCGGGTTGTTTTGGGGAGGACAAAGTTCACTTATCCGAAGTGGGGGTAAGGGTGATGGTGTACAACCTAAAGGATGCTCTGCAGGGGATGGGCTGCAAATGAACTGCTGCGGGGGGGGGGGGCAGGGGTGAGTGTCTATTTGGGCTTCGGCAAATGAGGGAAGCCTTTAGGGGCCTAAAACGCTCCCCCCCTAATCTTGGTGGGGGGGCCTCCGGTTACGGAACGGAACGGTCAAGGGAAGACCTCATTCGGCACGCCGCTGCCAGGTCAGTTGGCCCTCCTGCAATGGAGCCCGTGGCAAGCAGCAAACAGTCAGGAGGAGCTCCAGCTGGGAAGGCCGCGACACAAGTCATCACGCCACCGGTGGTAGCCGGAGGGCCTGCGTGCCTGTTGCGTACCGGATGAATGTGGTGAAAGGTGCGGGTTAGGAGTTTAACTGGGGATTCCTGAGCTAAGGCGACCAGGTGCATGAGGGGGAACTCACTGCGGCCGGTGGCACGCTGTGAGTCGTGGCGGTGACACCGGTCGCAGCGACTGGTCTCTGGTAGACAAGCCCAGCGGATGTTACCTGGTGTTCCCGTTAGAAAGTACTGGCGGATACCACAAGGGGAAATGCACAGCCATCAGTTTATCAAGAACGGCGCCCAGGAGTATTAGACTCAGGGGAGGCCCACGTTAATGGGGAGGGTTAGGGGGCTTGGAAGACCTTTCCAACTCCAAAAGTGGGTGGGGGAAATGGGAAGTGCATCGTTGGAAACTGAAAATTGGAAAGCAACAATGAAGTCAGCAAGGGGGGGGTGAATTGAAAAGTTTGCACTGTAAACGGGGCTCCGGCAAGTACGTTGGTAACCGAGGGGAAGGGGGGCCCCTGGGAGATTGGGGGATGATAGGGGGGGCTCAAGAGAAGGGGGCCCTTTGGGATTGGCAGCTTAAGGAGATCAAAAAGAAACTTGAGGGAGGGGGGTGGCCTTGGAGTGCGGGGGGTAGGGGCCAGGGGGAGCGGGGGGGTTAGTTGGGCGGGACCCCTCCTTAGCGAAGGAAGGGGAAGAGGATGGGGATAAGAAGGATGCTGGGCTCTGGGGGATAGGTAGCGCTTGATGGATGGGGCTATGTAGAACAGGAGGGCGAGATGGGGGCCGGAGGGGATGGGACAACTAAGGCGGCGGGGAGAGCTAGGGCTGATTGGGGTCTTGGCTGGAGGGGGGAGAGGGGCTCCCTGGCAGGATGGGCTGGAGGAAGACCTGTTTGGGGAGAGAAAGTTAACTATGATCAATAAGCCAACCCGGGGAAACGGGAAGAGGGAATCCAGGGGAAAGGGAGCAAAAAGGGGAAAAGGAGACCGGAACGCATCCTTTAGAAGGAGCCTAAGCGGAAAAGGAGAATGGAAAGAAAGTAAAGCATGGAATAAAATGCACTTAAATAGCGTTGGGGAAATAAAATGAAAAGAAAAATTGCAAAATAAAGAAATGGCCAAAGGGTGGAGAGGGACTGCAGAGGAAGGGACTGGGTGCCCGCGTCGGGTCCCCCAAGGACCCGAAGGGGCGGGGGGGGGGAAGTTGCTTGCTCTCAGTGCAGAAAATCCTGAGCATTGAACGGAACACCTGTAAGCTAACTCCTGACTTTATGTGTAATAAAGTTTGCTGTGGCAATTTTTTCTCCCACTCATCCTACTGGTCTCTGCCTATCCTTTGGGTGGATGGGGGGTTGGGTTGCTTTGGGAGGAGGGTAGCTGGGCAGGAGTGAGAGTCCGAATGTGGAATGAGAGCTGGTGGGGGGGGGGGTCATTGGGAGCAACATGGGCTGCCACTGAGCCACCCCACTGAGGGTGCCGGTGCTACGACGGGCTCCCGCGCCCTACGAAGGAGGGCCCCTCGGCGGGGGCCCCCCTTACTGCCGACTGCCTCACGAGGCACGGTGGTGGGAGGGGTCACACGGGAAGGGGGGGCCGTGGGACAAGCATGTCCCCTCCTTGGAGGGAGGAGGGGTGGGTGACGTCATCTCCCGCGCGCCCATTCGCGCCATATATACACCTGGACAAGGGTCGCAGGGTCTCTCCTTGTCGGCTCCTCGCCAACGTTGCCCTCCCGCCCTCCCCTTTACAATGTGCACTGATGTGTGATGTTTTCTCTTGCAGACAAGCCCAGCGGATGTTACCTGGTGTTCCCGTTAGAAAGTACTGGCGGATACCACAAGGGGAAATGCACAGCCATCAGTTTATTAAGAACGGCGCCCAGGAGTATTAGACTCAGGGGAGGCCCACGTTAATGGGGAGGGTTAGGGGGCTTGGAAGACCTTTCCAACTCCAAAAGTGGGTGGGGGAAATGGGAAGTGCATCGTTGGAAACTGAAAATTGGAAAGCAACAATGAAGTCAGCAAGGGGGGGTGTGAATTGAAAAGTTTGCACTGTAAACGGGGCTCTGGCAAGTACGTTGGTAACCGAGGGGAAGGGGGGCCACTGGGAGATTGGGGGGTGATAGGGGGGGCTCAAGAGAAGGGGGCCCTTTGGGATTGGCAGCTTAAGGAGATCAAAAAGAAACTTGAGGGAGGGGGGTGGCCTTGGAGTGCGGGGGGGAAGGCCAGGGGGAGCGGGGGGGTTAGTTGGGCGGGACCCCTCCTTAGCGAAGGCAGGGGAAGAGGATGGGATAAGAAGGATGCTGGGCTCTGGGGGATAGGTAGCGCTTGATGGATGGGGCTCTGTAGAACAGGAGGGCGAGATGGGGGCCGGAGGGGATGGGACAACTAAGGCGGCGGGGAGAGCTAGGGCTGATTGGGGTCTTGGCTGAAGGGGGGAGAGGGGCTCCCTGGCAGGATGGGCTGGAGGAAGACCTGTTTGGGGAGAGAAAGTTAACTATGATCAATAAGCCAACCCGGGGAAACGGGAAGAGGGAATCCAGGGGAAAGGGAGCAAAAAGGGGAAAAGGAGACCGGAACGCATCCTTTAGAAGGAGCCTAAGCGGAAAAGGAGAATGGAAAGAAAGTAAAGCACGGAATAAAATTGCACTTAAATAGCGTTGGGGAAAGAAAATGAAAAGAAAAATTGCAAAATAAAGAAATGGCCAAAGGGTAGAGAGGGACTGCAGAGGAAGGGACTGGGCGCCCGCGTCGGGTCCCCCAAGGACCCGAAGGGGCGGGGGGGGGGGAGTTGCTTGCTCTCAGTGCAGAAAATCCTGAGCATTGAACGGAACACCTGTAAGCTAACTCCTGACTTTATGTGTAATAAAGTTTGCTGTGGCAATTTTTTCTCCCACTCATCCTACTGGTCTCTGCCTATCCTTTGGGTGGATGGGGGGTTGGGTTGCTTTGGGAGGAGGGTAGCTGGGCAGGAGTGAGAGTCCGAATGTGGAATGAGAGCTGGTGGGGGGGGGTCATTGGGAGCAACATGGGCTGCCACTGAGCCACCCCACTGAGGGTGTCGGCGCTAAGTGACTGCAAAACAAACACTCTGAAACAGGATGTCATGCCTACCGCATGCAGGGAAAGCGGAAATCTCTTATCTCGCTGCCAAAAATTCCTTTTAAGCAGAGCCGTATAACCCGTGAGTGTTGAAAACTGACAAGGAAAGCAGCAACCACACGTGCAATTATATGCTTCTCTTGCACGTGTGGTTCTCCCATAAAAAGACCAAAGTGTTCATGATTCACGGAACTGACTTGAAAAGAGCCGAAGGATACAGCAGGGCTTCCCAAGTGAGGCGACAGGCGAAGAGCAAATTACACGTGGTTACATTACAAATGTGCAGAGACGCTACTGACCCCGGGGGCTGACAGTCCTGTGTCACCGCTCGTCGCCCGATTCAATGTAAGTGCAAGGGTTTATGCAGCCTCAAGGGAAGTGACGTTTTTTTTATGCCAGCACCCTTAGAATGGGTGACATATTTGTTGTTTTAGGGACACCAGTTCTTATTCTGGTGCCCTCCTAAGGGGGCTACATAGTGTCCAAGATCCAACATTATCATGAAAAGTTTAATTTCTTTCATAAATTATAATCTATTCTTCTACACACCAGCAGAAAAGGAAATAACCTCTTAAAACAGAAAAATCATCCCAATTCAAAATGGAGGGGCAGGGCCATGTCACCTCTCTAAGCAATGAGGAACTGCCTGTTAGTATAAAGGAGAGTGACTTTACTGAATCAGCCGCTTCTGCAGCTGTAGGAAAACCTCCAAGGACCACAGCAAGCTCCAAACAAGGAAGTCAACCCACCCTGCTAAGGAATGGAAAGATAACGGCAAGGCTTATCACACATGCGATCATTCTACAGGTGTATGCCCATGTGACCATCAGACAGACAACCACTGCTATGAGAACATAGGGGATGGGTGGGCGGGTGTGACGAAATGACTGCTGTCCTGCAGGAGTGCAAGGTTGAGTAGTGGCTTAACTGCCTACTCAGCCCTCACTCTACTACAGACCAACATTGATCCCAATTATAAAAGTCAAATAGATACAGTCCGGAGATAATACTCCTTTGCATTTTGTGGTAATGTTGGTCTAGGGCAGCCTATGCTCTTTATGTACACATTTAGAGAGGTGTGAATGTGAAAACAGTAGCACTCCAAACAGCAATTGAACAAGCGTCCAGAAAAAAAGCATGTCCAATCAAGGCTCTATAAAAATATGTATACTTTAATTAAACACACCAAAATGCAATATAACTGACTATAAAAACACTACCAAAAACCCACCTTTATGGCAAGAGCACAGAAAATACAAACATGCAGATTTAACAAGCACTCTGAGTACTGCAGAGAGGGTGAAAGCTAGAAATTGCAACAAAGTCACTTGTGAAAGCATATGTCTTTGAGAAAAATGTGCAAAATGGGGACGTATCATTCATTAGGGCCCGAAGAATGGACATGAGGACTTAGCCCTCTCAAATGTACGTTAGTCTCTTCTTGATTTTTTAACAGCATCGAACTAGATTTCTGGTTGCTGTCCTGCTCAAAGGTCGAGTTGGTTCGTGATGATGGTTACTTGCTGGGTCAAGTCGACAAGTGGTGACACGATGCGTCTAGCTGTTCAAGTCGAGGTCCAGAGTGGTTTCATGCAGAGATCCTGCTGGTTCAAATCATTGTCCTAAGAGGCAGCAGTTTGAAGTAGTGGCAAGCTGATGTTTGAGCCGAACAGTTGATGTGCTCTGCTGGTGCGATACAGCGTCAAGCCAGTTCGATGAATGCAAAATAGCCGTTCAAAGAGGTTCAAAGAGAGTGACAAAGAAAGCACTGTGGGTGCTGATGGGTCAAAGGCATTTAAACGCAATCAAATCAAGCTCAAGGTCGGTTCAATGCGGCAGAATAAAGAAATCCAGCTGCTTTTACTTCTTCTGTTGCTGCAAGTCCCAATCCAGGGGCTCAGGTACAAGAGCATTCCTTTTAATTTACACGTCCAGTAAAGGGAGGACAGCTAGCACATGCAGGAATCCTTCTCCTCCAGTTAGAAGGATTGATACTGGTGAAGGTGTCAGAGAGTGCGTCTTGGTTGAACAGCATCACCCTCAATGTTCCGTGGGGATGGGTGCGGGACAGAACTTGCCATTGCCTTGGAACTCTTGTCTTCACCTCTGACAGAGAGCTTTTCAAAGGACTGCTCTCCCAACATGGTCCAAACAAATTCTTCTGTCATTATGGATCAAAGATGAATTAAGGAAGGAGTGCAAGACCCCTTCCCCCGAATGGTTAATGGTCACAGAGAATTGGATAAAAGAAAGCTTGTTTTATTTATTTTATTTTAACATTTAGAGCAGTGCACAAAGCCCATGGGCACCTACGTGCTAGTTACGGAAGTCCAGAGTAAAGAAAAATAAAGTACATAAACAAAGTGCAAGAACGTGTCGACATGGTTACAGCGTATAGGTAGACAACGTAAGCATGCTCTGGTAAGCCGTGCCACAATATACAGGGTGCTACTTCAGGTGAGCATAAAGGACAAGATGGGTGTATATGCACAGTCTGAAAAAGCCATGCCTCATGGTACGGGGCCTGCTTCAAGTGAGTATGAAGGACAACATAGGTGTGCGTGCACAGTCTAAAAGCGCCGCACCTCATGGTACACAGGGCTACTTCAGGAGAGCATGAAGGACAAGACTGATGAGTGTGTCTGAAAGAGCTGCACCTCATGGTACGTGGGGCTGCTTGAGGTGAGCATGAAGGACAAGACAGATGTGTTTGCACAGTCTGAAAGAGCTGTGACTCATGGTATAAGGGGCTGCGTTTGGTGAACATGAAGGGCAAAATAGGTGTGTGTGCCCAGTCTGGAACAGACGCGCCTCAAGGTACGGGGGCAGCTACAGATGTGCCAATGAGTGTGAATCGGTCATTGGTGTGGAAGCGCAGGGCAGATCGAGGCTCAGGTGAGGCGGAGTAGAAATGTCATTTTTAAAATGCTGAGCAGTTATAGGATTAAGCAGTTGCATAGTTCATAAATGATATGATAGTTTATTTATAACGCGCTTAATACCCAGAGGTCTCTAAGCGCAGACCCGGGGATCAAACCTGTGTTGCTCCGTGTTGTCTTTCTTTCAAGGTGAGCACGTTGCCCCGGAGCTATCTTCCCGAGACTAAATGTGTCGTACACTTCTAGCTGGGACAATAATGACTCAGCAGGAAAGGGGAACAAGGTAGCAGTGGATCACCATGCATGAACAGGAAAGCCTTGTCCGTGAGTAGGAGGCAACATTGGCTACAACAGGCCTTTGTGGCAGAATTAAGTAATGCAAGAGAGATTACTGCCATTCCATGATGAGGTTTAAGGGGTCCAATCAGTGACCTTTACTTTCTTGCATTATACCCAAAGTGGTCTGCTCTCCAGGAAGTGAAAGAGACATGAACGAAAAAGAAAACCACAGAAAACCAAGATGTAAGAGCCCTTCCTCCAGTCCCTTCTGCTCTGTCTGACTACCCAGTCTGCCCCTTTCCCATGCCTGCAGCTTCAAAAGCCCTTTGGAATGTAACCCTGGTGTAAAGCTACCATTTGTGGTATGGGGGTGCAACTTTTAAGCATTGTTTCCTCTGGCTATGGGTTTCCTGGGCTGGAAAGCTGTGTTACCCAACATCCCAAATGATCAAGGCGAGAACGCTTTCCTGCCTATTGTCCTGGTGGCTGACCTCACAGGTTTGACATGTGCATGATACACATCTGATGTGGCTTTAATAATTGTCTGTACTATCAATCAGCATGTCAAACCCCAAGTGCGGCTTATTCATAGAAGTTACCCTGCCACCAGGCCGATATTCTGCACTATTATTATAATTGTTTATTACTGGTGCAGATTGAAATGCAACCTCTGTCTGCACTGACTTCAGTGTTATGGCAGCTATCAATCAGGACACATGTGACATTTGAACCTGCTCGGTGTCATTGAAGACAAGTAGACTGAGGCAGCTGAGCACAGGTGTTCACTATGCTTTTGGCATGGAACTTTTAGAATGGAGGGTCTGTTTAGTGAAAATTAAAAAAGCAACGGCTTTCACACCTTTACCAGATGGCATGTCCTCAGAGAGGGATAATGCTCATCTCTGTGTCTTTAGTAGAGCCATAGTGAAGGTGATTGGACATTCATTGTCAGGACCCGAGACTTCCAATTATGCAAGTTCAAAGCCCTTGAAATCCATTACGCTACTTTGAGAATGCCTTCTAATCATCCTCCCAAGAAAACTGTTTCAGAGGCCAGCACCCATCTTGCTGAATGAGCTCCAAAGTTACTTATATCAGTCCCTCCTTCCTTCAATATGCAACACACCCAACGTGCAAGAGTGCAAGACAGGCTAGCTGATTTAACCTATCTCTCTCAAATGGTATTTTCCCAGGCTGTCACAAAACAGACACAGTCATACCTCCCCTAAATGAACCAACTGTTGACCCCAGCAACCCCTCTTTCTATGGGCCTGTCTCCCTCTTTCCCAACCACGCTTCAAACCCATAGTCACCTATCTCAAAGTACACTCACTTGCTGATCCTGTGTAACAAATTCCCCTTACAAGCGACCACCACTCTCACCTCTGCTACATTATCATTCTTCTAGCCCTTTCAGACACTTTGTCACAGTGGATGATCCTTCCCTCCTTCAAACTCGTTCCCTTTTTGGCTTCAAGAACACATACTTGAGTGGGTTTCCTCCTATCGCTGTGAACACTCATTTTGCATTCGTTGGGCCTCCAGCAACTCTTCCCCAAAGCCCCTGCCCCTGCCCCTGGGTGGCCATCAAGCATCAGTCCTGCACCCACTTCTCTTCACCCTGTATATAGCACCTGCCTTAGCAAACTAATTTCTTCCTTTGGCTTTACCTATAAACTCTTTGCTGAAAATACTCAGACAGTCTTCTCCTTCACCTCCTTTATCCCTGCAATCTCCAAACACATAGCCAACTACGTAACCACCATATGCCACTGGATGGCTTTATACTGCTCATTCTAAACTCTTCAAAGACAAAAGTCATTGTTCTCCCTCTCTCCAATGTCAACCCCACTCTACCCGCTCGCCCATCTCTTTCCCTGCGACCTCCTAACCCCTTCACACTTGGCTTGTGAACCTGGGGTTCTCTTTGATCGTGACCTGAAACTTTATCAGTTAATCAAGCCCACTGCAGCAAAGTCATCCTCCTAAACATCAGAAAAATCCACCCACACCTCATACACCACCCACCTAAAATCCTTAGCTTTACTCTTTTTCTTTACTACTGCACATGCCTATTTCTTGGTCTACCCATCTACTCTTTTGCTCCTGCTTACAAAGTCCTCCCCTTTGCATCAGGCATCCGTTTCAACCTATCCACATTATAACCTACCTCTACCTACTGTAAGCATGCTGGGTGGCTATCCAGGTAAAATCGCTCTCTGTTTAAATGTATGGTACTCATACATAAATCTAGCCATTGGCTGGCCCCCACTACCTCACCAAATGCATCTCTCTGTACTCTCCCCCTCTACTCTTCACAATATATCAATCACCTATCCCCCTGCCTCCTCCTGCAATTTCTGCTTTACCCTCCTTCCCCCACGCCAATGGAATGCTTTTCCATTGGCCCCAAAGCCATCTTTCCAGTGAAACCCTTTAAAGCAACGCTCAAACATCACCTTCTAGCAATGGAAGGAGAACACTAATCCCATCCAACCTCTGATCCAAACTAGCCACCCAACCCACCTCTCCTGCATTCTGCCCTCATACTATTCTATTTAATTAGTAAATATGTAAACAGTGGCCTCAGGCTGCCGATATTAAAATTGTTTTAATGCCCCCCCAGACCCTCAGATCCTATCTCTGGTTGATATTCCTATTCTTACCCTTTTTCCACCCGGCATACGTCCTTCAGTACAACAGCATTATTAGGATTGACTCTGCTTTCTGATATTGACTACTTTGTAGTTATTTCTGTTCAAAATGGCATCCTGTTCTTAATTAAATGCAAAATACAAATAATTGCAGAGTCCTGTAATTTGTTGAAAGTTAGGAGGAGATTATATTGTGTATGTTTAACTGAGTGCATTGTCTTTTAGTTGCCATACCAAATAGAATTTGCAGGGAAAAAAAGTCTTAGGTTTTTTGATAGGCAGGAGGAGATGATATTTTGTGTGTTTAACTGAGTGCAGTGTCTTTTAGTTGCCATTTCAAATACTATTTGCAAGGAAGTCTTTCAATGTTTGGTAGGCAGGTGGAGATGATATTCTGTGGCAATAAACCCAGAGACAGCGAGCCAATAACACCCCAGGTAATGCCCCTGGGGCCCTAGTTACAGGCCCAAGCGTATGCCCGACACATGCAAGGGGCACATCATTCAGGGCACATGTGGCCTACACAACCCGAGAGCTATATCTGTCCAACACACTCAAGAGGCCCTCCAGAGGCTTATTGCCATTAGTACCTTAGACCGGGGTACTAATTGCATTTTTTCAGAAAAAAAAGAAAAAGTGAAATAAAATGGCCGCCGGGAAAGGGAAAACGGACTATGTTTTCCCTTTCCATGGCGGCCATCAGGAGGAGATGCGCTGGGAACAGAAGTGTTCCCAGCGCGTTCGCTGCCGAGAAAAGAAGAAAAAAAGGAGGTAAGTGGGGTTGGGAGGGTGGGAAGCGGATAGTTTGCAGGGAAGGCGGGTGGAGGAAAAAAAAAAAAACCTACCTGAGTCCTGGCGAGGTTCGAAGGCAGCCACCAGCCATCAGGAGGTTCGGAGCAGGGATTGCCCCGTTTCGATCCTCCTCATTGGCTAAGGGGCTGCCACGCCCCCTGCCAGGAACAATCAAAGGTACGTGGAGGAGTTGCAGCCCAGTGTGTCTGGGGCAAAAGAGGTGTGAAGTTACAGATTGTATCTACTGAACAGCCTGCAAGAACTAGTGTAAAGGTGTTGGTTGTAGAATATACCTTGTCTCCTCCATCACGATGACAAACAGTTTGAGGGAGGAACCCATCTGAATTGGGCCGTCTGCAACACCTGATATTGGGAAACAGTGATCCATAGGGGGAGAAGGTAGAAGATAATGCCATAGTTATACAGATAGGATAGGACACATATATATATCATGCAACACCATACACAGTACTCGGATGAACCCAGAAGACCAGACCATATTTTTACCCCAGAAAAGGTTGCTACTGTTCTGCCTGGCGTCTGTGAGTGACTGCAGTGGCACTGACCAAATAATCATATATAGCAATAATAATTGTGCTGCTACTTCTATTTTACAGCCCTAGTAATGCACATAGAGCCACCTTCCAACAGGACACACAATAATAACCGTGGCACCTTTTTCCTGTTCTCTTTGTGAATCAAGTGCTGTGGAAATTAGTTTGACCTTACTCCATTTCCTGCTAGTCGCGAGAGTGCAAACAACGGGTGGAGCATCATTGACTGGATTTCTGCCATTGAGGAGTGCAGATCACAACCGTGTAAGGCAACATTTGGTGCATTAATTTCATTGTGGGCTGGACCTGCAACTTTAAATCCAATTAACTCCTAACATTTCTTTTTATTTTACCCGCTTTTCAGTTTTGCAGATAGCGGCACAACTAATTGGCTACTGCAACTCATTGTGGCCCTCTTGCATACTTGGAGAACAACTCCAGCAATACTCAACATGCCCTGCAAAGTAGAGTAAAGCCATGGTATATCTGCTGTCCAAGGACATTAGATCTCCAATTCCATTGTATAATCATGTCAAACGAGTTTTGATGTCCCGAGGTCTCCCACATTTGTGGTCCAATACCTCTTTTATTAATATAGGGGCTACACCACTTGTAAAAGGAGCATTTGTGAATCTCATAGAATCGAGGCCTTTAGCAATATGTGAGCAAACCTCAGCAGCCAGTGTTAGTTGGCTAACAAGCAGGAGTTTGGTTATGAACATTATTTAGATGTGATCAAATCTCATTTTTCAAGATCATTATTCATGAGTCTTCACTCTGGTGTTTTACTATTGGCGTCTTTGTTACATGATTGGAATATGACCCACCTGCACGTATGGCCTGGATGTACAGATTCCAGGGAAACACTGGAACACTTTCTTTTCTTATGTCCAGAAAATGCCGCCCATAGGAAAATTTACCTAAAGCAAATACTTCGAAAAAATCAATGTTCATTCGCTTTCTGTGAATCATCCGATGATAACGGAATAACCGTAATGGGGAGCAGATTCATGTATAGAGAAAAACAATCTTAGTAATCCCCCAAAATGGAACCCTAATTGATTTTTAGTGATTTCTTATTTATAGCTTTTTATTGAAATATTGTCGTTGCAGCGAGAAGAATAGTTAGGGTTAAGTTATTATTTTTTGTAACTCTCCTTTGTATAATTAATTAAATAAATTACATAACTGGAATTTGTAGGTATTTTGTTATTTTTAACAAATTGTTGGTAATGTATCACTGTATTGATTGTACTGCTGCTGTAAGACACTATTGAGGCGATATGCTCTGAGGTGGCAGGCCCACCCTGTAGGTAACGGCCCCCGCCCAAGTTAAGGGCCTGAGCACAGCGCGGGTCCCTTAACAAGGATGGTGGGCCATTACCTACAGGGTGGGCCCAGCCACTGAGGGGCATATCGCCATTAGCATACGTTTAGATCACTACACGGGTGAGAATGATTTTTTTTATTTTGTAAAATGAAAGAAAAAATGTACCTTTATCTCTCGTCCGACGCAGCACAGCACCTTCAGCCAGGACGTCCCTCTTCAATGTTGATGACTGATGTCATCAACATTGGAGAGGGAACTGCCTGGCTGAAGGTATGGTGCTGTGCCGCAAGATAAAGGTACGTTTTTCTTTGTTTTAATAACATTTAAAAAATCACACCATTAGCACCCGTGTACTGATCTACACAAGTGCTAATGGGACGGGGAGCGGGAAGCAGGGAGGGGAAGCGTCTGACGCTAATGAAAGTGCTCGGGACGTGGGCTTTCCTTTGTGAATACAGCCCGCATTCTGAGCATTTTCATTGGCTATGGGCGCCTCCCAGGGTGCTAATGTCATATAAAGCTTGTTAATTGATTGAGAAGTTACTTGTGCTCGGATTTAAATATGGCACTTTCTCGAGGTGATGTGGGGGAACTGCAGGTCCCAGCACAGCAAGCAAACATGTAACAGTATCTCACCAGAAACTGAATGTGTGGCCTGCAGGTGACACACAGATCACTGCAGTGGGTGAATTAACCATAGTTTGGTATTATCAGGTTTCAATTACACATACAAAGACACATGAAGGCTGAATATGGTTTTCTCCCCTCCCTTCTTTCACCTATTAGACCTTCCATGTGTCCAATGCGTCTATCTTCACACCCCAAGTTTGAGGATATTTACTTTCACAAACAATTGCTAGTCACTGGGAGGTGTGAGCCATCTAAAAGCTGAGAGGAGCAGTGGAGCTTTTGGCTTCATCGTGGAGGGTATATTGATATGGGCAGGGCAGTCTTCTGCTACTGTTGTTTAGTTGCTGCTGCCTGTGAACTGTTTACACACTCTCTGCTCTTACACCTGAGAGTTTTGACAGGCTCCTGCACGAGCGCCCCTTTTCCATCTGCCTGGAACTTACACAGTTTGAGGGTGCTTCAGTGCCCCCCATTCAAGGTGCTGTTTTTTTTTCAATAAAAATTGAGATATATTCAAAGAGTCCCATATATTGTTGCAAAAGCCGAATTGACAAAATGTTATCTGCTATGCATTTCCAGGGCACACAACAAAAGGAAATATGTGGTGAGTGCGCCATCTTGTAGTACATGTCTGTCTCAGGTATGCAAACGGCTGTTCTATCTGACAAAACCCAACTGATGGAAAAAGGAACCGCTTTTGAATGTATAACATTCTGACATTGGTGAAGTAAAATAAGCAGTACAAAAATAATTTGGTGTTATTTTGTGAATCAGTACTTGTATTTTTGTATTTTACTGAATTTCTATACTGTTATAGGGCATAGCGGTTCACAGACATTACAACTGTACAAATCATAGGTAACAATCAGTTCAATTAAATCCAATGAGACGACAGATGCTCCTTCAGGAAGAAGCAAAATCGGGAAAAAGAAGTCAGAGAATGAAGAGAAAGAGGAGGTGCACTGTAATGCTTTGGCGCTAATAGGGTAAATGAGCGAAAACGGAAATGAGTGCAAGGCAGGTCAGGGACAGTTAAAAGAAAGTGAGATTGCGAAGGGAAGGCTTTTAAAGATAAGGCAAATAAAGTTACATAACAAGTGAGAATCGAAAGAAAGCCAGCAACATGATAGTAAAGCAAGAGCAACAGAGTCACGAGGAGAAGGGCAAAACAGAAGATGCCTAGAAGAATTATAAACTGAGAGAAGGGGTTCAAGCTGATAAACTGGAAGACCGAGAAGAGGACTAAAACGATAAAAGAGGCAAGAGAAGGTAAGAAAAGGAACCAGGGTTTTATGGCACGAAATGAAAAAAACGGCCCTTCAGGATGTAAACAAATTGGAAAAGAGAGGAGGCATGGGAGAAATATGAGCAGAAAATGAAAGTGTGGAATCAAAGATGGCGCCCAAGTTACTGGGGTAGGAGTGGAGTAACAATCAGAGCAGGAAAGAAATGAATATCAGTATGTTGTCTTGAAGATAACATGGCTCATTGGTGATAGAGGTGGGGCTACGAGGGCATCACAACGAGTAGCACCATTGTGTTTAAAATAAATGCCACAATAGAGTTCAGAAAGCATGTTCTTTCATTACTGCTGAAAGATATTCAGAATTTGCGAACATACTGTAAACGTGTAACTTCATTTACAACTATTGCTTTTTGTTAACTTAAAAGACAGGACTTTTTTTATTGGCAATTAGCTACAATAGAAGCTTTTTAGCCATTTACAGTTTACAACAATTTCAAATGACAATTAAATAAATAACAAACAACCAAACAACAACCATCCCAAAACACCAAAAAAAGAAAAAGAAAAAGAAAAAAGAAAAAGAAGTAGAAAGAAATAAAAAAGAAAAAGGTATAATTACAAAAAAAGGAACCAGCCAGAACATGTCAGTTATTCAACCAATTGAATTCACTTGTTCCCTTCAAGCTTAGTGATAATGATTGACACTAACTCTAAGAAAGCAAAAGTCATAGATAACCTGGATCCTTGTAAAAAAAAAGTAGCCAAATGTCTTTTTTTGTTAAAATTCTATTGTTCTCAAAAAATGTACATAGCAGGATTTGTCGAGGGTCAATCACACCATGACAGCTGATTATCAAATGGCGAAGCGACTCCCTTTTATGTCCACAAAGTCTACAAGTATAGTCTCTTGTGCATTTTGGTTTCCTAACTTCAAGAATCTCTTTAGTTGGGAAAATGTTGAGTCGTAGTCTTAGAAATTGCTGATGCAATACTGCTGAAGGAAACTTACTTAGATATTTGGGGATTGTTCCATGCTTATTGACTGAGACACAATATTTCCCATAAAGTTTGGACGATTGTGTGGCCTCCAGGGTCTCAATACAGTCATGTTCATACAGGAATTTTTTAACATAGTCTGGATTTTCAATAAGTACATTCTCTGCTGTATCAATTGAATTCAACAAATCCAGACATGTGTTGCCCCATTCCACAAGTAAGGACTCTCTTTCTCTCAGTGCCAGCTCGAGTAGCATAAAGCCACTATCAGGTGGTGGCAATTTACATTTCTGGTACAAAGATAGCGTTTTCCAACTCATGTAGGTAATAAGAGAGGTCAGCCTTAACTCTTTCCTTATCACTGCCATAGGCAAACAGTTTGGGAGCCCAAGAACCGGTCGCCAAAAAAGACCCTCTAAAGTTTGCCATAGCTTCCAATTTAGCTGAAGTGAACATTCAGCCCCATAGGTTAAAATAGGGACAACGTTCATGCTATAGATCAGAGGTGTCAGAGAAAATGTGCAGTATCTGAATTTGATCAATCTTGCCTGGGCAGTAAGCATCTTTAATTTACGTCTCAGACATACTTTCCTTGGGGCATCGCTATTACCTGCATTAATAGGTATCCCCAAGTAGGGCATTTCTGTTATTTGTTGGATATGATCACCATTTATATACCAACCCTTAAATTTAAAGTTCTTTCATTTTGTGTTCCCGAAGATCAGGACTGCAGATTTAGCAGCATTTACACACAGGTCATTCAAGGATAGAAAACATGACAAAGCATCCAATTGGCACTGAAGCCCAATCAGAGTTTCATCGAGAAGGACAACATCGTCCGCATACAGCAGTCTGTTTACTGGAGTTCCAGAAATAGATGGTGGGAAACATCTAATGCCCTCAAACGCATCACCCATATCAGAGATATACAACTTAAAGATGGCTGGAGCCAGGTGGCACCCCTGCTTGAGGCCCACTCCTGTTTTTATGGGGTGTGTCATATCCCCCCTTTGATTTAACTTAACCTGGATACTGGTGTCAGAGTGTACAGCTTCACTTGCCCTACGCAAGTCAGCAGGACATCCCCAATGTTTTAGTTTGAGCCAGAGCTTTCCTCTGTTAACTGAATCAAAAGCTTGGGATAAGTCCACTGATGCCAGGTATACATTCTTGCTGTTCTTCTTTGCAGTTCTCAGTTTTAAGTAATTAATTAAGAATAAATTCAGCGATGTTCCAATGCCTTTCTCAAAGCCAGCTTGCCAGCGATCACAGTGTTTAGATTTCCAGCTATAGTCAACAAGATGGTCCAGGATCAAGCCTGCAAACAACTTACCAATAACACCCGAGAGGGCGATAGGTCTGTAGTTCATTGGAATAAACCTATCGCCCTTCTTGAAAATTGGCACAATTATGGAATTTGTTCATGAAACTGGAATGGCACATCTTGCTTTGATCAGTAAAAACAGATGATATAGGAAAGTCGCCCATTCCTCAGGGTTCTTTTTTAGTGTCAAATTCGTGAGACCATCCGGTCCAGCAGCTCTTGAACTATTGCAAATTTTAATTAGTGTAACAATGTCCTCCCTCTCCATCACAAATGCCCAACTCTGACAAGACCTATCTTGAACCTTCGCTGTTTGATCGGTAGGCCTTGAAAAGAGAAGGGAAAAGTGGTCCGTCCAATCCTTTGATGAAATTGGGTTTGTTATAAGGCTCTGTTGTGGACCATCCAGTGATTTAAAAATGTGCCAAATCTCCCTTGAATTTTTGGAAGCAATGAGTTTCAACATGTGTTCTGCATTTGATTGCACCAGCAAGTGTCTATGTTGTTTCATCCAATTATTATGAGCTGTTTTGCTCTTCTTAACAGCTTCATATGAGGTCACTACAGGATTTCTTTATAAGCTCTTATTAGACACTTTAAGTTCTTTTTCCGCTCGTCCACTTTATGATCATATTTGTATCTATGGCTAAATCTTTTGTTTCTCCCAGGGCCCAATTTCTCATGATAGACACCCAGGTGCTTCGTATATAGTCTATGTCGTCTGGCCTCCCAGTGTTCCTTAATTTCCTTGTCAGGTCCAATACATTATTACAGGATAGCCTCAGTCTATTTCTTCCAGGATGCAATTCCAGGAAGTCTGTTTCCATAGTAGGAGTTGTCTGGGCACCCAGAGAGAGGCATAACTTCAATATATTGTGGTCGCTTTGTAGGGTTTCAATGACCGTCATGGCCACTACACTTGAAAGAAGATTATCGGAGGTGAAGAAATAGTCCAATGTGTAGGACTCTTTCCCTTTCCTCCAAGTTGGCCCTGGCAGTATGTCTCCTATTATAGCGCCATTTAGTAAAAAGATGTTCCTCAATTGAAGTTCTTTCCTGAACAACAGTCCTCATATTTCCAGTTCTTGTAGGTTACTAGTTTGATGATCTATTAAGGCATTGGATCTATCAAAGCAATGAATATTTAGGTCGCCGCATAAAATAATGTTCAAATTGGAGTTTGCGATCATTGCAGTTTCCACCTCTTCCAACAACTGTTCAATGAATCCCTTTGCTGCCGGGTCCTTGATGTTCCAGTATAAATTACAGATCTTCCTTGTAGTATCCTCCTCGCAAGCCTGGTATTCCAGCAGAAGGATCTGGATCAGAGGTGAAACGTTCTTTACCCATCTCACTCTAAGGCCACAGCTCTCTTTGATCACAGTCAATAAGCCAGCCATAGGTCTGCCCTTTAGCCCCTAAGTTGCTGGGTTGAGGATGGGGACAAAGCCTTCAAGAATGGGCTGATCCCGCACCCACGTCTCTTGAAGACAAACAATATCAAAGTCATCAAATCGAATACTCCCTTCTCCCAAAAAATGTTGAAAACCACGCGTGTTCCACGTTCCCAATAGAACATAGGGCGCGGTGTTGGTGTTTCCCAACTTTTGGCGTTATGATCTGTGCCCAAGTGTGCTGGCCAACCAATCCCAATTTTCCTCAATCTTGTGGGCCTATGGTCCTCCCAGTTACACCGGGAGTTTTCCTGAGTGATTTTGAGTTGTTTATCACTATTCTGAATTTATCAATGTTTTTTTCATCCCTTCATCCTTTCTGTTTTTGTTTACTCTCTGAGTCCATTTCCCCTTGGTTTAGTTACCTGCATGTTTTGCATGCAGGGAAGATTTGGCATCTGTTGTGGGCTTGCTGCTGTTAATTTTACCACGCTTAGAAGACGGGTAGACATCGGAATTGAACTTGTCAGGTTCCATAAGCCCCCACAGGTATCTTTTCACACTTTGAATTCCAGAAAAATCATGCTATAGGTTTCGCTACTACACAGATGAGCCCTGATTTTTTTCGTGCACTTATAGTCATTTTTTGAACACACAATATTGACATGGGTACATTGCATAATAAACACCTATTATACGTACGGCCCACAGGCAGTCACTCGCACGCCCACAATGCGTCATACGATACATATTTGTGGAACCACCCACGCAGGCTCTCGGCATAGAAATGGCCACGCAAATCCGTCGATCTCTACGCCACCCAAAGGCAGGCGTAAAGGCACTTTTGCATAGGAATCACAGCGCAGAGGTGGGTTTGTTGCATGCTGGATTTAGGGGTGCATATACGCGACCAGGGTTCCGATCTAACTTAGGGTGCTCATACGCAGTGTAGCGGGGTGCAGGGATGGTTTACGTGGGTTTGTACACAGATTTTCCAAATTTAACCAGAGGTACAAATTTTCATACACATGTTGTCGAGGGGCCAGTAACAGTTACGGAGGACCCTGTTCAGGGTTCCCGAGGTGCAGTCCTGCTTTGAGGGGATCCCACGCACTGTTTGAAGGGTGCGTGTATTTGCGCCATGAATTCTGCCCTGAAGGTTTTGTAAAATACCTTATGAACAGTACAGCAGCAACAACATGCACAACATTCCTCTCCTTCCCAGCATGTAAAGTGAAGTTTGGCCTGACAGAAGAGATGGAGGGCTTTGCCACTAATGACACAGCCTGTCAACACAACTCCAAATGATGGAAAGTCAGACCCAGTTTTTCAACTCACTGCTGAATATATATATATGTATACGAGTTAATACAATTATTGACCACAGAGATTGGGAAAAAACACTTAGGGCCCGATTCATGGAACTTTTAGCGCGGAGGAAAGTGACTTTGCACTGCCAACAAACACCCTGATTGAGAGAGCAGTGCCAAGTGTATTTTTCAGTGCAAAGTGACTTTCCAAATTTGTGCAAAGTCATTTTGAAAAGCTGAGTCTGACTTGCCATCATTTGGAACTGTGATTTTGTACAAGTTGTGAATCAGGGTGTTTATTGGCAGCGCAAAGTCATTCCATGAATCGGGCCCTTAGGCGCTTGATGCTTTAAGCACATGTATCTTTATGGTGTTGCCAGAGGGTCTCGGTGGAGGGAGCGTGATGTAAGAATCCACTAAAGGACAAAGGTATTGAAGCATGACATGTTTTTTCAAGCGTTGGTGGTGTTTGTGCCCTCCCTGTCTGACACGTGTAAATTGAATAAAACAGACACTCCCTGGACAGGGAATAAGGCACAAAAGAGTAGGCTGCGAGAGTTCAAGGAAAAGTTTATCTAGATCTCTGAGAGCGCTTTGACCACATCAAGGTTACAACACATTTATATAGTGCATTGACATCTTTAACATATGATGCTACGTTGGACCTGGATTGGTCAGCCAGGGTGGTGTCTTAGGTGTGGGCATCATCTCTTCCTCCGGGTTGGTTGCTTGGTTGGCAGGAGGATTGACGTCAGACATCTGTGCTCCGGATGGGTGAAGGTCAGGTCACTGTGAAACACGGTGGTCACTATCTAAGCTAAGAAAATACATTCTGAGTAATGCATGCACTAAATAATAGTTGATCAAAAGACCCTCAGTAGTGTATCATGTCATTGTACAAATCACTCAAGAGTTTATATCATCTACAACATTTGGGTTATACAGGCCACAGGTTTATGGGCCTTGACCACTATAATACTGTCATTGAACTATAGGGTTAGTCTCACAAGAATCTCAGGTATGTGGCACTTGTTAGTATTGGGCACAATATACTGTAGCAGGGGTCTAATGTCTAAGGAATGCCTTGCAGGGACACAGGGTTAGAATGGCAATAAGTTTCAACTGGCGAGGGTAAGAGGGCAAGGACACTTTTGTGGAGATGGACGAGCTATGTGCTTGGCTCATGATGGTTCACATGCAGGACAGTGATCTCAGAGGAAAAGGGATGTGTTACATTTGCAGAGTTTTCCAGTTGGAGTGGGGACGAGGGTGGGGGCCATGTGCTCCTTGCTACTGTGGCGGGCACAAGGGAGAGATGCATTATGTACTATCGCAGTGAGGCCTGGTTACCAAGATGGAGTCGAAAGGGGGTACAAAAAATGGATGCCCTGTGTCCTGCTTGGTGGTCCCATCTACGTGAATGTAACCCAAAGTTACATCGCATAAGGGCGAGGGGCATACCCACCACTAGAGGCACTTTGTCCGAGTTTTGCACTGAGAAGTGATGGTAGAGAGGGGCCCATTGGCCCCTCGCTCCCACACATTACCCCCTTTCGTTACATCTAAAGTAACGAATACTTCTACTTTTTATTCTTTTCATTCTCCCTTCGGTAGTACTCAGCCTCTGCCACAGCCTCCTCCCACACGGCGGTGCCTTTTATGGGCATCCATGCTCTACATACACTTCTTAGGCTGTTTCCTCTTCTGCTATATTCATCTTGTGTACACATTAAGTAAATACCTCCATCCCCATCTAGATCTACCCATACTTCTTGGTACCATTGCAACTCTATTGGTTCTTTTATCGTTGTATGATGCAAATTATCAACTATATCCCCATATTGTCTGTAAATTGCTGTCATCCTGTATTGTGGTGTAGTGTATTCCCCTGTTTGCATTTGTGCATCTATCATGGTAGTTACCGTTGTCGGTCGGCACATTGTTACCATCATCATAGCTGTGGATGGCATGCTTTTCTCGCAACACCGTAGTCCCAGTTGGCACACACAAAAGAACAGGAGCACAAAGACGATGATGGGGATCAATATTTTCATTGCCACATTTACCCATGATGGTATCCAGCTGAACAAATTGTCGAGCCATGTGCTTTCTTCTGCTCCTCCTTCCGCTCTCATTCTCTCAGCTAGATTGTGCACTGCTGTTATCACATGGGAGAGTGTCCCGTTATCAGCATCTTCAGTTGGCACGAATGTGCAACACGCCCCCCCCCCGATTTTTCGGCAACCACCGCCGTCCATCACTGTGAGGAGATCTAGGACATATCTGTTTTGCATTACCATTAGGCGCAGCGCACGGAGCTCTATTTTTATCACGTTGAACCCCTCTTCAGTGTCGTTGGCCAGTTGAATGAGCTCCCAGTGCACTATCTGCAACCATTTGGTGTTCGCTCGTGCTTGCAGTCCCGGGGCAAGAAGTGAGGCGAAGAATGTCTCTGCTGATGAAAAGAGCTTGTATTTCTGCGGGATCTCAGCAAGGAGTTTATATGATTCGGATGAGATGTAATTGGAGGATCTTTTACTTTGTGTCAATCTTTTCTTTAGTTCATATTCTGACAATAGTTCATATGCTGGAGCTTCTGTTCTTATTAGTTGGGGCGCTGTCGATGGTTCAGCCGATTGCCCTGCTGCCGATATGCCAGCCGATTGCTCTGCTGCCAATATGCCAGCCGATTGCTCTGCTGTCGATATGCCAGCCGATTGCTCTGCTGACCCTTGGATATGGCTTTCTGGTATTACCATCAGGGCTGTGTGGAGGGTGGCTAGAGCACAAGTTCCTTTCCACGATGCGGAGAGGTGCAGGTAAGCTTGTTTGCCGCAAACCCAATACATATCCATTAGTGCAGCTGTGCCTTTCTTCATGTCGGGTATGATTACCGTTTTGTTACATCTCTTTGTCTCCCCCATGTTCACTTTTCCTTCCCCACGGAAACACAGTTCATGTGGCACTTCTATTTGTATTTTGATAGTTTTTTCTAACGCTGTGACCCATGTTAGCTTTGCGACATGTTCCGACCAGATGGGGTCACATACCTCTTTTATCCATTGGAAAGTGTCATTTGATAGGCCTCGAAGTGCTTCTACTTTGCATTCAATTGTTTCTTCGTGCCATTTGTTTTCTGCATATCGCGTCCCCTTGATGACAAGAAATGGTTCCTTGAGGCAAATTACTCCTTGGCGTCTGCTTGTGCACATTTTCTCATTCTCCAGCTTTTTCAATGTGACGGTGTGCGCTTGGAACGTGCTCTTTATTCTGTATAAAACCAGATGAATTAAACATTGGGCCTCCGACAAGGGCACTTCCTGTGGTACTAACATTTTCGGTGTTCCTGATGCGTGCGGAATGAGTGAACAGACGTAGCAGCTTTCATTTGTTGCTTGCTTCGCCGTGGCACTCATGTCGGAATACCATTTATTTGATTGTTCAGGGTGGCGGGGATCTTCTATTTCGTCTAACCCCAGGTCGTGATAGATGTCGTATCTTTTCCCTCCCGCCCCCTTTTTCTCCTCCTCCTCCCTTCCTGGTTATTGTTTTTCACTCTTTTGTAATGTATTGGAAACATTCCTGCCCAGGTTGTATCATTACTATTCAATATGGCATGTGTATCGTCATCAGTAGCAGCAATGTTGTGTGAGGTAGGGTGTATGGTTGTCTGTGCATTAATACTAGTGTTAATTAAATAATTTGACCAATAATAATCTCCATCATATTCGTTATATCCATAAGCATTACTCATATTTACATTGAAACCTAACACTGACACACTTGTTGATCCTACTGTGATGTATTCTGAGGGTTGCATCACATCTGTTTTGTTGACATTAATCTCATGTGACTCTTTCCATATAGTCTTTACCCCAGTCCATATAATTTGCGATCATTCTCGTATCATGTTAGCCCCGCTTCCTCCCCTCTGCATGTCATTAACAAAAGATAAAAGGGTATAATACCAAGCTGCGAAAAACAACATTACTGACATCAAAATTGCAGCACATTTCAAAACATATTAAACGTTACTGAACCTTTTAGCCCTAATGGCGACCCTATCACTATCTAGCATTAATTCGTTTTCCGCGATTGTAGGTCGTTGGGCCATTTTTCACCTGGAGGGGCGATATAAATTCGTTAAGCCACCACAATATAAACATGTATTTACACTCTTTGTTCAACTTCATGTTTAATCATCATTTTTAGTCATGCTTGTTCTTTTACTCTATTGCACATATACTTTTGCTATAGAGATAGTAATCGGAACAAAGGTGGGAGATAGAGAGGGAGAGATAGTTGAGGTGTATGGACAATATGTCGATCAATTAAAGAGGAGAGGAGGAAAACATAGAAAAGAAGGAAGGAGGAAATAAGTCGTGCAGAACAAAATACATATCATAACTTTTATCTCTGCATATTCTCTTTACTGACAATGTTGTTATTTGTTTTCAACCTCATTTGTGGTACCAATGGCGCCATCTGGGGATTGTACTATCGTGTGCCCTCCTCACATCTGATAAGTGCACCCAATACTTCAATCCTTTTACCTTCACCGCGGTGGGGGTACTATAAATGATCTCATAAGGGCCATGAAACCTGGGTGAATTCCACCTCCTCACAAAGCTGCAGATGTACACATGTGCTCCTGGCATCAGTGGCCTGCTTGAACTGTCTGTGGCCGGTGTGGTAGTATCCGTCGCCACATTTTCAGTAAAAGGTGGGGCTATTTGTCGTGCTATGCTGCGTACTGCGCGTGTTAACTGGGTCAGGTATTCCTTGAACTCTTCCCCCAGCACTGTGGCAGCCTGTGCGCATCCGAGGCTCTTCAAATCGGGGATACTGGCATGTGTATTCGCCTCCCAGTCACAATTTCGTGGGGGTTTAGATGGTGGTCTGTACATGGTTGCGTCCTGAGTTGGAACAGTGCTAGGGGCAAGCAATACGCCCAGTTTTCTTCAATGTGTTACACAGCTTAGATAACTTAATCTTTAATAATCCGTTGATTTTTTCTACCACCTCATTCGCCATTGGATGATAAATTGAGCATAGTTTGTGTTTTACCCCAAGAGTGATGTCACTTCCTTAAAGAGGTAATTCACAAAGTGCGTACCGTTGTCTGATCTAATGACATTGCATATTCCCCATCGTGAAAACACCTCCTACACAAGGAACTAGGCTGCTCATTTTGCGTCTGGGTGGGGACATGGGCCCGCTTCCACCCACCTTGAAAAGGGGCACACCACCACAATCAAATATCTTGCTCCATTACACCGCTCTCCCATATCAGCATAGTCTATGTGGAGCTCTCTAAATGGTCCTGTTGGTCGAGGCAGGGTACCGCGCAGTGTTCTTAATGTCATTCCTGAATTATATGTTTGGCATGTTATACATTCTACAATGAATTTTGACAGGTGTTATTACAAATTGCGGAGGAACCAGTGTTCCTGGATGTCTGCGGCAATGTGTTGTTTTACTACATGGCCGGGGAAATGCAGCTGTTCGAATGCTATTTCTAGTAACTCTATGGTCATTACAACCTTTCCTGTTGTCTCCTGCCTCCAAATGAGATCTGTGGCTGATTGTGTACATCCCCGTTTGCTCCACAGTTCTTGCTCCTCTTGGGGCGTTCTTCTTTGTAACTCTATTATCTGCGCTATTGGGGTATTATTGTATGCTTCCTCTTGTGGATCTGTGGTGGTTGCTTTTGCAATGCATTCGAGTGTTGGTGTCACATTGAAATACGAGACCTCCTTCGCTGCCGCATCGGCTGCCGTGTTTCCCAATGAGATTGCATCTGTGTTGTTGTTATGGGCTTGGCATTTCACCACTGCCACTACCAATGGTACTGTTAATCCATCTATTAGCTCATTCAACAATGTTGCATGCTGTACTGGAGAACCGTCTGCCCTCCTGAATCCTCGTCTACGCCACCGTGACAACCCTGAGTGCACTGTGGTAGTTGCATAGGCTGAGTCTGAGTATATTGTCACCACACAGCCTTTGGCTGTGTGCAGTGCTTCAATCAGGGCAGTTATTTCTGCTGCCTGTGCTGAATAATGGGATGGGAGGCGCTTTTGCACAATCGTCTCATATTCATCTTCCTCCATGCGCACTACCGCATTCCGACGTGTTTTTCCCCTGTTTCGGGGTTTATTGATGCTGACCCATCTATGAAATATATTTCTCCCTCCTGTAGGGCCTTTTCGCTTGCTTTCGGGATGTCATCACCTTCCCCCTCATATGTGGCACAATTATGTTCCTGTATGTCCTCTGTCGTGCATGGCTCTGTAATAAATGTTGGTGGGTTCACTGTTTTGCACCTCACAACGTGTACGTTGGGGCTTGAAATTATTACTTCATATGCTGTGGCTCTTTGTGTCGTTAGTATTGATTTTGATCGCTCAAGGATGGCGAACAGGGAATGCTCCGCATATAGCGTTACTGAAAATCCCATGACAATGGTGGCGCTCTTTTCAATCGCGAAGGCTGCAGCTGCGAGAGCCTGTTCGCACGCGAAATGCCCTTGCATTACTGGATCTAGTGTCCCACTGTAGTAAGCCAATGGTTTGTGACCTAGTGATGTTTTCTGTGTCAGTACTGCTGTCATCAATGTCCCATTGCAGTGTGAAAACAAGAAAAATTCCCTCTCATATTCTGGGTTCGCGAGGACTGGGGCATCAGCAATGAGGTCTTTTAATTTCAAACACTGTGTTATCATTTCCTGCGTCCATTTTATTGCTGCTCTATTTTTCTGTGCCTCTTTTAACGCTTGTAGTAAGGGGCGTGTGTATGCTGCGTAATCAAGGATCCATGCTCGGCAATAGTTACAAATGCCAAGAAACTTTTGCATGTCTTTCACAGTTTTTGGGATTATTATGTTGCGTATAGCAGCTGCTCTGTCTGGGAGTATTCGCTTCCCATCTTTTGATATTAGCTATCCGAGGTATACAACCTCGGCGAGACAGTATTTCAATTTCCCTTTGTCTACCTTGTATCCTTTGGTAGCTAGCACATTCAGTAGTGCTATCGAGTCTTCTCAGCACTTTTCTTCTGTATGGCTACAGACGAGTAAATCGTCTATGTACTGAATGATGGTGCTCTCTACATCTATGTTTCCAATGTCTTCCCGTAACACCCTGTTAGAAATGCTGGGGCTTCCACAATACCCTTGCAGGAGTCTGCGATGTTCATACCTGTTGTTCCCTAATGTGAACGCTGTCAGGTACTGGGATCCTGGGTCGAGTGGTATGGAGAAGAAAGCATTCTTCAAGACAATTACAGTAAAACATGTTGATTCTTTTGGCACACTGCACAATATTGATGCCGGGTTAGGCACTAATGGGAACTCTTTTTGAATGACGTCATTGAGTGGGTGGAGATCCTGGATCATCCTCCACGCCCCTCCGTTTGCTTTTTTGATCGGGAAAATCGCTGTATTACATGGGAAGTTTGATGGCACTATGATGCCTTGTTTCAGGAGTGCATTTATGGTTTCCCTAATTCCCTCCTCCGGTTCTATTGATATGGGATATTGTTTTACCCTCGGCAGTATTGCACCTGGCTTGAGTTTTATTTTTATTGGTGTCGCCTCATGCAGTAGCCCTACATCGTGGGGCCCTGTGGTCCAAATTTCAGGTGCCACTTTTGCCATGTCTTCCTCAAATATAGTCGGTGGGGCCTTAATGCTAGCCATCAGTGGGTTATGTACCTCTCTGTACTGGATCATAATATCACACGGTATGCTTATTTCCATTATTATTTCTCCATCATTCTCACCATCAGTGAATAATTCCTCGTCTGTTATATCTCGTAGCATTATGTTTGGGTCTATGCATAACACAGTTCTCCACTCGCACCCATGCGCGTCCAGTCCTATGACCACAATACGTTTGCTGGATACTTGAACTGCCTCGATGTCTATGGACATTATCGTGCCTGGCACGGCGTCTGTGTGTGCAATTGGGCGGAATATGAAATCTGATGGTGTTCTCCATTCTTTTCTCGTTATCTCTGGCACCGCTCGTGCTTACACCTTGATGCCATAAATAAACATGCTTATATCAATGGGTATTCCTTGCACCACAACTTCGTTCATTACTGTGCTGATCATCAACATGGCTTGTACTGGGCATACTCCCGGTGTTGAACACACTATTCCTTGATCTGTAAATGAGATGGTCATATTTAATTTGCTTAACAAATCTCTCCCCAGCAAATTGATTGGCGTGTCTTCATAATACAGTAAGGGTGCGCGCACGTTTCCCCCCCCCACTGTTATATCAAGATCTTTAGTGTAAGGAACTTTTAAAATAGCCCCAGAGAACCCCTGCGTCTCTAAATTCCTGCCCGAAAGCGGAAACCGCCCTTCCATAAGACATGATTTCTCCGCTCCTGAGTCTACCATAAGGATAAACTGCTTATTTCCTATCTCTGCCCCCACTAGTGGTTCCTCTTCTGCACATAGCGTGGTGAATAGGACTGGACACGCAAGTTTTCCCTGTGGGCTGTCCTAATCTGAATGTCTTTCTTGCCCTGGCACTGAGAAGACATTGTCTCCAATCACAGTCTCGCCACGGTATGGTGCGGGCGCACCGTTCACAGATGTTGCATAGCAATTATTGTTTGCGCTTCCCACTGCATTTTGTCTTGCCATAGGTTGTGGTGGTGGTTACTGTCCTTGCTGCACCTGAGGTTCATTATAGCATTGGTCTTGCTGTCTCCCACTTCCCATCGGTAGTCCATAGGGGCTACCTGGGTGTGGGCACCCCCAACCTTGTTCGTTCTCCATGGGCTGTTTTCCCTGGAAATACCCTGAAGGCCGCATTCTACAATCTCTGGAGTAGTGTCCCCATCTCCCACAGTTCCAGCATGACCCTTGTTGTCCGCCTCTCATTCCCTGACCACCAAATCCTCTATTTCCCATACCTCCAAACCCCCCTCTCTGGCCACGGTACCCACCTCTTCCTCTTGCTGGTCTTTCTTGCCACTGTTGTCCACCGTATTGCTCTTCTCCGTTCCACTGCCCTTGTCCTCCTGTGGCCCGCAGTGCCGCTATTGTTGTTGGTCTGTTTCCCGCTCCTTCGTCACCCTCGTTTTCTGTTTTTTGTTCTGTACCACCTTCGCTTCGTCTGCCAGCCTTTTTTGTGCTATCTCCTTTTCTCTCTCTTTGATCCTCCTGCAGTGGTGCACAATTATACTTTGTATTTCAGGTCAGCCCTTGGCTTCTATCCCAGCTATTTTGTTCAAGGCCTTCTGCACCTCCTTCCCGAGTCCCTTTTTAATGATAAAATAAAACTAGGCGGTGGACTGGTTCCACGCAGTGCCAGTTTCGCTTCTCCATAAATCCTGCTCCCGCAGTATGAATTGCGTAGGATCCTCGTTCTCCTCCATTGTACACTGCATCACTAAATGTAAATCTGGAATATCTGGAAACGTGCGCCTCAATGCATCCCATACTTGTGCTCGAACGTTATTGAACGCCGATCCATTGTGGCGGTCACAACTCATCGTGACTCCGGGGAATCCGGCCTTTTCCCACACTGCGTCTGCTTGCTCACCAATTGCTGACACTAATAAGCTCTTCACATCCCCTATCGCTAGCGGCACTCCTGCTTTGTTTTTCTCAAAGGCGTGTATCCATTTCCCAGCCCCTCCCGACAGTGGAGGGAGGACCTTCAGCAAGTTGTTTTTATCCATTTGAGCCCATGGAATGTAGTGTGGCCTACCTGCTCCTTTATGTATCAATGGCATTTGTAACTTGTGTTTCTTTCCTACCTTACTTACCGCACCTTTCTTTATTTTACTTACCATCATATTTTCCCCTCGCTGTCTTAGTCTACCCTGCCATAGTGGTGGCGATGGTGTATCTGAGTACCGGCGGTTTGGCAGTGGGGACCCGGTCTCGGCAGCTGCCTCTTCATATTCGTCTAAGTCACTCCACACCTCTTCTATTTCTGATCCTTGCTCATTGTTCCCTTCACATCCTTCGCCTCTCTCACTTTCTGGGGTGGGTGGGCATATAATCCTCACAGGTTTGTCATTTAGATGGAACAGGAACTCCCCTGACCACCACTCTTTCTCTTGCCCTTGTGGTATGCGTGTTCCTTGTGATGATACTGATCGTGCTGGCTCTGAGATCACTTGCGCCACTTCCCCTGCTGTGCTCAATGTTGGCGTTAGATCCGCTATGGATAATGGTGGCACCTCTCCTCCCCTTGGCAGCATTTGGCCTCTATCGCACAATGCTCTTAGCCGCGTTATTTCCATCTGTGCATGTGCTAGCTGGTGGTCTAATTCTCCAGTGAAGTGTGCCAAATTCACGGGGGAGTGCATTTGTTGGGCCATACAAACCTCCTTTATCATAGGGTGGTGGTGCTGTAGCAACTGCTCCGGTTGTGGGTGCGGGAATGGGGCATGCTGGTATGTACAGGGGCTCACTATATCCTACTGCTGGCCTTGACATTAAAGGATATATTTTAGTTGTATCGCCTTCAGCTGTAGTGGTTGTGCACTCGCCCTTTGGCGTTCCGCTTACCTCTTCCTGTGTTTTCTGTGTTTCGTTCGTTCTTTCTTTATTTACCTCTGCTGTAGGCGTAACTTCATCAAACATTCACCACAAGTCTAGTACTTCCCTTCTGTTTTGTAGTTGTTTCCCCTTATACCTTGCTAACAAGTGTGTGGATACTAAATCTAATAATCTTTTGTCGAATGACCCACCTTCTGGCCAAATTGGCGTCACACTGTCCCCTTTTATCTCCGTCAACCATTGATCGTGGTATTTCTGTATTTCCTCACTGTATAACGGAAGGTGCTGACAAATATGTGCTAGTGGTGTTACTCCCCCCATGACGATATTTTTCCTTTTTTCCCTTTATCTGTACTTGCCTTTTGACCTCTCTTTCCCCTAAATCACTTCTTCACTAGTCTTTTTTCCTTCTAGTTGGATAATACACCACGAATCTTCTCAGTTACTTGTAATTTTCATGCACATATATGTATTAAGATAAATATATCAATCACTTTTCAACGTTAACCTTATAGTTATTGCATGCTCAAATTCAACAGTTAATTTTTGCATATTTTGCCACTTTAACCACAATTAATCACAGTACTTGGATATCCTCGACGAAAAATAAACAGAACACGAAAGCACATATAACACTTATCATGCACATGCACTACCTGCGCGCGTTTTCTCCTTGTTTCTCTTTTTTCCACCCCCTTTCGCGTTTTGCCTACTCTTCTCATTCACTCCCCACCTCTTACACCCTCTTACTCTTTTCCAAGAATCCTTTCGTACCCAGAAAAAGAATGTTCTAAATAACTACTCCGAGTCTACTCAATATACGAGACTCCTACTATTTTCTCTGTATCTTCACTTATTTATTCTGCACTGGACGAGACAATGCTACGCGGCGCCGCCTTCTACCCCTTTCGGGCTAGGATACCACTTCTCTTTTTTCTCTTCATTTCTTACAGAAACCTAATGGCCATATAAAGGACAGATCAGAAAAGCCTCATCATCACTCACACAGACCCTACTCTTCCCTATTACCCGTTACCACCTATCTCCCCTATTTCCCCCTTACCTTTCCTTTGTAACCTTCGCAACCGGCACTCAGGTGTTCAGTCAGGTGACCCGAGGGTCGCCGCTCGCAGTCGACCCCAGTCAGGCTCGCACCCCAACCAAGCCGTGGCCCGCCTCGGCGAGCAGCTTTTCAGTCGGGTATTCGTCAACCGGGAACCCTTGACCCTTCTTCGTAGTGCGCACAGGCTGGTAGGCCGCGGAGGCGATGGTTTTGCTGGGGGCGTCCCGGATCTCGCCGCTCGGCGCCGGCCTCGAGGCACCTCACCGATCACGTCGCAGGGGGTCACCAAATGTTTGTGCCCTCCCTGTCTTACAGGTGTAAAATGAATAAAACAGACACTCCCTGGACAGGGAATAAGGCACAAAAGAGCAGGCTGCGGGTGTTCAAGGAAAAGTTTATCTAGATCTCTGAGAGTGCTCTGACCACATCAAGGTTACAACACATTTATATAGTACATTGACATCTTTAACATATGATGCTACGTCAGACCTGGATTGGTCAGCCAGGGTGGTGTCTTAGGTGTGGGCATCATCTCTTCCTCCGGGTTGGTTGCTTGGTTGGCGGGACGATTGACGTCAGACATCTGTGCTCCGGATGGGTGAAGGTCAGGTCGCTGTGAAACACGGTGGTCACTATCTAAGCTAAGAAAATACATTCTGAGTAATGCATGCACTAAATAATAGTTGATCAAAAGACCCTCAGTAGCGTATCATGTCATTGTACAAATCACTCAAGAGTTTATATCATCTACAACATTTGGGTTTTACAGGTCACAGGTTTATGGGCCTTGACAACTATTATACTGTCATTGAACTATAGGGTTAGTCTCACAAGAATCTCAGGTACGTGGCACTTGTTAGTATTGGGCACGATATACTGCAGCAGGGGTCTAATGTCTAAGGAATGCCTTGCAAGGACACAGGGTTAGAATGGCAATAAGTTTAAACTGGCGAGGGTAAGAGGGCAAGGACACTTTTGTGGAGATGGACGAGCCATGTGCATGGCTCATGATGGTTCACATGCAGGACAGTGATCTCAGAGGAAAGGGGATGTGTTACATTTATTGTTTGTTGCAAGCAGCTCCGGCTTCAGCGTGAGAATGGAGCTGCAGAGTTTTCCAGTTGGAGTGGGGACGAGGGTGGGGGCCATGTACTCCGAGCTACTGCGGCGGGCACAAGGGAGAGATGCATTTTGTACTATCGCAGTGAGGCCTGGTTACCAAGATGGAGTCGAAAGGGGGTACAAAAAATAGATGCCCTGTGTCCTGCTTGGTGGTCCCATCTGCGTGAATGTAACCCAGTTACATCGCATAAGGGCGAGGGGCGTACCCACCACTAGAGGCACTTGGTCCGGGTTTTGTACTGAGAAGTGATGGTAGAGAGGGGCCCATTGGCCCCTCGCTCCCACACAGTGGTTAGGGTGGCAATGCATGTCTGGTTAACCTAAAACAGATTGTGGACAAGGGCTCGATCATACTGCTCACCTCATCAATTGAGCGACCGCCTAATGAATTCAATAGACCCCACATATTAATTGGGACACAGGAATCCCAATGGTCACTGTTGCTAGCTTTTTTGGATAGATTTATTTGAAGTGAACGCTATAATGTGTTTTGTTATGGGTATGAGAGAAACAGAGTTGCACTGTCCCAATTGTGCTTTCCATAGGCTACAAGTAAATTATCTGTTGCTATTCACTGTGAGGTATTTACAGTTGTGCCTTTGTCAGAGATATGACGATTGGCACATAAGCGTGTCTGGTCTTTCAGGTCTTGAAGTTCCATCTGCCCAGGTATCTTAACACCAATGACCGAGTGAGGCTTATAACTTTGCTAATAGACATCAAAGAACTTATGTTAACATTCAAAATTGGTGTGTGTTTCTCTCCGGAAGAATAGGTCAAAAGAAATAGAATGTGCTTCATTTGTAAAAGTATTCCGAATTGTAGGCCAGAGCAACAGGAAATGAAGGCCGTATCCGCTCAGTGAGTGAAGTCCCGCGCCCCAGGCGAAAGGATGGCGATGGCACCTTTGAAACTCAAAACGATGTCAGATACTATAGCTCATGTTTTGTTATCTGTGTAGAGTGCTAACCTATGTCACTGATATATAACACCCACTATTTAATGACGGGTATTGATTCCTGCAATGACATGTTACTACAAACACTTAAATTACTGTGATGACTGCTTAATTTCTTTGAGACAACATTTTGAAATAAAAAAAAGATTGCACCGGAAAGTGCAAAAGGCTGTGTTATTATGCACTGCAGGTGAAAGCGTCTTTTGCGTTTCCATGGTAACACATGATGCCATGAAGGCATTGAGACAGAATGTTTCCCTGCGTCCACAGCTTGGTCGTGTGTTCCAGTTTGTGGCGCAAGAGCATTCAAACTTAACTTACCTGGTTTTGACTCTCTGTTATCAGAAGATTGCGGTGGCTGGCAAGACTGGATAACAGTGTTAGAGGCATGCAAATGGAAGCAAAGCTCTGTAGAAAACACACTCACAGTTCATCTCTTTGAGGTGCAGAGCAGGTGTTCTGATGGTTGATCGAGAAGCCGTGAGAGTGATGACAAATCATTGAACGCCTGAAACATGTTCGATGGAGATGAGACATAGCAATTAGTTAACGCTGCAAATTGTGTTTGTAAGGTGGTAAGGACGTCCTTGTCGAGACAGCTCTGTGTGATTTAACTGAATTTTAACTGGTTAGCGGGGAAGACCCCCTCAGTTCCCCTTCAACTTCTACCCCCACCCTCTATATGTCTAATCCCTACCCAGCATCTACCTATTGGCAGTGAAGAAAAGGGAAAAAAAATGCAGCAACAAAAATCGACCCATTTCATTCGATCAACACACATAAACCAGTCGTGCCAAGATTGAAACGGGTGGGGGAAAAAAGTTATCATCCCACAACATTGAGTTAATATCCATAGGAGGGCTTTTAATGTGGATGGAAAAATCCCCAAAATGTTAGCCGAATGGTTAGCCTTCACCAGGATATGACCCATGAAAGTTGAAGCCAAAAATGTTCCTTCTCGGAACAGGGTTGCTATAAAATGCACTTCCTCTACTGGGAGCTGAAATGGGATTGGTGCACCCGCCCATGCAGAAGCCACCCCAGTGGGTTCATGTGGAGGAAAAACATCGGGTACATGTGGCCCAGGATTCCCTGATGACCTCAAGGAGTTAGCCGAAAAGCCCAGGATAAACATGGAGGAGCGGAAATCTTCCAGGTCATTGGGGCGCTGGGAACCGGGGAGAGGGGGCGGGGGAGCAGGAGGCCCTCTAAAACCTGGGGCCAGATTATCTACGCTTTACCTTGGGGCAAAAGAAATGGAGCAGATGGGTTTAGCAGCAATGTTTCTGCTTCCATGAGAGAAAATGGAGCCAATGGTTTTGCCCCAATCTGAATCATCTAAAAATATCTTCACTAGAGTTAGGGCGTAATTCACAGAAGCGTTTTATAATGGCAAAGCCCATTGGAAAACGCTCTGTGAATCAGGGCCTAATAGCAGAAACAGACTGTTTTTTTGCGACATTGGGTGGGTAACATAAAATCAAATGCAGTAAACACATTTGCAGTCATCTTCGCTGTTGCTCTTGCTTCTGGCTTCAGTTTTGCACTTCTAGGAAGGGTACTTGTTCTTGTTTTCTGTCGTCTTGGTCATCGTTGGTCCAAGTCCCTTTCTGTTTCTATGCTGCAAACTGCTCCTGCAAAAGAAGAATTGTACTCATTGGTTTGTTTCGCATCCCTGGGATGGATTTTTCCAGAACCAACATTTTGACTACTTAACTCTGGCGCTAGTGGGTTATTCACAATATTTACCGTTAGGGGTATCCATAGTCCATGGTCGATACTTCTCGCAGGTGGGTCTCAATCACATTTCCGCTGTGCTATTACAATTTGGTTACCTCTTTAGTATCCACATTCAGTGTGTGGTGCATATTTTATTTTTCCAAATGTGTGTGTCCTAGAGGCCTAGAAATTCTGTGAGCGCCTTCATAGTGACAATTTGGATCCAGTGTGACTATTATTATCTTTGTGTTGTAATGTGTGAGTACCTTGGGTTCCCTCTCCTTGTCACTATATGTATCACTGTTTACCAGTCTTACATTTTAGTCTGGGTGTGAGAAGTGACAATATACTGTTTTATATATGCACTAAGTATTTTCACTATGTGTCATGTCTATTTTTTTTAAATGTCTTTATTAGTTTCAATGATAACATAAACAATTGGATTACACCTTATACCTCTGATCTTATTCTTTCAAAAGAATACACAAATACGGCCCCAAACCCCAACAACTCTCCCATGTATCAACAAACCCCAACCCCCCACCCGTACACACTGCAGGCCAAGCTTCCAACAACCCATGTTCTAACTTACCCTCCACACTCCCAACCATGACCACCTTCCAATCGGTACCATATACCATTTGGAACAAAAATACATATTCACTGGGTTTTCTCATCAGAGGTGTAGAGTAAGCCCTTCAGGAGTGATGCCCATTCTGTCCTATTCACCACTGCCACAGCGGCATACTAGGACTCGATTCTAATCAATGCCGCAAGTTTAGCTATTGCCCATTTGGTCAAATCCCTTGACCAATCCTCTATTCTGGGGTCCATTGGTCTATACCAGGACATAGCTACATGTCTTTTGGCTAGTACTAAGGCATGGTCAATCATTGTATTCAATTGTTTCAGTGGTTTACATCTGGGAAACTGTCCAAGCAAACATATGAGTGGTGAGATCGTTATCCCAGTAGTCCCTTTGTTATTGATTTTTTCCATCACTGCCTCCCAGAATTAGCTAATCATCGGGAATTGCCACATCATGTGTAAGAACTGGGCACCTGCCGCACCACACCTCGGGCAGAGGTCGGTCCTATTCAGATTCATCTTGTGTAACCTATACAGCATCAAATATGTTCTCGGCAGAACATTATATTGAATCAGTCTCAAACGGGCATTACGTGATACCGACTTCGTGTACGTGCATATATTTTGCCATCGTTGCTCTTCACATGTTACACCCAGGTGCTGCTCCCAATCATCCTTGACCTTTATTTTTCTCCCTTTCTTGTCCCTATGTTCAATTAACAATTTATAAATCGTGGACATCGACTGTACCCTTCCCCCAAGGCACACACACCATCCAACAGTGGACAGCTCGGGGGTTCGTTGGGTAGCCTATTCCAATATTTACGAGTTCTACCCATCAAGCCTGCATAAAATAAGAACTGACCCCTGGCAGGTCCACATTTGTACAAAGATCCATGAAGGGCTTCAATTATTAAACATTTCTCCCACACTGCCAATCCCAATCTTTCCCAGCCCGCCAAGTTTTTTCTACCAGCATATCCAAGGTAGTTAGTGTCCATACATAAAGGGATGTTCAGGGAGTACGGGACTCTGCTACCCAACAGCTATTTCACATGTACCCATATCTATCTACCGAGTCTTATTACATAAGGCCAGTGATTATCTTCCCCCCAAAGCCACAATATCTTTTTAACATCATAGGGTCACAGAGATTCCGCCAAAAGTCTCCACTCAGGGGTTCCCACATCAGAGAGCCATTGCATGAAGCATTGTAGTTGAGCCACCAGGTAATATGCCTCGAAAATCAGGACATGTATACCACCAAACTGATACGGTTCCTGCAGGGTAGACAGAGCCACTCGTCTCTGACCTGACACCCAAAGTACGTCTGTAGGAGCGAATCAGTGCAGTAAAAGTGATCCTCAGAATTTCGTATGTAACATTTGAGAAATAATACAGTAATCTAGGTAGAACCACCATCTTGTTCAATGCCACCCTGCCCATAAGCACCAGGGGCAGTTTGTTCCAAAATTCCACTGATATTCCTATAACTTCAATTGCCTTAAGAGTATGATATGATATGATATGATATGATATGGTATTTGTAACGCGCCTATACACAAGTGTTTCAAGGCGCGACGAGGCGGGGGGGGGAAACAAGGGAAAGACAGACAAACGATCCTACTAGGCCAGGTGTCATTCAGATCGCGCAAGTGCCGAGGTAAGGGGAAAAAGGAGAAAGTGCAAGGGGAGGAGGTGGGGGGGAAAGTGCAGTACAAGGTAAGTAGCGTAAAATAAATAATGAATAAAAAGGGCCAGCTGGTGGCAAGTGCGAGGTAAGTGCAGAGCAAGTGCTGGGAAGGGGGCTGTAGGGATACAGTGACAGTCCCACGGTGCAGGGGGGGCCAGGGGAGGCAGTGCAAGTGGAGAGTGGCTGGGCCCTGGACCGAGGTCGCTGAGAGTGGCCCAGATGCAGGTTAAGTGCAGAATTCAGTGGGGAGTTAAGCAGGTTTAGCAGGGGAGAGGGAGAGAGAAGGCAGAAGCGAAGAGGAAGGTTTTGAGGTGCTTCCGGAACCGGAGATGGTTCTCCTCAAGTTTCAGGGAGGCAGGAAGGCTGTTCCAGAGGGAGGCCCCTGCTGCGGAGAGAGATCTACCCCCAGCTCGTTGCTTCGAGAAGCAGCTGACCATGAGGGAGTTGGAGACGGATGAGCGAAGGGCTCGTGAAGGAAGATATTTAGGAAGAGAGAGTTGAAGGTATTTAGGCCCCAGGCCCCAGAAGGCCTTGTGGACAATGCAGAGGGTTTTGAACTTAATCCTCGCAGCCACTGGGAGCCAGTGAAGAGATTTCAGTCCAGGAGAGATATGGTCCCTGGGCTTGAGGCCAAGGACAAGTCTCGCAGTTCTGTTCTGGATAAGTTGCAGAGGGCGGAGAGTGGAGGCAGGCAGATTTAGATAGAGGCTGTTACAGTAGTCCAGCCTTGAGAGAACCAGGGCTCGGGAGACAGTGAGCTTCTGGGGGAAGGAGAGGAAGGGAAGAATACCTCTGAGGAGGTGCAGTTGGTAGTGAGACTTCTTAGAGACGTCAGATATATGAGGAGAGAAGGAGAGTGTGGAGTCGAAGATGACCCCGAGGTTTTTAGCCTTGCAGGTAGGGGCAGGAGGGGGGCCAAGGGAGGCCGGCCAGAGAGCTGAAGGGAAGTATTAACATGAAGCATTTCAATAAAGTTTCTTCGAATTTTAATGCCCTGATATGTGAACCCATCCCATTTCCACTCTACCGGGAGGCTGGGCAAGTCGGCAGCGGGAGTGAACACCAACGACACCAGTGGCAATATGCAGGATTTTCTTCTTTTAATTTTTATGCCTGAAAATCATCTAAAGTTATCAAGCACCTCCATCAGTGTCGGGACATTCACCTCCGGATTTTGTACGTGGAGTAACAGGTCATCTGCATACATGGAGACAATATGTGTCTACCCATTTATCACAATTCCAGCCTCTTTCATATCCTGACGGTGCATGCATGCCAATGGTTCCAAGGCCAATGTGGATAAAATAGAGAACAATGGGCATCCCTGCCGGGTCTCCTTGTTCATTGTCTAGCTCTGAGAGACCAATTTCCTTGTGTTTACCCTGGCAGTGACTGAAGTATATAATAGTCTGAACCATCGTACAATTGAAAGGCCCAAGTTAAACTTCCTCAGGGCAGCTCACATCCACTCCCATCTCAATGAGTCAAATGCTTTCTCAGCATCCAGGGACAAGACTGCGCAGTGGAGGGGAGAGCCTTGTATATGTGCAATAACATGGTGCAGGTGCCTCAAATTATGTGATGTATTTCTTCAAGGCATAAAATCCGCCTGATCCGGGTGTATTAAGCCCATCACAACTCTTTGTAAACGCGCTGCTATCATGGCACTGAGGAGCTTTACATTCATATTCAGCATAGACATCAGACGGTAGGAGCCCATATCACATAAGCCTTTGTCCTTTTTAGGGACTGTGACTATCAATGCTTCCCTCATGGTTTGAGGCAAAACGCCAGTCTCATAGGCATGTTGAAATGCTGCCTACAGACTACCCCCTAGCATTGAACCGTACTCAGTAAAAAATGTGGCCGGTAGATTGTCCGGCCCTGGCGTGTTCCACTGCAGGAGTTGACATATAATATCCTCACATTCTAATAGAGAAATTGGTTCCTCAAGACTTGCTGCCTGTGCCTCGCTAAGGCTATGCATTTCTATCAATTCCAGCATGGACTCCACATCGTGAAGCCCCGGGGGGCCCACTTACATTTATAGCGTCTCATAAAACCCTAAAAAAGCCTAATTACTAGCCGTTTGGGTGTGCACCCCCAGCACTTCCCGTGTACGCACTGACATGATCGCTGAATGTGGCAGCTTGGCCCTGTTAAGCCATGATAGCAGTCTACCCGGTTTATCACCTTCTCTGTGTAGCTTATTTACTTACACATTCCAAATTCTGCCAATGCTCCATACATTGCACTCTCAGTCCACTGAGTATGCCCTCTTTCCCCACTGGTCCACCCTATTCATTTTCAATCAATTCAATGGAACGTTCTGTTTATTCTAACGCTTTCCTCAGTTTCAACCAAGTGCCTCATGTACCAGACATACATACAGCTTGGATAATAACCTTAAATGCATCCCACTCCACCCTTACATTTCCAACTGACCCTTCATTTATCTCAAAGTATTTTTCAACTTCCACGTCCAGCATCTCAGCCCATCAACCCAGAAGCTCCATAATGGGGTCCCAGAGCAATAGTCGTGGATCTGATCTACATCACCACCTGTGAATGATCCGATAGCATTCTACCCTTGTACATAACCTCCTCACATATGTCCCTTGCTCCTAAAAAAGTGATCTATTCTTGTATACACCTTGTGAAGGCTCGACTAGTAGGAGGAGCATCTGCTGGTGGGATACTTTATTCACCATACCTTAGCCAAATCAAAATAAAATTGCCCAATCCACTCGCTAGCAAGTGAGAGGCTTTTGTCTGAACTCTTGTTTCAAGTGAACTATCAAAGTCTGGGTTCAGTGTGCAGTCAGAGTCATAGCCCCACAGCCAGATTGCCTCACCGAGTTCACCAAAGCTGCCCAAGAGCATTGGAAAACATTTATCAGTGTCCACATTAGGAGCATACCAGTAGATGAGTCAGATTTCCTTGACCTCTAATGTACCATGCACGATTACAAATCTCCCTTCCAGGTCGCGGCACACCGTAGTGACCTAGAAAGGGCCAGTGTGTGCTATCTAGATCAACAATACTCTGGTTTATGCTGAGTAGGCGGAGCCATACCCTTGCCCTCTCTACTTATGTAGCAAAATATCGAGCCTGTCAGAAAGCAGGTGCGTCTCTTGAAGGAATGCTATGTCAATCCCCGACTTTTTCAACTCATTTCTTACTCTGCTTTTCTTGACAAAACCATTCAGGCCCCTTACATTCCACGATATACATTTAACCAATCCTTCCATAAAAGTAGAAAAGCCAGGGAATCTGACACATTCTCTTGTCGGTGTGTGTACTAGGAACATCCACCAGTTGATGTATGAAAAGGGAAAAGTCAAACAACATGGTACCTCTCTGACTCATAAAGCTGAAATTGCAGCCTCCAACCCCCCCTCTACCCCACCCCCTTCCTTGAAATGTAAACATATCAAACAACAAATACAGTAAAATTGTAACAACACAACTTTGTTCTTGACAGCGTAGAGAGGCCCTGAGCCACAGAGGGTTCCTCCCATTCCAGCTACTAGCTGAAAGGGCTACCCATAGAGGCAACATACATTCATGCACCATATACCACTTGTCCGGAACCACTAACGGGCTAATTGCAGTTCCGCCAAGTGAGAGGCAACCAAAACCAGGTCTTCTTTGATGACAACAACATATAAAAGTTCTGCTGATGACAATGCACCTCCAGGATAATGATCAGTGTTTGAGACAACCACAATCAAAAATAGTTGTAGTCCCAGGGCCATGTGCAACTGAGAAACCCCTATCAAGGGTCCAGTTTCAGGAAGGAATACTATCAGTCATGATCAGATGCTTGGTTTCAGTACTTTATTGCTTGTTGCGGGCAGCCCGTTCAACATTATCATGTGACTTCCACGATTGTTCTGGCTGTCTCTCCTGTTTCTTGGAGTCCAATATGCTGTCCATTTCTGTGTCATCCTGCAAACGGGTATCAAACCATTGTTGTTTTTACCAAGCCCATTGCGTCTTCTGGAGTGACGAAAAGCATGGACTTGCCCCCGTGCAGGATTTTAAGTTTTGCAGGGAACAGGGGCATATATTAGACCTGTGTTCTTATTAAGATAGTCTTGACGCTGTTGAAGGCCCTATGGTGCAACTGGACCCTCCACGTATAGTCTGGGGAGACAGTCAAAGATCTATTGCCCCCGTGAATCTTGCTCCCTTCTCTAGCATGTTGTAGGATTAATTCCTTGTCCTTGTAATTCAGGACCTTTGCTATGATGACACGTGGAGGAGCTCCCGGGTGGGGGGGGTCTTATAGCTAGAGCACAATGTGCACGTTCCACCACAAAACCTTGTGAAAACTTACCCAGACCCATGGAGCACAGCAGGAGGTACTCCATGTAGTTAGTGGCGATCTCCCCCTCTTCTCCCTCTGGAAGACTTGCAATGCCATTATTGTTCTGTATAGCCCTGCACTCCGCATCTTCAGCCCTATATTCCAGGGTTCTTGTGTGTTCTTTTAGCTCCTTCATCTGTTCCTGGAGCATAGTCATCATGCCATATAATTCAACAATGCTTATACCTTGGTCAACCACTTTTTCAGGGAGAGCATAAAGATCCTGACGGAGATGGGACACATCCGTGCAAACCACCCCCACCTTCGTCTCCAGCTAGGTTCCCAGGGCTGCAATTGCCCCCAGGACTGCCGTATGAGCACCGTGCTGATTCATTACAGTCATGTCTTCTTGTGACATGATGGGCAGTGGAGGTGAGGTGGACTTCCTCTGTGGTGGATTATTGGATGTGTACTTATCCAGCTTCGTCTGTTGTTAGCGTTTGAAATTATGTCATGTATATGAAGGGGCCCAACACATCCAGGGTGTTGTCCTGGCAGGGCTTCAGTGCCTTATCAATACAATGTTTAAGGTTTTTCATCTCTTCTTTGATAGAAAAGAGACCATATGCGAACAAGTGCAGGACCCTGAGCCATCTAACCTGGCAAGATGTGATGGGGACATTTAGAACCGAGATTGCCTTATACAGTGTCTAAGGGACATGGCTACTTCCTTTGAGTAGTGCTACTCGGCCTACCTAGAGAGTCAAATGAAGGCCAAGTTGATTAACAGTTCTCCCAAGTGGTCTGGGGCACAGACCCACTGGGGGCCATAATACCAGTCCATCCGTTTTTCTTCTCAGGAGGACAATAAGACCTTTCAGAATCTGACGAGGTCGAATCAAAAACAGAGACAGCACCTGGAGACCCTAATAACACAGAGAACACTTTGGGCTATTGAGGCAGAGTGAGTGGCTCCAACTCTTCCCTTTTTCAATTTATGGCCGCCTTAAGTCCTGGGATGATAGGTCAGCGGCAATGTGCTCGCCTTGGAAAAAAGACGACACGAAGCAACACAGGTTCGATCCCCGTGTCCGTGCTTAAAAACCTCCGGACAATCAAGCGCGTTATAAATACGTAACTAAAAGACATATTCCTGTAACATCGCATCAACGCCCCTGGGCTGTTTGAGTGCTTTAAAAATGCAAATAAATTTAAATACATTTTAAGTGGCATATTCTTCTGGGAGAGACAGCAGATTCCCCCACTCCTAATTAATAGTTTCTGTCTTACATGTCTATGTGTGTGGCTTAGCAGTGCAAGGCTTTTTCAGGACAACAAAGAAGGTGTTGAAGGCACTAAAAACGTGGATGCCATCCTGTCATGGAACTTGCCAAAGGCTGAATCCAATGTATTGTTAAGTTCCCGTAGGACTGAGTCCATAGTCTCTTGTACCACGCTGGCTAGAGAACAGAAAGAGGGGCCCCAGGAAACTATCGGAACCCCAATGGCAGAACAGCACTCCCGACTACCTTATGTAGCTAGACTGCATGATGGCCAAGCAGGGATTTTGACTTAAATCAATAAGATGGCTGCCATTACCCCGCTTTGAAACCCTAGAGGCTGACATTGACCAAGATAGCTAAATGAAATACATAATAGAAGTAGCAGGATTACAGAAATGCAATCCTGTAAGTGGGAGAAGTTGTTGTAGATGGCACGTGAGTCTACCGGTCTCAAGCACAGACTCAGGGGGGAAAGAAAGAAAGGCAAGGGCAGACAGCAGCTTAAAGGTCCAGAGCCAGTAACTAATGCAGAGGGTACTGCGGCACCTGAGGGAAGTCCATGTGCCTTTTTATCTGGGGAGGTCGGGTGGGGCAAGGAGTGGGAGGAAATACCATAAGAGCCATAGTGCCATTGTGTGTCGCAGACCAATGCGCATGCCCGCGTCACTGCAGAATGCTGAAGATAGGGCTTGCGCCGCCCATGAGGCGGGGGAGCTGATAACCCTGTGGAGCACCGAGGCTCTTGCACGCGCAAGCGTGGGCTCAATGAGAGCAGGCGGGGAAAACAAAAGGCAACAATTCACTTTTATAGCAACAGAATAAAAATGCAGATTAATGAGCGGGTGCAAATAAATACCCATAAAATGGGGTAGTGATAGGATGTGTCCCCGTAGAGGAAGAAGTGCACAAAGCCGTGTGTAGGGTAACAACAATTTACTGGGTTCTCAGCTTAGGATAACAAGGTTGGTACATACACAAGGAGTTATTAGAAAAAGTACATATGAAGAGAGACATCCACCGGCCCCCTACCTGCCAGGCTTCCAACTCCAACTGACTCTGTGGAACACAGGGGGACACTTCACTCTGAACATTCCACATCAACATTCTACCAGGTACTAGGACAGGCGTTCCCACTAGCAAGCATTCACACAGGACCACAAGGGAGTGAAACACGGAGCATTACCCGGTAGCTAGCTATCTTGCATGCCGGCGAGAAACAAAGAAGAGGAGGCCGCATTGAAGCCAATCTCCTTTATACTAATGGACCATTTCTCGTTGGTTAGTGAGGAGCCTAGATCGTGCATCTTCATGTTTATTTTAACTTTTTGGGCCTCATTCAGAGTTTGCTGGCCATTCGGCTGTAAATCTGCCAAATTATGGAGAAAATCGGTTATCGTTACTGCCACCTGGTCCCATAGGGTTACCATGGAATTTGTAGTGGTGGAAGGGAGATGTAATCCCCCATTTTTGGACTACCAGGGGATTTTTTATGGTGGGCGCTATTAGAATTACTGCCACTTTTTTCAGGCTGTGCCAAACTTGGAATGAGGCCCAAATTTGTTTTAAAAGTGTACTTCTTTGCTGGTGGCTTGTAATCAAGAAGATTAAATAATAGTCACTGCTTTACATGTAAAAAAAGGAGTGCAAGCACTCGCCAAGCTCCGAAGCCGGACATTCTGGCATAGCGCTTCTGTCGGCCATTCGGGGCGGCACCTTGGGCACAGGTAACCTTTTCGGCACACTGTTTTGTTTGTAGGCAATGCCCAGTGCGATTAAATGATGTGCCAAGGAGCACACACTTTGCTAAGCAGTATATCTGAGATCCTTTCACATAGACTTCCAGTTTGTTGTTGTGCATTGTGTTAAAAAAGTTTGAATATCTAGATTAAATGAGACGTTCTATTTTGCATATTAAACTAGCAGATATCATAGCTGTAAACTAAGCTTTAGGAGGGGAGTTTTACTCTTGCCTGATTTCATTGCCTAATAAGAAGTCCGGTATGTAACTGGACCTGCGTGCGAGTTTACAGTCGAAAACATTCCATCACAACTCTAATTACTTAAACATTTACATATTGGAATAAGCGGTGCTAATAACGAAGAAATATCTTTAAAAAGTAATTTCCCGGGCTTTCCAAATCAATCCCTGCTCCATCAAAGGACACCAATGAAGCCCACTTAGCGAAACAGTGCTCCTGGCATAGCGTGCTGAAAGCAGAATAGATGCATATTTATCTCTCCTTTTATTCTGCAGGGTGGGCCCTGATGGAGACATCATGGGCACTGTGGTGGGTTGGGGGGAAGAGAGGAGGGGGGAGAAGGCACTGCTTTCCCCAACCAAGACTGCCGAAGCGTAGTCCTTTAAACCTTTCATTTTTACTTTGCAACATAATACCTGCGTTCTCTTTCAGGCGTTGAGAAGTGAAGGTACTCAAATCTTCAGAAATAAGAAGTTCAGCTACTGAGGGCGGTCCATTTAAAGCATTGATAATAGGATGCCTCAAGTCTTGAGTTCGATTTGCTGATTGCAGCAGGCGCAGGAGTGGCCTGGTCTATAGGGAACTCTGGAGATTTCCCGGTAGGCCTCTGCACCCTGGGCCTCTTTTGTTTGCTATTACCACATTTTCCCATAGTATAAGGGTTGGGCTTGCTGAAAATGTGTAATATGGGGCCACTTTGAAAAAAACAATTCCAGGGCCTCTTTTGTTTCCCGCCACCCCTGAGCACGCAGTCCACAGTTGCTTCCCATCCTTTTGCTGCGGTCCCTCTTTTTCCTATTTGGCCTCCTACCCTCGCCTTGACCCTGGCCTCGAACAGCTTTCAGCTGATCCTGTGCCTCCTCGTTCGTGTCCCCCTACCTCCAGGACGTGCTTTTCATTAAAGTGAGATCTATCATTTCAATCAGTTCCAAGTTTGGTTAAAAGGGCCTGTTTTCCATCGCGTAAAGTTCAATTCGACAATCTGCCTTGCATTTCCTATCCTAACAGTTCATAAAGTATGCACGCTTGATTATCTTTTTATCCCCGCCTCCTACGAATGTTGCATTCCTTATTTCTTTCTTATTGTGTAGTGATGTGAGGTATTTGCACAGTGCTGTATCTTCCATTGAAGGGCCTTAAGGCGCTGATAGCTTTGCCTGATTTTCGACGGTGTACTTGTCTGGATGCGGGAGGTAGGGGGGCTGCTTAAACTGTCGCCTTTCCTTTTCCTCGGGTCCATTCCCTGTAACGAGGTGAGGCCCTTCGCCACCTTCCTCAACACCCACCTTGTACATAGGTGTGCGTTCTAATTTAGGGAGCCTTACAAACCTGTAATGGGCTTCTGGTGCGATATGAGGAGGAGTTTATTTACTTTGTCCGTTTAGACGTCCAGAAAGAGTCTGCACCAGATGCCCGGGATTCCTATGTTGGCGTGTGCAGGACTCATGTGGATTTTATGTTATGTGGAGGGTCTGTAATGGGGTTGTTTTCTGTACTGTGTTTGATATTGTGTTGCATGTGTGCATGCTTTTATCATAGGCGAAGTGTTGCTTGTAAATGTGTTTTTTTTTTCTTTTTGGCAGAGGGGCCAGCAGTCGTAGGGCTTTGGAACTTTCCCATGTGTTTCCGTGTGTGTGTGTGTGTGTGTGTGTGTGTGTGTGTGTGTGTGTGTGTGTGTGTATGTATGTATATATATGTGTACGTATAGTATTTCAAAGTTGTTCAATGCAGCAGCTTCTGAAATATCCACATTATGGGGCCGATTCATGGAATTTTGTGCAGAAATCAGGCATGGACTGTGCACTGAGAAGGACACTGCGCAGGCCTGAAGAAAAATGCATGCAAAACGTATTCATGGAATTGTTCACGCAAAGTAACCGTATATGCAAGTCACAGCTGGAACACCCCCGACATGCCCACATGCAGAGCAGGAAACTCCCAGATCAGCTACCTTTGAGCGGTGCCTGAAGCGCAAATACACGCACCCGTCAAACAGTGTGTGGGGTCCCCCGTAAGCAGGCCTGCAACTTGGGGAGCATGCATGGCGTCCCCCGTAACTGTATCCGGCATCCCGACAACATGTGTATGAAAATCGTAACTCGGAAATAAATGTGCGCGAGAACTCACATGAAACATTCCTGTACCCGCTACACAGCGTACATGCACCCCTACTTTACATCAGAGCCCTGATTGAGCACACGCACCCTGAAATATGACATGCAATCCCACCTGCACGCTGAAAATGCTACGTGCAAGTGTACTTAGGACAGCCTTCGGGTGGCGGATCCTATGAAGGGCTTGCGTGAGCATTTCCCAGCCGAGACGTTGCACGATCGATTCCATGACTGCATCTCTTGCCACTCAATATTGGGCATGCGAGGGACTTCTTGCACTCCGTCCCTCGGAACGCCCACTTCTTCGCATCTTAGTCCCCATTTCTGGTGTTCCGCCCCCTTCCCAACCCTCTGTGCAGGCCATGCCCACCCTCTGATTGGAGCTTTGTGCAAGGCCCTTGACGGTTCGCACAGGCGTACTAGGCCAGCGCGAAATCCACGCAAGTCCTGGAATAGTGCTGCGCATTCAATCCATGAATCGACAAACAAGGTTGCACGTGCATATTGGGTGCAGTTTGGGTACAAGTACCCTATTTGCTGCGCAATAATTTCCATGAATCTGCCCCTACGCCTAAGCTCTTTAGAGAAGCTTTTACAAATACAGAATTGAAGGTGAAAGCATCCCACTCCTCAAGTTTTTCCCTAACCAATTAACAGCAATAATTGACCAATATAAAAGAATACCAATGATTGATTTGTTACATACAGTTTGCAGCTTGCTTTGAACTTTTATCTGTTGTGTAGAGGAGGTGTGTTTGCCTGGCATTTTTTGGGGGGACTTTCTTTGTGGGTGGGACCATACTGGCAGCAGCGGTGGCAGCTTTTGTGGCAAGGAGGCAGATAATAGGGCACCAAGATAGAAGCTGGGAGGCACATTGGGCACCAGGTTGGGTCGGAGGGCGGCCATCCCTCTGCCCCCACCCTGGCTCTGCTACTGCATACTGGCAAGCAAATTGGCTCTTCTTGTAAGGTACAGTGATCATGGTGAAATGGGTGGTGTGGTGAAATGGGGTCAAAAAAATGATTCTGTGTTTTGGGCTTCGCAGTGATTTTTGTGACATTGTCAGATAGATGCAGGAAGAAACACATGTCTGGTGTTGCCTTTGATGTACTAGTTCAGAGAATTGCCTAGCTGTTGGTTGCAGGACTGTGTGTGTGGGCAGGACCATGCGTATCTGCAAATTGATAGCAGCAAAGAGAGATAACATCTCATTTTATACCTTCCCGAGTGGGCACCATACCATACAAAAATGGTTTTATGGCCTTGTTCTTTCTCAGTACGGCTGAGGCTCATTCTTGTGGTAATCATATTGATGGATATTTTCATAGGTGTATCCAAGGGTCATTTGTCTCCCTCCAAAGGACAGTAACAATCCGCGCTGGTTCGGCAATGGGGCATATCTAGGCAGCAGAGGTGTTGCTAGGTCTAGAAAAGATCTGGGGCTACTCTAATGTTGGGACTGTTGGGACTCTGGACTAGCTAGCCTTTTGGTTGTAGCTCCTAAACTTCTATCCGGGGCTACAGCCAAAAGACCCTGGGCTATAGCCCCGTCAGTCCCCCCCTAGCAACGCCTCTTCTAGGCAGCTACCAAAGAGTAGCAAAAGAGTGTTGCTTTGCTTAAGGTGGCATACATTCTTACACTGGCATGGGTGAGCATCTGCTGGATTAGGTACATTTCATAGGTGGCAAATTACCCCATGTTATGTGCGACAAATTCAACCGGTGCTGTTTATTTCACCAATAGAGCTTTGATTGTCAGGACTTGTAGACTCATACATCCTAAGGGGAAAACATAACTATATGCCCTTGCATGCAAATGACGGGTGGCTTAAAGCCAGGACTGGTTATTACAACTGTCACGCATGACATGGGGCAACTTGGCAGCTTTGGTAAAGGGCCCCTTAATTCGAGGGACACACTCCTAGGCCCTCCTCTCTAGATTCTGCTCTAACATGTCATTTTTTATGGGACGGCAGCAATAACACTCAGCGCAAGGAAGTTTGTAGCATTATTTATACACTTGGCCTACATTAATAAACACAACTACAATTTCGGCATCCATACCACGACATTTCAGAAGCTTAAGTCAGCACTTATACAGGTTATACCCAGAATTGCACCTCAATAAGGTCTATACAAGTCATTGCGAATATATTAGGTTAGATTAGCTAGATATGCTCTGAAATCCGAACAAATATCCCTGGGGTTACAGAGCTATGGATCTGAAAAGGTTGCAGTGTATATTGAGAATAAGAGTATATAAGAGGTAGAGGGTGTATGGAAATCATAGCATAAGGAGATGGGAGGGAGCCCATTTCCTCTGCAGTGTAGAATGAGCTATCTGGATCTGCCTGCTGATTTCCCTGGCACCTGCCTCTCCCATACCCAGTTCCCCGGCTGATTGCAATGTCTGTGTGGTAGGAATCGAAGGCCTGGGGGAGTGATTGGAGCAGGTCTAGGAGTGAAGCAGGTGAGGGATGAGCACATTGATGCAATAGTTCTCATTCTAATTGTATTCACTAGTGTTAATGTTCAGCTCTACAGCACCTTCCAGTGTCAATGGATTCCTTTACTTGACAAAAGAAGGTATGTATTGGGTGCGACAAGGTTATTGTTACACTCACCTGGAATCCACGGGGACGCCACCCAGCCCTGGTTGGATGATTTGCACTCTCGAACCCTCTCCCGGTCGCTTGGTAAGGCCTCTGGTTAAAGATGGGTCTGCAATATAGGAGAGCTGGAATCAATACCAGTTTGTCTTTATGTTTTCCCACCTCCCTTGGCCTCAACTCCTTCCTCCCCCTTCAGCCTTCTCCTCACCTTAATATTGTAAAAGGTGGCTTCTCTGTCCTGCTCCTCCTGCCAGGGGCACGTAGATGTGGCGGGCGAGCAGCGACCAAGTTACTTCACTGGTGCAAGCCCCCCTGTGGGAATCCAGGCCTGCTGCGACTCCGTAGGTTTGCTGCTTTACAGTCTTTATATACAGTTCTTATGTTCCTCTTAGTTCGAATAATAATGCCTTGCTTCTTTCCTTTTAGATATTGAAAGGTATTTTGGTGTTGTCATGCAGTTTGAAGATGAGCATGGGCCAGTAGGCGAAAGTGCGGTTTGCGCGATGCTGTCCGGTGAGTAATGCGCAATGCGTGGCGCTGTTTCGCCTTTTATATTGCTAATCTGTGTCTTTGCTCTCCTTGCAGGTTGCGATGTTCCTCGCCGAGCGCCGTAATGTTCCAGCAATGATACTGACCAGGAGATGACTACCCAGGTAAGAATTATGTGGCTTTCTTCATTCGGGAGGAAACGTGAGTAAACGCTTACTAATGCTGTCTTTCTTTCTCCTCTTTCCAGGTTATGGTATTCCAGGATGCATGCGGTGCCGGATGATGGAGTTCGTACCTTCAGGTGAGTGTAACTGAAGTCAGCGATGGATTGAAGAGAGGATACTGTTCCAGGTAAGTTTCGTAGTGTTCTTTCTCTCTCTGCAGGTCCTTGGTTTCAGGTAAGCTGGCATCAAAGAACTGGAAACGGTGAGCGTTACGCTGCCCACAGCAGAATAACGCAAAGCATGTTCTGCTGTTTGGGTGCGGTTTAAATAGTCTCAGGTAAAGTAGTCCAAGTAAAATAGTCCCAGGCCTGCCACACCCAAAGTAGTCCAGGTAAAGTAGTCCCAGGCCTGCCACACCCAAAAGACTAGACCGCATAGCTCAGTTCCTTGTAACTGAGCTATGTGTGTGCCTCCATGTTGGCTGAACCCCCCCAAGTTAAATAGTCCCAAGTAAATAGTCCCATTCTACTGTTGGTCTTCATGATGGTTATGAGCCTGGCGCCAAAGGCGCCAGGACTGCCTCCAAGAGAGTCTTGGATGAGGTTTTAAGGCCTTTGACCTGGCCCTAACTGGAAGGCTGACTTGCCAGTGAGGGCCAGAGGCAAGGGTCATGCCAGTTACATGATGCAGACTTGTGTTTGAATTTTATTTGTATTTATTTATGTCTGTTAGTTGGGGTATTTCCAGAACATAGCTTTGTAACAGAGTACTGTACATATAGCAATGGAGGGCACGTAGAGATATAGGTGTATAGACAATACTCATGAAGCTATATTGGGCTTCATTACAAGTTCAGTGGTAAGGGCAAAAAGTACCAGTAGATAAATTACTGTAACTTTATCCACTCTGTCAACTTACAAGTAACCAAAAATGGGCGGTAATCACCCTGTTGCTAATTCTGCCAGAAAAATCAGTGCAGCAGGAATAACTGACAAGAGCCAGTGGTAATTCCACAGTGGCTAATTCCATCAGTGGAACTAACACTGGGGGAAAAATTATATGATATGATATGATAGGTTATTTATAATGCGCTTAATACCCAGAGGTTTCTAAACGCAGACCCAGGGATCGAACCTGCGTTGCTCTGTGACGTCTTGCTTCCAAGGCGAGCAGTTTGCTCCTGAGCTATCCTCCCGAGACAATGCAAATTCTACTTTATTACAAGGTCAAAACTATGCCAGAAATGGGTGGTAATATCACCAAAAACACAGGGATGTTACCTCCACCTGAGAAGTGCAGATAGAAGCATCCATGTGATGGAAATTAACCCACAGGTGCACCCGATGCATCCTGAAAGGGTAAGTAAGGGCCATATCTTCCCCAAATATACTTCTGAACACCATGCAGCCACAGGCAGTAGAAAAACTTTGAGCTCCACAACCTCTTTCTGTTCATTAAGAGGCAGAGGCGTGTGCAGCCACAGCAGCCCGTTATGGAACCTGCACAATGGTGGAGGCAATGGTGTCTAAGTAGAGGTCCCATTCCCTGGGTCAGGGCACTCACTTATGCGCAGCTCATTACATGTTATCACCTGAACGGGTTGACCATAGTTGTGCTACGCACCCTGATACATACAAATATAGAGAGCATGATCAACATAAGAATAGAAATCCCAGCACTGGTGAAGATTGTGTCTGTGCTGCACATTTTAGCCACAGGCACCTTTCAGCACACTCTGGGCATGCTGCATGGCATGTTGCAACCCACATTTTCCATAGTGCTTGGTCAGGTGATAGATGCGCTCATGCAGCATGCGCCCCAGAACATCTCACTTCCCCCCACTCCGGCAGAGGTGAATGAAACTTAGGCAAGAGTGTATGCAGCTGCCCACTTTCTTAACATCGTTGCATCTTTGGACTGTACACGTATCATATTGGTGGCCCCCCAAGTGTCAGAAGAGAGGTACTGGAACAGGAAACATCGGAATTCCCTTACTATACAGGTGCCTTGTGATGCAAACTTGGCCATATGGGCCACTGTTGTGCCCATTTCCCAGGTTCCACCAATGATGCTGTGGTCCTGCAGAACGGTACACGAATGGTTTAATTAAGTGAATGTGTTTTGAATTGCGTAAATCCTGCAGAACGGTACACCAATGGTTTAATTAAGTGAATGTGTTATGAATTGCGTAAGGGATCTTCACCTACCAATTTTGTACACTTGCTCATCGATCCAACGTTCCGTGTTATTTACCGTTTCTTGATCCACAAGCCTTGGCTCCTATTCTTTATGTTTTGGATCAGTGGCAGATCCCAATTCTCAGACAAATCATTTTTACAGTCTTTATCCCGGTGTGCTGTAATACCCCAGTGCCTAGACTAGTGGTTTCAACGCACAATTTTATAAAGATCCCCATGCAGTGCTGGCAGAAGGAGAATTGAAAAAGTGAACTGCACCCCACAGCCAAACAGTATATGGTGATCCATTCTTGCATGAAATGTATATCACATTAAAGTGATATCGTAACCATATTTTCCGTAGTGTACTTAGGAACAATGCTATGTGATGCCACTTCCTGTTTTGTCATGGGGTGAAATGTTGTGTTCCATCACTTCTGTGATGTCACTTTGGGGTGGGGTCAAATGACATCACTTCCTGTGATGTCATCAGAGGACAAGGTTTGTGTGATGTCACTTCTGCTACCCCTGGTATTTTGGTGAAATGACCTCCCTGGAGCAGTCCGGTGTTGTTTCCAACAGAAGCAGACAGACTTTCGGGATACAAACAGACTCCAATGTTGGTGAATGGAGACCCCGCCAGGTGAATCCAGACCGAAATCTGAGGTTGGGAGGAGTGAAGAAGGGTAAAGAAGAATGCCAAACAGACAAACCGAGCATGAATGATTGATGAGGCAGAGGCTGGGCAGGAAGATGAGAGAGAGATTGTTTAACCTTGGAGGTGTATAGATTCAAATGTGCAGGTTCGATCGAAGTGGGGTGAGGAGGTGTAAGCCAATAGAAGGGCACAAAGTACTAGATCCGACTATAGCTGGGACAGAAAATTGGTACTGAAATAGAACGTACTCTTAATGGGTCTGTGCATGGTGATAAAGTCAAGGCGCTTTCAAGTGGTCCCTTGAAGAATATAGGCTTGTTTCAGTATGGAATGTTATCACTCCCATATCCAAACCCAGGAGGGTAATCCTGGCACTACCAAATCTTAGGCTGTCAGCGTGGACAGTATTGACAGATTAGAAATACGCGTGTCGAAGGTTGAGATAGGAAGAAGGAAGGGAAAGACTGAAGTGTGGAATGCACTCAAAAACTGCATTCCAATCCTACTGGACCACACATCCGGTGAAGTGGTCATGTGCATTGCACTGAATCACTGGACAGTGAATGCTCTGTGTGCGGGTTCTGCAAGTATGCTATAAATGGGCAGGCTGCCCTGAGGCTGGCCTGCTCTTTGAAAGGGGATTGCATTAAAATCTACAAAAAACACAAATGAAGTGGTCGACTAGGCACTGTGCTAGCAGAAGGGGAAATGGCAATTTGCACATTATATGCACTTTGAAACCCCTCCAAAACCCTCCACCCCCCCAAAAAAAACAGATGCTGAATTGTTAAATTAGTTGCATGGAAGGCTCTCCCAAAAAATCTAGTGTTTGTGTTAACCAAATCGTTTTCTCCTGACATTGGATCTGATTCACAAAGATGTGCACTGTATTAAAACGGGATACGTGTGAGCATCTCAGATTTCCACCTATGAGGTTATACCCGATTTAAGTGGAACACCCCCCACTCCCAAATAAATCCAATGCAATGACCATAGCATCAGAGAGGCAACAGAGACAGGTTTTATTTCTATACAGCTGGAGAGAAATGAACAGTGAATTCGGCAGGTTATCCCTGTCCTGAAAACGTGCTCCCAAACACAGATTTTTGTATAGGGTTTTACGCAATGGGAATCCTAGATAAAACAGAATACATGTATTCAGTTACATATGAAAACTATCCTTTCTAATAGTGCAGCCTCTACGCCCTTGAGGGGAATGGCTTACCAGCAGCTTGCTATGCTGGTAAAGTTCACTCCATCATAAGTAACAAGCCATGGTCTGCTGACCAGAACCCATTAAACCCTATTCTGGTTCTCATTCAGGAGTGCCTCACCCTCATGTTTGACATATCATGCATCACTGGCCATGCCTATGTCCTGAGCAAAGACTAAAGTCAGAGCTGCACAGCCATCTGGCTGCGGTATTGATCTGCCTGGTACAGCTTCACTGCCTTTGCTTTTGACAAAACATAAAATACTGCCTGTTTCAACATGTACAGAGCCTAAAATTGGAACAAATCTGGGGGTGCACAGAACATTTTTGATTGGCTCAAGGGCATCCAACAGATGCTCCAGGCATATCTAGATTTGAGCGTTTAAAGGGGCAAGGTAGCAAGGTAGCAGGTTCAAATCTGAGATGAATGAATGAGGCCCTATATTTTTGAGTGCTGTGTAATTTTTGCTTTCTGAACATCAAGAAATGCCTTTATGGCTTATGGAATGTCCCTACAGGGTATTTGTAACATAATACAGTTTGGCCTGGACCGTCGTGAGGGAGTGTTCTGCTGCAATCGCCTCTCGTACTTGCAACGCCCACCACAAAAATTTTCCCTATTACTCCAGCTCGGTGGGAAATTGAAATATTTTGAAACTCCCCTGATTTGTCGCGTGCCCAGTACAAGGTGCTTTAACTGCAGACTTGAAATTTTGAAAACAAGGACCTGTACACCTTTACAGCTCATGACTTTCTCCTTGCAAAAATCATTTTTCTTTCTTTGATTATGTACAAGTAAATAAAAAAAAAAATGTAACATAATTCATGCCATCGACCTCTGCAAGTACCAAATTGACTTCATGGGTGCACAGTGAATTGCGGATTCTCAGCTTGAAGATATATGCTCACATAACCATGGCATTAAAGGATTTACAAGAGCAGCCTGTTAAAGGAGTAATAAGGTTTTATTTTCAATATCACAAGCACAAAGTGAGGAAAAAGGGTAAAATAACAACACGTACACACCAATTGACATTCCAAGAACCAAGGTTCTGTCTTCAACCTGTTAAAACATCTCGCTCATTCCGCCTATGGCACTCTATAATTGGTAGTTAGTTGTCATAGGGTTTCAAGCTTGGGCATCTTGTAGCCCTTCACATCTGTTTCTCTTATTGTCCACTCACTCTTTCCTATTGCCTCCTCCCCCAATTGTACCTTCTCCCCTAAACTCCTTCCCTAACTCTTCTTCTCTTTCTCATCCGTGGATCAGGTGTAGCAACACCCTTGGTGGGTCACAATATGCTAACATTTGGACAAGGCTAGGCGCTGTGCGACCACTACGGTGGTGACAGGCACAGTATAAATATTGGATAACATCACCTATCCTACACTTTCTGTAACCTCATTGAATTATCGTTGTATCAAGCCACTACAACTTTTAGTGTTTCCAGAAGATTTAATCTTAGGAACCTGACGGTTTATTCCTACTAGGAAAAGCCGAAGATATATTTGAGTAATTAGTTATTCAGGAAATATTCAAATATAGAATGTAACACATTTTTATATATATATTTCTGGGGTTTGTGAATCTTCTTCGACTGCAACTCAGACTGCGAATCCATCCTAGTAAAATGTTTCCTCACCCCCACACACACACACACATTCACAGCTTCCTACTCATGTAAAGACCCCTGGCCTACAACAGTACTTTCACAGAAAATCTCAGCGACTCTTTAGCTGCCATCATGATCTCTCACCCCTCCCTCACTATGCTAGGGGACTTCAATATCTGGTTCGAAGTCCCACAAAACCCGATGACATGACCCATTCTGGACAGCCTGGAATCCGTACATCTGATGCAACTAGTATCAGGAACCCAGCCACCCCCTAGATGCAATCTTCAGCTCTCCTGAACACCACCCTCCCGCCTCACCCACTAGTCTGGACAGATGATGCAGCCATCTTCTTCACTTTCTCGACCATATACCCTCCATCCTCCCCGACAGCCCCAGGAACTCCCACTCACTCCCCTCTATTGTATAAAGTCAAAGAAACTCCAGACCTGGCAGATTTCCTGTTTGCTCACTTACCCTCTCTACCACTCTAGTCGTGTCAGCTCTCCATCTGCCACTTTCACCAATGGCTCTCAGAAGCTCTTCTCCCACTCACCCTTATCAGACCCTTCTCTAACAGAGCCTCTCCCCCAGATGGTTCACCTCAGCTCTCAAATCTCTCAAAAGCCAGAACCACAACCTAGAACGCATACAGTGGGCAGACCCACTGCCTCTGAATAGAATAGCTTTTGCCCAGGAGATGGAAAAGAATCACCAATGCCCCAAACACCTGCAGGAGATGGCCAGCTTTTCCAGGAGTTTTCACAGGAAATGAGTGATGGATATCAGGTGATAGTTAGCCAGAGAGGAAGGATCGGCTGAGGGCTTCTTTAGAAGGGGGTGCACAAGGGCGTGCTTAAGGGGGAGGGGAAATTCCAGTGGCAAAGGAGTGATTACAAAAATCAGCTAAGGCTGGAGCAAGGGTGTCAATGTGCTCCTTGATGGTTCTGGATGAGCAAGGGAGAACCTGCTTTGACAAGACTTTCATAGAACAGACTTGTCTAGCAACATCGTCAAGGGTGAACAGGGGAAAGGAAGAGAAAGGAGGAGGAGAGATGGCCTCAGATGGGCCCTGAGTGGTAGAGAACGAGGAAGAGGAGGTAGAGGAAGGAGGGTGGACAGGAGTCTTAGTAGTTAATTGAGAGGCCAAGGCCATGCAGAGGACCAAAGAGGGAACAGGCGAGGTAAAGACTGCAGCAGGACTGGCCAGCTCTTGGCCAGCTCCTTGCAGATTTTGAAAAGTTCAGCTGAGTTGTTAGATCCCGCAGAGACGTGGGCTTGGATATAGGCTCTCTTCTTGGTGAGGACAGAGAGTCTGTACTGCCTTTGGCACAGGCAGCAGGCCAGTTTGTCAGGGTGTGTGCCCACAGCCCTCCACTTCCTGTCTGCCGCCCCTCACCTGCGTTTAAGGTCAGAGAGATCAGAATTGTACCAAGAGTTGCACTTAGATTTGGGCTTCAAGTGGATCCCCATGACAGGAGCAAGGACATCCAGAGTGTTAGAGATAGAGAGATGAAGGGTAGAGAAGGCTGTGTCAGGGTGTGAGTCAGTCAAAGGTGCAGGAGGAGGAGAGAAGGTCGCACTGAAAGCCTCAACCGACACACGCTTCATGGGTTGGATGACCGAGAAGGTAGGTGGCAGAGCTGGAGTCGGCTTGACCTGAGGGGTAGAGAGAGAGCTGGGAGGAAAGGAGAAAGAGACACTCCAAGGGAGAGCAGTGGTGAGAGGGTTAGAGAAGGGGAGGTCTGAGGAGATCAGAACATCCAGGGTGTGCCCTGCAGAGTGGGTCAGGCCAGAGGGAAGAATAGAGAGAGAGAGAGGAGATAGAGAGAGAGAGAGAATCGCAGAGGTTGCAAAAGAGTCCTGGTGAAGGACTGGATGTTCAGGTCTCTGAAGAGTAGAAGTTGAGAGGAAGAGGGAAGGAGGGAGCAGGAGAGGTCAGCCCACTCAGAGAGGAAGAGGGCGACCTGGCCAGGTGGCCTGTAGATAGTGGCCATAGTGAGAGAGAACCCAGGAGAGATAGAGAGCCTGCAGACCAGGCATTCAAAGGAGGAGTAGTCCTGCATTGGAATGATAGAAGCAGGGATCTACTCTTGGGAAATCAAAGCTACACCCCCACAGGACGGTTGGTTCTGGGTTCGGAGAGGATCTTGTAGCCATCAGGAAGGAGAGTGTCAAAACTCGTGACAGAGCTGGCCGTGAACCAAGTCTCGATGAGACCTAGTGCATCCAAATCAAGCTCTTACAGGAGACAGCAGATGTCAGAGGAATGTTTGACAGCTGAACGAGAGTTGAGAGTAGTGATGTGGAGCAGGTTGCCACTTTTGAAGGACTTCAGGGGAGGGGTACAAGCCAGAGGTACGCCCTGCACAAGTATTTGTGGTGCCCGAGGGTGGGCAGAGAAGGAAGGAAGAGAAGGCAGGGAAGACAGAGAGAAAGAGAAGAGTGCCAGAGGGGTGGCAGAGGAGGGAGGCAACAGGGTGGCCAGAGAAGCAGCAGAGGGTGCAGAGGGTGCAGAGGAGGTGGGAGAGGCAGGAGGAGGCAGAGGAGCCTGAGAGGGGTAGGAAGAGATAGCAGGAGAGGAGGTGAAGTTGATGAGGCGTGGGAAGCGTCTATCAAAAATGAGGATATTGACCTGAGGGCCCTGACCAAGACGGTGTCATTTAAGTAGACATTAATGATGGTCTTAGAGGAATGAAAGGGGCCCAGGAGGCCTCCCACCACGTACCACCATTAATGGGGGAAGAGGAAAAAGGAGAGAGAAAAGAGACCATATGGCGGGTCCATAGGCCTGGAGAGGGAACCACAAAGAGTATTTCGGTAAGGGTCTGTCTGGAGGAAGCACTGGTGCAAGTATCAATGATAGTGGGGCCTGGTTTGGAGACCAGGATGTCCCTTTTGAGCTTCTTCCTGTCAGACTTAATGAGAGGGATAGGATACTCCATAGAAAAGCAGTTAGAGGAGATAGGTGAGACATACAGCACCATAGGGGGTGCGGAGAGGCTAGAGGGTGGGGGTAGAGTGGAGCCCAGGCAGGGGAGGAGGAATCGCAACCAGGAGGTAGGTACAAGAGGGGGAAACCAAAGGGGGGAGCATAACAAAGACCAAGAACAACAGATCTAAAGATCTGATGGAATACATAACCAACATAAAGCACAGAGCACAACAAGGAACCTAGAACTAAAGGATGCAGGTGAAATAAAGAACCAGAAGCAACAGGGACTCTAGAAGCAAAACACAGCTCAATAGTGCTCAACAGGGAACCTAGAAGTGAAGAATGCAGGCAATGTAATGTAGTGCCACAAACCTTAGAGAACAAAACAATCTCCAAGCCATAGAGAACAAAACAGACTCAGTACCATCAACAATGCACCGGACACAAAAGGAGCCTAGAGGAAATAATGCAGGCAGTGCAGGTGATGCCAAAACCGTGGAGCACAACACAATGTCAGAAACAGTACTCGAAGATCGAAGAAGGGAGGGCAAGAGGTGAGATGAAAGAAGGGTATGCAGGTGGGATGGAACAGGATGCAGGGACATACGATGCGAGGAAGCGTACGCGCCTAGAGGAGCAAGGGCGCAAAGTCAAGTTGCAAGGAAGCGCACGTACATGAACAGGATGTGGGGACCTACGATGTGAGGGAATGCATGCGGCTACAGGAGCAAGGGAGCGCCCATGGCCAAGTTGTGAGGGGGTACACGCAGCCTGAAATTGCGAAGGAGCGCACGCGGTCTAAGTTGCGAGGGAGCACATGTAAGAAGGAAGTTATTCTTTGTGAATCATTACAGCATGAACATAGATGAATTCTAAAATGGAACACTTCACACATTCACGATCATTATTTACAGAAATGGTAATTGCATGCAGGGGACCGCCAACCCATACATTTCCCTGTTGCTGGTCCCCTGAAAGCACATTTATACATTCGCAAAGTGCAGTGTTTTACAACGGATTCCAATGGAATCGCCCTGCTCATTAGCGTATTCCATTGGAATCCATTGGTTTTACACCTGCATGAAAATCGTATGCAGGTGTAAAACCAAATGCTCTCTTGAGTTGGAGGAGGAAAGCCTGGGGACAGTTGTAAAAGGGAGCATGCAAGGAAAACGTAAACTGCTTTTACTCCTTCCTTTTACGCCCCCCCCCCCTGCTATGAAATGACCCTACTTTTCTGATCTTTTGTAAATGTTCTTTGATGTAGTCACTGAAGGACTGCAACCAAAATTGTATCTGATGTTGAATCAATATCTCATCTTGATTAATAATCTTGTGACGAATTGATTTGTTTTCTTTCATTTCATTATAAATCACTTTTAGGCGAAACACTCACCCGGCCCCTCAAAGAAATCCATGATTATTTTAGGTTTATTTTATTTTGTGACTTTGTCGATTTCCGACTGCAACCAAAATTGACAGATTAGAAAAGATCACCTGTGAAAAAAACAAAAAAGAACGTGTTCAGTTCTGAATTGTCCTACATTCTGGGATAAAGCGTGTGTGCACTATGAGGTGCCCTGTGACAGAGAACTGCGACCCATTATATACTTGCGCTCTCTGCCAAAGTCACCACTAGCTCCAGTCCACTGGAGTATTTTTAATGATACGGAAAGAACACATTATTTTAGATGTAATAATATGTATGTCAAAAAATGTGATATAAAACTCAGTGGAGGTTTACATGTGCTTTTAATTTGACTGGTGTCATCCAAGACAAATCTTGCAGAAGGCGGATTTACTCTAGATGATAATAGAAGGTGGCCCAGGGTACTGTGGAGCTCAGCAGGGAAGGAATCTCTTGACTGCCCCTAATCGATTGGTAAAAGAGGTAGAGGGAGGCAAGAGAGCGAGAGGGGAAGAGAGAGAGAGCGAATGGCAGAGAGAGGGAGAGAGAGAGGGGGGGAGAGGGAGGGAAAGTGGTGAAGGATAGATAAAAACTAGTAAAGGGAGGGAGAGACAGAGGGAGAGAAAAGAGAAAGAGGGGAAGAGAGAGAGCGCGAGAAGGAGGAGAGGGGTGAAGGGTAGATACAAAATACAAAACAGAGGGAGAGACAGAGGGAGAGAAAAGAGAAAGAGAGGCAGAGAGAGAGCAAATGACAGAGAAAGAGAGAAAGAGAGGGAGAGGGGTGAAGTATAGATACAAAATACAAAAGAGAGGGAGAGCTAGAGGGAGAGAAAAGAGAAAGAGAGGCAGAGAGAGAGTGAATGACAGAAAGAGACGGAGAGGGATGAAGGATAGATACAAAATACAAAAGAGAGGGAGAGCTAGAGGGAGAGAAAAGAGAAAGAGGCAGAGAAAGAGTGAGAGAGAGCAAATGAGAGAGAGAGCGAGAAGGAGGGAGAGGGGTGAAGGATAGATACACAATACAAAAGAGAGGGAGAGACAGAGGGAGAGAAAGAGAAAGAGAGGCAGAGAGAGAGTGAATGACAGAAAGAGACGGAGAGGGATGAAGGATAGATACAAAATACAAAAGAGGGGGAGAGCTAGAGGGAGAGAACAGAGAAAGAGAGGCGGAGAGAGAGTGAATGACAGAAAGAGACGGAGAGGGATGAAGGATAGATACAAAATACAAAAGAGAGGGAGAGCTAGAGGGAGAGAAAAGAGAAAGAGGCAGAGAAAGAGTGAATGACAGAAAAAGAGAGAGAGAGAGAGAGAGCGAGAGAGAGCGAGAGGGAGGGAGTGTGGTGAAGGATAGATACAAAATACAAAAGAGAGGGATAGACAGAGGGAGAGAAGAGAGAGAGAGCAAATGACAGAGAGAGAGAGAGAGAGAGAGAGAGAGAGAGAACGGGGAGGGAGAGGGTTGAAGGATAGATACAAAATACAAAAGAGTGGGGGAGGCAAAGGGGGAGAAAAGAGAAAGAGAGGTAGAGAGAGAGATAGAGCAAATGACAGAGAAAGTGAGTGAGAGAGCGAGAGAGAGAGGGGACGAGAAGGAGGGCATAGGGTGAAGGATAGATACAAAAGAGAGGGAGAGACACAGAAAGAGTAAAGAGAAAGAGAGGCAGAGAGAGCGAAAGAGAGGGTGGGGTTGAAGGACACATATCAAAACAAAAGAGAGGAGGAGACAGAGGGAGAGAGCGAAAGAGGCGAGTCAAAGAGAGAAAACCGACCAGATGAGGAAGAAGTAGGTAGACAATAGCGAATGGGGCCAATAGAAAAGCAATGAGAAATGGGCTTGGAGAGAAGGGGGGATGGGAAGAGAGGCAAAGACGGGAACCGACAGATAAATGGGCCATTAGATAGACAGATTTAGATGACATAGTGGAATAGAGAGAGAGAGAGAGAGAGAGAGAGAGAGGGAGAGAGAGAGAGAGAGAGAGATCAGCAAAAAAGAAAGACAGAAGGGAGAGAGTGGGCAGTGAGAGATGGGCAGAGAGAGAGAAAGGAGAACAGAGGCCGGAAAGAGGGAGAAAGAGACGAAGAGAGAGCGATGGCATGCTCTGCACAAAAGCACACAGCCTACCATTTTAGAGCTCTGACAAATCCTTGTGGCCTTATTAAAGTGTATTTACCTTCTCTTCCCCTGCCCTCTGCCTTCCACTAATACTCCCCTCATTGACCACATAATAAAACACCTCGACAGAAATCCATCACTACATGACTGAACTCACGCACCGCACTCCGATCACGCAGCTATGCCAGCAAATGGTGCGCCGCTGCAGAAGGAAGTGCCTAGGACAGGCCTTTGGAGCTTCCAGGCGACTTCCACGTGTGATGCACTTGGTTCCCGTGCGATCGCAGTTCATGTCACTCTTGCCTTCGTAAAGCTGTGATTCTTAACGACAGGAAAAAGGTTCACAATGTAAAAATATGTATATGTGGACATTTTCAATAATATGGATCAAAATAATGTGTATGAACTTATTCAATTGCAACATCACGCAAAGGGCAAGCATGCAAGTGAGTGTTTGAGTCAATGGGTGGACGGGTGGGAGCCTGAGTGCCTTTGTGAGTGTTTGAGCGAGCCGAATGGGTAGGTTAACCAGTGCCCTCACAAGCACTAAATGAGTGAGTGAGCGAGTGGGTGGAAGTGCAGGTGAAGGGAAAGATTGATTGAGTGATTGAGTGAGGGAACAAATGAGCAAGGGGATGGGTGAGTGAGTGAATGGTTGAATAGATTAATTGTTGGTTGGTGACTGACTGTTCTGTTGGTTGTTGTGTTGAGTGAGTGGTGGGCTCTTGCAGAAGTGAGTCAGTGTGTTCGCAGATTGGATAAGAGAATGAGTAGATTAATGAGCGACTTGGTGTCAGGAGTGAGAACATTTGCATAGCACACACTGTGGATAAAATATCTTCAGTGAGCTTTGCATGGTTGGCTGTGGAGGTGGCGTGGCGGTAGAGAGCGAGTGGGGGCAAGGGGAGCAGTGAAGCAACGATGCAAAAAGCAACAGAAATATAAGTGAACAGGTGACTGTAGGCCTCGGGCCTCTACGGAAGCACTTGAAGGACAAAGGAGAAACATAAAGCCATGCCAACAAATAGAGGAGAGGGCATGTGGCCTAGTAATGCCAACAAATAGAGGAGAGGGCATGTGGCCTAGTAATGCCAATATAGAGGAGAGGGCATGTGGCCTAGTAATGCCAATATAGAGGAGAGGGCATGTGGCCTAGTAATGCCAACAAATAGAGGAGAGGGCATGTGGCCTAGTAATGCCAACAAATAGAGGAGAGGGCATGTGGCCTAGTAATGCCAATATAGAGGAGAGGGCATGTGGCCTAGTAATGCCAACCAATAGAGGAGAGGGCATGTGGCCTAGTAATGCCAACCAATAGAGGAGAGGGCATGTGGCCTAGTAATGCCAACCAATAGAGGAGAGGGCATGTGGCCTAGTAATGCCAACAAATAGAGGAGAGGGCATGTGGCCTAGTAATGCCAATATAGAGGAGAGGGCATGTGGCCTAGTAATGCCAATATAGAGGAGAGGGCATGTGGCCTAGTAATGCCAACAAATAGAGGAGAGGGCATGTGGCCTAGTAATGCCAACCAATAGAGGAGAGGGCATGTGGCCTAGTAATGCCAATATAGAGGAGAGGGCATGTGGCCTAGTAATGCCAACAAATAGAGGAGAGGGCATGTGGCCTAGTGATGCCAACAAATAGAGGAGAGGGCATGTGGCCTAGTAATGCCAATATAGAGGAGAGGGCATGTGGCCTAGTAATGCCAACCAATAGAGGAGAGGGCATGTGGCCTAGTAATGCCAACCAATAGAGGAGAGGGCATGTGGCCTAGTAATGCCAACCAATAGAGGAGAGGGCATGTGGCCTAGTAATGCCAACAAATAGAGGAGAGGGCATGTGGCCTAGTAATGCCAATATAGAGGAGAGGGCATGTGGCCTAGTAATGCCAATATAGAGGAGAGGGCATGTGGCCTAGTAATGCCAACCAATAGAGGAGAGGGCATGTGGCCTAGTAATGCCAATATAGAGGAGAGGGCATGTGGCCTAGTAATGCCAACAAATAGAGGAGAGGGCATGTGGCCTAGTGATGCCAACAAATAGAGGAGAGGGCATGTGGCCTAGTAATGCCAATATAGAGGAGAGGGCATGTGGCCTAGTAATGCCAACAAATAGAGGAGAGGGCGTGTGGCCTAGTAATGCCAACAAATAGAGGAGAGGGCATGTGGCCTAGTAATGCCAATATAGAGGAGAGGGCATGTGGCCTAGTAATGCCAACAAATAGAGGAGAGGGCATGTGGCCTAGTAATGCCAATATAGAGGAGAGGGCATGTGGCCTAGTAATGCCAACAAATAGAGGAGAGGGCATGTGGCCTAGTAATGCCAATATAGAGGAGAGGGCATGTGGCCTAGTAATGCCAACCAATAGAGGAGAGGGCATGTGGCCTAGTAATGCCAATATAGAGGAGAGGGCATGTGGCCTAGTAATGCCAACCAATAGAGGAGAGGGCATGTGGCCTAGTAATGCCAACCAATAGAGGAGAGGGCATGTGGCCTAGTAATGCCAATATAGAGGAGAGGGCATGTGGCCTAGTAATGCCAACCAATAGAGGAGAGGGCATGTGGCCTAGTAATGCCAACCAATAGAGGAGAGGGCATGTGGCCTAGTAATGCCAACCAATAGAGGAGAGGGCATGTGGCCTAGTAATGCCAACCAATAGAGGAGAGGGCATGTGGCCTAGTAATGCCAACCAATAGAGGAGAGGGCATGTGGCCTAGTAATGCCAATATAGAGGAGAGGGCATGTGGCCTAGTAATGCCAACAAATAGAGGAGAGGGCATGTGGCCTAGTAATGCCAATATAGAGGAGAGGGCATGTGGCCTAGTAATGCCAACCAATAGAGGAGCGGGCATGTGGCCTAGTAATGCCAACCAATAGAGGAGAGGGCATGTGGCCTAGTAATGCCAATATAGAGGAGAGGGCATGTGGCCTAGTAATGCCAACCAATAGAGGAGAGGGCATGTGGCCTAGTAATGCCAATATAGAGGAGAGGGCATGTGGCCTAGTAATGCCAATATAGAGGAGAGGGCATGTGGCCTAGTAATGCCAACAAATAGAGGAGAGGGCATGTGGCCTAGTAATGCCAATATAGAGGAGAGGGCATGTGGCCTAGTAATGCCAACCAATAGAGGAGAGGGCATGTGGCCTAGTAATGCCAATATAGAGGAGAGGGCATGTGGCCTAGTAATGCCAACCAATAGAGGAGAGGGCATGTGGCCTAGTAATGCCAACCAATAGAGGAGAGGGCATGTGGCCTAGTAATGCCAATATAGAGGAGAGGGCATGTGGCCTAGTAATGCCAACCAATAGAGGAGAGGGCATGTGGCCTAGTAATGCCAACCAATAGAGGAGAGGGCATGTGGCCTAGTAATGCCAACCAATAGAGGAGAGGGCATGTGGCCTAGTAATGCCAACCAATAGAGGAGAGGGCATGTGGCCTAGTAATGCCAATATAGAGGAGAGGGCATGTGGCCTAGTAATGCCAACAAATAGAGGAGAGGGCATGTGGCCTAGTAATGCCAATATAGAGGAGAGGGCATGTGGCCTAGTAATGCCAACCAATAGAGGAGAGGGCATGTGGCCTAGTAATGCCAATATAGAGGAGAGGGCATGTGGCCTAGTAATGCCAACCAATAGAGGAGAGGGCATGTGGCCTAGTAATGCCAATATAGAGGAGAGGGCATGTGGCCTAGTAATGCCAATATAGAGGAGAGGGCATGTGGCCTAGTAATGCCAATATAGAGGAGAGGGCATGTGGCCTAGTAATGCCAACAAATAGAGGAGAGGGCATGTGGCCTAGTAATGCCAATATAGAGGAGAGGGCATGTGGCCTAGTAATGCCAATATAGAGGAGAGGGCATGTGGCCTAGTAATGCCAACCAATAGAGGAGAGGGCATGTGGCCTAGTAATGCCAACAAATAGAGGAGAGGGCATGTGGCCTAGTAATGCCAATATAGAGGAGAGGGCATGTGGCCTAGTAATGCCAACCAATAGAGGAGAGGGCATGTGGCCTAGTAATGCCAACCAATAGAGGAGAGGGCATGTGGCCTAGTAATGCCAACCAATAGAGGAGAGGGCATGTGGACTAGTAATGCCAATATAGAGGAGAGGGCATGTGGCCTAGTAATGCCAATATAGAGGAGAGGGCATGTGGCCTAGTAATGCCAACCAATAGAGGAGAGGGCATGTGGCCTAGTAATGCCAATATAGAGGAGAGGGCATGTGGCCTAGTAATGCCAACCAATAGAGGAGAGGGCATGTGGCCTAGTAATGCCAATATAGAGGAGAGGGCATGTGGCCTAGTAATGCCAACCAATAGAGGAGAGGGCATGTGGCCTAGTAATGCCAATATAGAGGAGAGGGCATGTGGCCTAGTAATGCCAACCAATAGAGGAGAGGGCATGTGGCCTAGTAATGCCAACCAATAGAGGAGAGGGCATGTGGCCTAGTAATGCCAACCAATAGAGGAGAGGGCATGTGGCCTAGTAATGCCAATATAGAGGAGAGGGCATGTGGCCTAGTAATGCCAACAAATAGAGGAGAGGGCATGTGGCCTAGTAATGCCAATATAGAGGAGAGGGCATGTGGCCTAGTAATGCCAACCAATAGAGGAGAGGGCATGTGGCCTAGTAATGCCAACCAATAGAGGAGAGGGCATGTGGCCTAGTAATGCCAATATAGAGGAGAGGGCATGTGGCCTAGTAATGCCAACCAATAGAGGAGAGGTCATGTGGCCTAGTAATGCCAATATAGAGGAGAGGGCATGTGGCCTAGTAATGCCAATATAGAGGAGAGGGCATCTGGCCTAGTAATGCCAATATAGAGGAGAGGGCATGTGGCCTAGTAATGCCAACAAATAGAGGAGAGGGCATGTGGCCTAGTAATGCCAACAAATAGAGGAGAGGGCATGTGGCCTAGTAATGCCAATATAGAGGAGAGGGCATGTGGCCTAGTAATGCCAATATAGAGGAGAGGGCATGTGGCCTAGTAATGCCAACCAATAGAGGAGAGGGCATGTGGCCTAGTAATGCCAATATAGAGGAGAGGGCATGTGGCCTAGTAATGCCAACAAATAGAGGAGAGGGCATGTGGCCTAGTAATGCCAATATAGAGGAGAGGGCATGTGGCCTAGTAATGCCAATATAGAGGAGAGGGCATGTGGCCTAGTAATGCCAACCAATAGAGGAGAGGGCATGTGGCCTAGTAATGCCAATATAGAGGAGAGGGCATGTGGCCTAGTAATGCCAACAAATAGAGGAGAGGGCATGTGGCCTAGTAATGCCAATATAGAGGAGAGGGCATGTGGCCTAGTAATGCCAACCAATATAGAGGAGAGGGCATGTGGCCTAGTAATGCCAATATAGAGGAGAGGGCATGTGGCCTAGTAATGCCAACCAATAGAGGAGAGGACATGTGGCCTAGTAATGACAATATAGAGGAGAGGGCATGTGGCCTAGTAATGCCAACCAATAGAGGAGAGGGCATGTGGCCTAGTAATGCCAATATAGAGGAGAGGGCATGTGGCCTAGTAATGCCAACAAATAGAGGAGAGGGCATGTGGCCTAGTAATGCCAATATAGAGGAGAGGGCATGTGGCCTAGTAATGCCAATATAGAGGAGAGGGCATGTGGCCTAGTAATGCCAATATAGAGGAGAGGGCATGTGGCCTAGTAATGCCAACAAACAGAGGAGAGGGCATGTGGCCTAGTAATGCCAATATAGAGGAGAGGGCATGTGGCCTAGTAATGCCAATATAGGTTGCTTGAAAATACTGGACATTTTGTCCTGATTGACGATCATTAAAAAAGAACAAGTAAACATAGCTGTATATGTGTGTTACCTCCATGCCACGTGCTGGTATACAGATCAAAATGTATCAGCTGAAGTTCCTATTTGTGTACATCTATTTAGCGTTTAAGGTGATTTTTTAAACACATGTTTTTCTACTTTTATGAAAAATGTTACATATATTGCTACATTAAAAGAAAGTGAATCATTTCTTTCTGATGAAACAGCAGGGTATTTTTCATCAATGTAATACTCATGTTTGTTTACACCCCAGATGACATTTGGATATGATCATTGTATCTGGGGCATGTGTGTTTGAGAGCACACAGCGAGCATTGAGTTAGCTAAAAATAGAATGCTTCTCGACCTCAGCAGAAGCTGCATCTGTAGGAACCAGAAGGGTTGATGTTTGCACTTGTTTCATATGCGTTTTACACGTGACTAATCTACACACTGGCATGATATATACATTCACCTGTTGACATACGGTTGTCACCTAACCAATGCACCCCGCCGCAGGACATCACTGTTTAGGCTGACGGCTGAAAGTCTGCCTGTATTTACGTAGGAAGCAAGCAACAGACGGTAAATATTGGACGGCATTATCTGCTACCTTATCTGTCTTTGCTTAGTCTTTCTTTTGTCTCCGCCTGCCCCAATGATTTGCCTGCTCTTCAAATCACCTTGATAAGTGCCCAAGGACCAAAAGACAACTTGAGCACCGGGGCTCTAGAGAAAGACACAGTTGTCCCTGTCTGTCAACTTCTTCCCGCCGCTCCTCCCAGGATCAGGACGTGCCCCTAGAAACTCAGGAAATGATCCAGAGGCAAGGCGAGGCGCATTGCAACTCTAAGTTTACATGTTACAACGTCCCCACTTAAAGGAGTAACTGAACACTCCACTCCACAAAAATACAATCTAATAAGGCATCTGAAAGTTACGTTAGATCGAAAAAGCAAAATAGCAGAAATGAGTCTTCAAATTGCTCAGAATATCGGCAGCCACTATGTCCATGTATCTTAACACTAGGAGCTAAACAATCCAGAGCTCTGGGTCTGCACTCGCAGCCTGATTCACAGAGCGGTTTCCTATGCGATTGCACCACATATATATATACTTTTTTTGTTTCTTATTTGTGCATGCGAGAAACATGATCTTTAAACAACACACGTAAAAAACATGTAACACATAAGGCATAATCAGGAGAAGGGAAAAATAGAAGAATACAAAACAATTGCATCGAAATCCCCTTTTCACGCTTCCAACATTTTTCTTATTTCAGACCACATTTTGATTGCCGAAATAATAATCGATTCATCTACCCCCTGCACAAATATATACCATAATATACTTAATAAATCAGGATCCAAGAAAACATAGTTGCTCATATATCAATGCCTCCGATGGGCCAGACCGACGAGGCACCTTCAACTAAACCCTCTTTAATTCAAGTGTTGGCAAATGATTCCCAATCACACCTTATCAACGGGCAAGGAAGTATATTCACATATTTTGGTATTATCCCCAATTCAGGGGCAAACACTAGATAGTTTCGAGCAAGAGATCAGGTACTTGCACTAAGCAGATAATCAGATTTACGGGTGATGGAGGTGCACAAAGCGGGTGCGGGGGGCTCTGGGTAATACGCCACCAACTGCCAGAGCTTGCTCTGAACAGGCACTAAGTGTGAAGGTTAAGATGGGGATGTGTCAAAAAATGTAGCAGGCGCTCCTCTCCAGAAAGAACATGGCATGATAACCTGTTCTGAGATGAGAGTTTGCAGCACACGCTTTTTGCTCACTGTACCCTACACAGATGGGAAATATCCATTTGCATATCAGTCTTTGTCCCGCCCACATGGGCAGTCCAGCACCGAAATGCTATGGCAATTCCTCTCTGAACAAGAGTACCACCAGCAACCCCATACACGTGTTTCAGCCTTGTTGGGACTCATCAGTGAGGTGAAGCTGTGCCTCTCTGAGCACAGTGAACAGGGAGTCCACGTCTGGTTGCCCCTAGGTAACTTAGGGTGACAATCCCCAAGTTCCTTGCAAAACTGTCAAAAAAGGTAGCAGGCGCTCCTCTCCAGAAAGAACATGGCATGATAACCTGTTCTGAGATGAGAGTTTGCAGCACACGCTTTTTGCACGCTGTACCTTTCATAGATAGGAAATATTCATTTGCATATCAGTCTTTGTCCCGCCCACATGGGCAGTCCAGCACCGAAATGCTATGGCAATTCCTCTCTGAACAAGATGCTGAATGGCAGATCAGCAGCCAAACACGCAACTGCAGTACATGATTGATTAGAATTGGAAGGGCTGACACTACTTGCAGTAACCGAGACATGGTGTGTTGAAGACCGCTCCACTGTTTTAGATGGCCTTTTGCTAGGTGATTACTCAGCCTTCTATAGAAATTGCTTAGATACGCGTGGGGGAGGGGCGTCTGTGTTCCTGTCTGATTTGTTCTGTTACTCAGACTCAAGTCTTTTCACCCGTTCAACACTTCACTCTAAAAGTAACAGCAGGCACAGCCTTTTCATCCTCTGCACCACGATCCACCATTTTTAGATCACTTTCAGTGCCTTTGTGAAGAGTTGCAGTTACTCTCTAACAAAGATATTTTACTTGGTGATTTTAATGTACATTTGGATGATAAAGATGCATTTCTTGCACAAGCTTCCATGGACCTTTTAAATATACTGGGCATTAGTCATAAGTCTTCTGGAGCTACGCAGCAGGATTTTACGATAACCCTGGGATCTTGGTCTGATCATTCTTTGATCTCACTTGGCTATAAAATTGGAGAAAAAAAAACAATGAGCACTTCTCAATCCAAAATTAAGAGTTCATCACGTAATCTGAGTCAGATACATGCTGACACCCTATGTATACTCTGTTCACTTCTTTCCCTCGGTGGGACCTATCAGTACCACCAGCTATGTTATTTACCTATTTCTACCGTAAGGTGTTATGGTGCCTTAACCTGTTGGCCCCACTTACGTTAAAGTATCTAAAGCCGAAAAATCATAATATTAATCATTGGTTCTCACCTGAGCTTGGGCAGCTTAAAAGAAATGGTAGACAATTGGAGAGGCGTTAGCGCCTCTGATGATAAGCTTGCCTGTAACCAGCACTGAGTAACATATCAAAATGCTATTTTGTTGGCTAAGAAAACCAACTTTACCCGGCGTATATCGGCAGGGTCATCTGAAAGTGTAGAGCTGTTCAAAATCTACCAGGAGCTTGTTGCAACACATGATGATTCCAGCAACATAGTTCCCACTCAAGCTCCATGTGACGAGTTATCATTATATTGTGCAACGAAAATTGGAAACCTTCATGAGATCATTAAGGCTGACCCAAGATGGCATGCTAGTCCCCCAGAGCTTCTATTTCAGGGCCAAATGGAGTTCAAGTCTTGTTGATTTGCTGCCGAATTCAGACAAAATAAACAGAGTATCTAGTATGAAAGCATCTGGGTCCTCATTGCAGCCACTACCCGCACGATTTCTTAAAGAGCACCTTTTATCATTGGCCCTTGATATGGCAACCATTGTCAATGCCTCCCTGCTCTGCTGAAAGAAGCACAAATCACTCCCCTGCTGAAAAAGGCTCACCCAGGTTTTAATAATCTTGCCAATTTTAGGCTTATTTCAATTGTGCCTTTTATGAGCAAAATTATGGAATGTGAAGTAACCGGCCAACTTTCAAAATATCTGGAACTTAAACATCTGTTGGAAGACCTCCAATCAGGTTTTTGCACTTCACATAGTAATGCAACTACAGTCATGCTTATGTGAGAAAAGCTGCTCCACTTAATGGACAAGCACCACACAGCAGCACTTATCCTTTTAGACTTGATGGCAGCGTTTGACACCATAGAACACAGTATCCTATTAAAAAGCCTCCATGGATGTAACTGGGCCAGCACTAGAATGGTTGAAATCCTATCTTATAGATAGGTTGCAGAGGGTACAAGTAGGGAGCTTTATTTCATCAAGCACTCGACTGTCTTGCAGAGTACTGCAAGGCTCTGCCTTGTCCTCTCTTCTTTTGAACGTGTGCATGTAACCTTTGGTCCAAATGAGAAGATGGGTCTTGTGTGCCAGCTTTATGCTGATGATATCCAACGTTTGGTCAATCTTCACAAACCGCTGACGATGGTAGAACGGCGGGAGAGTGCCTGGCTGAAGGTCCACGCTGGATGCAGGATAACAACCTACGCCTCAATGGGAATAAGACAGAATCAGCTGTGAGCCATCTTTGAACATATCAGTTTCAAAGTTTTTAAATCAACAAAACAAAATGATTTAAAAAAATACTTTGTCTTAGTATGAATATAAGATGTTTTCACTTTTATTGTGTGAATATTTGTATTGTATCAAATGGAATGACATGAAATGATTGTATGATTGTTTTCTTTTTGCAAAGGTTATTTTGTGAACCATATGCAAATAAATAAATAATATAAGCCCGAAATAGTCCTGTTTGGCCTTTCAGCGGAGTCCCCTCTACCATTTGTCTGGCTGTCCTGTTGATAGAAAAGCACAAAAAGGGTAGTACTGCTACTAGGAAAGGCTCAACCGAATTTTGTCATTGAATGTAGCAAAACGTTTTGGTTATATCAGGGAACCTCTACCAATTTTACAAATGGAATATATCCCAACGTTAGTAGCCCATGAAATTGTCCAGGAAGAAACAACACATACACATAAGGGGCTGTAGATGTAAATTCATTGTATTAAGACAAAATACAGTTTTTTTGTAACCACTTGCATATAAAACAGAATACAAAAATACAGACAAAAGCATATATTGGTGTCTCAAACAGAACAACATGAAACATATTATGATTTGTGAATTAGTGTGGTTTGAAGGAAGATCAAAAACACAGCATAAAACTTAAACCTGAACGTTTTGAGGAAAATCAAAATACAGAGCATGAAACATGAAAGAAACACTTATATCATTTGAGTGTGATATGATATGATATGATATGGTATTTGTAACGCGCCTATACACAGGTGTTTCATATGTGAATGAACACATAGGAAAATCTATTAAAAAACCTATGTTTGTTAGAAAATGCCCACGCACAAAGTGTCTGGTGCATGAACTATTCTACCTTGCATCCTTCATTGAAAGTTTTTCAGATGCCTAGGTAGTTCCAGCAGTCTTGGATCTGCCTATTCTAGTAAATTCTACCGGGAAAAGTTATCCTGATAGCCATATGGCTGTCCTGTGGATTCAGCAAGGAATTTGGGTATTTTGTTTGATAGTCAGTTGGCTTTCTCTAAACAAGTGGACGCGGTAGCTAAAAGCGCACATTTCCACTTATATTCCCTTGTTAGGTGTAGCAGCTTACTAATGCTGGAACATTTAAAAACTCTAATTCAAGGAATAGTGCTATCCAGAGTACAATACTGCCTAGCGGTCTACATTGGCTTACCCAAGAAACTATTGCTTAGACTTCAGGCTGTGCAAAATCGCACCATTTCTCTGCTGCACGTACGTCCCTGAACTGGTTACCATTGGAGAAAAAAATTCCAATGCAAGCCCTTACCCTAATTCGGAAAATTCTCAATGGGCAAGGACCATGGTATCTTTCCTCTGTGGCTCAGCGTTATGTGCCCGCTCCCTCAGATCCAGTACAAAGGAGCTATTAGTGGGGAGCAGGCGCAATACAGCTCGCTACGGAAACAGAATGTTGGGTTCCCTTGCATGCAAACTATGGAACAAATTACCAGCATATATCAAAACAGTGTGTCATTAATTACTTTTAAATATAGGACTAAACAGAATTCCCTTGCCTCAGGTATCCACTTGACTTTAATGCTAGACTCAACAAAAAAAGACAACGTCTCAGACCTGTTTTATGTGTCCTACTACCTGCTTGATGAATTTGTAGCATCATAAGTATATGTAATGAGTTCTAGGTGTTTTTAGGTGCTTCTATGTTTTGTCTGTTTTGTTTTATTTTAGGACCTTGACACTGGTTTGCCAGCAATAGGTTTTTGCTCTTAATAAATATTTTACTAACTACTTAAATCTTAAATCAATCATTTATTTATTCATAATGAAGGTCAACTAATTTAGTGCTCGAGGGACCTTTGATTGCACTAATAGAGGCGTCATATACATCCATCTCATGCATGGACACTAATTTGTTGTTGAGCACTATCTAGCCAAAGTGGGCGAGCACCTTTCATAATGCAAAGGAATTACTACTTCCAGAATTTAATTCCTCATTGTGTCAGTTTGTGTCAATTTGTATTCAATATATGATAGGTGGGTTTGCTGAAACACTCTAGACTGCTTTGATCTCAGACCCAATTCTGATGTGATTGTGTGGGAGGTTTCCAGGTTAGCCAATGGTCAATAATGATTCCAAGATTAGGATACTGAGTGAGATATTCTATTTTCGTATAATGAATACACCAATTGTGACTAGGAGGTTTCTTTAAATTAAAAACCATGATCTTTGTTAAAATTGATTGTTAAACCATGTACATTACAGTATATGCAGAATGCATTTAGCATCAGCTGTAAGCCAGACGGGTTGGGGGGTCATCTTAATTCTCCATCCATTGCACTTTCCAGCTTTCTGATCGGGGAGGTGAGGCATACAGTGAATTGAGAATACTTGATGTGTCCGTGAAATCTAAATTAAATAAAAGTGGGGGTCAGGAAAGCAACCCTGTTTAAGACCGTTTAGGGTTTCTATTGGGAAAGGTGGCCTTTTGTGTCGAGCCGGACAGCAACAGAAGTGTCATTTAGCATCTCGGCCCATTTCTCATTCAGTTTAGCTTTTTTTGTGGTTCCTTATCTAATGTTTGTACTCAGTTTTCGTGGCACATTATGCTGGTGTCATATTTCTTTCTCACTTATTGGGTCTCAGTATAAGTTTACTGGTCCGGTAACAATGGTACTGGTAAGCTTGCTGGTACCATTGTTACCGGACCGGCAAACTACGAGTTCTGCTTGCGGGTGCCTTCCCGCCTGCAAGGTCTGACCTGTCGGGCGTACCGGCACCCGCGAGCAGAACATGTCAGATGCACCAGCACCATTCTGAATGGTGCCAGTGCATCCAACCTCCCCATTCCCATTGAGCCCTATAGGTATCAATGGGAATGGGAGCATTTCATTCCGGGCCCTGCAAATGGGCAATTACTGGGACCGGCAGGGCCGTAATGACCTGGTAGTTGCCCATTCGTGGGCGCCGGAAGATTTTGCAAGTTTGGCGGCAGCCTGCCGGTTTTACCGGCAAGGCTACTGCCAAACTTGTAATGGGGCCCATTGTCATGTACTACCAATCTCAGATCCATTTTGCAGAATTGTTTTGACGTTCTTAATTGCTGAGTCTGGTGTATTTGGAGCAGACTGATCTGGGGCATAAACCACAGTGGAGTATCAGTTACGATTTGTAGCCTCTTTAGTTCCAGCTCATAATTAAAAATAAGGCCAAGCAGATTCTGGGTAAAATTAAACTGAGATATCCCAACATCCCCATGGTTCAGATTTAGCGCCTCTGCACTAATGTGACTTAGATTTGCCGGATTCCACTTGATGCCATTTCATTTGCTGTTCGTAGCTAAGACGCCTACGTGGTCGTATACAGTAGTACTCATAGCGAGAGTCCTCCAATTTATTAGGAAAGGATTATGATCACTTTCCTCACATGTGATTATCCTCATCTTATCAACGTGATGGAATTCATTAACGGCCACAAAAGCGTAGTCTATGATGCTAACCGAGTTGTTAGCGTCCCTAGAATATTATCCTGCACTATCACCAATAGAGCGGCCATTTAGCAGGCACACATTTTAGTTTATTTCCCCATACAACTCCTTCACGATTGCTCTTATTCTGCTTTAGCTCTGCAATGGGTACATCCCATACACCCCCGATGGTATCACAGACCTCAGTATCGACTCTAGAGCCCGGACATTTCACATTAAAATCACTAGCAATGTCATGGATTCATAATTATATAAATCAGATGTAATAATCAGATTTAAAAGATCCCCTGTGTGTGTGTTTTCCCGGGGGACTGAATGATAAATGTTAATCATTCGTAATTGAGTGCGACCGTCCATGAACTGTATACTATCTATCCTCTCCCAGCATGGGGTGGAACATCCGATTTTCAGGGAGCTGCATCTTAGGTTTTGTGTATTTGCTACTCCGCTGCATAGGACTGCTGATAGCCATGTCCTCTGTCCCGAAAGAGATAGGAAGGCCATAATGGCAAACTTGTGTGCTCTAGCACCTTGAAGCATCTCATGTGCTAGATGGTATTACCAATAACGATCTCGGACCCAAATAACCAGACATACTCAAAGAATATGGCAAAGTACTGCCTTATTATTAGCAAGTAGGGCAACCTGGTGAACAAAAAGGTGTAGTCCACACTCTCACACTCAAACTTTATTATCCAAAGGTTTTCTACCTCAATGTACATCAGCTACGACATCATCCTACGTGGCAAACTGTAAAACATATTGAGGGGAGGGATTTGTTAAGGGAATATATATACCTATATATCATGTGCATATTAGTCATTTTATTGGAGGCCACTTATCTAGTGGGCACGCTTCGAACCACCTATAAATACGTATAATACTAATTACAGCAGAATAATGGCAGCGGGTTGGTCTTTGCAACATTGTATAGCATGTTGCTACAGAGACTCTGTGATTGATTGGCATGCTTCCTGAACCTTGGACTTTCAGCTCATTGGCAGCACATAGACAAAATTAACCCAGCTGCTGAGAGTAATGTTAGACTACTCTCCACTTTCCCAATTAGTCCATCATCATCTCTGATCTGTCCGTTCCTAAGCTAAGGATTCTCCTTTGTAGTTGACCTTGTAGCCTGTACTCTGTTCTGGAACTTTTAAGAGAGTACAGGTACACCATTATCTTCATCTGGAACTTAATGAATAGCCCTTGTTTTCAACTTCTGAATCAGTGTGAGGAGGCCAAAAATGTGTCAATTTCAAGACTTGCTCACGCCACCTGGTATAGGCTTTTCACATTTTTAATTGTCCAATAATTGGCTCTTGCAGATGTTTTCCTCTTTACTTAATCTAAGAGAAATATGTCTTATGTACATGGCTTATCCCTTTGACTCCCCTTGTGCCTTGCAATTATTCCTTGAAGTAGCATCCTTGATCCCAGGCCAATAGACTCCTCTTTATTCCTCACACAAAGCTGTTTTTCCAGCGTCTCCTGACTCTGCAGCCCTGGCATGTCTCTGAGGTAGCTTGACTGGTTTCAATACGAGTTTGGTGTCCATCTTTCCATCATGGTCGCTCTAGCCACATTATGTTTTGTTCTGCAGCAAGCTTCTCTATTTCTCAACTACCTTGCTATTCTGCGTATATACATTTATTAGTCAGCAGGTTACTTTATCTTCTTTGCATATAGGATTTCTTCATATTCATGTTTCTCCTGTTACTTCAATTAGATCGTTATTCTTTAAGTATTTGCATATCGTTTCGGTACATCTCAGTATCTTGCCTTCATGACATCACTTTGCCCTCTTCAGATTTCAGTCATAGCTCTATGATGTCCAATGGTGTGTGCCAACATCCTTCCACCCTTTCAGTACGAAGGTACATTCAATATGGTTGTCCTAGTGCATATCGTCTCTCATACAGTTGATGTGGTGTTGGGATTATACCTGGTGTCCCACATAGGGCTCTTCTCCTGCTATTCCAGTATGATGGAGGTTAGGGGGCCATAGCAATGGTTGACATGTCCATCTGCTCCTTTACACTTGTATTTCACAGGAAAGACAACCTAACGTTGGTGGAGATCGGGTAGATTGGTGGAAAGCAGTGACACTTGAGATGCAGGAGCCAGTGCTGTGCAAAGAAACATTTCTCTGTTTATTATTCGGTCAAAACCAGGTAAAAAATGATTTCTGCGTCGTTTTGCATGTGCAGTAACATGCAGTGTTAACTACATGCTCCAAAGGCTTGCCTCTCTTTGTAAAACAGTTAAAACAGATTTCTGGAGCTTTCCTCCACCACATGTTGTCACAGCATTTTGCTCGTAGGTTCTGTATTGTAATTACAAAAAACGTATATCACCATAGTTCAGTTTTAGTACTGCTTCTCTTGACATGATTTCGGTGCCAAATCAGGACTTGCAGGGCCTGAGCTTAAATAAGCCATGCTATGCAATTGCCTAGGGAGAACCAGTATAGGTGCACTATTATGGCCTTAAGGAAATATGCCACCAATCTTCGATATGCGTGTCACCATCAAAATGGCAATTCCCTGGGGCAGCCAGTATTTTTGCACTGCCTTGAGGGCTAGGGTCAATTACCAATGACATGTCCATCTACGTTAAAGGCCTTTTCTATTTTTTTTTTTAAACTGTATTGAAAAGTCACTTGACTCCAAAGAGACAAGTTAACAAAAAAAGATGGACATTGCGAGGGACATAATTTCACCGAAATGCCAGGGGTAGCAGAAATGACACCACATGACCATTGACCCCCTGATGACATCACAGTAAGTGATGTCATTTGACCCCACTCCCAAGTGTCATCACAGGAAGGGATGTCAAACGGCCTTCAGATTCTTCAGATGCGTCTATCACCTGTGTTTCCAGGGGATCACCTTTCAGCCAGATATAAGAACTGAGGCACAGAGCGAGGCGTGATTTGTCCGCGATCACACATTTGGGGAATGTCATTTCCATATTCAACGTGGGGTCTATATGCAAAACGTACGTAATGCAGTATTTGTAACAGGGTAATAGAAATCTCAAACGCAGGCTACAGCTAGTGTATGAAACATCAATATATCAATGGACACAGAAGTACTCATCTGTGGCATTACTGTGTTAAACAAGCCAAAAATGCTCTGACCTGGGGAAGCCTGTGCTGCTTTTTACACAGGAGCAAAATGCTGCGTGAGCAAGGCCTAAACTAATGACTAGGATTTAGTATCAGCAAAACAAAATTCCCTGGTTGTATCTATGAGTCATCTACCAGTACGATAGAAGAAACCTATTAAACTGGTATGCGTGCACACAGTGGAGTGCACCTGATAATGTTGTCTTTCCTGGAGTATAATACCTGAGAAAGGTTCTTTCAATATACCCAAGACCCCCCACATTTTTTATTATCTAAGCATAATACTGGATGCCAGAGGACTGAAAAAGCCCCCGCCATTTAATGTAATGTCATTGCTGGAAGGAAACTCTCCTGGAGACTTGCACCAGGTTAGGTAGTTCATAGAATTGTTTAATAATCACAATTAAACAACTGCCTTTTAATAGGGTCAAATTATTATTTCATCATAATTGCCCATTTGCCCTTTATGATGACACGTGTTTCGGCTATTAAGCCTTTCTCAAATCAGGGCAGGTATGGTGCCAAATATTAATCTGTACTTATTAAACAATTCTATGAACTACCTAATCTGGCGCAAGTCTCTGGGAGAGTTTCTTTCTATCACTTGTGCACAGTAGGGAAGACATTGCTTTCCTCCCATCCTCTCCAGGGAGACGTGACAACAACCTCTTAATGTGATGCACAGATTGCATTAACAATAGTATAAAGGTTGTATATTTTGAGTCGCTAGCAGAAGACTTGTTTTAGAGAACGCACTTTTTTCTTGACTAATATCATTGCTGCACACATAAATCAGTGGCACCACACAGTTGTTTTAAGCTGAAAACACCCACAAGTTGCTTCTACCCCAGGGACTCATTGGCAGACTTCAAGGTGCGCACTGCTCACTACCCCTTTGTCAGACAAAGGTGTAGCACAAAATGTGGGCGGCTCCCAGATGTGGCTGGTGAGATTTTTTTTGGAGGGTGTAAATATTTGCCGCAAGCATGCGATTGCTACCTAGCGTAGAGAGCGAGCCCGAACTAACGAAAATGGGTTTGGAGGTTGGGGGGATTCTACCCCCTCCCCAGAGGAAATGTTTTTAATAATGGGTTAAAATGGTGCATTACACAGCACACTTTCTGTGAAAATGTGGGTAAAAGGCCAACAATCGGATTTGTAGCGTGCAGGGTAAATCATGAAAAAAGTACATTCGATGCAAGTCACCAAAAGTGCACAGGGCATTTTCAAATGCATTATCATGCAGGTCCCTGCAATATATGCCAGTATAAATCACATTTTCATGCTGGCTGTGCCCATACAGTTCTATACTGGCTCTACCAACATATGCTAGTATTCCCACATAAAACCATACTCATGTTTTCTTTAAGATGTTCTTTTATTATATCATCACTGGCACTGGGCACAAAACTGGCTTTGGCAATACAGGCCGGCACTCTTATGTAAGAACATTTAAAAGTGACATGTCACAATATGAAAACTTGTCCAAACTGGTTCCATTGTAAGCCAGTCTAGACCCATAAAAACAGTTGCTTGATTCACCATAGATGCTCAGTTAATAAAAAGTCATCCTACAGTAAAAAATATACAAGCCACTACACCAAAACATCAGTCTAGCGAGGTAACACTACTTATCATGCTTGCTTCGTTAAAGATGCAGAGTAATACATGTCATGCCACAGTAAGCAATGGCTAGAATGACTTCACCAACATGCCTGTCTAGCCAGGTAATGACACTCATGAACTTGGCTTTGCCCTAAAATACCAGTAAAGCATGCAAAGTCAATAAAGGGTGTGCTAAAAATGCTCTAGTGATCCTCAGTCTCCCAGGGCCTTACACACACATACACACATGCATCCCCTTTCACCCCCCGGTCACTCACCCATACATCCCTTCACACAATCATTCACACTGCATTGACCACTCAGGTACATACCCACCCACAACATTCAAAAGCACACTACCGCATTCATACTCATTCACCCACCAGTCACTCACTCTCCATTGCATTCTCTACACAGGCACCGACCCACCCAGAACATTCAAAACACACCATCACATGCATACTCATTCACCCACCAGCCACTCACTCACACCTTATCTTACATCCACTCATTGCATTCTCTACCCTGGCACACACCCACCCACCCACCCAGAACTTTCAAAAACACATCATCACATTCATACTCATTCACCCACCAGTGACTCACACCTTCTCTTACATCCACTCAGTGCATTCTCTACACAGGGACACAGCCATGCACAACATTTAGAAACACACCATCACCTTCTACTCCTTCACCCACCAGTCAGTCACTCACACCTTCTCTTACATCCACTCATTGCCTTCTCTACACAGGTACACACCCACCCTCCCAGAACATTCAAAAACACACCATCACATGAATGCACTCTTACTTACTTACAGATAACTGGAATGGATGACCTGCCACAGAATAAATTAAGCCTGACTGTGGATGGCTGAGTAGTGAGATCATAGAGAGCAGGGGCATCGCTAAGGGTTTCTGGGGGAGTTATAGCCCCGGGTCTTTTGATTGTAGCCCTGGATAGAAGCTCAGTGGCTACAAACGAAAGACTAGATAGCCCAGAGTCCTGACAGTCCTGACATTAGCGTAGACCCGGATCTTTCCAGGCCTAGCAATACCCCTGCTAGAGAGTGGACTGGTTAGATGAATCAAGTACATTGTTCACACAGGATAGGAAGGAAAAACAACATGGCACCTAGGGAAAAACCTAGAAATAAGAATCTATAAACCAAACTGTGCTAGGGTCACGACAACACAAAATAGTGAATCCCTGTTGGCATTGTCTGAACCCCCACCCCTTTGTTATCAATTTATTTCTCTATGCCTTTGAAGTCCTTGTTCTCCCATGAGACACCCCACTCTAAAACTGAAAGTTCCAAAAGGATGGCCAGCAAAATACATTTTAAACCCTAGCCTTAATCAGTCCTCAGACAGGTGGCTTCCCTTGTCTATGACATACACATTCCGAGGTTTAGCTGAAATCAACATTTCTGGGGACCTCTCACCACTGGAAATTGTTCAGAAGCTGAGTTGACACTTGAAGAGTCACTAGAACTGCTTATCCTTGACGCCAAGCTGGAAGAAGAAGAACTGCTGCTGCATTTGTTTTGACCCGATCTAAAAGCTGTCGAGTTCATCAAGGACTGATCCGAGAGAAGACCTGGTTAGGCGCCCTCTTCCTGTGCTCCAAGGGACCATCGAGCACCGCTAACCTTCGCCGAAGCTCCCTGGAGGTCAGACCCTCGAAAGGCTGCCGACCGGAGACGGGGACCGCCGAGGAGAATGAAGTAAAGTACCCAGACATCGACGCCGTTGAAGTCCATTGCCGTCGACCAGGGTTCGGAGTATCGCCATAACCGCTGGAGGCCTGTCGAAACTGGGTTGCCCAGAAGAGGGGACCGCTTGAAGCCGTGCCGCCGACGACCGGAGCCGCACGTTCCTTTGCCTAAGACTTTTGATTCACGGATGCGCTCATCCGCACCGCCGCTCGCCTTATCCCACCGGAGAAGGCCAGGCCGTCGACGCGCGGAGGAGCATCCGCTGGTGGGTTTCCCACCACCCAAAGACCACAAAGACTTCGATGACTCAATGCCGTTGTTGGGCCACAGTTCTTCAGAAACTCTTTGCGGTCCTGAACTATCAAACACTGAGGTGCCCCGCACACCTCATCCTCGCAGGACATCGCTGACGAGCACCGCCTGGATCGATGCCATGTTCTTCGCACCATCAAACTGTTCATTGATGCCATCAACGCCAAGTTCACCTTCTTCGATGCCTCTTGACGATCTGTGGCTCCTGCTTTAAAGGGAGTAACTCAAGAAGGATCCATAGACGCCTCATCGAAGAACTCTGCTCTACCAGGTACATTGTGGGGGTAGAAACCATATAGAAGGAAATAAGACTTATAGAACAATATATGGACTGGGCTTGTGATATATCTGTAATTTACAGGTTGCCCAGGTGGGGGGATCTCCACACAGAATTGTCCCTAGTTTGTAGGGGTCAATATTCTGCCCATTCCTCTAAACCAACTGCTTTCCTCCTATAACTATTCTTGGTTACTTTTATTCCTTGATCTGTGTGACATTTGACCAGAGTATAGTTGATGCACTTTAATGATATCTGATAATAATTGTGGTACCACTTTACAACTGTATATATTTAGCATTATTGATTTTCTGAGCAAAAAGTGAGTTATTGTGATAGTGTACATAACCTTAAATATTAATTATATAAAGACTGTGTTTTAACTGATACAGTGTGTGGACATTCCTTTGTGGGGGCTTGGGGACTACACTGTACTTAAGAACCAGCCTGCATCAAAGCTAGGCCTTGATTGCTTGACCAGCGCTACCCTATAGAGAATCTTGGCTGGGGTCCTCTGTGCCTCTCCTCTGCCATATAGAGAGCAGGAGTACAGACACCCCCCTCCAGTCATTAAACTCACCCTCTCTGCTTTCATCTGGTGTCTTTTCTGTTGAACACCATTTCAGCACTTGAGATGAATGCCCCTTGTTGTCTCCTTGCTTGTGGTAGCTGGGTCCTGTGGCATTTACTTGCAGTCTGCATTCTCCTCCTCACCCTCTCTGCTGTCACCTGATGTCTTTTCCATACAACACTTACTGTGTTCTGTGTGGGTTGCTCTGAGTTATCTGTATGGGTCACTCTGAGTTCTCCTCTCCACTCCCTCTGCTTTCACCTGATGTCTTTTCTGTTGAACACCGTCTGGTCACTGCAGCTGAATGCCTCTTGTCTCCTTTATTACGCGTGGTATGAAAATGCTGGGAGCTATTTAGCTTCTGCTTCTAGCTCAGGAGCGCCTGGTTAGTTTAAAACCATCAGTTACCAGGAGCCATGTTTGACTCCCCAGGTCAGCTAGCACCATCCAAACCTACATATGTGATATTAACTCTGTATGTTTGGGAATATGAAAAAGGCGGCCTAAGGGGCGCATCTACAACAGAATGGAACATACATTTGTAGAGGAGCAGGTGGATACCTCTTCTCTAATACCCACCTCCTCACCACCATCTTACTGGAGTAGCAGATGAAGAGCTACAATTGGGAAACCATGCACAGGTTTTTGCGACAAGTCCATACCGCGTCGATTATATGAAAGACGATATGCACTCGGACAGCAATTCAGAAGATACCCTCACATTGAGACACTGGAGGGATGTTACCAAGAAGAATATCTACTGCCAAAGTGCCAGAATGCAGCTATGGGAAATATGGATGAAATATGGATGAAGTCTAAGCGAAAGTCTGACGATAACAGTATGAAGTCATAAAGAAGATATATAAACCTGAATGATGAAAATACTTAAGATTGACGATGTAACTGAAGCACTAAGAGAAACATGCATCTAAAAATGAAGTAATCTTGAAAATAAGATGAAATAACTTCAAGACGAATAACTGTAAATACGCTGTAACGCAAGGTAGAAAAAGCATATAGAAAAGCATATAGAAAAAGAATATAGAAGCTTGCTAAAATGAGTTATATATCTAACGTTTAGGATGGCCATTGGAAGAAAATGGATGACTGCCTTTGTTAAAGAATCAACCCAGTTACCTCAAAATATGAGCCTAAGATTGCACATTGATGAAGAAGCTGTTTCCATGTGCAGAATAAAGGAGTACCATGGACTGGGATCAAAGAGGCTATTTCGAGAGATGGGTGCAAGTCACACAGGGAGTACAATGTACAGACCATGTGCGCAAGGCATATCTTTGCTAGGATTAGGAGAGACAAGGACATTTGCAGTTGCCAAGTGTTGGACAACCATGAAGGCAAAAGCCTACGTGAGATGGAGTGACCAAGTCTCTAAAGACCAGAAAGGGTAATGACACCCTGTTTAATCAAATCACATAGAAGTAAATGAGAGACTGAAATGGACAAAATCGTGGTCTCCTAACATGTGATGAACAACTCAAAACAAAGACTATTTATTAGAGCTTCGAGTTAAGATAGTGGGGTGCTCGCACTCCCTTGAATGTCCTAGAACAGTGAGCAGACTATGAGGTCAACTAAAAATGATAGACTTTGGCTCAGGATTGGATCAATGACATTTGATGGACTAATTGAGAAAACAGAGAACAAGTTGACGCAGCTCGAACACCGAGGTTTCGTTTTCACTCACCTGCTGTTAGATCAGCCGAAAGTACAAGGGTTGCCAACCAATCAGAAGGACTGCCATTGGCTTTCAAATGCAATGTTGCAGTTACTAGTTTTCTGCCCTATTCTCTGCTATAATCAGTATGTGACATACGTAGAAGTAGCTCAGGGTGTGTCCTACAGAAAAGGGGCAGCCAATGAGATATTAATGCATATATAATTCTATAAGTAGACATGTTTCCCTATTCCAATCCCTCCCGGCGATAAGCTTTATGAAATACTAAGTAGGATGATGTCCTAAGTGACATGTGAAAGTTTATAATCTCTGTACAAGCAAAATGATGTGTGAATATTGAGCACCTACTTTGATAGCTGTCATATCCCTGTGCTTTCTTTCATTGAGAGTAAAGCAGTGTTTTACCATCTTCCTTTGGTCTGTCCAGTTAATTGGTCTGATATAATTACTGGTAATTCCATCTAGCACAAAGAAGATGCTTCAAGGTGCTAGAGCACACATTCATGGACTGAAATGTATTAGTTGCATCTCATGCGAAAGTTAGATTTGCGGTGCACATTGTACCAAGCCTGGTTCTAACGAAGTAGCTTTTGCCTAACGGGTAATGCCCAACACCAAGTAGCTGCTTTTAGCGCCTGCTCATCAAATCCTTGCTGCACAACTCCTTGTATGAGTTTGGCATCCCCCTAGGACACCCTGTGCGGTGTTCAGGGGACCCGTGTATCTGGTCTGTTCTCGCGACCCACCCCAAGCTCCCCTTTACTCTCATATGAGGAGGATGAGGTGGACCGGTCAGAAGGGAGGAAACATAGCAGAACTTCAATGGCAGTGCTTCCATTTGGCCCAAAGCTTCCATGAATGCGTATTCATGGCAGCTGTCTGGGGGTGGCTTGTTGTGGTTATCAGCCATCATGATCAGACTTCCTTCTCTCAGAGTAAGTTCTGTCCTGGACCGCCTTGGAAATTCCAACTCAGATAAGTATTTCTCCCCTCCCCCTTCATGGGGGCTTGTCAGGCGGTTGATATTCTTTCCTTTGCCCTCCTTTCACAGGTCTACCTTGCACTTTCAGGTGTCCGAGAGAGCTATGCTGCGCCATGTCCATTTCCCAGAAGATTCATATCTGGGCTTGTCGCAACTGGCTCCTCTTCCCCTGCGGTTGACTCCTCTGGCACATAGCAAGCTTTCCACGGCCTTGCCACAGTCTTCAGATCTTCTGTTTTTCCATGCTTCCCTTGTGTGTCCAGGGATCAGGACCGAACACCATTGTGTTCCTCTGGTTCTTCTTTGCACCTTGTTTCTCCTAGTCCCTTTTATAATCCTTCCCTCGGGGCTGGGTCCTGCTCCCCAACTCCCCACTGATTGCCTCTGTTTGAAGTTTGAGCTGGGGAGGCTGATTTTGTAAATCATGTAAAAGACCTTGAGCTTTGCAAGGAGAACCAGGGAAGGTTAAAGGATGGCGCAGCTATTACCACCATCTTGGTCCATAGCAACTCCTGGAAAACATTCCATAGTTTCCGTGTCCTCAGTTGTTCGTTCATCCCGCTGCTGTTCTGGGTTTTGAATGCTGTCTTGTGGAGAAGTCTCTGCATCTTGCAGGTAACAGGCGCTTGCATCTTGATTGACCGCTATGAACTTGCAAAGTGGCCTGAGCCGTGTCTGCATAAGAGTACTTTTGCGGTACTCTCTCGCCTGCCTCCCTTGCTCTCTCATTGTAATAGGGGCTTTATAGGACCTGTAGTCTTCTACTTTTTCCAAAAGTATTGATGCCTCTTTGTGGGGATTTCTGTGTTCCTTGCAAGATAGCAGACTCACAGCATCCCACTTCAACCTCCCGCAGAGAGGTACATTAGGCAGCAGCAGGCCCACCCTCATCCAAGATGGTCCCCTGCCACGCCAAGTCAAGATGGGGAGTACGGAGAACTCACGGCATCACTCATTACAGACATCTCCACAGTACTGCATTTCACAGAATGCACTTCACATAAGTCAGTGTGGAAGCCTCCATAATGCACTCTCCATTGCTAAGTAAATATGCCCTTCCCTTTTTTATGTATATTTTGATTGAGTTTGTTTAAAGTGAACATCCCCTAATAGTGTTATTAAATACAGGCTGTATTCATATTATCTATCAGACCATGTTACAAATATATTGCTTAGCTAAGGAAATTTCCCATAATCCTCTTGTCTCAGAATATAGTACTGTGAACTGCTTTCTACATACAACAGCTTGTAGCAATCCAACCCTTACTTTACGCCCACCAACAAAGCCTCCTATTGGGTTGGGCCTCGTGGAGGGTGTTAGGGTGAGACCTGAGAGGCAGCAGAGCAACTGACCCAGTCAGAAAAGACTGCTTGTACTAGCCACGCCTCCCCCTGCCTTTCCACAGAACCATACAAACTCCATGAAGCCACACTGCGCCACTAATGAGAAATATCAGTTCACTTAATCACCAACAAAAACCTGTGCATGTGACTTTACTATCATGCTTCAGCCTGTTGTCACTTCAGAGACCTTTCATGTCGTCATGTTATGTTTTGTTAAGAGGTTTTTATACTGCACCACTCTCCTACTCATAGTAGTCTAGCAACAGCGCTGCTTGTCTACAGAGTGGGTTATTGCACTCCCGCCACTGGTATCCATGGCGAAAGTATTTCCGTATGAGGTTTGCCGCAGCCAGAAACTGATTTCTGTGGTACCTCAAAATGTATTGTGACCACATGAAGAGGTGATTTCGAGCTTTTTGGCTTGCTGTGAAAGTCATCCAATCAGCGTCTCACTAATGCAGTGTTTTGTTTATGAAAGGGTCCGTTGCCTCGGCATCTCCTATTTCCTTTGAGTGCAGGAAGAAAGGGAGAAAGTGATGTGCAGAGCCACTAGATGCATGAGGCTGGCCAATTGGTGATTGGCTGTAGGCTTAATCCAGCACCTGGTTTTGGCTACACTTTGCTGTTGATCTATAATTGTAACCTCCGCAGCGGAGGAGTAGCTGAGGGTAATGCAGAATATCCTGAAGTGAGGAAGGAAACACTTTCTGACCAAGAGCATTCTGGGAGCCCTAGTCCAGACATGACCTTAAAGACTTCACCTAAACGGAAATTACGTTACCAGGCACCTCTAAGTGACCGCTTGATTATGGTAATTTGAGGGGAGTGTGGCCTGGAGGTCCATCAGAATGGAATAATGAAACAGAGGTTGGCAATCCAAGGAGAAGAGAATGATGGGGTGTATCTCGGAAGTACACTGTGTGTCCTGAAGTGTCAGAAGGCATCACTCTGGATTTCTGCCCAAGGGCATTCTGGAAGTTGCAGTCTGTGAATTAACGTAACAACTACAATACTCAGGATACACCTAAATGGGAGTGACTGAACCATGGAACTGCATGGGGATACTTGGCTCTGCTCCTGTGAAAGGGGTATTGTTTGGGGGCTCATTAGAAGAGCATGTGGAATCATGTGAACTGGCAGTTCATGTAAATGGATACAGTAGTGGTCAGGATTCTGGGGAGAAGGACAAGGTGTGGGATAACCACAGTGAAGTAGGTCTGTCCCGAAGTATAGGAAGTCAGCACATCAGTTTTTCTGACAGGTCAGCACATCAGTTTTTCTGACAGGGGAACTCTGGGAGTCATAGTCCAGAAATTATTATAGGTAGCTAACAATCCAGTGTCATGATCGCCCCCTTGATATAGTCATGTCTTCTTATCCAACAGCCAGAGCTTTGGTTCGTTTCTGGGAGTGTAAGTCACATAATTCTGTGACAAAAAGTGTAGAAGATAGTCAACTTGTTTCTGACTCCCAGCTGCACATTCAAACCCATACAACATGTATGTTGAGTAAGCAAAGGAATGTGCTTGATCCGAGCTTTGTGCTGCGGCAGACACTGTGATGTAGGAATAGTCCCAGCCTCTCAAACAGACACGTGGATAAAGGGTGAGACTCTGTGCATCCCACTAGAATGTGTTTCCTCATGCTGTCTGGGTAGACCTGGGGGTCTGTGTGATGGGGCATGGGTCCCGACCGGTGGCTGGCAGCAGAGCTCCTCAAAAAGAGTCCTGGACTAACAGCTCATGAAGCGGGGCGAGGGTATAGAGGGGACAGCATAGGCTTTCCCTGCTCACAAAACGATTCCTTGTGTTGTGGGGCAGGCACTAGAGGCAGCAGGATCATGCATTTGGAGGGTGGCAGAGGTAGTGGGCTGAGGCAGCCAGTGTCTGAAGAGGAAGCAAGCTCAGGCGGCTGGGGTTGCAGTAGAGGCAGAAGGGACACATAGTCCGGTGGTAGCAGCAGCAGGCGCAGGCAACCGCTTGGCAGTTGGCAGGCCCAGAAATCAGGCAGCAAAAAAATGCATCATGGTTGCTGAGAATGTGGCTATAATGAAGACACCCACACTCTACCTCTTTTTTGATGATAGAAATACATTATATGGGTATGGTGGCAACCCTTCTTCTATCCATCTTTGCTTGCCGTTCTTTCTAGCTCTAGGAGCTCAGATTAGTACTCCCTCCTTTTCCTCCCATTTATTGGTCCAGACTCAAACATTTCCTGCAGATAGTCCGGGGCGCCATGGGTAGATTGACACTTCTATTTGGTCCTCTTTGTAAAAGTTGTAATATCTCCTAAAACAATCACCCTTAATCTTGTACACATGCTATGCCATTGACATGAGCAACCGTCAACTTGGTACATAAACATCCCAATAAAATGTTGTTTACAAATCTTCATAGCTTTTTAGATTCTGAATAATAAGATAGTACCTTCCTTACTATTTGCACATAAATTCTATCTTATCCAACTTTCTGTTTATAGTAATGCAGCATCATTATCAATGCACTGCACATTTACTCGAAAAAAGCCAAACCTATTGACACTGTCAATATCTACATCAGAAGCACTTACTCTGGTAGGGGGCTCGCGCTCTCTTCAGCAGGACCTAACAAGTAGAACTGTGGTGCCTTTTTGTGTTTTTATTAGACATTCCCCCGTTCTCTACATTTGCATTTTATTTTCTTGAAGGGTTACACTGCACACAGACCAGAAGCTCTGCACTCAATAATCCCGTGTTTGTGGTTGTTGTCATGGGTCAGAATATATCTTTGAAGCAAATTACCGGGAAAAGGTCAGGCTTTAGGCGTCTGCGTAAGTAGCTGAAGCTTGTTTTTAGTGTGAGGTAGAACAAAAAGAGCAATTTCGTTTTGGCCAGGAGGCTAAAGTTTATGTTTATTTATGTTTAATCATTTTGTCCACTGCACATCAGAACCAGAATCAGTCATGGCATTGCCACAGTAATAATGGCAATGTTAACCTTTGCAGTGTTCACTTAATGAATCCATTGGACAGTGTGTAGACCAGAGAAGTAAGAGGCACCCATAGAATGATATAGATTGCAGATTGTGCTGTGCAATACATCAAATGCTACCAGCAGTGCATTTCCTCATCTTATTATATATCTGTCTGGGTGGTCGAAGGAAATTGGCTTCAGGACTAAAAAACGATATAGTTTATACTGTTAAGAACAACATAAATAATAATAGCTTTAGAAACCCTACCCCATGATGCTTTACCAGGTGATATGGCCTCATAAACCTTAGTTAATACTCTCTCTGCGCTCAGGCCTTTAACTGATTCTTCAGGGCCCATAACGTGTGGTACGGCCCTCGGACTGGGTCTATAAAGCTTATTAGAACCTGGGTCTGGCTCCACAGCCAATCAGGTTGCTCTGATCCCAGGCTGAATCCCACGACCCATTCCCGCATACCAAGCAACCTGTAGGCTGCTTAGACCTGCCTCGCCATTTTCAGCCTGCTCCCGCTCCTTCCTCCTCCCTCTCCCCCCCCCCCCCCCGTCTCGGCCCCTCACCACCCCACTAACCTGACACCACCACCAGATTATGGCACCCCGCCTTCCATCTCCCCAGCAGCCCTCTTAGGTCATTATTTTCTTTGAATAAACGGGACGCTCCTGTTCAGTAAAACAAAATACATTGCTGTCAGCACCACGGGTTTCAAGACAGAAAACTCGGGGTGCTAATGGCAATAAAATCTGACCTGGCTTTTACAAGGGTATTCTTAGGCAACCTGACTGGCAAGGGCAAAAGTGGGGCGGGAGATCATACCGTCTTACATTGACCACAACCTGACATGCTGCTAAGAAGCCATAAGGGAACCGGATTTAGAGTATCCTAGAATTAAACCAACATGCATGTTGCTATTGCCAAAAAACGACCCACACACAGAGTCACTGGGAAATATATGGTCACAAGACTTGCATGTTAAAGTGTAGATTTCTTGGGCCATGATACCTGATGTTTCTATTTGCGGAAGGCTCAGAGAAATGCAATGTAAACTACTACACAGGGCCTATCTGACCCCACTCAAAGGTTAGTGGGCAGGCTGGGGCATGGTACCCCATTAAGCTCACCCAACAATGTGGCTATTGGGGGAAGGTATCCACCTGTTAAATCCATTGAAAAATCAGCGGCTCATACGCTGCGTATTGCAGTTATTAGGGACAGTTTGGGAACATGGAAGTGCGAGAGGGGTCCATCGGTACTTAGGTGACGCAGGCAACTGGCTCAAATAGCAATAGCTGAATGGCAAAGTTTATTAAAAAGGTTGTTGCCAAATCAAAAATTCAACCGATGATAAACTACTGTGAAATTCAGTGGATAAATCTGGATTAAGGTACAAGGTATGGTATAAAAATCTGAAAATGAGCCAATGACATGAAGAAAGAGAGATGTGTGAAATCAGAATGCCTTGGGGGGACTGATTAGAGGGAATTGTTTCTGTGTTGCACACATTGAAGGTGAAATGCCGAAGATGTGTAATGCTGAACTTTATACGATAGTGTAATAGAGCGGATGGCACAGAGTAGGCTCACATAATGAGCCGAATTCACTAAGAGCGGGAAATCGAATGTAATATGTACAACTTGGTAGAGTTCTTACCCATCGTTTTAGACAGTGTTTCTAGTTATGTTAACTTCATAAAACTGGAATGGATATTTGATGCCTGTGTCATAAGTTTGGAACTCAAACAGACTTGGTGCTATTAGGTAGTACAAGACCTGTACAACTGTTTATACGTGTTTAATAAATACTCTCTGCTTCCATAATGAAAGGCCATAAATCAACTATTCCTCTCTAGCCCCCCCCCCCTTTTCCAGGACGATCAAATGCAAATAATAGCGGGGATAGAGGGCAACCCTATGGGCTTTGCTTTCCACTGAAAAGTGAATCTTCTCCTGGATTTGAGTTCTCTGTAGAGCAAGTTTGCCAGATTTGCAAAGCACTCACCTAGTCCCAGTTGTTCCACTTCACACCACAGATAATCCCAATTGAGAGGCCTGCATGAGAAGGTCTGGCGATAACGATTGCCACTAGCGCGTCCCCATGATTCACGTCGGGTGTGCCAGACTAAACCGCAAATATCTTAGCAAGCTACTTTCTGCTGTTCTGCCTTATTTTGAACCAGCTGAACCAATATTCCCATTTCTTCAAGTAATTTATTAGCCAAGATTGATACAAATATTTTCTTCTATGCGTTAATTAGTGAAACGGTAGGAAGCAGCCACAACTTATATTATGCTAATCAGCTTTTGTTATCAAAATAATCATGGCAAGATTGATGCTGGTTAATAGCTCTTTTGGAAAGGTCCCATAAGCAGCGTCTACAAAAGGGAATGGAGTTTATTTACATCTGCCAAACAGCCATCAGGACCTGGAACTTTACACTGAACTTGGAAGCAACCCCTGCTCAAGACTTTTTGGGATAATATTTCAATTTCCATTATACACATCTCTTGCACCATATTCTCCACACACCCTTTCCTGAAATCAGTAAAGGTAGTACTGGAAAGGGCCGTACATTTTGAATACTGCTCCTTATCATAGTTGTAAAATGTACAATTAATTTTCCAGATTTCAGTTATTACTTTGCCTACCACTGTGCATGTGAGGTAAAACATTTGTGATGTTACAGTAGATGTTTATGACAATTTTTAATGATATTGTTATGTGGACCCAGGGATCGAACCTGTCTTGGTCTGTATCGTCTTGTTTCCAAGGCGAGCATGTTGCCCCTGAGCTATCCACCCGAGACAAATGCTTGCAGTGTCACATCCTAGAGAGGTCACCAACAGGCTTTCCGTAACTTTCTTTTAATAACCAGGATTAACACGTGTTCCCATAATGTAGGTTTCCCTGCTGTATTGTATTATTTACAGCTGTGTTTTAAAATTGATTACTCCATTTCATGACAGTACCAGCCTTACGTGTGATCTAACCCCCTTACTATTCCCCTAAATGCATCCTAACTTCTGAGGTAGCCCTACATTAATTTAGCGTCAGTAATGTTCTCTAATGTTTCTTCTTATTGAAGAAACCCCTAATGGAATCCTACATAACCTCACATTTATTGTCTCACACTGACTGATATGACATATAATCCAATACCAAAATGTTTTATTTAAGTATCATAGAGTTTCCATTAGCGGGCGTTTACTGGGCTTACTGTGGTTGGGAAACCACATCTCCCATCAGGACAGGTCATCTCTGCGGACAAAAACATTATAAGGCCATGACTGTAGCAAAATAGACAAATAAAAGCAGATTTTTGGTAGCCAGCGTTCACACAGCCTGGAGTCAGCTCTTAATCTGTTCCACCTCCTTGCCTACGTACAAACCCTGGTCACTCATTGTTTCACATTTTCCAGCCTGGTCCAGGGCTGTGGTGGGCTTTTTCAAACATGTGTGTTTTCATTAAGTATTGCAGATGTTCTAATTCCACGGATCCCCTGCCTTCCCTTGCCTTTAGGGTCCTCGCTGGGATTAGTAAACTGTATTTCCTATCGATGTAGCGGAAACATCATGGGGCCATCGCTGTAGCATGACAGGTCAAAGAAGGTGGCTTGTGGGCGCGCAGCACCTGCGATCTGTTGTTTCTAGGGCCAGTTTGCACTTTGGAGGGCTTAGAGGCATGGCATGTTAAAGCTGCAACACTTGGCTTTGGAAGGTTTCGTTTTCCCTCTTTTCTCTGCTGTTTTTTTTTTAAATAATTTTTTATTAAGTGCCACAGTTCAAAGAACTTTTCACATTTTGTCTTTATATACAGCACTTACAAACATTATTATACCATAATAACATATCATTTTTAAAACAAATATGAGAGAAAAGAACAGGGAATAAAACATTCATTATAATATTCCCCCAGGTAAAATCATATCATAATATCTAAACAATTGAATAATACATTTCCTATTGGCTATTCTGGTTGTGCTTTCTAATTGTCCCTTCAGTTTAACCCACATTTTATATAGGGCCATGTTTCTAGGGCTATTTCCCCCTAGCAAGCAGAGGGTCCAAAAGGGATCAGATTTGATCATGTTTGCATCGTGTGAGAATTCTCCCAGAGAAAGGAAAGTTCCAGTGGCAAAGGAGTGATTTCAGAAATCAGCCACGGCTGGACCAAGGGTGTCGATGTGGTGCTTGATAGTTCTGGATGAGCAGGGGAGAACCTACTTTCATAGATCGCACATGTCTCGAAACATCATCAGGGGTGAACAGGGGAAAGGAGGAGAAAGGAGGAGGAGGGACAGCCTCAGACAGACAATGAGTGGTAGAGGAGGAGGAAGAGGAGGTAGATGAAGAGAGGGTGGACAGCATGTCCTGAGTTTCAGTAGTGAAATGAGAGGCCAAGGCCGTGCAGAGGGCCTGGGAGGGAAAAGGAAAGGTAGAGAATGCAGGAGGTTTGGATGTTGGCTCTCTTCTTAGAGAGAATAGAGAGTCTGTATTGCCTTTGGAGCAGGCTGCAGGCCAGTTTGTCAGGGGGTGCACCCGAGGCCCTACACTTCCTCTCCACCACCCTACACTTGCTTTTAAGGGCGGCGAGCTCGGAATCGTATCAAGAGGTGCACTTGGATTTGGGCTTCAAGCAGATCCTCATGACAGGGGTAAGGACATCCAGAGTGTTAGAGATGGAGAGATGAATGTTAGAGAGGGCTGTGTCAGGGTGTGAGCCAACCAAAGGGGCAGGAGGAGGAGAGAAAGTACCAGCAAAAGCCTCAAATGACACACGCTTCATGGGTCGGATGACAGAGAAGGTAGGTGGCAGTGCTGGAGTCGGCTTGACCTGGGGGGAAGAGAGAGGGAGGTGGGAAGAAAGGAGAAAGTGATCACTCCAAGAGAGAGGAGTGGTGAGAGGGTTAGAGAAGGAGAAGTCTGAGGAGATCAGAACATCCATGGTGTGCCCTGCAGAGTGAGTCGGGCTGTGAAAACAAAGTTAAAATATCGAGGCTGAGTACCCCTAAAGGAAATACACCGAACACAGGTTACAAAGGAACATACAAAGATCTTTAATTTATACTGAACAGTTACAAAGGACAAAACAATCAGATAGCTATCGGCCCTCAGTACAACACAGCAAACTCCAGCATGGTTCGGTGTGCTCAGCGAGTGGGGCCGTACATTAGAATTAGTCGCACTTTTATACCGTTTGCGAACATGATGTCCATCCCTACCGCGGGTTAATATTCCTCTAATACATTACTGATCTAGGGTTCATGCCGAGTTCACATATCTATATGCATAGGGTTTGCTTTTAATACATTCGCCAACAAGTCTACACGGTAACAGTGTATTTTAGGATTCCTCATAGAGTCTTCTCAAACATTAATACAATGTAGTTAAACAAGTGCTCTTAGCTCAGTATTTGGATACATTGTTCTTAACATATGCTCGCAGATTAGTTTAATTGGCACGAGTACTCCTTTACACACAGGTCAGCGGACAAGGTCTCAGTTCACGACCCCAACAAGTGGCCTGCAGGCAAGTTACATATTAGTTGTACGCAGAGGTCAAGACGACCATGTTGTATTTCGGAATGACATCATCCACCATTTTAACTCACAGGGTGACTTTGCAGATAGAACCTAAAATGGTGGATTGACCTAAAATGGTGGCTTGCATTGATTCTAAGGTCAGGACCTTGCAACACGAATTTCTTCGCAAGTGGCTTACAAGCAGCTTGGAGTAGGCCAATATACATATATTCATTGCAATAGGAGGCATGATATAATTTCCCGTTTGACAAACCCTCCTTTTGGCCTATGCCAAGTGCTAAACTACTTCTGATCTCCTTGCAAACAACTCCATGCATAATCGTCCGTGCACCCTGAATCGCTGTTAGAAATATCTATTGCCATCAGATCATTCGCTAAAATTTCTTTTAACACATATTCCTTATAGTTTTTATGTGGGGCATACACTTTATGTCCTATTGTGCGCAACATCCCCCTAGCATCGAACATATACTAGGTAAACACTGGATAAAACAACAAAGGAACAACAGAATTCCCAAAATGATCAGTAAGACCGAAAGTACCTTCCAACCCCAAGACCGCAAGAAGTCCCAGAACCAAGCGCTAAGATCCCAGTTTCCCTCGGGAACATGCACTTCTGAACTAAGGACGTGCAGATTCTGTATTGCCTTGAAGATGGTTGGGGAGGAATCTGGTACGAAAACACAGCAAGCGGATCCCACCAATTTACACACTCCACCACGTTCAGCCAAAATGACATCTAATGCCATCCGGTTCTGAAGTGCTACTAGTCTTATCGCCTTCTGTTCTAATGTCATATTATAGAGTATGTCCGTGGTCTGGTTGATGGTTCTCTCCAGTACTCTCGCTAGTCTTCTGATATCTTCGGAATTCGCTATCTGCCCCCAAAATGGCACAAATGTGTTTGCTACATCTCCCAAGACCTGTGCTGGGGTGTCACCATTCTCGTCCCGCCATGGACGAGCCTTTGAAACCTCTACTGTACTAGCTATGAACACCCCAGGTAACAGGATCCCTAAATAACAGGTTCCCTTCCAATCCCTGGGTAACCATGGAAATGCTACATTACTGCAAACAAAGTAGACAGGTTCGCCTACATACAAAGGTCTGTCTTCCCCAGTCAAATTTGCAACATTGGCACAACCTTTAAAATCTCCCATTGACTGAGTACCATTCCTCTGTATGCAGAAAGAAACTGAATCGAGGCTATGGTTAACAGTGTAAGAAGGAGCTTACTCCTAAAAGCGAGCATCCCAGGGGAGTCAGAACACGTTTCTCAAAACTATTCAAATTAGTGCCATCAAAGTTCCCCGAGATGCTATCGTTCCAACGGCCAAAGAACAGTGCTCTAAGAGAAGCATAGCAAGCAGTTGTCAAAGGTAAAGGATGAATATACCAACCTAGCACCTTATCCCTATGTTGCGGTAAATGCGAGCAGACCCAACAATTGGACCTATTAAAAATGGCATGCGTAGCATTCATGATAAGTAACAGAGTATTGTTATGATGCCGCCTTTATCTATGCTGGGAGTCCCTAGGGGACAGAGTATGCAAATGTATGAAGGGAGTAGAAACAGTGGGTACATTTTCAGTCAGTAACAAGGACTCTAAAGGATGAGTTTAATCGAGGTACCATAGGCCTAAAACAGTGACTATTAAAAAAACAAATATTATTATAAAAACACAGCAATACATTTTCGGGGCCCAAGTGCTTTGTCATTATCCCGGCTGGTCACATGATCATTTACAAGTCCCATACGAGCCGTAGCAGGCATTGTAGTCTTCAAACGGAAACCCCCAATGTTCGTTGCTGGCGACCTCCCGGCCGCGCGACTTCTTAGTCCTTCCACAACCCTAGCCAACAGAATCCCCTTTTTTCTCAAACAATTATTTGGGCAAAAAGAAAGTCCTTGATGATTCTTTTCCTTCTCCGAATGCACAGCCGAACCGTGCCATAAGTCTATTTCCTTGGACGCAGATTGTACCTTGCTTTTCCCGGTACTGATTGATCCGGAAACAATGTGTCATCACTTCCCGTTGGAAGCAACGTATCAAGAGCAAGTGAAGATGCAGAATTTGAAATGACAGTTTCCAGAAGCGAAACTTTTGGAGAGTGTGGAGACAAAATGACGGGTTTCCCAAGCCTCACAGGCTCAGAAAGATTCTGCGATGCACTCTCAGCGCTATTTACTGCTTTGGGATAGTTGGTTGCAGCGTTAGCGAGGGGTTCTGTTTCTTCTGTATCGTGTGGCACTGGGTGAGGAAATTTCTTGAGGTGAGACGCATGGATCCAATGTTTCTTGCCTGCGACACGCACCGCCGTTTGTGTGACCAGCAGGACCTGGAATGGGCCCTGCCAACGAGGTGCAAGGCACGAAGAACGCTCAAATGCCTTGGTAAGCACCCAGTCCCCAGGCCGAATGCTGTGGCCCGGGCCCTCGTATCGCACAGGTAAAGCCTCTCGCACCTGGTGATAAATCAAATACAGGTTTTTAGTCAACTGGCTGCAATAATCTGAAAGAAGTACATTTTTTCGACATTTTTCAAGGATCTACATTTAGGAAGATTCCAGATATTGGCAGGTCTCCCCATTACCACCTCAAATGGAGAGAGCCCAGTCTTAGTTTGAGGGGTTGTACGCATAGCTAGTAACACGATCGGTAAGCCGTCCAGCCATTTCAATTTAGTGCCGGCACACGTCTTAGCGATCTTGTTCTTGATGATACCATTGTGTCTTTCTACTAGCCCGGCGCTCTGAACGTGTCTGGCCGAATGGCACCGTTTGTCGATCTGTAATGCCGCACATACCTGTAGAATTACAGCAGCGACAAAATGTGGACCATTGTCTGACCAGATGACTCTTGGTAGCCCGAACCGAGGAAAATATTCCTTTAACATGGTTTTCGCAGTAGTCATGGCTTTAGCATCTTTGACAGGGAAAGCCTCAACCCATTTAATTAAAGCACAGATGACAGCTAACACATACTTCATATTGTTGCACCGTTCCATTTCAATAAAATCGAAGTGAATGACTTTGAAGGGGACAGAAGGTGGCCCAAAACTTCCCCTTGGAGTTGATGTCCCCTTTCCCACATTGTGTTGTAGGCAAATCATGCAGTCCTGAACATAGCGCTGGGCAATTTTCGAAATTTTGTCATTTGCCCACACTTTCTCTAACATTTTCCCAACTTTCTGGGCACATATATGCGTAGGGCAATGGGCCATAACGACCATCATCATCACATAAGCTTTAGGGAGTAGCCATTTCCCTTCAACTATGTCCACCCAACACCCATCATCATTGAGTTTCCCCAAGCCTTCAGCCCACCTCTTGGATTCTTCTAACGTGGCATCGGCTTGGCTATCCCGTACAGACCCAGTCTCCCTTGAAACATACATCTCCGTAAAGAGATTGGTGGCAGTATGTCTAGCTATCTGATCAGCGAAAGCATTCCCTTTTCCTATATCATCTGTAATCTTTCGATGTGCTGCACATTTCACGACAGCTAACTGAGTAGGGAGCGCAAGCGCTGAGAGCTGTTGTACTATTAGGGAGCCATGTTGGATCTTTGTGCCATGCGAAGTTAAGAACCCTCTCTCTGACCATAGTCTCCCAAAGTTGTGAATCACCCCAAAGGCATACTGACTATCAGTATATATGTTTACTGTAAGCCCTTCGGAAAGTTCACAAGCTCAGGTCAATGCTATAATCTCTGCGGCCTGCGCGGAGTTATGCGTGTTTATCTTGGTTTCCACGACCATGCTCAATGTGGTGATTGCATAAGCAGCTGTGGATGTACCATCCGGAAGTTTGAAGCAGGAGCCATCACAAAACAGCTCTCCTTGTGGATTGTTCAAAGGAGTATCTTTCAGATCAATTCTACCCTTTGTCTCTTGTTCGATAGTATACAGACAGTCATGTGACTCTTTGTCGCCGCAAGCAGTACCTTGTGGGAAAGGTAAGAGTTCAGCCGGATTAAGAACACAACACCTCTTAATTTGGATGTGAGGAGCAAACAAGATCAATTCATATCTCGTCAACCGTGCGGAAGTGAGGTGTTGCGTTTGGGTTCTGTTCAGTAGAACATCTACAGAGTGAGGCACCATCAGGGTTAGAGCATGGCCTAGGACCATTCCCTCACTCTGTTTTACAGATGCAGCAGCAGCAGCGACAGCTCGCAAACATCTTGACAAAGCGCATGCTACAGGATCAAGGGCGGAAGAAAAGTAACCGCACGGCCTATTCTTCCCTCCATGTTCCTGCGTTAATACAGCCAAAGCACATCCATCACATTCATGCACGAACAACACAAAGGCCTTTTTGTGGTTTGGTGTGCCCAAAACTGGTACCGAGCACAATGCAGTCTTGAGCAGGTCAAATGATTGCTGGTGTTCCGTGTTCCACGGTAATGGCGAAGAAATGCCCTTCTTTGTCAAAGCCAACATCGGTTGAATCACTAGTGAGAAGTTCGGGATCCACAACCTACACTAAGAAGCCATACCTATCAAGGCTCTATCTTCCTTCTGTGTATTTGGGACAGACATGCCAGAAATGTGTTTTATTCTTTCAGGTGTCAATCCTCTTCCCTCCTTTGACAGGAGATAGCCTAAATAGGTGACCTCCTGGCAACAATATTGAAACTTTTTAAGCGAAGCTTTGTGACCATGTTTAGCTAGATGAGTAAGCAACAACACAGTGCCCTCCTTACAAGCACTCTCGGAGTCTGCAGCTAAAAGCAAGTCATCAACATACTGAAGCAATGTACAAGTAGAGGGCAATTCAAGAGTATGAAGCTGTTCTTTCAAAGCCCTACTGTAGATGGTAGGACTCTCTGTGTAACCTTGAGGCGCACGAGTAAATGTGAACGAGTGTCCCCCTAAGGTGAACGCGAACAAGTATCTACTGTCCTTGTGTATAGGAATACTAAAGAAAGCATTTTTCAGATCCACAACACTAAAGTAAGTAGCTGTAGCTGGAATCATGGTTAATATTGTCGTTACATAGGCACAATTGGAAATTGCGGAGCGACGACTTTATTAATGGCACGCAAATCAATTATGAAATAGAATGGAATTGCATTATCGCCTTTTTTGTACACGGGTAAAATCGGACTATTGCACAAACTACCTGAAATTTCCTCAATCACCCCGCGATGCACAAAATCGGAAACAATGCATTTCAAAGCTTGCTCACCCTCAACTGAAATCTTATGCTGTGGAATGCGTGGCAGCTTAATTCCATGTTTCAAGACTATTTTAACAGGCTCAATCTGTAAAACACCAACATCATTGTCGTCAATTGCCCATAAGCACTCTGGTACATCAATGAATTCTGGTGGCAAAGGTCTGGTTAGGGATTGAGAGACAAAGTTGCTGTGGTGAAATCGTCAAACGCACTCCGTCAGAAGAACAATGAATTACCGCATTTAATTCTTTCAACAGATTCAACCCCAGCAAATGTCTCCACAATTCGAAGTCAACAGGAATGGACAGTGGTCCGTAAAGCGACCCAAAGGAATAGGTACCGGCGAAGAAACTGGACAAACAACTGGCATGCCAGAAAACCCTACAGAAACATTTGTTTGCCCTGACAGTGGAACATTTGGAACCCGAGAATGATCAATGGAACACTTCTGTGCTCCAGTATCTATCAAAAACAGATGTTTCCTATTTCCCACTACCATTTCAATGTAGGGACCTTTCTGATTAACGGGAATAGGTGTAGGTTCCAAACGCTGCATCGGGCAATCCTAACGAAACAGAATGTCATCAAAAGGAAGTTCTTCAGATAGATATGCAGCAGAAGGAAGATCAAATATGTTTCTAGTATCCACACTCAGAGTCTGATTATCTTGCGAAAAAGGTTGCTGAGGATCCTGTGCAAACTGACCTCTACCAGGGCCCCCTACACCCGGTTCACCTCTGAATCGTCTACCCATGTTTCCAAATGTGTTATTCGACCTCTGTCGAAGGACGGGGCATTGTGCATGCCAATGACCTTCTTGTCGACAATAGGCACACTGGACAGCCCACTCAGAGAACAAGAGTGTCACCTGGCCAGGCGGCCTGTAGATAGTGCCCACAGTGAAAGAGAGGCCAGGAGAGATGGAGAACCTGCATACCAGACATTCAAAGGAGAAGTAGTGCTGCATTGGAATGATAGAGGCAGGGATCCACTCTGGAAAAATCAAGGCTACACCCACACCGGGATGGTTGGTTCTGGGTTTGGAGAGGATCTTGTAGCCATCAGAAAGTAGAGTGTTGAAACCCGTGACAGAGCTGGCTGTGAACCAAGTCTTGCTGAGACTGAGTACATCTGAATCAAGCTCTTCCAAGAGATGGCAGATGTCAGAGGAGTGTTTGACAGCTGAACAAGATTTGAGAGTAGCGATGTGGAGCAGGTTTTCCACATTTGAAGGACTTCAGGGAGGGGTACAGGCCAGAGATACACCCTGCAGAAGTGTTGGAGGTGCCCAAGGATGGGCAGAGGAGGAAGAAAGCGAAGGCAGGGTAGTCAGATAGGGAGAAGAGAGTGCCAGGGGGTGGCAGAGGAGGGAGGTAACAGGGTGGCCAGAGAAGCATCAGGGGGTGACAAAGAGGTGGCAGAGGAAGGAGGCAGCAGAGGAGCCAGAGAGGAGTTAAGAAAGAGGAGTTAGCAGGAGAGGAAAGGAAGTTGAAAAGGTGCGGGAAGTGTCTGTCAAAGAGAAGGAGATTGGCCTGAGGGCCCTGGACCAAGACAGTGCCATTTAAGTAGACATTAATGATGGCCTTAGAGGAGTGAAAGGGGTTGAGGGGGGCATCCCACTGGGTGCCACCATTAAAGAGAGAAGAGGAAAAAGGAGATAGAATAGAGACCATATGGGGGTCCATAGGCGGAAAGGGAATGACAAAGAGTATGTCTTTAAGGGTTTCTCTGGAGGAAGGTATCAGCGATAGGGAGGCGTGGGCTGGAGACCAGGATGTCCCTTTTAAGGTTCTTCCTGGCAGACTTAGTGAGAGGCATACGATAGTCGATAGAAAAGCAGTTTGAAAAGATAGGTGGGACAGAGCACCATAGGGGGTGCAGGGAGGAAAAAGGGGGGCTAGGGAAAGGGGAGCCCAGGCAGGGGAAGGGTTAGGGGAGTTCATACAGCGGGGGGCAGACAGGAGGGAGGCACCCGAGGGACACAAAAGGGAGGGAGGCACAAAAAAGAAAAAGAACAACAGACCTACACATCAGATGCAGTAGAAAGGAGCACAACTGGGAACCGAGAAGTAGAGAGTCCAGATGTAGTACCGAACCAGGCAAAGCACAAATCACATCAGGGAACCTGGAAGTAAAGAAAGAAGATGCAATACAGGACGAAAGGCAAAACACAGAGGTCAGCAGGGAACCTAGAAATGAAGAATACATGCAATTGCAATGTGATGCCACAAGTCGTGGACATCAACACAATATCAAGAACTGTAGAGAGCAAACACCAAGTCAATACAATCAAAAATACAGTCAACAAGGCACGGAAACACAACAGGAACCTAGAAGAAGAATGCAGGAAATGCAAAGTAATTCCAGAAAAAATAGTGGAGCACAAGACAGTGTCAGAATAGTACACAATAGATTGAGAGGAAAAGGCTGAGATGCGAGAGGAAGGAAGAGAAACACAGCAGAGGGCAACGGAACAGGATGCGTCGACCAACGAGGCGAGGGAGTGTACGTGGCCAGGTTGTTGGCTAAGTATTTGAGCACAGCACATTACAACACACATGGATTCGACTTCCCCCAAAGGGGAAAAAAAGGCTATGTTTTTGAGCACAGCAAAATACAAAACATCCAGATTCCACTTACCTGATTAGTCGCAGCAGGTTGATGGCTGCAGGCTACGTGCTACCACAGCAGACACTGGCAGACACCACTGGACCTGTCCTTAGCCTCTGGTCCTTGACCGAGGGGGTTGCCATGGCACGGGGTGACTTCGGTGGCTGATTTAAAAGACCTGCCAACCAATGGGAGCACGGTTTGGATGGAGGGAGGGGGGGTGGCCAACAAACAAGGAAGCAACCGGGACAAAGAAGGGGCGCACTGCAATGCGAGAATAAAACATTTAGAAATGCACAACTTACTGTGCCACGGAGCACCTGTCCTCACTCCAGCACCATAGAATTTGACGTTGGCTTTGCCTGATGATGGTCGGGATGACCTGTGGGGAACTAGGGAGAAAACACATGTTGGTGCATGCTTACCTGCTGTATGAGCAGGGGTTCAGGCCCTGGATCCTCTTGGTCCGAACAGGTCCAAACAGGCATTTCCCTTTTCTTCATCTGCCCTTGGCTTCGGATGCCCAGGCACGAGATGCCCTTGATCTAAATGTTAAGAGCAGAAAGGAAGAGGCAGCGCTAAGCAGGTGGGTGGTGCTTAGGCCAGGTGACCTAGATCCACTTGCACCTGCTCCCCATCTGCAAAGTAAAAGAGGCTGGAGGGCTGCTTAGGAAGGGAAAAAGAGCAGCAACCAAGAAGGCACCAGGTGGGCGGGGTTTAGGCCAGGTGACCTAGATCCACTTGCCAAGAAAACAGGGATACCAGGTGAAACTATACTCCGGTCATACCTGGGGAAGAACGTTATATATAGGGGAACAAAGAGGATGGAGTAGTATATGCTTCTGTAGGGTGAAAGGCAAGGCAAATAGGACTATTTTCTACAAAATCACCATAATATACCAAAAGACCAAATACTGCATCACGAGGGAAGTGAAATGATCCACTTGCACCTGCTCCACATCTGCGAAGCAAAAGAGACTGGAGGGCTGCTTAAGTAGGGAAAAATGGCAGCAACCAGCAAGGCACCAGGTGGGCAGGGCTTAGGCCAGGTGACCTAGAACCACTTGCACCGGCTGCCCATCTGCCTGGATGATCGAACAGAGGACTGGTGAAGCAGTAGAGAGCGGCCACACACAACCAGTGAGTGCAATCCAGGGAACACTCCGTCTGGGGCACCCCACTAATACTGGCACATATCTGAGAATGCCAAATTAATTGAAACAAGTAATCTGTGAATCACGAGAGATCGAAAAGTAATTGGACATAGTTCTGAATAATATGTTGAAGACTTTTGAATACTGAATGAATTGAAGGTCCCGACGATCACATTTTCGAAATACAATTTAAAGACAATCAAGTAATGAACACTTGAGAATAAGCAAATATTGAATAACAATCTCAATGAAAGCTTTGTGGGCAAAGCCATGGTCTGATGAAAGATAAATGGGAACATTCCCATTTGAAATAAGAAAGCAATTGTGGAAGGTGGGGAAGAAACAAAACCACCACACCATGAAATCTATGCATGAATGCAGTGCGGCAAGGCCAGAGACTAGCATATTGTCAAGGTTACACAATAAAAAGGGAGGAGAGTTCAACACTATCTCCCGAAACACAGAAGCCGAATGAATTCGACCCTGCCACCGTGGTTGGCACAGGTACCTGATAGGTATGAACAGGTCAACATGTGGCAGCCAATGGGGGGAAGAGGAGTTAGGGAAAGGTTGTGGGTAGGATAGGGTATTTTAGGAACACCGGATAGAGGGTTAGGGAACACCTAGTTTGGATAGGACAGGGGAAGGAACCCTACCTTCTAATATTTAAACATAGTACCTTGTAACACCATAGTACCTTGTAACTTTCTATACATGTAATTCATTCATAACCATTTCCTGCTTACTAGCACCTGACCTTGGTACACCTTAATACATGTACTGACTCTTCCTAAATGCAATGACTCACATATATAGCAAGCAGGATGAACATAAACAGTTGGGAGACCTCCCACAATGATTAACAAGACACATGGCCGTCAGGCCGAGCAGAAGCAATGCGCACAAACATAAGACAAAAACCTGGACATGTAACATAAAGCATAAGCAGCATATGCACTCATCTATTATTTCCAAAACCCAGTTACCGCACTGGTAAAAGGAATAATGTAACTCAAAACAGCCATGAGCGATGGTGTGGCATTGAATACGAGTAGGACTGAACTTTGTTGTGTTCGACTGCCTTAAGCGCTCGTGAAAGAGATTGCACAGAGTTCATGATACCAATACGATCCTGTTACACTACCCCATCCATGGTAGCCAGTTTCTGTGGTCATTTTCAAGCACCCACACCTTGCTGCCCTACCAGCCCTTACCCGGACTTATTTTATGTCTGGGAGGCCCACGAGCCGTCCCGGACGCAGTAGGGTAACACCAACAGCAGTCTACAAGGAACTCATCGCCCGCCGCCGCTGCATAATCTTCCTCTCTCAAGGCAAATGTTACGAGGCTGCAGCTTGCCATAGTCCTCCAACGCCCGCTCCTACTGGAAAGAAAATAAGCCACACCTGCCGCGCACCGTTGGCCTGTAATAAGCTGTTCCTAATCACTAATAGCTGGTCACACGGGCGCGTGGCTTCAAACTACTTATTTCGCAAGTGTTGCTGGGAATTGTAGTTCATCCATATATTCTGTGTTTTCTCGCCTTTTCAAAGTTTTCTACACACTCCCCTCTTGCACCAACCCCTATTCCTGACACAGATGATATGTGACACATTGTGGCAAAGTCAAGAGGCTAACCAGGAGAAGCCAAGTGAGTGTGAACTTGCACATAAAGCCAAGAGGCCGACAAGGAGAAGTTAAGTTAGTGTGAATCTAGACACACAGGCAAATATAGAAGAGCCTGTGTGGGCTGAGAGCCTAGTGTTCCTGGTTGTGTGACCTGTAATGGGTGGACCATGTGGTCTGATAACTGCGCATAGACCAGAGAACCCTCTACTGTGAAAGCCAAGGACATTGTTGAAGTAAACTATGAAGGAGTAATTTAAGTGAACTGTTAATTTAATCCAGAAGGAGTGTCATGTTAATCTGGAGTTGTGCTGAACATTAAAAGACTAAGTATAAATTGACAAATTGAAGTCTTGCGGAAGGGAATCCTGAGACTTGATGAACTTTAATGCTGTCTTGAGGACGCAGCTCTTAAGACCATTTTCTTTGGAAATGTATTTCCTTGAACTTGGGGAAGGGAACCCCAAGGGTTTGTGGAACTGTTTTGAATTTAAGAAAGGTAATATCAAGACATTTGTGGAACCTTCTTGAACTTGGTGAAGGGGAGCTGAAAAGGAAGCTTGGAGCTGGAAACAGCTCAGAAATGTTGTTTTACACAGCCTCGATGCTCCTGGGCTGCGTGCGCGTTATGTGCGTGCAAATAAAAACATTATTACCATTTCTTGTATTGTTGATATCCCGAAAAGCAAAATGAACCACAAAATTCTTCCTGCTCCTGTTGATTTTTTTACTACTACTTATCAATCCATACACAAAACCAATAGAGTAATTGGGCCTCATTAGGAGTGAGGCGGTATGGGTTTAACGGCGCCAGTAATGCTGCCGGTGCCGTTAAACCCATACTGCCGTATTACGAGGTCCCCTCGGAGGACCCTCTCAGGACGTCTGGTCAGACCAGACGTCCATTGCGGGTCCCGCAAGGGGCCCAGCATGCTAACAACAGGCCCATCAATAAAAGGGCCCATTGTTAGCATGCTCCCCATTCCCATTGAGCCCTATGGAGGCTCAGATGGGAATGGGGATGGTCTGGGTCCGGGTCCGGATTCCCTGAATGGGGAAATACCGAGCCCTCCAAGGTCGGAGTGGCCCAGTATTTCCCCATTCAGGGAACCCGGACCCGAGTTTGGAGGCAGCCATGCCCTTATTAAGCGCATGGCTGCCTCCAAACTCCTAATGAGGCCCATTGACTATTTAAGCTCTCATAGCCCACTTTACTGTAACATATTTTAATCATTATATCAACAGAAATTCCTGAATATACTGAAGAAAACGCAATGCAGTGTTATGTTAGAAACATATCCTGTGGCCACAAGACTATATACATGTATAGGTGCCATAGAACAACATGGTTGATGAATAAGACATACAATAAAGTGCTGCCACACATTTGAACGAATGGAGCGGAATAGGCACCTTTGGGTAACATAGATTTAAATGTTTCACTTATATATTGTGCATTTGTTGCCTCTGTAGACCGATGCTATGTCATGAAACAATGTAGAAGTGTTTTGAATGAGATACATAAGTGCGTATTGCAATATAGCTGGGCTGTAAGACGCACAATGTTTTGGGGAACACAGATATAAATGTTTCACTTATGCATTAGGCATCCTTCTGTAGATTGAGGCTAATTACAAATTGAAGCATTGTGTGATGACGGAACTGCAATGTCGCTTGCTTTTCTTCGTGAAATACTGATATAAATGCTTTCTGTTAGAGACCATACATATGTCTGTTTTTGGAAATTGATCCCAATTATAAGATGCTAGATTATGGTTGATGTCACAGATAGGCCGCTTACTCGACCACACATGATCACATCTTGGTTTCCTGTACCCGTCTTTGAATAGCACAAACTGCTACGTATTTACAGTATGAGCATTTAAGTACGTAGGGCATTTGTCATGTCCCCTTGATAAAAGTATGGCGTTGATATTATCATGCAAGTTCTCACTGCATCGCAGACCACTAACAGAATATGGGGAATGGGCGATCCCTGTCATTTCTTGACGATAAGGATCAGACTTGTAATACAAGCTGGGATTCAGTCCTCCGTCTATGTTTAATTAGCCACTCTGCAGTCGAACGAGGACTCCATTTCTTAGTCCCATCTCTATACCGAAGTAGCTGCTCGGGAGCCGAATGAGGACTCTTTTCTCTTAGTCCTATTTCTATGCCTATGCAGAATAGTGCACGGCCTGCAGGCATTTTTTTTATACTCTTCGGCAACAGTACCAGTAAGGATTTACCACATGGGACCTGAATAATGCTGGCTGAGAACAGAAGCGGTTCGATAATAAAAGGTAAGAACACTTTGCCCTCTGTTTGCTCAGTGACTTTGTCAAGATGCACCACGGCAATAGTGCCAGCGGCATTTTTGAGCACTGAAAATAACCTAACTACGCTGTGTATGACGCAGCGTTAAGACGGCTGATCAGCCACATTTGGTGACACTGATGTCGATTTATTAATGCCATCAGAGGTCCATCAGTAATAGTTGGATTAATAACCTTTGATCTGACTCAGATGTACATGGGTTCTTTGTCCATAGATACAGACGTAGCAGTTCAGCCTCGAGCCCCCAATAATTGATACAGTGGGTGTGCCTCAACAGATTGGAGTCACACGGATTCAGTCTCCATCAATCTCTGGCCTATTAAGATGCCTTTGACTCACCTCTTTTGAGGTAGGAACACTTTTGATTTTATTACTAAACAAAGGGATTGCTGTCTCAGCAATGTAGTTAATACAGGTTATCACTGAATCTACATTCCCATGTGATTTATATCCACAGGTAATAATGCACAACGCATATGTGTAATGCGTTCAAAGTTGACAACCTGTCCCTGTCTGGCTCACTGAATCAGGTCAGTGACCGTACATCCTTATAGACATCAAGGATCTTGAGTAACACAGATTATATATAACATTTGTCATAATGTTGCTTTCTCTCTCTTTTTTTATTGTAGAGTGTGAATTATGGGGTTAGAAGATCAATTTTCCACAACAAATACCTTCTTTATGTCCTGACGAAGGTCTTGCTTTACCAATACAGAAGACCATTGCATGCATGTGGACTATCTTTTTCAATAGGCCGAAACGCACTGCGTCGACAACACCTATATTTATCCATTGTTCCATTTAAATCGAAACTAAGGTGACAACCAACAAGCACCTTTCAGAGACAGAGCTGGGTATTGTGATGCTGGAAATGCATCGGAGGGACAGGGCCTCCGTATCCTTGTCCTTTACTGCTTTTTATCGTGTGTTCTGTCGTGTTTTCCGCGCAGGAGTTCATGTGGGACTCCTGGCGGTGCAGCTCTCTCCTTTGGTTTTGGTGAACAGACCCATGGGATACCCTTATGGCACCCATGGGTAGGGGTGCAACCCTGTGCCCCTAGTGTATATTTTTGGTCACCTGTGTGTGACCCACAGAGCAGGGTACATGCTGGTGGCAGCTACGTGCTGAATTGATTGGTGCCCTGAGCGTCTTCCATTTTGGGATGCCCAGGCCCTGTCATTGGAATCGGTAGATTCCTGATGGAGACAAAATGGCCCCCATGGCCTCTTGCCTTCCATCGCCTGTTACCTTGATCTTCCCGAAGTCCCGGGAAGCCCTGACTCTGTCCCTTCCCCCTGAATGGCAGTTGGGTGGAAGTTCCATATATGGTAGTGTGGGGAAGTGCTGACCAGACTGGCTGGAGCCTTGTCAACGACCGTATGTTGTGGGTACGCCTGTGGGTGGGACCTGGGTGAATGGAGTGTGTGACGAATACGCATTCTATGTTGTGGGTCTCTAGTATCTGGTGGTTGACACAATGACTGAGACAGCCCTGCCCGAAACCGGTATGAATGCAGTGTGGAGCGTTGAATGGCTCGGTACTTGTCCCAATACACATAACTTGTTGTTAGTGTCTGGAGAGAAGTGAATGGCCTGAATGCACCATGTGCCTGATTGGCTGCCTACTGCCTGAATGCCCTTAGTCGTGATTGGATGCTTGAGTATGACCCAGCGGAATGAATGGAAGATCAACAGTATATCTGGGGACCTCTCACTGATAGGAATCGTGTTCAGAAGCTGAAGTCCACTACAACGAGTAACTGGAGTGAAGCTTGACCTTGAAGCCCTGCTGGATGAGAGGAATTGCTTTGCTCTCCTTCACAATCTGAAAACTGCTGTGTCTACAAGGACTGACCCAGAGAGGACCTGGTAAGGCACCCTCTTCCCGAGCTACGAGGGACCATCGTGCACCAGCAGACCTTTGCCAAAGCTCCCTGGTAGACAGACCTTCGATAGGCTGCTGACCCGAGACGGGGACCGCTACGGAATCACAAAGAGAAGCGCCAGGACTGTTGTCTGCCACTGTCGATGACCGCCGTCACCGACTGGGGCCCCCGTGCTCCCGTTTTGCCTATGAACTTCATTGATCCAAGGACGCTCTCGTCCGCATTGTCACCGCTGTATCCTGCTGGAGAAGGCCTTACCGTTGACGCGGCGAAGAGCATCTGCCGGTGGGTTTCCTGCCACCCAAGGGCCACATAGATGTTGATGACTCGACACCCTTGCTGGGCCACAGTTCTTCAAACTCTTTTGCAGTCCAGAACTATCGACACTGAGGTGCCCTGCACACCTCTTCCTTGCAGGACATTTACACTTCCCCGTCAATGAGCACTGCTAGGAACGAAGCTGCCACTTCACCATCGTAGCTCGACCTTTTCTCTGTTGGACGTTCGACGACCCGTGACTCCTGCCTTAAAGGGAAGGCACTCAAGAAGGGCCGTTGATTCCCCCACGAGGAACGCTACAACGGGAGGTACTTTGGAGTTGTAGAACTATTGGGAAGTCTAGAGTGAACAATATATGGACTGGCTTGTATCTTTATTCTACAGGTTGCCCAGGTGGGGGGATCTCCACACAGAGCTGTGTTTAACGGTAGTGACCAGTATTCTGCCAATTGTTTAACCATCTTGCTTCCCTTCCTCTCTCTACTGCTGGTTTCCTCTTTATTGATCTGTGTGACATCATGACCGTATAGTTGATGCACGTTATAATGAGATCTAATAATCGTTGTGGTACCACTTTAGAACTGTATATATTTACCATTTTTGATTTTCGGAGCACAAAGTGCGTTATCGTGATATTGTATATAACCTTGAATATTAATTATATAAAGACTGTGTTTTAACTGATACAGTGTGCGGACATTCCTTTGTGGGTGCTTGGGGACTACACTGTACTTAAGAAGCAGCCCGCATCACCTCCCGAGAAGCTAGGCCTTGATTGCTCGACCATAGCTACCAAATAGAGAATCTTGGCTGGGGTCCTCTGTGCCTCTCCTCTACCATATGGAGAGCAGAAGTACAGACCTCCCCCCACCGGCGTCTATACAGGTATCTCAAGGAAAAGATCAATAGGGAACTTTAAAAAAGGATATACCATATTAATATACATGTAGGATACGTCTATCACTATGAATAACAGCAAAAAATGCCCTTAGTCATTCATCATTCATTTGATCATGCTAGTTTTTCTTCTTTGATATGCGGTTCTGTAAGACACTGCTCCAAACAGGAAGTCCCAATATTGAGAGGAACGTTCATCAAAATGGACAAAAGAGTATGAGCACTCTATGGCAGAACTAACCCAGATTGAATGAAATGATATGTGATGTATTTTCTTGTTTTTATACGTAGGAAATGTTTTTATCTGTGTGAAACAATGTTTTGAAATTTTGTGTATAGGCAACTAAGGAAATGTTGATATAATGATTAAAATATGTTCCAGTAAAGTGGTCTATGAGAGCTTAAATAGTCAATGACTGTTGGTGCTGTGTATGGATTGATAGGTAGTAGTCAGAAAACAACAGGAGCAGGAGGAATTTTGTGGTTCATTTTGCTTTTCTCAATACAAGTACCTTTTATACCACTTACCCCTCGTAAATCAAAAAGTCACAAGGTACGACCTATTTGCACACTTGTTGATATCCCTACACATTCTTAGCTTTAGTTGTGAGGGCAAGGATAGGTTTTGTACACAGACAGACTTTTAAGTTGAGCTTTCTGACTCAGACTTTCCTTAGTTTCATTCAAGTAGCGAAATCCCACCTCAGCTTAGGACACTTAGGCCTTCAACCATGCTGACATTTGAGTTAATAAACCATTTTATTTGTGACTATGAATCTGTTGTCTGTGTCTTGCTTTGGGAGGATAGCTCAGGGGCAACATGCTTGCCTTGGAAGCAAGACGACACGGAGCAACACAGGTTCGATACCCGGTCCGCACTTAGAAACCTCTGGGTATTAAGCGCGTTATAAATAACCTATGATATCATATCATATCATGATGCCTTCACAGTACTCTACTCAAATTTCGGGATATAAGTTATGTTAACGGAACTTGTAAAGTACAGCAGCCACCCAAAAGCACCATGGTGCTAGAATCAAAGGAATGGAAACAGAGACAGACTCAACATTTAGAACAGAAACATCTTCAAGGCACGACGAAAGGACAAATGGTTCTCCGTTCCATGGAGGGCAAGAGGGAAATAATTCCAAGCCTTTGCAGCAACAATAGAAACCATAGGGAGGTTGAAACACCTCCCCATTGTTCTCAATTTGAGAACCATAGGCAGGATGAAACACCATGCGCACCGCCATATTTTACAAGAGTTGAAGCCGGTAAGTCAAATAGGTAAATTGACCCAGATAGAAGGCGTTGCAGTAGTTAATTCTGCAAAACACCAAGGAAGATGCAACGGGAGCATTGGATTTAGAAGGAAAGTAGGGTAAGACCTTACGGAGGGAGCTTAGCTTGAAATACCCAGTTTGGCACACAGAAGCCACCTGAGCTGACATCGACAGAGAGGCCGAGATTGTATTACCCAAATCTTTCACTAGAGCAACTGGAGATGGAAAAGATCCAAAAGTAGAAGGCCAGAAATCGGAGTCCAAAAGGATGAAGAGTGAGCAGAACCTACAACCAGTACCTCTGACTTTTCACTATTCAGCTTAAGCCAGTTCATGGTCATCCATCCACCCAAGGCCCCCAGGCACTCCTTAAGGCAAGTAGCCATCTCAGGCTGCGACAGATCAAGCCGTAAAATGATCTGTGTATCCTCAGCATAGGAGTAGCACAGGAAATTGTGGGAATGGATGAGACCAAGAAGTGGCTGGATGTAAATGTTGAACAAAATAGGTGACAAGGCATAGCCTTTACCGACTCCGCAAGACAGAGGGGCTGGCTGGTTTAGAAGAAAAAGGAGAGAGAAAAATAGATTGTGTACGACCAGAAATAAAGGACGAGAACCAAGTAAGCACCTGGCCAGACAGGCCTACAAGAGACAGTCGGGAAATCGGGGTAGGTTGGTTCACGGTGTCAAATACAGCAGAGAGATCTAGTAAAATAAGCACCCCTACCCCACCAGTCATGCAAGGTAATCCATCACCAAAACCAGGACAGATTCAGTACACCTGCTGGGGCGAAAGCCAGACTGAAAGATTTCAAAGAAGAGGGAAGATTCCAGAAAAGAACTTAGCAGACGGGAGACCAGAGATTCAAGAAGCTTCATAAGAAATGAAAGAATTGAAATTGGATTGAAATTAGAGAGAAGCGTGGGATCTAGGGAGGGTTTTTTAAGGAGGGGGATAACAGGTGCGTGCTTCGGGTTGTCAGGAATAGGACCACAAGAGAATGAGTCATTTACTGCTACTGTGATCCAGGAAATAGTTTTAGGTGAAATAACGATAGAGTGGGGAATAGGATCAAAAGGAGATGCAGATTTAAGCCTATTAATGCCAGCGAGAATATCTTGAGGAGAAAAACTAGGGAAGGTGGACCAAATCTTTATTTCACTTAGTGTCCGCACAAGTGGACTTGGGTAAAGAATTATGAAAACATGAGCTGGTGATGTTGCTTTGGGGGGTTACAATCTTTTCATTGAAAAAAGTAGACAAAGAGTCACACAGATCTTGGTAGGGAGTAATACTTGAGTGTGTCTTGGCAGGCGAGGAGAGGGACAGATCCAAATTAAATAGAGCTTTAGGTCAGTTAATCGCACTCTCAAATTGCTCGCTGAATAAAGAGTCCTTGGCATACAAGATGGCCTATTTAACTGTGGCTAAGCGGAAAAAGACTTTGGGCCTCATTACACGGTAGGCGGTAAGGGTTTACCGGTACCGATAAGGGCACCGGTACCGGTAAACCCTTACCGCCTTACTACGAGGTCCCTTTGCGAGACCCGACCTTAACGGCTGGTTTTACCAGCCGTTAAGGAACGGGCCCACAAACGGACCTTGGTGCTAATTGCGGTACCGTAATTAGCGCCTTCCCCATTCCCATTGAGCCCTAGGGGGCAAAAATGGGAATGGGGAAGTGCCTTGGTGAATGGGGAATTACCGCCCCCGCTCACCTTGGAGTAGGGGGCGGTAATTCCGCCATCCACCAAGGCGGACACGGTAAAATACCGGCGGCAACCATGGCGCTAAGAGCGCCATGGTTACCGCCTACCATGTAATGAGGTCCTTTATCAGCTGACCTATAGCCAGCTATCCATTTCCTTTCCGCCTGCCTGTGTACAAGCCTAAGAGATTTTAGTTGATCATTAAACCAGGCTCTGAGGGACAATTTTTAGATTTACACCGTTTGAGGGGAGCAATGGAATCAGCCGCACTATTAAGTGCATGAGACAAAATAGATAAAGTACAGGAGTTGGTTCTAGCACAGTGGGTGGCAAAGAGAGTTCCTAGATCCTGACCAGAAGCAGAGTACCAGCCTCATTTCAAGGTAGTCTGCCTGGGTCCCGATAGAAGAGGGTAATTAAGATGGATGGAAAATGGTGGTTGGACCAAATGACAGGAAGTGCTCGCAAAATGGAAATTTAGGTCACCAGAGCAAAGATAAGATCAAGGGTGTTACCCAAGTTATGGGTTGGGCATATAACCAGTTGGGGCAGACCTAGGGCCAGCATGGAGGACAACAAATGCGATACAAAAGTGCTCACTAGATTTGTTGGCAGAGAGATCGAAATCTCCAACAACAAGCACATTAGAAAATTTCGGTTGGAGTTCAGATACGAATGCTGGAAAGTTATAACAAAATAAACAATCAGTAGACTAATAAGATACACAAAGTAAAATTCACAGATGCTGAAATGCAAACCAACAAGCATTCAGTTTAAGATCATGTACAGTCGATATGCACGTGGTTCTAAAATATGTTTTCTTAAAAACGACTGCAATTCCTCCACCATGGTGGGTAGATATGCAATCCCAACGTAGGATAATGTAATCAGGGGGCAAAGCTTGAATGACAGATGAGTCAGAATGTTCACTGAGCCATGTTTTCAGGAATACACAAGATACCAGGTTTATAATCATCAATAAAATCGTGACAGTCCTGGGCATTGGCTACTAGCAAACATGCATTGAACAAAAAACAACCCAGAGGGACCTGTCCAACATCAGGTGTTTGTGCCATACTTGCTGCTCACGTGTTAAACCCAGGTGGCCAAATGGTGTTGTTAGGTTCTATACTCAGTAGATCAAGACGGGATACACTGCCTACTGAAATGGTGGCAGCATCGTCTGCCGGAGGGAGCCCCCATGGCCCGGTCTGTGCACAGAAGTGCACAGACTGGCTGGACTTGGGTGCGACTTGACTTCAGCACGTGAGGCTCTAGCCTGCTGCACTGCTGGAGAAAGCGTCAATTTTGTAGTCACATTGTGTCGCGCTACCCAAGCCCCTCCCAAACACCAAAGTAAAGCTCAACAACAGACCGCAATGTGTGTCTGCAGCAAGGAAGCCAGGTACCTTCCAGCCAGTAACGGCAGATACAAGGAACCAAAATCAGACAAAAGATTAAAAATTGAATTAAAAGATAATGCGGTGTCCAGTCACCCGCCGTGCACGGATACAGGTTCAAAGGAAACCAATATAAGGAAAATAAATAAACAAGATCAGCCAATTTGGCCGTACCTCGTGGTTACCTAAGGGGAGGCGAATTCGACTGCCTAAGAGCAGAAGATGCCAAGCCCCTCCCACACACCAAAGTAAAGAGCAACAACAGACCACAATGTGTGTCTGCAGCAAGGAAGCCAGGCATGGAGTGGCTGATTACACACAGCCTGGCCACATGTGAGAGGGGTCGTTGGATGATTGCTTATATAGCGCCCCCAGAGTAACGCATGTAGAACACACAAGCTACACTCAATACGATTTCTCTATACTCTTGCCTCCCGGAAATCAGGGGATTATGCTATCTTTATCATTCTGATATGCTCATGCCACCCATTAATAACACCCTTTTAAAAACACGTAAATGAATGCCTAACTGTATTCTTTCCCACGTTGGAATACATAAATGAAAGATAAACAGTTTATTGCCTGCTGCCTGGTTAATGCCAGATCATTGGATTACCATTGATTGATATTTATTTTATTTAAAAAATGTGCAAATGTGTCAATTTACTGTAAAATACCCCAAATTATAGTCATAATGGAAACCTGTTTGGATGAGGTGTATCCTGTCCAACCCATATACTGCCAATCCTGGTGTACATTTCTATATTAAATCTGATGTTAAAAGCACACTTGCCTTCACCATAGAATGAATCATCCAACGACCCCTCTTACATGTGACCAGGCTGTGTGTAATTAGCTACTCTGTGGTGGGAAGAGGGTGAGAGTTGGGTAAAAAGAGTGTAGGATCACCAGCTAGAAGTTATTTGGGAAGACATTTGATAGAAAGGGTGAATAGGCCATAAATACTGGTAATCTGGTTGCTTCCTTCTCTAGGCATGTAAATATAACTCATACATAAATGTAGATATTCAGTCAATGAAATGGTGGATTTGGTATATTCATGTCTTGTCCCAATCACTAGTTAGATCAGCCACCACACGATAAGTGATGCCCGTGGAGAGGCTCCTGCACCGACTGATGCTGGGTGTTACAAGTACCTGTGGAAGGAGAAACGTGGACAACACGGTACGTTACCCATTCATGATTGAGTATTTATACCAAACGGAGGGGCAGCCCTTATATCCCATGGGGCTCTCACACAAGCTATTTAGACATCCAGTAACACAGCCGTGTGTGTGCTAGAACAAGCTATATGTTAAACTGATGGGTGCCCAGGATTTTGAAACTTGTAGGTACTGGGCCCATCTGATTATTCACTACTATGGGGCAACTGCAATTTTTTGCCTATGTGAACACATGTTTTCTTTTCTAGCCTTGATTGGGGGCTTTGATGCTATTAATATAAATATATATTTAAATACCTATACGGTTGATGGCATTCATAAACATTTTTTAAAAAATGTCTTCTGCCATGCAGATGTGCTCCATGTTGGTTCAGATCTGAGATGCCCCTGTTGGACTATTACTTTGGAATTTGCCACTACTTTGGAAACCGTGGCTGAATTGATCTTTTGCGGCACTACTTCTGTTTACGTGGTGAGTCCCTGGTATTCTATTGCCTCTTTGGCACCAGCAGCCATTCTGGTCGGGGTGGACCTCAATATCCTTTATCTCATTTTAGATTTTGCTGACCCCTGTTACAGGGGGCCGTTGGGAACATAGGAGCACCGGTACCGTTGTTAAAGTTGCCGGTGCTCCTTTGAAACCCTGCGGGCAGGTATTGCTTACCGGCACTGTTGTTTCCGCACCTGTACAGTTATAATGAGGCATATTGTCTTCAATGTGTTAGGAAGAAAGGTCAAATGCTATTCCATGAGACATAGTTCCCTGCCTGGCTCTTAGGGTGACTGATCGGAGGACTATAGGGTCCAGATTCTATCGCCCGCTAAGTGGTGCGAAGTTCTGGGGCACAGTAGGGAGGATCATCAGGTCAAGCCCTCTCTTCCTTGATTGCTTGACAGGGACTTGCCACTGGGCACCATAAAGATGCTTTGTACAGTTAATGGTAAAAATGTGGTGCAGACATAACGGTGTTGTGGCCGAGAGATACCAAGCTGGTGACACCAATGCAGCATGTTTCATTGATAAAGGTTCACCAAGGAAACCTGGCTGTGGATGCAGGGACTCACAACATCGAAAACTAGTGGAACACGTAGCTCTGCTCTGTCAAACTGTAGCATGCATGCGCAAATAGCAGTTTGAAGATGGCTCCGGGCTCAAATATTGGCTCAGCCCATGGGTCCACTAGGAGAAGGGGCAATGAAAGTAGGCAAGATGAAGTGCCATCCAACTGTTCGAACTAACTAATCACAATATCAGGAGGGGCAGTTGGTGAGACATCAGGAAGAGACAATGTGGCATGAGGTGAGGTAGGAGTGGTGGCAAGACATCTGGATGGAGAGTTGGTGAGGCAACAGAAGGAGGTGGTCACAGATCAGGAAGAGGAGGTTCTGGACATACAAGAGGAAAGGCAGAGGGATGAATAGCCTGGAAAGAGCTACGGAGTGTGAGCGGAGGATACCCAAGTCTATAACATTCCTAATGTACTAATGTGGAGGAGGGAAGGGGGAGCAAGAACATGGTACAGGGATGAAGAGGTGATAGGAGACAATATAGGGGGCAGTACATCAGCAGGAGGAGTAAGGGAACAGTGGAGGATCTTCTAGGAATAAGATCATTGCAGAAGTGTGAGGAGGCCAGACTGCAGGTGGGGCTGACACCAGTGACAGGCCCCAGAGATCGAAGAACACCCATCCCAAACACAGGGGGAGGAGGATTTGGGTTCTGAGCTTGCTGGCTCCCAGCCTCTTCACAATAGTTGCCAACATCTGCATGGAAGCAACATGTGATACAATGAATCAGACCCTAAGATAAATTAACGAACAAAGACCACCCATAACAAGCAAATAATTGCAGGTGACACTTAAACACCTCAGACCTTGAGTCACTAGAACTCCCAGTGATTGACAGGAGGGAGGGAAGATTGCAAAGCTGTTTAAACCTCAATAACATTCTTTATTTCTCCTTTCTAATTTGAGGTATTTTACTTTTGTTAACTTAAATACATTTACATTTGAAACCCATTATCTGGTACATGTCTCTCACTGATCACCACTTGGGTTTGTGACATCTCCCTAGGACCTGAAGCAGGAATCTGGGCAGGTCAACATGAAACGGCACGTTCCAGAAGGCCCAACTTCAAGTCAAGTGCGTATATGGCTCAAAGATGTATGTGGTGTTGGAACGACACAACGTCTACAGCTGTCTGCAGGAAACAAAGAACTCCAATGGTGACCTTGTGATATTTCTGTGAGAACTGGCCAGCAGATGCAACTTTTGAGAAATGGGAGAGCTACTCACTCTAGATCAACTCATGGTCCATTGCTGGGACCACAAGGTACAAAAGCACTGTGGCTCACCTGCAACCCGATAAAGGACAATGTCATTGCCATAGTGTAATGTTACAACAGTCAGTTGGCTATATGAAAGAAACGAGAATGTCTGACCCTAAAGATGACGTGTGCACAGTAGAAAAACATTTTGAGTTCCGGGAGAAATACAAAGCACATTGACAAAATCTGAACGAATCATATGCATGGCCAGTGTCAGGAATCAAAAAAGAGAAAAGCCCAAAGAGATTGCTACAGTCTCACCTTGTTAACAAAAAAGACCCTGTGACCAAGGACAAAGAATGCACCTTCTATGGAAAACAAAGACACTGGACAAGATTGTGACACATGCGCAGAACCAGAAGGCTAGCACATATCAATACTGAAGAGGATTTCGAGAACTCTGAAGATACATTTGGCCAACTAGTCCCACATGTCACATGTCTCAACACCTAGAAGAGGCATATTCTGGCAGACCTCATGCAAGATTCAGGCTCTGACTGCATGATCATTGGAAAAAGACTGTATGGTTGGTGGCCTGTCTCCCCCTGACGAAGGCCCAGGAGCATATCGTGGGCACAAGTTCAATCTACTGGGCTGCAGAAAAAATGTCTCCTCTTTTAAAAGGGTGGCATAGCTTGAGAAGATTTACATTGACTTGGAAAGGATCCTCAATACTGATAATGGCACGGTAAAAGCTCTCAAGGAATGAAGCTACATGCCAGGGAAGATGAGATGTTTTTGATAGTGGAGAATTTGCTGTGTGAGTAATTGCTGAAAACGAATAAAGACATTTTCCAATAGTATACCGGCATGATAAAGAAGTATGTGCACAAGATCCCACTGAGGATTAGAATCATCGCCGTCCACAACAAACCAAGGCCTGCCCCATCATGGCCAAAGAAGAGCTCAGAGCATTACTCGATCAGCTTCTTTCCAACAATATTAATAGACCAATCCAGGCTTCAGAATGGCTTTACACCATCATTCTAAAAGCTGATGGCAAAGGGATCACACTGTATGTCGGACCTGAGCATGCTGGCAGATCACTGCACCTCACTCAGCATCTTAGACTTGCCCCTGAAGCTAGGCAAAGATATTGTACTTGTCTTCTTTGTTGCACCTACCACAAATACATATTCACTCTACCTTCAAGGCCCCCCTGGCATTTGTGACAGCAAAGGGCACATTGCAGTACATGTAGATGTCTTTCATACTCTGGTTGGCTGCCTGTCTGACAGTGTTTAATGTCACTTTTTTTTTTATATATACAAGAAGAAATTCCTATATATTATATTAGGTGTCACCTAACACTCTTCCCACATCAAGTGGAATTAATTATCACAAATTTGTATTAGTCAAAAATCAATAAATTTCATAAAACAATCATAAAAATGATCATAATACATAAAACACATACAATATGTTAAAACAACACAAGTAGAAACACCATGCATGGATGATCCTGGGGATTACTATACTTCGAGCCTCAGTCACTAGTAAGTGAGTGTTTTTTACTTACTATACCTCACTGCACTAGTACTTACCCCCACAATTTAATTTATAATTTATTATCTGTAACAGAGTGCATTTACTCTGTATCACAGGGTGGCCAGCAGGATTCTGAATCCTAATTTGAGAGAACTCGGAGAAAACATTTGGAGATTGCAAGATAGCTAAGCATTACCACCTTATGCTTGTCAGACACTTAAAGATAATAGAATTGGGATGATATAGATGTCCCATGGTATTAATATGTTATAATTGTGCACTAGCATAGAGAAGAGAAGAGGAAACGCAAGAATTCCTGAACAAATTGGGAATCTGCAGCAAGGACCAGAAAAGGCCCAAGAGTTATGGGGAAAGAGAGGTATGTAATAAAAAACATACTGCGATACCCTTTGAGGGATGAGGGTGTGATTTTATGTCAATAGAGATTTATACCTTGTTATCGAGTACTAATAGGGTGTCCCTTTTTTGATTAACAGGGTACTCTCCCCAACCAAAGAAGATTTTTAATTCCGGCACAAGACACACTTCCCTGAAGAATGTCCTACATCGTTGTATATTAAGGACAGAAACTTGTACAAGTCGGGTTTTTTGAAACGCACTAACAGGAAATAGGCTGAAAGTAGTGAGGCATAGGAATCAGAGTGTTACGTTTACACACATTTGTGATCCTCGAGAAATTACAACACAAGTAGAAACACCATGGGTGAGTAATGTTGCAATAATTTCTCAAGGATCAAAAAACCCGACTTGTACAAGTTTCTGTCCTTAATATACAACCATGTAGGACATTCTTCAGGGGAGTGTATCTTGTGCCGGAATTAAAAATCTTTTAACATATTGTATGTGTTTTATGTATTATGATCATTTTTATGATTGTTTTATGAAATGTATTGATTTTTGAATAATACAAATTTGTGATAATTAATTCCACTTGATGTGGGAAGAGTGTTAGGTGACAACTAATATAATATATAGGACTTTCTTCTTGTATATAGAAATTATATGCTCACAGAGCAAGAAGTCTGTTGATCCCTTCCTGTGATTTAGAACCGTTCTGAGAATAGAGTTGTTGGAGACCAATAGGGTCTCGGTGGTGGACGTGACAAGTGACACGGTTTTTTCCTATTTTTCTCTGTGTAGTGCGCATTTAGGCATATAATCGGGATCCCGTTATGGAATCCGAGAAGTGTCTAGCTTATGACGATGAGTATGTTCGTAAACTGATAGAATCTTTACCAATAGTGGGTTTAAATAAAGATCTTGAAGCACTTGATAAAGATGACCAATGGGATGAATTAGTCCAGATGAGGAAAAGACTCATCCGCACAGAATTACATGCCATCATCATGTTAGAGTATGTTAAAAATCAAGCTTTACCCCAGGGACTCAAAGTGAGAAATGAACCTAGACTGTTCTTAGACAATCCAGAGTTTAAATTGAAATTGAGTTACATTTCTAATAAATGTGGCCGTGACTGGCTGATATTAATTATTGAAACAGCACAAGAAACAGCCAAACAAATCGAGATTGATCTGAAAAGTTTAGAAGAAAAAATTAAGAGTAAATTTGACGTAGAAGCTTTTAAAAAAGGCCTAGACAAACATCTAAAAGAGATGCAAGAATTCAAAAACGAAACTGTCTCAGAAAGAGTGAAAAGAATGAAAAAGGATATTCAGAATTTCTCTCATGAGAAGGCATTTCACTACACCAATAAAAACTATAAATTTGGAGAGCCTAGACCCATTACAAAACAGAACCGGAGAGTACGTTTCCGGAACACATCGTATAGTTCCAGTGGAGGAGGTTCCTCGGATTATGATGAATCCGGTGACACTGATATTCCAAATAACAGGGGAGGAGGCCGCCCTTTTAGAGGAAGAGGCACAAGAAATAATGGTCAGAGAGGTAACAATCAAAGGCAATCTTTTTTAGGAAGAGGAGGAGATCAGAGACAATGGGAACCCGAACTGATGCAAACACGAAGCTACAGGGGCTGGTAGTGAATCTCTCAGACATTCAGATTACCGTAAAAGAAGAAGAAGTACTTAATAAGGGTTTGAATTTTGTTCTTACTAAATTCCATAATCCTTTTGAGTTTAGGATTGAATTTAATCAGTTCATACGAAAAGTACATCTAAAAGAGTTCTTCCTGGACAACACATTTGACAAAGGGGACAATTGTAGCGGGTTTAGAAATCCCTCGACATTTTGTGCTCCGGCTAACACAAATTCTGCGGAATCAAAGGTGTTTGAAAGGAAGGTCTTAGAGGAGATTACCAAGTTGGAAACTAAAGGTATTCCTTGGTTGTTGGACCGTGTTTTTCTTGACAAAATCACCACAACATCCACCATTACCGTGTTCCGGTACATGTTCTACAGACAGGGTGATAGTGTCTGAATAACGCCATGCAGTTTATTTTTCAAGAAATTGCTTCCAGCCTGCTATGGCATCCTACACAAACAGGCCTCACTCTATCACCCATAGGTAAGTGGTCAAAATGAGAGGAGCAGCCCTTTTATTAAAGAGACACACAAAAAAACAAAAGTGGCAAGGACTGTTCGAAAGAGCCCAAGAAGCAAAGGCAGATTACAGGGGGACAAATGCTCCATCACCAGGGTAATCCCTTTTCTAGTGATTTGAGGTGGAAAAGCCTCTATCACACTGACCTCTGGGTGGCACTACCACACATTAAAGGAAAAAGTACTGCTACAAGATGCTATAAAGAACGAGTTTGAACACACCTACAGAAATACAAAGCTGCCCCCGAAACTCCCCATGTCACAAAATGTCGTTCCATTAAAAGAAGGGATTGGGTTAAAAATTAAATTACCCCAAAATATCTGGAAAGACATATGTGTTCAGCACGTCTGTCAGTGTATAGAAGGTAACAAACAATGTCATTATGCTGGAAAAAGGCAAAAGGTGGAACGCCAGCCGTGTCGGACTGTATAGTAAGGACTCAGCCAAGACACAAGAGGTAAGATTAATTGATCCCAAATTGCAAACCCTGCAGAGGAAACATGAAATGGTACCTCCATAAGAGATAATGTAGGACACAGTACTCCCACACCAAGAGGATCTCTAATGTGAAATTGCACCCCGAAACACCACCCAAGGCGCTACCCAGTGCAACGACAGAGGTACAGAATCTCCACAGCCAGAGCCAAACAGTAACCAGAAGTAACCAACCGCAGAGCAATCCTAAAGAAGACATCACCCAAGTAAGAAGATTAATTTTCACTTTATTAACTCTACATTTTATAAATCTGGAGGGAAATGGTTGAATATTCTTTTGCAGCAACAGAAAAAGACATAGCTTTAAATATGATAAAACAAAATATCCATAAAGCTCGAGATTAGGTGGATGCATGTGGAAGAATATGTGCTACTTCAAGAAATTGAAGATAATGGAGTAAGCTTATCCCCAGACATCATAACATCATCATTTGTACCTGTTGTTATATTGTAAAGCGCTTTGGTTTAAAGCGCTACATAAAATCAATAAACAGAAACATAAGCATAAGAATATGTAAGGTGGAAATTGGACGGGTTGAGAGGGATGGTAGGAGTCTAAATGCAGCAAGTACTAGTATTAATGATATGATATGAAATTTTATATAACATATGATATGATATGATATTTTATATAATATAATACATAAAACACTAGCCAAAGACAGATACAGGTTCCTGAAAGTACAGACACGGAACCAGATGAATATCTCTGTATGAAAATCTTGTGGCAAGATGAGGACTGGAGACCACTAAACAGGAGCCAGATTCTGCACTTAATACACTCAATTCCAGCTTTGATGTTAATTGCTCAAGTTGCTCAAGTTGAGTTCCTAGTGGACAGACTGGATTTTGTTAGAGTGCACGTATATTCCGAAGTGATGTCTCAGGTCATATTGGAGAAAGAAGAAGCATTTTTATCTCAGGGTTATGATGTCTATAGCCCAGAAGCATGGGAACATGTGAAAGTCCAAGTAGGATCGATACTAGAAATTGACGGGAAAGAAAAAGCTTCTTTTTTAAAAATCAAATGTTCATTGGACTAACATGGTCAGCGAGTAGTATACATCTCAGCTCAGAATTTGAAGGAGAATGGCAGAATGAGTGGCTGGTCGCAGTTACCATTAGCTCTAGAAGGATTTGTTGGTAATCGTTCTGCATTGAGAACCATGTAACTAAAGACCCTTAAATTCTTAAGTTACTATTGTGGAATTGTAGAGGATACAAGATTATGATGGCCCACCGGTCGATATTTCCATGTATATTGAGTTATGATCTGTTACTTCTGCAAGAGACATGGTTAACAACAAATGCGCCAGCATGTGTCGAATTGGAAAAGTACTGGATGATGTAAACAAGATTCTTACAGATTGGCATTTGGAGGGGCGTAATGAAAACACTATAATTGGGGGGATTTGAACTGCCATTGCCCACACCTCAAGGATTATGAGAAGAGGGTTGAGCTTAAGATCCATTATGATGGGACAAGGAAGGGAGGTCATGCAATCCTATGGGCACAATGTTTTCAAAAATGGAATCTGAGAAAGTTAAATGGGAATCTATGTCGTGTGACGAATCTGAGGATGTTGTGCCTTCTCTCCAATGGGGAGACCTTTCGCATGGGGCCAGGATGGTGCGTCTACAGTGCAATAGTCCTCCGGGGTGTGGTGCAATGAGGGTAGATCACAAGGTGGCGGTAATCCCCCTACAGGATTGGAGATGATCCTCACCAGAGAACGCAGTATCTCCCCACTTCACCTTGTCCAACTCCTTTTCCAAATCCTCCTGGCCCCTTCCTGGATAGGGCTAAGACGTTTTGCTGTCAATGTAACCAAACTAACCTACATGACCACAATGAGAAACCAAGTAGTCCAAAGTATCAGGTATGCATCTTTAAGGTTCATACTGTGATGAAGAAGATGGGTAGGCGTACAAGGATTACTTGCGTGAAGCCAAGCGAGCAGTCTAGTTTTCCAAGCGAAGGGATTGTCTCTAATGAATGCATCAGCCCAACACGTGCATTCCCAAAAAATCCAGTGTCAAGCTCAGGCGTGAGTGAACACGCTGCAGAGACGTGAGAGAGGGAGATGTGTCCCCCGAAGAGGAATAGCGAGAGACTTGCCCGGACACAAGGCGAAGTGCGGAGTAGGCAGAAGACTCAACCAGTGAGAAGACTCAGTCTGCAGGGACACTGCAGGCACCGCTGGATGTCAACACACTACCAGAGCCTTCAGGAAGAATACAGCTACCCAGGAACTGTTGGTACTGCCAGGAAAGAAGCAAACAAGGTATGCAGGTTCCCCGGCAGCTGTGAGACATCAGGGGAAGCATTGGGGTGAGCTCAGGAGCTGGCGAGAGAGGGTCTGGGACCATGAAACAAAGGAGAGATAGTTGAACCAAGCTTATAAAATGCAAAGGTGCGTGTTTGGGATTCGCACCCAAGAGAAAGAGGGTCTGGGTCCCAAATGGGAGGGATGGCCTGGGACCCTGGAGTAAATAAGAGACAGTTGTATCCTTGGAAGGAGAGTGAACCAAACGGATACAACACAACCATGCAAGTCTGGGACCCGCACCCAAAAGCAAGAGGGTCTGTGACCCTGATTAAAAAGAGGGTCTGGGACCCTGAAGCAAATGAGAGAGAGTTGTATACTTGGTATACATGGAAGGAGAGTGAACCAAGAGGATACAACAGAACCTCGCAAGTCTGGGACTCGCACCTATTTGTGAAGCTAAAGATTAAAGCCAAGAGGGTCTGAGACCCTGGAAGAAGAAGAGGCAATACAAAGCAGGGAAGCAAAACAATCTGTGTAAAGTATTACGAGTCTGGGACCCGCATCCACATGAGAGGGTAAGGATGTGAGGGTCAAGAACCCTAGGACTGATAAGAAAATGGATACGAAGCTGGTAGGATACAGGAACTGTTAAGTCAATCAACAGTTTCTCGTGAGGTATCCAGCGATTTAAGAGAAGAATAAGTCTAGGGGAAAGGAGCACAACCCTAGCCTTTGGGTTTGCTTATTTTGGAACATGATTTTGCATGCATCATTTTATTACCAGTGAGACTGGGAACATTTGTGTTGTTTGAAAGCACAACAAACACTGTATACTTTAAGAAAAGACCATCCTTGCACAGTTATCTTATATTATTAGTGTTAGGGACAGTCGTAGGTTGTTAGACATGACAGCGACAGATATTTTAGTTTTGGACTTCCTGTCAATTTCATTAGTTTCCTTTGAGGCTTGGAAACCCCTCCTAGCTCTTGTTATAAATAAAAGCCTATATCCAAAAATATGTGAGCAAGGTCTCCGAGCTTTGCTACTGCACCCTTACAATGGGGATGTTCTTAATTCACCTACCTCGAGAAGAGGTGATAGCAAATCAACCATAGATTACATGTTTGTCTCAGAACAAGTTATGCAAGTATGTACCTCCCTGAATATTGAATTTTCAGGACTGAGTGATCATGCATGCTTGTCCCTGGTTATGAACATATCAGGCACTCAGTATGAAGTAAAGGAACAGCTGAGTAACTTAGAAGTTAATCATGGAAGAAACAGAGTCGGTATGTCAAATCTTGAATTGAGCTCAATATGTCAACAGTTAGAAAGCTTGGTAAATCATCAATCGAATTACAATGAGTGTAGAGAATGGGAAGTAGATTCCCTTGAACCCATATTCACATGTTTGATGGGCAGGTATTAGAGAAAAAATGTACATTAAGAAAATATCTAAGAAATACAGAATCAATGTGTGTTCTTGGCAATGTCTAGAAGCTGTCTGAATCATATACGAATTGGCTGAAAAGGTGCAAATATGAAATGATACTTAAAGAAAGCCAGGAGATGCTAACAACTTTGCTATCAAGAAATTCTAGTGTGTTTTGGAAGCTAATTAAGAGTGGGGACAGGGTGAGAGAGAAGGATATGCAAAATCCGATACACGAAAAAGTGGTTTGATATTTACTAGGCAAGGTTTAGTGACAGTTCTGCAGTAGGAAAACACATAAACTAGAATGATCTACCAGTGTGGGAAAATACTGTTTCTAGTGAGGACGCAGAGGTAATCATAAAGAAGCCAAAACATTCAAGGGCTGCTGGACCGGATGGCATGTCCAGTAGATTACTCAAAGGAATCTGGAAATGTGGGTTGGTATCCTGTTTAGGTTGTTCTTGAACATAATAAGGGATAATAAGATTACAAATTCATACCATATCACATATCTCAGATATAGTGCCAATCTACAAGAAAGGAGACAAGCATGACCCATTATATTATCGCCCAATAACACTGATGGATGTACCTAGCAAAATCTTGGCATCAATTATCCTACGAAATTAGTCTGAATGGGGAAGGGAGGCTGGATGTGTTACAAGGCAGCAAACAGGATTCCGACCAAGAATGGGTACAACCCCAAATGGCAGTATACTGTGTTGAGTCCAATGGAGTCATCACAGATTCCCCGGTGATAACTTCCTTCCATGTGGCCAGGGGACAGCAGCCGTTACCTGATCCTGACCCTGGGGATGGCTATTTCAGGGAGGATCACATGGAGGAGACAGCCACCGGGGAGATTTCATGGCTTCATTGAATGAGGTGTGGTGTCCCCCATTTTTCCATGAGGAAGAGTCCCTGTTACCCAATACTATAATGGCCTATTCCAATGTGTCTGTTCCTCCGTATGGGGAAAATTAGGAGACCTTTTCTCAACACCTTTTAGGCCAACCTCCCATCCATAACCTGAAGAGTACAAGCTCCAAAAAAAACCTTTTCATTTCTAATTTTCCTTCATGTAGAACTGATCTTCCATATGGAATCATTAAGAAAGACTCTCCAAGTTTTATGCATCAGAAACCATCAATGGACTTCAATTGCCATAACCACCTAAATACTGAGACGAGGAGGATGAAGGAATTGATGCAGAGCAGCAGGCGTGTCAAGCTTAATGAAGATGCTAGATGTTGGAAGAAAGCACCTTTGTGCGGGACCTTTAAACATGGTAACCAGACTATGAGAGGGAGCTCACGAGAAGACGTGGCATCTCCCTTCAAGGTGGACTGCAGATGTTGGAGGCACGAGTCAGTGTTTAGAAGCTGGAGGCACGAGGTGGTGTGGCGGAGCAAAGAAGCTTGGCAGCCAAGAAAGAAAGTAATGTGGTGTGAGTAAGGCATGCCACGGAGATGCCAGAAACCGCAAGAGGATTCCTGGCCATCGGGCAGCTGGGAGAAGCAGCCTTGTCCTTACCGGGAGCTGGAGAGAGGCCAACGTGAATGAGTGGAGTTGTGAGAGAAGCTGGAGAAATGTCAGAGCCACCCGGAGTGGGAAGCAAGCTGCAAAGGTACACCACTAAGTGTGAGGAAGCCCAAAACCGCTACACAGAGCTCATGAGTCAGGCAGAACAGCGCAGTGACCCAGGGGATTTTCAACAACAGTGCCAAAGAGAATGTGAACATTGTGGCGTTACAGAAAGTGAAATAACGAGAAGATTGCCTGTGAATTGAAAGGGCAGAGAGCCCACCCAAACCCCAATAAGAAGTGAATGCAAATGTGAGGAAAGTTTAAAAGAACTGTCAGAACAAGTAGATATACCAAGCTAAAAAAGGTATATGCTAATTGGATTTAAATAGGAACTTTAATATATGAGAAGTCTTAGCAAAGCATACACTGGGCAGTTGAAAATACAAGAAGAGTAGTCCTGGCAGGGGAGGATACCAGGCAGTTGTGAATGCAAGAGAAGTCCTGGCAGGTGAGTACACCAGGCAAATTGCAAACCTACATGGAGTGTCAAGCAGAAACAGTGTTTACCAAACAAAGAAAGAAGTTGTGTTTAAAGAAGTAACTTTTGTTACAGAAGAACTTACAAGGTTGAACAGTTTTTATCTAACAGGATTGTTGTGGGCCAAGAAAGATACAGTGAACTGTTAGACCCAGAGACATGTGTGATACCACTGAACAATCCAGTGGAAGGGAATGACCCTCTGGAACTAAGGTCTTTTGCATTTTGGTGAACATTACGTTGAAGCGAATCCATTTTTATTTAAGAACACTTTTTGCAAATACCAGTTTAAAGACATTTCCCATGACACTGTATTATTTTGTTTTAGTGTGAGGGTCAGGATAGAACATTTGGACACAAGGACAGCTTTTGATTTATGACAAAGATAGATCCTTTGTGTTTCGTTCTTAGATAGAGAAACTCCTCTTTAGAATAGGGTCAGAGAGGCATTTTCCCAACCCATTTAAGTTGAATAAAAGTCTTTAACCAAAAACATGACAACTTTGTGCCCGGCTTTCATTTCTGACCCCTCACAATACTGACTCTGCTCCATGCCAGAGCAACAAAGAAGGAGGCACCTCCGTTTTATATGGCTTCCTTGGACCTAAGTACAGCATTCGATAAAGTCAAAAGATCAACCCTCGAGCAAAAGCTACAGGACTGAGGAATACCACTTTGACTATTAAAGATAATCATGATGCTGCATGACAATACAAATACAAAAATAAGGATAAGATTGAATAAAGGGGGGTCGCTGTCTAGAGAGATTGGCACCACATTAGGACTGAGACAAGGCTGTGCATTGGTCCCAACACTCTTCCATTTATATCTATCAGACATGGGAGACCATTTGGAGAATACACAATCTTTCCCTGTAAAACTGAGTCATTTCAGCCTATCGTGGCTGTCCTATGCGGACAGTGTTATATTTTTTTATCCCACCCAAATAGGACTGCAGAGGAAACTGACTGCATTCAGTAAGAAATGGAAGCCAATAATTTGAAAGTAAATCTGAACAAATCAGAAATGATCACATTTAAAAATCAGAAGAAGAGAGGGAGCTTCTCCTGGCATAAAAATAAAGTACCATTATAGCAAGTTCAGTCTATAACATACTTGGGGTTTATAATAAAAAACAGCAAAAACATCCAGCTACAGTGGGATGATTTACTGAATAAAGCAAAAGTATTGAACGTGTAGATGAAGATGATAAAAAATACTGTGGATTTACTGTCATCCTGTTAATCAATTATTTATAGAAATGAAAGCTATACCAAAACTAACTTTTGGGTTGGAACTTTTACAATCCAAACAATGGAAGGACTTAAAAAAATAAAAAGTCTAATGTGGAGACAAGTGTTGAATATGCCTCAATACCTGCCTGTACAAATACTGTTAGGCCTGTCCTCATTGTCTGCTATGATATGGTGGCGTAGGTTGAAGGAAACTAGTAGGATTCTTACACTGCCACAGAATTCCATATTTGAAGTGCTGAAAGAGGCACATAGTACAGGTAGCTGAGGTAGTTAATTTTATTGAGCAAGGTATGGACGCCCTAAATCTAATAGGATCTACTCGGACGAATTGACAGAGAGGCCAACTATAGCTACAAAAATCCTACTCAATCATGACTTGGTAATGAATAGAGATCAAATTGATAGATTTATAAGTTGTATACTGACTTCAGGAAGATTCATAGGAAAAGAAATATATTGCCCACATTTATTATAAAGTTTCCCTCAGCTCGGTATCGCGCAGTTCTCATTAGATTCCATTTAAACCCGATACCTATCCTGGATAGGGTAGGGTCGTGGCTGCACTTGGAAACGGATTTGAGGCTGTGTCGTTTGAACCTATCAAGCCCCTATTAATGGAATGTGAAGGTACGAGAACAGTGTGCTGGAACTATTTCTCAGCTAGTATGCAATGTGATAGCTTGCTGAGTGTTGATTTTCCTATGGAATAGGTTAGTCTCAATTGAAGAGCAGTCTCTACATTTGGAAATAGCTAAAGCAATAGAAGAACTGCACAATTCCTTGTAGCAAAGGATCCTAAAAAGGGGAATTAAGAGTAATGTAGGGGCTCCAGCAAATATGGCTTTCATCTTAAAATAGATGACTAGGTAAGGGTTGTTATGTGATTTAGGAACTGTAAGTGAATATATGCATGGGAACGTGGAGGGGTGGGGAAAAAAAGAGTGTAGGAATCACTGTCACTGAATTCAATGGTTGTTGTATCCGGAAATATGAATGAATTAATAATTTATTTAAAATATTTTAATATTGATTTTATAATAAAACGTTTTAGTAATTGTGAATGGTTGCAAATTGCTAATCGGTCACATCTTAGTTTAATAAGATGTTCTAAAGAAGGTTTTGGGGAAATTAAATCCAAATATGTCCCTGAAGATGGTGTGAAAGAAATGAAGGCTGAGGACAATTACGTTGTATTGTATTGTGTATCTATTGTGTATTGTGATGATGGAATTTGTTATTAATTGTAAAATAAATAGTGAAAGGGTTGTAATAAACCAAACATGAAATAAAATAGATAAATAAATAAATAAATAAATAGAAACTATCCGTTCACAGTCCCGCCCATGAATGTTTTCCCTTCTATGCCCTGTTCCTGTTCCTCTCTCCTCCCACACACGCTTCTGCGAACTGCAGGGTGACCTGGTATGTGGCAGAGAAGGAGCCCCGGATGTCTCCTGTGAGCAACACGAGTGTGCCAGTAACATCGGAAGTTATTTGCACCAATTAAAATACAAAAGCCACGCTCCATATATCCACTCAGTACCTTAATTACATTCATGAATCTTTAATTTCTAAAATGAACACGCGCGCGTGTTAATGCTAGTTAGTTAAATATTGAGTTTGTCATATGCAAGCATAGAAATGGATTTTCTTCTAGTACAACGCGGAATCACTTTAGTTTGTTTGTTAGTCTTGGTGCTTTGCCTCTGAAAAGCGTGTCTTATTGATACAGTTGCATGCATTGCCTGTGGGACACAAATAGTTTTCATTAAGGCGTTAGTGAGGATTGTCAACACAGGAATCTAACAATGGTTCTTAGCCTAGGTGTAACTGCAAGCGACTAGGGGTTAACTATGGTGATGGTGTTGAGCGCCACGATTACTTTGCTCCAGCGTCAATATTGCAATGTCTCTACATGTGATGCGCTGGTGTTCTGCTGGTGAGGACAGCCAACCTCAATGTGTTGAATGGGCAAATGGGCAACTGATTTGCAAGTTATCAAGAAACACCTATTTTTAGTGGCACTCCTGTTCGCAGGAGACTGCTGAGGTTCCTCTGCGCAAGGCTGCTATTCTCTCACCGGGCAGAATACTGAACTGTTGGCTGAGGTGCAGCACAGGTTTCTGTTTGAAAGCGCTCCCCAAAAATACCACCACTTACCGACTCAGGAGGAGACATGCAGCACCCAGGAAACTGCTATGTCTCAGCGGCAGAGTGCAACCATGACCACAGCTCTTTCCACAAACCCCTTATGACGATGCACGGACCCGGGGATCGAACCTGTGGTGCTCCAAGTTGTCTTGCTCCCAAAGCGCGCACGTTGCCCCTGAGCTATCCTCCCGAGATGTGATATGTGTGTTAGGGCTGATTCCGGAACGGGTCAGGAGGTATGTTATTTCTGAGCATAACCACAATAAACCAAAAGGAACTGTGTGCTTTAGATGCTGTAAATGCATCTAGACATTTTCATCACCAATTTTTAGCAATAATACATTTTATTGTACATATTACATGCCTAACATTAAGTCCTGTAATTCATTCCTTTTTGGAGGAAAGAGTACCAATGAATAGGGGTGCCACACATTCAAATGTTTTAATGGATTAGGAGTGCCTCGATTTGGCAATAACAGTGCATTTCAGATAGTGATATTTTTAAATAACTATATCACTTGTGACATACCAAATGAAGAAAATAATCCAGATCTTAAAAAAATATATATTATTCCAAAATCATAGATGTACATCTTACTATAAGCAAACTTATAAAAGTAATTAACTCTTTCATAAAAGGTGTCGGTTTGGACTTCCTTGAACGCAAACAGATAAAAGCTACGTTAAATGATCAGATGGCTGGGGTTACACATTGCGTAAAGCATAAAATGTCCAAAAAATATCTCATACATTTCAAAATAGCTCTACATCTATAAACATCATTATTCACCAATTATCCTTAGTTCATGGAATGATCATACCGATGTTCACTTTGAAGCTGACAATTCTATGGCAGTGTGTAGGTGCATAACGTCTTATGTTACTAAAGTAGACAAACACAATTGCAAGATTTGTGGGAAGACATTTCAAATAAAAAGTCACTAGCATCACGTTTAATTGGCTCAGGGGTTAAAACTCCTTCACATCGAGAGTGTGGCACATATGATGCAGCCGATGGGTTAACTGGAACAACCTTCTGTAGCAAAAGTACATATATTAAATTGACAACTTTAGGATATCCTGAAAGTAGAAAAAAGAGTGTTGAAGCACTATCATGAAACAGAAACGCTAAGCAACAATGAATCTCCCCGTGTGAAAATAGTTAAAAATAATATGCTAAATGATCATTACCCATGAAAAACCATGATCATTACCCATGAAAAACCATGATCATTACCCATGAAAAACCATGATCATTACACATGAAATCCAATGCGTTAGAAGACGAATCCCTTGATTAAATCCTTCAAGTGTATAGATACAAAGAGAATGTTCATCCTAATGTGAAAAAAGGATATTTATTTTAAAAGTAAAACAATAGAAGGATGCCACAATCAACATAATATCATCAAAACCTAACATGTAACACAAAGGAAAAAAGAAAACTGTGCTACTGTTGCTTTCTTCAGTTATTTCTACCATTGGGGCAAGAAATAGAACTGATACATAATAAAATAGTTACGAAGATTCCATTCACAATGTGGTAGACACCATTAAATGTGCAAGATTTCAAAAATATGTGGGGATGCTAAATGAAGAACTACAACAAGAGCAATCCATAGAAAGAGAACTGCAAAAGGACACTTTCAATTGCCTTTGGAATCCCATTTCAAATGATAAAGGCCCTTGAGGTGATCCAATTGTCCAAGGTGAGGCAGGAATAGCTATGCATTATGTGTCTGCAATGATTCAAGCACAACCACATAGTGAAACATTTCATGAATACATTTCAAAATGAAACAATGAATACAGTTATGTTTTTGAAACAATTGTACAAAACACAGATCATGAGTCATTAAATGACCAGAATATGTGCAAATTGAAACATTATAAACCCACTTTACTATATGTAAGTGAGGAGGCAGGCTCGGGTAAAATGAATTTAGCAAAAGAAATCCCCACATGTTTTCATTAAATATTTAACAGTTTATCCAGTGTCGTTTTTGCTCCAACTGGTTTAGCAGCCTATAATATTGGTGAAATAACTTTACGTCACCCATTTATAGGACCAGTAAAGCACAATAAAATGTCTCAGTGTTATAAAGAATTCCATTTAGAGTATTTTGAACCAAATTCCAACACTGCTTCTGAAATCTCATCAGTTCAGAAAAAATGAAAGTGTTAATAATTGATGAAGTTAGTATGTTTTCTAAAGTTATGCGAGGTTTCCTAGTTTAAGATTTCAAGAAAAGTTCAAAACAAGTGTAATTGTATTTGGAGATTTACTGCAGTTCACGCCTATTAATGGTCAAACGTTTTTTTTTAAAAAATAACTGCTATAGAGAGTAGTGAAACAGTTGGCCGTATTAGGAATGGGAATTTGCAGAGTTACATTCCACATTTCGAATGAACAGAAAATATGCTTTTAAGTCCTGATGGCACATATCCTAATATACTTAAAGGATAGTTCCGGGACTTTTTTTTTATTGTCCCTACGGTTCGGCCATGTGTTTTTAAGCATAAATCGGTAGATCGTAGAAAACTTTCCTATGGACCTTACCCGACTTTTCGTCCATTAACGCACTCGAAATCAGCCGCCATTTTGTGATAATCCTATCATTTCCCCCCATCGACCTGGCTCACCTGCGTTTGCGGCACTAAATCATATCCCCCGCCCCTGAACAGACTTTATCAAAACATTCATATTCCCCGCCTCTATCCGTGACATGACTGTGCTGCGTAGGCAAACGCGCCCAGGCGTCTTCTACGCGACTCCACACAGAACCCGGAAACCAACACAGATCAGCTCACAACACAGCGCGCCACAATTTGGAATATGAAACTGTACTTTTAAATCAAACCGCAAGATTGTAAATTTGGTAAAGTACATTTATTTGACATCAAATGTTTAGAGAATATTCAGCGATTTGCATTTTTCTTTGCTCTCGATCCAAAATAGTTCGTCTTGAGGCAAGCGATGTTCGTGTGCAGTACACAGGGTGTTGGTTTACGATAAAATAAGCTCTTCGGTCGCACTGATAATCACATGGCTGTTCCAACAACGAGGCACTAGGCCACCACAACGGTATGTATGTTGCATCTAGCCATTAGTACCGCGTAAGGGCATACTTGTACTTGGCGATCGTCCCATAAAATGGTCAGGGTGGTAACGTTGTTCACGCGGAGAAGCAACTGGCGGTTGTAAAAGCCATCCGCCGGTGTCTGGTACTCGTGACACATACAATAATGAAGGATGTACCTGTTTTAAAAACATAAAAAATGAAATTAGTCTCACCATCAGATCTTTATTAAAATTATTCATTTTATATATTAGGTTGGGAAATTATTTCATAGCTAGGACAGTGCAACTGGGTATTATACGTCATTTCCAGTAACCCACCCCCTCTCCTCCGCCTTTTTCAGAGCCGCCTGAGCGCCAGTGGACCACTTCGTCACTGATATGATATAATATGGCATTTGCAACGCGCCTATGCACAAGTGTTTCAAGGCGTGGCGAGGCAGGGAGGGGGGGGGAACAAGGAGAAGACAGACAACGATCCTACTAGGCCAGGTGTCATTCAGATCGCGCAAGTGCAGGGGTAGGGGGAAGGTAAAAGTGCAAGGGGAAGGGGAGGGGGGAAGTGGAGTACAAGGTAAGTAGCATAAAATAATAAATACATAGGGCCAGCTGGTGGCGAGTGCAAGGTAAGTGCAGAACAAGTGCTGGGAAGGGGGGGCTGTAGGATACTGAGACAGTCCCCCAGTGCAGGGGTTGACAGGGAGGCAGTGCAGGTGGAGAGTGGAAGGGCCCAGGACCGAGGTCGCAGACAGTGGACCAGTTGTAGCAGGGGAGAGGGAGAGAGAAAGCAGAAGCAAAGAGGAAGGTTTTGAGGTGCTTCCGTAAAAGGAGATGGTTCTCCTCAAGATAGTGCGCGGTACAAAACAATATGCCACATAGAACGAACAAGTACAACTTAACCCGTCTTTAAAGCTACTGTATAGTAATTAAATTGCGGTAAAAACTCATCTAAAGAGTTACTTACATTATATTTGCATTTTCCATTGTGTCTGTGCGTAGGGCAGCCCCGAAATACCACTCCTTCTATGCCGACGTTATTTCTTCTAATGAACGAACATTAAATGGCTTTCGTTTCTGAAATTATATTCATTATCGTTTACGTTATTGCACCACACCCCCAAAAAGAAGTCTTTCGGGATGGTCCCGGCCTATCAAGGTCAAATAACAATAGAACCTTATACTGAGTCGTGGGCCATTCCGGCACCCGAGCAAAAAATCAAAGCAGCTGACCTTCACTTTGAACGAGCACACATTCCTAGTTAGCTACATTCAGTGTAAGGCCATCTCACAGGACTTGAAATTTACACTCCATCTTTGCATTTTGTCTGCGTGCATTTGCAGCCCCAGAGAACCATAAATACGGAGACATTCTATATTTTTTGAAAAATGATTTATATTACTGTTTGGTTTAATTTAATGTGCAAATGAACAAGGTTGGATAGACACATTGCATGTACACTGAGCAATCACTTTTATTTACACAATACATAGCTACACATATTCAATGGGCCTGCGACATGAGGAGACTCCAGAGCAAAGTCACAGGTGACACCCGGGTGGTTCGCACAACTGCAGGGTGAAGGGAGGGGCAACGGTGGAGAGACACATTGCATGTACACTGAGCAATCACTTTTATTTACACATTACATAGATACACATATTCAATGGGCCTGCGACATGAGGAGACTCGAGAGAACAGACAATCAAATTACAATCATTTAAACCGTGATGTGTATTTCTCAATGAGCTCTGCTTTAGGTGGACATGGACCAGAGGCAATGTTGGGTGGCAATGCAGTTGTCCCCTGCACAGGTTCGTTCACAACTCCATGTATGTGCCTATCTAGGACATCAACAATAAGTCTCTCAATAAACTCATATTGCATATCCTGAAACACTGGTTTGATCACCCATTGTTTACTTCTTTTAGTGAAGGCCTTATTGTAGCGAAGCGTCCCTAAAGTTCCGGTCGTCCTACTTTGTTGACGGCCAACATTATGGTTATGTGCCAAGACCGCTAGAAGAGTCCGATTTATCATGCCCTCCATGCCAAAATGCAATCGTTTTGCCTGTACTTTAGGCACATATTGTGGAACACCTCCAAATCTCCTGTGTGGCAGAATTCCGTGAGTCCCCTCAAATCTCTTGTTATAGTTTTATCAAATACAATCTTTTCAATGGCTTTGTGAGTGGGTGATGAAGGAATCAACCACTTCTTCTTCCATGCCTCCTCTGTGGACAAATGGCCATGTTCACAATTGTGGAAATGTTGGTTTGTGGTCCAGCGGTGAACGTTGCTACAGTGTAGCATTACTGACCGCCATTTTTCCAGTAGAATTTCCAACGACCCTCCACATGTTTTTGAGCTCCACCAAAGATGGTTGCTGATTGACTTGGACCACTGTGAAATACCTTGCATATCTTTTTTTTTACCTGCAGCCGACATTTTTTTATTGATTGTTTTTGCAAGATGCCATACGTCAAATTGGTGATTTATATTTTTGTACTCTTCTCTCATTGTCTTGGCAATTGAAATGTGTCTGTCCGTGGCTATCAGGTCGATCACCATTCCCCGCGATTGTAGTTCTTGCAATGATGATACAAAGCCAACTTTCTCCATGGCCACTGAGGATGTACTTTGTGACACCTGCACGACCACCGAACTCACAATTTTCTTACTTTCCATGTCCTGAAAGTGGTAGGTGCAGTACTTGGCTGAAAATCCTGGGCTGTCGCACTGTCCATCACCGGCTAGCCTGAACCGTTTGCCCGCAAATGTACTATCAATTGACATTTTTTTCAATCTCCAAGCTTCGCTAATGTCTGGAAATAGATAATCGATTTGGTATTTGTAGAACTGAGTTTTCGCAATGAAATGGATTCCCACAAACTGAAAGAAATACTCTAACTTTTTAAAACTTGAACCACTAAAAAGTGCGGCCGCTGCACAAAGTAGATTGCCTGCTGGCAGTTGCCCCAGCATGGGTTGTGCAGACCATGAGAAAGGATATTTTGTACAGGTGGCATGTATTTTAAGGTTAGTGCCTCGAATTGCACGAGTCACATTAATCAATGGCTCCCCACATACTTCCCCACCAACCGAATGCCCACATTTCATCCTAATAATAATATCAATCAAACAACTATCGAATACAATGAATTTGGCCTCTTTCCTTATACTGTCACTCTGTATCCCAGCTGGTTCGGCCTGTAACGTTGAGGACATGTCACTCACATGAAAGGTAGAATCTCTGATATCGTCTTCCGCTATGTTCAGTGATATTGATGGTGTTTCATTGTCGTCCACTTCATTCTCTTCCATTGCAACATCTGTTCCTTCTCCGGCGATGGGTGAATAAAACAATTTCTTCAACCTTCTCGCGGTCTTAGTTTTTGCGGGTGTGGATTCTGTGAATTGATCTCCGACTGCATCCGAACTACCAGGAGGACATTCACTATCAATGGCTGGTGGTGGTATAGCTCCGTTGTCAATCACTTCATATTCTTCCCATTGGCACGATGCATCTCCAGTCTCAAGTCCCTGCCAAAAGGTTTGACAAGCAACATCTCTCGTTCGCTTCACTGTCTGTGTAGATCTAGTTCGTACACCCACTCGCAACTAGAGGACAGATTGGAAAAGGGATGTTCAGTTTAAACACAACTTACAGTATTGAACTATTAACAGTGAAAAACAACATAATATAGTGACCAGGACACTAACCTTCTTTTGCTTTCTTTTCTTTGAAACTTTCTTGCCTCGAACTTCAACATCAGGACGCTGTTGCTCCGACTCGTGTGTGCATGTCTCCACTTCCTCTTGCGCTGCAACGACTATATTTTCATGATAAGCACATCCATCACGCACTGACGCTCCATCGACTCCCTGAAACATAGAACTTTCATTAGTATGTATAATAATATTGAAAACACAAAATGTACTTGGGGACCAACACCCACGTACATCTCAATAGCAAAACACGAATGAACGCATTGTGTAGAACATTCAAACGACAATTATTCACGCATTGTTGATCTAGTTAGATGGAACTGTCAAGATCCATACCTCGGGCTCCGCATAGACTTCCATTGATGACATTATTGAAGATGACGCTTCAGCAACTCCCTGAAACACAGTAATTGCATTAGTATGGTTTTCTATTTTGTTAAAAAGAACATAAACTTTGTGCAGGCGTCAACGGCTCATCTAAATAGACCTGCACAAATGATCAGTTGTCTAAAATAAGTAATGGATATCTAAATATGATTCGATTTGCTCGATCGTTGGAAGTGTCACCACCCAGAGATCTGCATCAACTACTAGGGGTGATGTTCTTGTAGAACATTGCGCCGACCCGTAACTGCATGCTCCCCCTTCTTCTTGGACTAATGCTCCATCGACTCCCTGAAACATAGGACTTTCATTAGTAATGAACACAATATTGAAAAAAGAAGACACATGGGAGGGCGACGACAGAAGGACATATCAATGGCTAAAAACGAAAGAAACATTGTGTGTAACAATCTTGCTACAAGAATGCAAGATCTGATGATCTCCATCGATGGAACTGTCCGGAAACGTACCTCGAGCATCTGAGTGACATCAACGGTTGTCGTCAATGCGTTGGACTCCTCAGCATCTCCCTGAAAGACAGTACTTGCATTATTTTGGATAACAATAATTATAACTGAAAACAAAGACTAGAGGACGGGTACTAGGGTGTACCATTAGGTAAAATAATTACACAATAAATTAAAACTATTGATTTACATGCCTAAAACAAGTCAGTGGCAGAATAGCTAAGTAAGATTACCCGATAGGCGCTTGAAGTGGCTGATGACTGCAATAACGACACGGATGGAGAATCTTCCGCCTTCATATTGAGTGGATACATAAATGGGGAAATTATTGTTAGCTAATGCTACACACTACCGCAAGGCCGAGAGCTAAATCCGTAAACTTGACTCACCAGTGGAGGGATGTGGACGAATAGAGTGGGAATAGCGGTTGAGAGCAATTTTCGCTTCGCTCGCGGTGTGTTCTTCTTTATTAGCAATGATGTGGAGTACATGTCTGAGCTAAAGTGCCTGCTGCAGATGCGGTATCGATCACCCCTCTTGTCCGCAAAGACTTCTAGTACTCTACTTTCAAGATCAGACGGTGGATATCCGCAATATCGGACCCATTCTCTTATCTGATCTATTGTCTTAGGGAAAACATGCATTATAGTACCTTCAGATTTTTTATGGGTCTTCGAAGGGCAACCGCCAATGGAACAGGCAGGCATTGTGGAAAGTTCTGAAAAGTAAAGATCAACAATTCTCTATGAATACCAATGTGTTAAAAAATTAAATGACACATAAAAGGTTCAATGCAAGGTTCGTTTTGGTTCTTGGAACTATACACGTTATTCACATGCGGATAAGTATTTGAATAACTTTAAAAAAATAGAAAAGTAATTTGACTAAACTCAGAACATGTGACTAGTTCCTTGCATGTACTGTCTTGAACGAAAAGAAAACATGGATGCAATTTGATGACTACTAGCAAATAGATATAAATTAAAAAATTGGACGCAAAATGATTATGGTACATGGCCTTACCTTGACGAACAAACAGTTAGATGCAGGGATCAGAGTAGTTTCTTGTCGTAGAACAGGAAGCAGTTCACAGGTTGCAAACTGACGAGTTTGCTCGAAGTGGTCACGGAAGTTCACAGAGACGAAGAGCAGATAACCAGCACCTTCACGGGTTGACTAGCAAAGCGCAAAGAAGTTCTCATTAGAAATATGAAGTGGGTTATAAAGAATTCGAAACAGGGGTGTGTTTGTGAATGAATGACGTGAATATGTGGTGGCATTATGCGGTTTGCAGGGGGGCGTCCAGCGTGAGGGGGGATGCTTGGCAGGAGACACGGGGTCTGGAGGTAGACATGGGAACAACAACCCATGCTCTATAGACCACTTTGAAGTGTACATGGTCTTTGGCACCTCTTGGCCTTTATCGCTCCCTGACAGCTCCACTTGCCAGCGCAAGTACCCCGGTGCGAACTGCCTTTGATAGGGCGGGGGGTGGATTGGGGCGGTGGTCGTGCAGACAAGACACAGGAAGACTCGTGAATGGAGACACACTTATGTGGATTGCAGGGGGGCGTCCAGCGTGAGGGGGATGCTTGGCAGGAGACACGGGGTCTGGAGGTAGACATTGGAACAACAACCCATGCTCTATAGACCACTTTGAAGTGTACATGGTTTTTGGCACCTCTTGGCCTTTATCGCTCCCTGACAGCTCCACTTGCCAGCGCAAGTACCCCGGTGCGAACTGCCTTTGATAGGGCGGGGGGTGGATTGGGGCGGTGGTCGTGCAGACAAGACTCGTTTGCCGCAGGGCCTCACCAAGGAGAGGCCATCTAACTGCATGTAAGAGGCAGGCTGCAGGATCTAGTACATGGAAGACAGGGGGGTGAGTTTATAAATACCTCACCCTCCCAGGAGAATATATGGGTGCAGTTCACCCTGGAGACCCTGGATGCCTAGGCAGTTAGTCAGCAGCAGGCTGGCCTGTGGTGGCAAGGCGGCACGGGCCAGAGGGGGTCATCTCTGTACCCGGTGCCCAAAAGGATGATTTATTATGATCAACCATATTGATTATTTACCTATAACCATGTTTTGTATCAATAAAATCCAATGGCCTTTTATTGCCAACGCTTGAACAAAGTGGTGTGGTAAGTATTTTTGGGGGAGGAGGCAAGGCCGGGAGGCTTGATGCCAACCCACATATGTATGTCTGCTGCATATGGGTTCAACGGTTATGTGGATTGAAGGTGGGCGGCCAGCGTGAGGGAGGATGCTGGCCGGAGACATGTGGTGTGACAAGACAAGGCACAGGAAGACTATTCAATGGAGACACACTAGATTCATTTAAAAAATCAAAACAACCATTGTTAAAATATATGTTGGGTTTTATTTTAGATCTTAATTTCAATTGAACATAAATAATAAACATTACACATTGTAAAGTTCCGGTTGCAGCACATCCAGGGAAAATCTGCGGTATTGTCCACTGTCGCTGGGGAAATGTTGTCTAATGGCAAGTACCGCACAGGCAGGTATTACTCTCCGAACGCGGTGTCTGAGCCTCCCGTGAAGCCACCAAGTGAAGCAACGATAGGCCACCAGCCTGTACCACCTGTGAAAAAGAAAGATGCAAACTGTATTAAAATGACAAAACTTTCTTATCAATGTCGATTCAGGTAAAAAATGTCATTCTGCTTTGAAAAAAATTCTATCTAGAAAATGCACAATATGGAACCAATTTACATGCGTTCGAATGATATGTAGATGTAATTTTATATGTGGGAGACGACCATGAAATAGTAGTGGCATCACTGACATCACAACCAGAGTATACTTACTCGTTACTCGGATTACGCGGACGAACAGTGCCGCGAAGTTCGTGCATAAGCACCATCATCATCCTCAACACGGTCCGTGAGAGGCAGGCTTCCCTGAACTCTGGCAGCTTGGTGATGCATTGCGGACTTGGCTCGCCTTCCGAAATGTAGGCCAAGCACCCGGAATTTTCACGGCAGCAGCAGTTCTCCTCCTCAGTTGGCATTAGCTTGCACCGATTGCACGTGCACCAGGTGGAGACGCCGTCCATGCGACATGGTCCAGGCTCTTCATCCGTTGACTGGTCCTCCCAACTGCCGTCCGAATCCCCATCGTTTTCGCGTGCTTGCCTTTCCAGTAGTTCCTCCTCGGTGTACTCGGGCTCGTACATATACGGCATTATTGTAGCCATTGTGTGGTAAAGAAAGTAAAATAATTTACAGAGATGGTACAGGTGTTCACAAGGCCTAGAAGCGGCGGATGTAGCTGACCAGAGCACAGAAACGAGTCACAGAATACTCAAAGTAACACAGAGAGAGTAATGGAATCGAAAATCTGCTGCTGTGTGTTGTGAAACGGTGTGTTTATACTTATTGAGGAAAGAGGCGTCCTGCCATTTCCATGGCGACACTTCATTAGCTGAGGCGCAGCGATTGTTGACACGAAACGTGCTTTGGCGTTGGGAAATGGGCGGTACGCGTCTGCTGATGTCAGGCTCAGGGGCGGGGGATTTGATTTAGTGCCGCAAACGCAGGTGAGCCAGGTCGATGGGGGGAAATGATAGGATTATCACAAAATGGCGGCTGATTTCGAGTGCGTTAATGGACGAAAAGTCGGGTAAGGTCCATAGGAAAGTTTTCTACGATCTACCGATTTATGCTTAAAAACACATGGCCGAACCGTAGGGACAATAAAAAAAAAGTCCCGGAACTATCCTTTAAAGAAATAAGAAGCGGGACAATTCATCAGAAGGTTGCTGTCTTTTCAAATAAACAACTCGTAAGTCATTTATATCCTTCATGTACAAGTGAAATACATGTGTGTATTGATCATATGTGAAAACAGGCCTATAAGTAAGAGGCAGTGGCTCAAACAAAGGGACTCTTTGTATCATGAAGCAGCTGAATGTTATGAATGGGGAGCCTCATTATTATTTATTTAACCACACTGCAATACAGCAAAACATGTGCGAAAGTCAATGTACCAAACAGTATAGAAACAAAAGGGGCTCTTAATAGCAACTCTCTTACCAATCAGCACACTAGCAGTAGCATCAGCATACTTGTCAGCGCTATGACTGAGCCTTTGCCATGATACACTCTTTCTGCATCACACAGAAACAGATTGACACCACGGTGCCTCCACATACGGCTGCAGGAGGTCTGACAGAGACCTACATGTATGTCTGGATAAACCTAATAAGGTGCTCGTCTGAAGTGCATCTGCATGACTCGTGAACAGTGCAACACACTTTTACAGAGCATCAGGTGCACTTGCCATTCGGTCAAAGTTTTCTTGTGGGTTCACATTCCAGCTCCAGCTGCATTGTCAATGCGGGTGCACCGACCTGCATCCTGTAGGGGAACACAGCCCCCCAACAGTAAGGTGTGATTTGTTTGCACCCTTTCAATGAAGATAGCTGCAGAGTTCCCTGGAACCAGCCTTTCACTGGGGATGTGCAATCATTGAGCCTTACCTTGAATTGAGTCCAAAGATTTAGATCTCACAACAGCTTTATGGATCATATATTGGATAGAGGAGCAAGTTTACCAGCACAGACACCAATGGAAATAACTATATTCTCCCCACTGGCATTGTGTTTGACTGAAAAACATTTTCAATGAAGACATTGGTCCAAGAATCTATTATGTCATAGATCGTTATGAATAAAGGGTCTCAAATAAAGATAGTAGGGAAGGAACACTTTGAAAACTGAGCCAAGCAGTACCATAACAACCCTGATCCCGAACCCAACCAAAAGCAAAAAGAAACAATACCGCATTTTGTGCAAAAGTGACAGATCCTCTTCTTAGGAAATTCTTAGGGAATTCCATAGACCTTGGTCTAAGGATCAATGTAGTCTCTGCCAAGATTTCAAACATTTGACACAAGATAAAGATTGGAAACATACTGTAAACTCTAAAACAGATACTGGCACAAGAACCTTCAGACTAAAACTGATCATGACCAATGTAAGGCCCCGGAATAAAATGTGTGCAAGCAAAGTGAAGTGGTTGCATAACAGGGACGAGGCTGTGAATCAGATGGAATGAAGAAAGAGTAAACAAATTATGCACATGGTCACCCGGTCTGGTGAACTGCTCTGTGCACTGGTCACCTCGTTACCCTCTGAATTCAGACCCAGGCTCCTACATGTCCAGTTGCCCCCGTGCTGCCTCCGGGCTTCCCAGCACTTAAGGCTCTGTATCAGCAACCCTACAGTCCCTTCTCTCTGCACTTATGAGCCACCCGCTGGCTGCACTTGTGAGTTAACTGCACTTCCCCCTTCCCCTCCCCCTGGCACTTCTCCCCTTCCCTCTTCCTCGCACTTGCACGATCTGAATAACAAAAGGCCTAGTAAGATCGTTATTGTGCCATCCCGTGTTTCCACCTCCTTGTCTTGTCGCGCCTAAAAACACTTGTACACCGGGGCGTTATAAATGCCACATCATATCATATCATATATCATATCATGGTACGTGGTCATTGCAAAGTCGAATAATGATTGGCTGCTCTCACCCACGTGCCCTAAGACAACTCCATGTGTGGTGCCCAAATGTGCCTAGTTATTCAGTGAATTTAAATCTCTCACAAAATCTCCACAGAAAATTGCAAAGGAAGTGTAGCAGACTTTAAAGGTATCAGTGCGTGGTATTTTGTGTGCAGGTGCAAACAAGGGCCAGATCACATACTGTGTTCCGAAGTGAGAGCCCAAGGAGCTGAGATATTGTTTTGTGGAGGTTTTTTCTTTGGTTGCCATAGGTAGAAAAAAGTGCATTTGTGCATTTTTCGGTGATATTTGTGTGCTACTGAATGATTTTTTCAAAAGGCCCCATTTGTTGCTGCAAACACGTGCATTTTTACAGTACCTAACCCACAGCATGCAGTAAGTATTAATGTGTTTGTTTATGGCCCATGTTTGAAACTGTAACCTTCAAGCCAATTTGATAATTTCTAATGAGTCAATGAAGATTGAGAATGTGAGCTGTGCCATGTAACACACAGAAGTCTCCCTTCCCCTTGTAATGAGTGCACCCAAATAGCTTGTGCTGGACTCGTTGGTACTGTTTATTTCCGTAACTTACAGTGTACACATTACTAAATGCTGCCATGCAGTTATTTCTGTATAGTGCATAGATGTCAACACTGAATTAATATGGTGGTACATGCTACACGGAAAGTCAAACACACTAAAGCTAGCAGTGGTCACCTTCCTAGTAGAAGTGTGTGGTTTGGCTACCCTAGAAAGAACAAATTAACAATTCTAAAATTTACGCTGGAAATTTAATTACTAACTAAAGGACTCTTTTCTTCTTCTTTGATCTTCGACTGTTAATTACGAAGTCTGAAAGGTGGAAATGCCGTGTGATCTTCTGTCTTATTTTCTATGTCTTTGTTTTTATGGTCTATAATATGAACTGTATAATATGATTAATGAGTTTTATATTTGGAATAATGTTGCAAATGTATTTTCTTCTTCCGTTGTAACACTGTCAACATTTTTATTCTAAAAATTTGTAAAGGTTTAACTGTGTTTAAACCAGATACAAATAAAATTTTAAAAAAAGTACAAATTACTGTAATTAGTGGGATCAAACAGGTAGGATGTAGAGGTTGCCAAAGGAGCAAGAAAAGGGCTGTGGGGGTGCTCGACGTTATTCAGTATTTTGTTAAGCTTTGTGATACGAGCATCCCCAACCATGCAGCTGATCAGAGTTTGGAATCCTTGTTTGTGCAGATTCATAATCCCCAGTGTTGCTATTATACACCTGGCTCTATCTAAGTAGGGTTACAGGCAAGAAAGGCTGTTCAAATCAATACCACAAGCAGAACTGGCCCTAAACACCTACAGCCCGAACAGAATAGACATGATTTTTTGTTGTTGTATGTTAGTGACTTGCCCAGGATCGCTCCATTTTCATTACGCAGGATATCGAAGGGTGTAAACCAAGGCTCCTGGTTCCAAATCCCACATCCCCTTCTTCAGCATATACTTCCAGATCAAGAAACCTGAATCTCAGCCCTCTTCCCCAAGCAGTATATAGTCTGTTGGGTGATTGACATGCCTTTCCCTGTGTATCCTGGGGACAGAATGCAGAATGCTCGCCTAACTTTCTTTCTTGGGAGCTGCTGCTCTGCTTTGTGGTGCGCATTATGCACTTGGACATGTTCCTGCACTTGCGGTCATGATTCCACTACATGAGCCCATAATATAGCAGGTCCTTGATTGCAAAAACTCGAAATACAGTATTTCCAACACAAGGAATAGAGAAACAGTACAACAATTCCAGAGATGGCAGAGAGTAGTAGGCAAGCAGTTTGCATTTACAACATTTATCTATACTTACAATTGTTTCACTCTTTGTAGAATTTGCTTCAGAGGATTCACAAGCTTCGTTAAAAATGAATAACTGGAAAACAAGCACGTGAATAGACAGGCTAAATGGCTGGATTGGGCAGAAGGGGCTGTTGTTATATTGGCAATTGAAGATTCTGCTATCCAGTGAAAATGTTGCCAGCAAAAATGTAGTCAGTGAAAAGGTTGTGGTGAAAATACCTCTGCAGTGAAAAAGTTGGCAAGCAAAATGTAGTCAAAAAATGCAGCTGAAAAGTAGCAAATATGTAGTGCTGCTATGGTAATTGTTAGGGTTAAGGAGGGTTTTGTGGGCTTGTGATTGCCTGGTTTATGGTTAGAATAGTGATTAGGCTAAGAATAGGGGTTAGAATAAAGATTTTGGTTAGAATTCAGACAAGAGTTAGGTTCACAGTGGTTACTGCAGGGCTGGTAAGGCTAAGGTTAGGATAAGAGCAAGGGTTTGAGTTAGGGCAAGGGTTATGTCGTTTGTGGCGAGCTGGTGATGAGGTTGGAATTAGGTTCAGTGCTCATTTTCCATTGATTTTGTATTGAGTAAACATGTAAATAAAATGCTTTAGTCTGCTGAAGGGTTAGGGTCAGGGTAGTAATTTGAATTAAGGGAAGGTTTAGGAACAGAATTAGGGTGATTGTGCAGGTTTTATTAAAGGTTTGGGTCATTGTTATGGTTACAGCCTTGTACCTTTGTGTATTTAAAAATAGCTTTTTTGGCAACCTTATTACTGGCAACATCTTAGACTCGGGAGGATAGCTCATGGGCAACGTGCTTACCATGAAGCAAGATGACACGGAGCAGCACAGGTTCAATCCCCGAGTCTGTGCTTAGAAACCTCTGGGTATTAAGTGCGTTATAAATAACCAATTACAATGTTCTGCTCCAATTACAATGTTCTTCATTGATTGTATTGAATAACTACATTTCTTTCTGGCTACGGTTTCACATGACTACATTTTGCTGGGGACATTTTCACATGTAACCAAGATTCTTTGAGCCTTTTTGCATTTCACGTGGACGCCACAGAGGTCATTTCACCAAAATGCCTGGGTTAGCGGAAGTAATATCACACAACCCTTGACCTCTGATGACATCACAGAAAGTGATGTCATTTGACCCCACCCCGAAGTGACATCACGGAAAGCGATAAAACGTGACCTTGACAAAACAGGAAAGGGCCTCACAAAGCATTGTTCCTAGGTACACTATGAAAAAGTGGTTACGATATCACTGTAATCACCAAATGCATAGTTAATATCAGTGTGTATAGGCCATTATTACCAAATTACTGTGCATGCATACAGTTGTCCAAGGCCAAATGATAATGATGTGTTTTTATATAGCACTTACGCTTAATTGATTTAAATAGAACAAACATATATACAATATCACCCAACGTGTCTTGGTACTCATTTATCAAACTCAGAAGGAAGACAGGCTGAGTTGGCCTTGCCGGGATTCGAACCTGCAACCTGCAGATCACACACACATCGCAGCAATGAGTGCTCAACCCACTGACCTATCTTACCAGCTATAGCTAGCTTAGCGGCTATATTAAAATGAGCAATTACATGTCTTGATGCTCTCAAAGTTATAAAGCAAATTACACTCTGTAAAGGATACCATAAAACTGGTAACTTAGATTTAACAGCAGGCCAGTTCATCTGCAGCTCTGGTGCAAAGTTGCCCACATGTTAAGCCTGCGTGCATTTACTTTTCAGGCTTCAGAGGTTGGCAAAGTACATACCAATGGGAGGGTTCATAACTGTGTATTAAAGAATTTAGAGTAGCGCAGGGAAACCAGCATCCCATACTCGTTACCTCATACATGCAAACAAACATCCTGAACAGCATGCCATGCAGATAGGAAAGTTAGACACATTACAGCAAAGCATTAATTGTGGTACAATGAAATCAAGGGCCATTTTATGTGCTATAATCAAACATTTCTAGACTGTAACAAGCTTTTAGGAACAAAGGTTTTGTCAAGTGACCGAGGACACCAAGATGGAATGTCTTGTGATGATTGTAACAGAGACAACGGCAGAAAAAACATGCTATAACTAAAACTTACAAAAGCAAAATACATAGTGCAAAATGGATGCTTATTGTACTCTAAATGCTTTTTGGACGTTTGAGTCTTCGTTATGAATTTGAGGTGTTTAAGAACAGACTAAGTTAGTGATTCACCCCCTGAAGTGTGCCCGAAATGAACCTTTAATGAGTCTCTCAATTATTGTATAGAATTCCAGAAAGACAAATTATTTGTTATTCCTATTCTTTCTTATTTAGGTTCACTGCTCAAAGTTTTACACTTGTGGAACCCCTTATGTTGTTTTAAAGAGGCCTGAACAAGAAAGCCAGCCACTCCAGAAACAAAGAGCCACTTGCCGCAGCCCAGGAGCTTCCATTTAAAAAAAAAAAAATATTTTGAAAAGAAAACTTTTTTCTTTAGATTATTTTTTGTAGGGGTTGCAAGGGGGACCACACAGGTAGCAAGGTAAACCCCAGGGGTCACATTTGTGACTCCTGGTGACCCCCAAATGACATCCCGGTGCACCGATGTGACTTACATAATTGCTCACCCAGCGGTTTGGTGGCTGGCACCTGCAGGTGCGTAACAACAGTTGGCCAGGGAGCTGGAGTAAAATTGAAAAGGTATTGTGGGCATCCATCGCCCAAGGCTGTCTTAGTTGAAATGAAGGACCGGACAGGAGCCTATCATGGAGGTATTTTGGTAGTTTTCCCAGGTCTGGGACCTGAGTGAATCCCTGCTAAAGCTCTGATGATAATATGTAATAATAGAATTTACCAATACGCAGCACCCAGAACAAACAAAATGTTGTCTTGGCGCTCAACCATAGGTGTTACCACCGTCCGTCTCCTTTGTACTAAGCCCCAAGACCTTAGAGATCCAACAGCAGCCCTTTCCCCCTCTGCGTGGCTTTGTGTTTGTGTCCAAATCATTTGTGCTGCAGGATTTTCCCACCACACTATTTGCTGCAGGGGGGGGGGGGGATTTTCTCCAAATTTCTTCTCGGTGTGCATCAGTTGTGTGTTCTCATGTAGACCCGCGTCTTGTGTGTGTGGCCCTTCCCGCCACCCTGTTTTCCCTTTGCCTTCTGGAACTTGAATTTATAGGTCAAAAGTCAAAACTGTAAGTAGCAAAATGCAATGCAAAGAAAACAAGAATTGGCAAAGCCAACAGTTTTGGTTTATGTACAGGCACGGGATCTGCATATTCCAGACATTGCAATAATTGTATGACCCAGCCATAAAATGGCAACAGCTAGCACATGGTTCCTGGTGAATGCATATCTAATGTCTCTGTAAGAGCCCAAGCTGTTGCCTTTGCCAATCATTGCTTTAAACTGGAATGCAGTGCAAGAAACACATGAAAGGGGACACATACAGCATATATATCAAGTGGCTGATGACACACTTATTAAAGACAGCTTTATTACAACAGAAGACGGTTTAGCTAGTTTACAGCTGAAATTAAGCCATCACTTTTCAGGAGGCTTCTCAGAAAACACGGAGCAATATTCAAAATGATCCCAGGGGTATGTGTTTTAGGCAGGCATGTTCAGGCTGTGGGTGGGAAGGGCCCCAGGGACTAATATGGTCATGGGCGGTCACTGGTTGGGTCAATAACCAAACAAAACTCATAGTATGTGTTTTCCTCCTGAAAACCCGTTTCTCTCCTATTTTCCCTTCCCATGACAATATTCCCCATTGAGCGGTCCTATTACAACTCCAGCTAATTGCTCTGAACACATTGAAAGGGAGATTAGTAGGGCTCAACAAACTTTATTAAAACTTTCAAAGAGCCATAAGTTTAAAGGTCACCATGGCACAATATAGTTTTGCGTTGCTTGTCATTTATCAGTAGTCGCAACTGGATATTGTTTCATGTCAATACATCATACCACCGTTGTTCTTATTAATTTGACTGGCCTTATGGTTATTTGGTGGCTTAGTGTTCCTGTTTATGCCCACAGCGCCACCTGAGAGGCAGCCTTGACTGCACAGCTGTAATACCCTAAGCCGCAGTTACAGTGGGAGAGGAACAAGCGCCCTACATGAACTGAAACAGAAAGGGGTCATATGAACGTCGACTATCATTCCTCTGATGCAAGAAGGCCACCCAAAAGTGCACAATAACAGGCACTCTCTCCAAAAGGGAGAATTGACTAGGAGAGGCTCCTGGCCACACAGTGGCAAGAGAGTTGTAAGGATCTTTGTGGACGCAGTTAGCCCGGGATGAAAACTCATCCCTCCAAATCATACGGAAGACATATCAACAGAAACATGGTCCAGAGACTTGATGAACAATGAAAACGTCTTGGCTAACGCAGCATGAACACTCATCCACTTTATGTGTGTCAGGGAAGTGGAAACACCATCTGCCAAAATGGGAGCAGAGGATAAATTAGCATTTATGTATATTTATATACAGAGGCAGGTCCAAGGAGCAGATGGTGTTTAAGAGGTCTAAGGAGTCTTGAGCATCCTAAATTGAAGGCCCATATTGAGAAACATTAGTAGCCCTTTGCAGTGTGATCTTAAAGCACTGGATTGCCTCCAGGTGTTAAGGCGACATGCAGACGGTTGTTTGAAAAGTTGAAAGCATGTATGAGTGCTGCGAGCTTATACGAGCATGACTGAAGTCAGCGCTGCAAGAGCGCACAGAACCTAACATGATTTGTTTAAGAATCAGCCTGCGTCACATCTAGTCATGATTGGGAATGTAGGCTTGCGTCGCTTCTAGACAGGATTGTGAGTGTTAGCCAGTGCTACATTTAGATAGAATTGTGACTATTAGTCAGTGCTGCATCTGAGTAGAGATGGGGAGATACTCAGACACCACTTCTAGAAAGAATTAGGACATGAGCATGTATCACATCTAGATAGCGAGGCGGCTAACCAACCACTAACAATCTCACCCTTCTGCATACACCTCTCAAACTCTAACCAAAAACAACAACACCCCTAAAGCACACCAAACCGCACCAACTTCACTACACCGCAACAACAAAACAAACCACACATAGCCTCGCACAACAGAACATGACGGCTACCAACTGGAAAGCACACCTACACTCAGCGAACGGTGCTAACTGAACTGAAGCTGCCAACAGCACATCACTGCTCTCTTGCACTTCTCTGGCTCAGTCCCACTAACTCATCCCACCCACTTCCCTTTTCAGATATGCCAGAGCGCCAGGGAACCACTCCGGTGGTGATAGTGCGCCATACAAATGTACTTTAACATTAACATCAGAGTTGTAGACTTAATCAAGTAAAATAGCTCATAGGATTGATACAGTCCTGTAAGGAACTCCGGGGTGAATTCAAGAAGCGCAATGGACAGAAAATGAGCAGTGCAAAGCCCCGCCCCACATTCTGCACTAAAATGAACTCATATGTTTGGGTGCTGGGGAAATCCCCTGCACTAGTGGCTTGGGTATCACAGTTGCAGTGTCAGGCTCTTAAGCGCACATTACAACAGTCACAGCTGTAATATTTCCACCCCTGATTTCCATCTAGTGCTTGGAAATACTGCCGTGGGGCTGTGCAAATTGCTGTTGGCATCATCACACTTCTTCGTGCAGGGAACAGGGGTAAAAAGGTGCCGGAGCAACAGGCACAGGCAATGGGGGCCCATCAGTGCTAAACCCTTTGTGGAACAGGGGTGCACATTGACGTATGCCTGCTAGTCCAGCAGCATGGCCACTGGCCACACATTCTGCTGATGGCATAGAGGTATTTGCGCTGGCAGATTCACTTTTTCAGGCCGTTTCCTGACTTGAATGCACACTTTGCACATGCAAGCAAGGAAAACCTTTTGTGAAGCGGCCCCTCTGAATTTACCTTCAAATAAAAAGACTACATTCTGTTTGAACTAAATCATCGATTCGTCCATGAGGTCCATGGAAATAATTGTGTGCTAGTATCAAGCTCTGAAGCTGCAAGTCAATGGAAGCAATTGCTCTGGAGAAAACAAACGACCTTTATTCTATAGAGGCTCATTGCAGGGTTGCCGGTATCCCAAGGGTAATTCCTGCAGTATACCGGCAATGGAGTTCATGGCTTTGATCATGATGTGGTTTTAAGTGTCAACTAAGGCTGTGGGGTCTGTACATGACAGAGATAATACCAAGACTAATTCACAAATTATTTTATTGGGTGACTTTATTCTTGGTCTTCGCGACCCCAATGACCTTAAAGTACAAGACATGGCCAATACCCTTACAGATATGGGCTTCTCTAACCACATCTTCGAACCTACCCACAACAAAGGGAGAACTCTTGATTGGCTGGTAGACCTGAACTGCTCCATCAACCTAGTAGCTAACTCACCGTGCGTCTGGTCGGACCACCACATAATGTCATTCAAATGTCATAGTCAGGACACTGCACCTGCCATATGCACCAGAAATAAAAGGGACATCACAAGAGAGAAACTCCTCCCTCTCATCCTTCCCATATTAAACAATGCCTCTCTTGACTAACTTTCATGGTAATTTTCATATGTATAAAAGACGTATACACGATGTAAATGTATAAAATGTAAATTGTACGACTTATGTCATAGCTCATGCTATGATACACTCAGACGGCAAACACTCATACTACATACACTTCTACGACATCCACTCAAACATTACACTCCATGATCCCTGCAACAAAACACTGACATTTAATATTTAGAAAACGTTTTAAATTAAAAGTTGTTTAATCTCACAAAAAGTTAAAGTCTACAAAGACTTGTGTACCCTGTTGGAGGAATGTTTTTTCATTTGTAATGGTTCCTAGCAAAGGTTTCTATACTCACAGGCCGATTCATGGAATTAATGTGCGCTGCAATTTTCGGCGCAAGCATGCGAATCGCAGTGCAAGTGCGAAAATCGCAGCGAAACCCGTGCACAGCGATTCATGGAAGTCCATGCACGTGTAAATCCCTGGATGTGCGCTAAAAATCTGCGTCGTGCACGCTGGCGCACACGTCTCCAAACAGTGTGCGCTAAGCACACATAGCGCAGCGCACACAGCAAAAGTAGGTGGAACAGGGGGCATAACACGCGGAATGGGGAACAACGCGTGAAAATGTGGGCATCATGGGGGAAGTACAGGAGGCAAATGCGCGGATCGCCCACACGCGCGTCTGCAACACGTATTCATGGAATTGAACGGGGCTAATGCGTGCGCCAAAAAAGACGCGCTAATCCGGAAACACGTACACCAGCAGGAAGCAGGCGTAAGTGGACCCGCCCAGCATAAAAGTGCACGCAAACAACAAACAAGCTCAGACACCAAGATGAATATACCGTTCCTAGCAGCAGTGGTCGTGTGATACCGCAGGAGGAGGAGGAGGATAATCAGGCCCAGAATTTTTACACCCAGAAGCAGCCTTTTTGGGATGCCTGATGGCCAGGTGTATCGGAGGTACAGGTTTCCACCTCACATAATACTCGACCTGGTGAGTGAGTGGGAGGATGACCTCACATCACCCACCCTGTGCTCCCAAGCACTCAGCCCCCTGGAGAAGGTCCTCAATGTACTGCACTTCTTGGCCACTGGATCATTTCAGCTGACAAGTGCTATAGTGGGGGGGGGGTGTCACAGCCACGCAGTCACGCTGCCTACACCAGGTGTTGGCCATCATGACTGCACGCCCATCAGTCCGCAGGCACATATACCTGCCCAGAACACCTGCAGAAAGGCAGGCTGCCATGCAGGATTTCTATGGGGTGGCAAATTCACCAAAGTGCTAGGTGCCATTGATTGCACCCATGTGGCTCTACATCCCCCCAGGGCATCTGAGCACATCTATAGAAACCACAAGCACTGGCATTCCATCAACGTGCAGGTAGTATGTGATGCCAAGGGAATCATCACCTCAGTATATGCCAACTATCCAGGGTCCACCCACGACAGTTTCATTTACAGAATGTCAACCCTAAACCGGGACCTAGAATCTGGGCGGCATGGCGATACATGGCTGCTTGGTGAGTATAAATGCCACTGCACATGCATGCATGTCAGATACTGAGTAATGTCACAACCCCACTAATGATACCCATCACCACCTCCCCAGGGGACAGTGCCTACCCTCTGAGCACCCACATGATGACGCCAATTTGGAACCCCACCACGTCACCCGAGGTAAGATACAACACACCCCATATTGCAACCCGGGGCATAGTGGAGCGCACATTCGGAGTGCTCAAGTCACGCTTTCGCTCCCTTGACCGCTCTGGTGGGCAGCTGTTATATGCTCCCCCAGTAGTGTGCAGGATCATAGTGGCAGCATGTGTGCTGCACAACGTTGCAACACGCCGTGGGCCTGCCGGTGGACATGATGGTGCCCCCACATCCCCAACCACATGCACGCCCGCTGCGCATGCGAGGGGAAAGGGCACGTGGTGAGGCAGCCCGTATGCAGCTGGTGGCTAATTACTTCACATAAAATCACACCCCTGTGGAGTGCACACAGCCCTGGCACATACCATCTGACAATCAATGATGATGACATAAGGGACACTCAACTGTCACAACCATACCATCCTGAGATTGGTCAACTGCAAGTGTTACATTGTGTGCATCCCTACCTACCCAAACACCACCAATGCTGTGTCATCAAAAGACATACATCTATGCTGCTAAATTCATTACCTCCTTGCTAGATACAACATGAGAACAGCGCCATGTCACCCAACCCCTCCCCAGCTCCACCACCAAACACACCATGGCATGTCATGCAATGTGAAAGCAACACAGCAATGCACAAGACCTGACACAAGTGTCACAAAGTACACTGTCCCTAATGGAAACTGTCCACACACAATATGCTCCCAGTAATGTATAACTAACAGCACACATTACCAAATACTTGCCACCAACACAATGCTGCAACACACCATGGAAAAATGCAAAAACATGACAGTACTAAGTTCAAGTAGTGGTAGTCTTACAACCTGAATACGCCAGCACATCGTCCCCTTACAACTGTAGAGTGTTGCTGCCACGCAAATGTCTCAGTGTACTGCATACAACATGAACTGCATCTGCAAAGTAGACAGCCTTGGGAAGACATGAGGAAGGAACCTGCAGATTAGGAGGAAGACATGGATGCACAAGCACATATCAATACACCATGCAGTGTACAATACAACAACAATATCCACTAGGGATGTCTACGCAGTATTGACATTTGTAAGAGGATTCGATTCAACACTACAGCTAAGTCAATGCCTAGTCTGGGATACTGAATGGAAACCCTTATTGATATATCTTTATGTCCAGTTCATGCGTTCTGGATGACTACCCTTATATAACACCCCTCTCTTGGAATCCCCCTGACCCCACTGAGCCAAGAAGTAGTTCTGTTTTGCAAGTTAAAAGGTTTATTTGATAATTTAAACAATAGATATATATATATCACACTTTATAATAATTAATAATTGAATATCACACTTAATCTGAGCAGTAATCAATAATGGATAGTCTGGCACTGGCACACTTGTGAATAGGAACAGAAGAATAAGGTGGTAGAGAATGCTTTATATAAGTTCAGATGGATGCAATGTTGAATGAAAATTCAATACAGAAAATACTCAATATGATTTCAACAAAACAAGGTAATCACTTTTCTCTGGCAATCCCCTCCCCCCTTTATGCAAAGCAAGGAAATGGAAGGAAAGCACACAGTTCTCAGAAATGCAATCAAATGTAATTCAGTTCACCCCAGCAAGCTTAGACCACAGAAGTTGGAAACACGGGCCCAAAATGCTTTTATATGTGCTGGCAATGAAGTGAAAAATATGCTAAAATGCTTTTAATTCCCTCTAGAGGTTCAGGGTGAGTGGTATCTAGTTAATATTAGTCCAGGCTCACTCTAGCAATGATTCAGGGATGGTTCTTAAGAGGCAAACAAATTTTTAGCAAGGAAAGCAAGGAAGCTGCTGTTTTCACACGTGGAGAAATTTGCAAATTGCGGCAAATTCGCGAGTGCGTTTTTCGCGAATTTGGGGTTAGGAATGCGGTTCTAGGTACGTTGAAAAGCCAAGATTCCCAGCTTTCAGAGGAAAGTTACTGCAAGTCTCTAAGACAAACGGTCACAGAGATATGAGCGATATGGTAAAGGTCGTTTTTCAGATTTGAAATTTTAAAAGTTCAAAGTGACCAGTTACAGCTAGCAACTAGAAATGACAGGTGACAGCTTTGCAAATGACAGGTGACAGTTAGCAGGCAGTTCTACTTAGATTAAAATAGATTGAATTATATTATTTTAACTAAGAGATTGGTTCTGCACAGTTCTGCTAGGTACTCACAATATATTTTTGAAATAAATGGGCCTCGCCACGGATCTGGTCAGGTTTTCTTCACTCGCCACGGACGGTCTCTGCGCACAGCGTCTGGGTCAGCTCTACTCTGCTGGTCTGGGTCTCTGGTTCTGATCAGGTCTGTGGGTCCGGATACAGCGGTCTCCGGTTCAGCTGGTCTCTCTCTGGATACAACACTGCTCTCTGGCAAATGGCAAGAGTTCTTGCAAAGAATTCAAACAGCTCGCCTGGCTGTGATAATGGCAATGATTTGAGGCCTGCTAAAGAGGGATTTAGCTTGTAGTTGACCTCTCTGCTACAAATTCTGAAGTAAAGTCTTGGTCTCTGAAGGTGGATGGATTGAAGTCTCTATGTTGGCTCTCTGGAGGTTGATGGAGGTAAAGTATGGATTTTCCCGGCAGAGCGTCCTGCAGCAGATGGAATAGAATGTCCCTATCTGTCCTGACTGTCTGCTTTTATGTGTTTTGAAAGTGGGTGTGTGTGCAGCATCACTAGCCAGCCCCTCTCTCATCTGCCCATTGGCCCAATTCTCCCCTCTCCCATGATTGGGGAAGGAACTGTGAGTCAGAGTGATGCTGTAGGTTTTATGGGTCAGAGGATCCTCCCTGGTCACTTTGCTCACAAATCTATATTTGATTCAAATATAGACTTCTCAAATACATAGTGGTTTGTCATTGCATGAGCATATTACCTATCACATGAGGTAGTCTCTGTCCCAAATCTGCTCTTCCTAGGAGCTTGGGTTCAAAAATGGCAACATATTTCACTTTTAGGCGGGTTACCAATCTTGGATTTTTCCCCGCATTTACACAGGTGTGCCCATGGTGTGTGGGCATTAGGTGGCGGAGTGTCAGATTTTTAACATACATACATTTAGAGTAATATCCTCTTTTCCGCTAAAACCCCCCTGAACATACCACCGGGTCCTACCACGTCTTCAAATGTGCACAGAAAAATCACAGGAATTATGGTATCATTTAAGTCCGTACTATGAGTTATTCATCTTTTTCTAAAACCATATTCTGGCTACAGGGGTGTGGTTTCCCCCCAGCACAAGGTTGAATTTCTGTTTTTTCCAGTTCTGCCAAGCCAGCTTGCTCTCACAGGCAGTGCTCCTCCCCTTTCCTTCCAGGAGGAAGCCACTTTTACGGCCCCCATAATAAAACATTTGCCTGAGTCAGGACAGGGCTTTGTTCAATTTCCTGCAGAGCCCAGGTAATTCAATCAGAGAAGTGTCATATCCCTTTTGGTGGGAACAGCAAAAGGCAGCTAGGCCTGGGAACACAGCTGTTGTGCAAGTCTCAACTCCTGTCGGGGGTAGCTGGTGGGCAGAAATCAGTTCCTTAAGCCAGGCCCCAGCTAATGTCACTTTTAGTTACCCAGTTTTCTGCATTCAAATAAAACTAACCATTTTTACATATGCAGCTAGAATGCTGATTCTAAGTTTAAAACTATGACATTTAAACAATTGCAACCTATGTGACACTCAAAGTAGGTAACTCATTTCTTTTAAACATTTAGATTTTTAGTGTCTTTCAGTCCAAATTTACTTAAACTGCTGAAATCCACAGCTCAGCCAGTCTTGTTATAAACCTTCAAGTCACTTCAGAATATAACTTTACATTGTATCCACCTCTCAATAAGTCTTTCTTTGGCCTGCTTTGGGTTCATTTATTCAGTTTAGACAAATGTCTGGTGGTTTTAAAACGCCGGCTTTCTGATAGTGGCGAGTACTGGTAATGCAACCATTTTGGGGATTTTTCTTGGATTAATGCATTCCAAACAGGAATGGTTCTTACATGGTAGTAAATCCTTGCTTAACATTGTTTTGATGGGGCTCCTTACAGTAAATGGTTATGTGAAACCCCACAAAAGGGTTGAATCTTTAAAGTGGTCTGGTGAGCCACGATTTCAGCAACTTTTTGACATAAGTAACAGTGGATTTTGTTAACAAAGATCTTTCTTTACTCTGGTGGGTGGCAAGTTAGGTAACCATTTTGGTGTGCGCACAAACTGCGTGGTTCTCCTGGATTCTGGCACACTTGTGGGCTTTTTGGCCATCTTGGATTTTCTAAGCCCACAGCACCAAATGTTGCAGCATGATAGCTCAAACGTGGGTCAGGACACCCAACAGATCCCCCCACGTGACTGCCCTTTGAATTTGAGTCGATGGGGAGTCGGGTGCACAAGGGTTTTGACCCACGCACTGGTCTGTCCGCATAATCTTCTTCCAATTCTGCCAATGGCACAGTTCAGCATCTTTTCCTCCATCCAGTACTGATCGATCGGTTCTCCTCGCCGGTCCTGATGGGAATATTGGGCGGTACCCTGGGCCCCCTTGCGTCTCTGCTCCCGGTCTCCGGATCGTCCTCCTTGGCCCGTCTCCAGGTTTTCTTTCTCCTAGGACGACAAAGGAAGAGCGGCAATACCTATTCATAGACATTTTTCCCCCACCATTGATATAGTGGGGTGGCATATGAATTTTAGAACTCAACAGATATGCACATGCACATTTTTTTAAATTAAGAGACAGGAACACATAAACTTGAGAAACACAGAATTTGATAGGCTATATGTAGGATCTTTTAAGTTAGAACTGAATTAATCTGAGACAGTACCCTCTAGGATTCCAGAGGATTCCTCCAGTTGTTGCAGAGTGTGCCTGGGATGGCAACACTTCAACTGTTTAATATGGACCCACTTGTCTTCCCCCTCTGCCAAACCGCCTTTGGGGATGCGGATCTTGTAGGCCACAGGGGAGATTTTGTCTATAATCTCAAAGGGTCCCTTCCATGTAGGCAAAAGTTTTCGCTGTTTGGCCTGGTTCCTTTGGAAATTGTATAGATAGACCCAGTCCCCCACCTGATATTCCTTCCTGGAAGTCTTCAGGTCATAGTGGGTCTTCATGCTATCAGCTGATCTTTCTAGATTCCGCTGAGCATAAGCAAAAGCATGTTGAAGGTGTTTCCTTAAATTCTCCACATACTCATGAGTTGTGGAGGCATTTATCAGTGTCTGCTCTTGGGTCCTGTAGAGCAAATGCTGAGGAAGCACCATCTTGCGCCCAGTCATCAACTCAAATGGTGACATTTTGGTTGCAGATGAAGCGGTAGATCTGATGGACATTAGGACCAGAGGTAATCGGATATCCCAACTTGGCCCAGAATCTGCCACAAACTTTTTTAATATGCTCACAATGGTTCGGTTATATCTCTCTACTGCCCCAGAAGAAGCTGGCCGGTAAGCAATATGCAACTTCCTTTTGACCCCCAGTATCTCCCACATCTTTGTCATCACTTCACTGGTGAAGTGGCTACCTCTGTCTGACTCAATCCTTTGAGGTAGACCAAAACGGGAAAAGATGTGGTTAATCATCAGGGCAGCTGCAGTTTCTGCCTTGCAATTTGGGGCTGGGAGACATTCCACCCACTTGGTAAACAAGCATGTCATAGTCAACATGTACTTATTCCTCCTAGCAGAGCGAATCACGGGGCCTACGAAGTCGATTTTTAAATCTGACCATGGCAGTGTCATCCCCCGCTTTTGGAGAGGCGTGCGGTGTGTGAGGGACGTCGGCTGAAATTGCGCACACACAAGACACCCCTTCAAGTATTGGTCGAGGTCCTGCCCCATGTGTGGCCAGTATGCAACCTCTCTTAAGATTTCCAATGTTGTGTGAAACCCCCTATGACCGGCGGTGGCCGCATCATGGGCGTGACTTAACATCAGGCTTCGGAATGAGGTAGGAACCACCCACTGATCGTGGCCAGCTTTGGATTTCCTTACCAGCAAACCGTCTTGGATCCGGAACAATTTTGGACATTTCATCAACGCTCTTAGGTCCTCTTTCCCAATGTAATCGGTATCCATCAGGGGAAAGTTCTCAGGGTCCTCAAGGTGCTGGTAAAATTTACCAATTATTGGATCCCTCTTCTGAGCGGTAATCAAATCAGCATCAGGGGTCTCCTTACTCCATTGTGCAATTGAAAGGTCGTTGTGAGCATTTGTCTGGGACCTAGTGATAGCAGTGACCTGGATTTCCCCCAACAGGGACTCAATCTCAATTAGATCCCCTTGGATGGCCCCGGTTTTGGCCAGCTGATCAGCTAAGTCATTTCCAGTTTTGTCTGGTCCCTCTACTTTGGAATGACCCTTGCTCTTTTTCCAATAGATGGTCATCTCATTCGAGGTGACCAGATCATCAATGTTTTGGATCAACTTCCCATGTTTCAAGGGTTTGTTGTTAGCACATAACATGCATCTGGCTTTCCAATTAACCAGGTGCTCCACGAACCCGTTCCGTACATAATCCGAATCTGTGATTATGACCAGTTCGTGGAGTTGATGCTGGACAGCAGTGAGGATGGCCTGATGCACAGCCATCAATTCTGCCACCTGACAACTTCGGGGACCAATTTTGTATCCAGCGGAGGGTTCTGGGAACTCCTTCACCCATGCATTCCCTACGCCGGCCACCAGTTCTTTCTCCCCGTTGTTGTCAACATGGTAAGAGCATCCATCCACATAGACAGTGGGAATTCCCTCACACTTGTCCTCTTCAAAGACTTTGTGGGGGGAATTAAGGTATGCCTCCATGTTGTCCTTTATTTTTAGACTTTCGTCCTCGAGACAGTTTTCTCTGGCACAATCATGCAAGTCAGCCAGACCTTGCGCGAGGGAACTCTTCTTGTTTTGGCCATATCTGACCTCCACAGGAAAGCCTTGCATTGATAGAATCCAGGAAGTAATTCAGGAATTACTCACATTTCCGGCCCGGATTCTGTCACTTTGGAGATATAGCAGAGGCTGGGGTGGAGTCTCCACTATGATGTGTTCCCCATGGATAAACGGGCGGTAATTCTTCAATGCCCACACCGTTGCCAGGAGTGCCTTCTCACAATCGTTGAATTTTTCCTCCACAGAGGAAAAAGGTTTGCTCGCATAGGAGATTACTTTATTGACCTTGTCAAGCACGTATTAGAGAACCCCGTCTCCAGGAAGAACTCCTTGTTTCTGACAGGGTAAGCTAGGCAAGGCGCTTTACTGCCTAGGCTTGTTCTGGACCCCATTCCCACTTGACCACCACCTTCAGGAGATGAATCAGAGGTCTGGTGACCTCTGCGTAGCCCTCAATGAACTTTCTGCTGTAATTAGTCAGTCCAAGGAGGCTCCTTAGTTCCTGCAGAGTTGTGGGGTCTTTCAATTTTTGGAGGGCTTCTACTTTCTTTTCCTGGGGACAGAGACCCTGAGGAGTAATCTCTTGCCCCAAGAAATTAACACGGGTTCGACACCACTGTGCTTTTTGAAAGGAAAGTTTTGCTCCGGCGGCCCTCAACTGTGTCAGAACATAACGGATCTCCGCTATGTGTTCCTCAACAGTTGAGCTTTTGATGAGGACATCATCTACATAAGCCAGGTTACACCTCGCACCCAGGTCGGGCATGGCCTTATGTAGGAAAATATTGAACTCATTACCGGAGTTAAGGTATCCAAAGGGAGTCCGGGTCCATGTGTACTGCTGGCCCCCAAAGGTAAAAGCCAGTTTGTATTGGTCCTCCCTGCTGACAGGCACGCTCCAGTATCCATTGGTCAGGTCTATTGCAGTGAATACCTGTGACCCCTGAATCTGGGCCAGCCCTTGGTCAATGTAGGGAAGAGGCCATAGGGAAGTATGGACCCGTTTGTTGAGCTCCCTGAGGTCGGCGCAGAGTCTCCACTGGCCGTTTGGCTTCAATATTCCCAGCACCAGATTATTGAAGGTGCTGTGGACTGGACGGATTATTCCCCGGGACTCAAGGTTCTTAATTATTTCAGTGAGGGACTCCATTGATGCGAGAGGCAAGCGATATTGCTTCATAAACACAGGAGTCATGCCAGGGTCTGTGGGGATTGTTGTTGTGTGGATGTCCGTGCGACCACAGTCATATGAGTCTACCGCAAAGAGATCTTGGAAATCCAAGAAAACTTGTTTCAACTTTTGCTTTTGTTCCAGAGTCACACAGGCATCAGCTAGGTTGACTCTCTCTTCCACCATCTGCCTGAAGCCTGGAAAGACTTCTGGTTTGGCTATTTCAGCGGCCTCCTCCAGCTGGGTGGAGAAGTCCCTGGTTAGAGTGCTGATTTGGACTGGAGGCTTCAGGTGGGTAAAGCAGCCCTCATGGACCTGGAAAATCACCTCATCCCTCCTGAAGTCACAAGTCACATCTTCCTTACCATAAGGGCAAGAAGTGTACACCAGGAAGTTCCCCCCATGCCGGGTAAAAATCCTGTCTGGTGTTGTATTGTCATCACTGTCACTGTCAAAGCAGTCCTTGGGGATTGGCCCTAACAGTTCATTACCTAAATCTATGGAAAAATGACGGTCATCAACCGCCATTCCAATAATGGTGCCTGCGGCTAGAGTAATACTCTATAAGTCGCTGTTATCCACCTCTATTGGAATGGTGTCATGTTCTATGTTGACTAATGGAGTTGGGTTTACCCCCAACCCTTGCTGTTGGAGAGAAGCATTTAGATGTATATAAGCATCAGGGTTTTGCAAATGTTGTCCTCTTTTAACTTTCACTTCCAGGGAGAATTGTCGGGTCCTTTCTGGGATGGTGACTTCCTCTTTAATCTGAATTTCAACTGCATAAGGTAGCAATTGAGCTGACCTAAATGCTTTTTCTGGATCATCAAAGCCCATGGGATTATCCGCTAATCGGGACCAAGCTTTGAAGTTTATTAGGTCCAAACTAATGGCAAAGCGATTGAGAATGTCACTGCCTAAGTAAAAGGCGGCAGTGACGTCTCGCACGACCCAACAATTATGGACTATGCTCTTGTTGCCAATGGAGATTTTGAGCATACACCTGCTTGGCAGGAGCTGTTTGGAATTAGGTGCTTCCAGGTCCATTTCCCATTTGTCTATCAGTTTGAATGTGGGAATGGCTGGATCTTTTGGGAGTTGGCGGAACATGGCTTCGCTGATGAAGCTCTTACCGTTGTTCACACACACTCGAGCGAGAACAGAGTCCTTCCCATCATTTAATTGGACAGGGATGAACAACTGCTCTCCAATTTGCTGAATATCAGCCAGGCTCTGAGCTGATTTCACATCTTTCTGGACTATAGGAGTGGGAGTTTCTGATTGTGGATTAGTATAGAATATCAGTGTTTCCTTCCAGCGTGGAGTACCACTTTAGACTGGAAGGAAGGTTGATTTTCAGAAATAGAGAGGACCCTCCATCACCAGTCTGTTGTCCTACTGCTATTACTGTCACGTCTGGAATTTGGCTATTCTGGAAGTGAAATTCTACTTGGTCGGATTTTTGTTCAACCATGTGGCAGGTGCCGTTTAAACTAACATGGTTGACACTCTGTTTTAATTTTATGGGTCGGCTAGTCTGGGTCCAGAGGACCTTGTTTACGCAATCTATTAGGGGTGACAACCTTCTCAGGAGGTCATTCCCTAGTAAACAAGGGGTGCCCTCTGGAGTCACAACTATGACCGGGTGTATCAACTTGTGTCGCCCAATTTTAATGTCCAAATCTGCCGTCCCCTCGACGAGAATTTCCTTCCCGTCAAAGTTCTGGAGTTGTCCAGGAAGTGAGGTGAGAGGAATTTGGTAATTCCCTCCCCTTCCTGCATTCAGTTCATCAAAGGCCCTTCTGGACAGAAGGGTAGCTTGAGATCCCGTGTCCACCAGCGCTGAAATCGTACCCTGCCCCTGTACTTGTACCGGGGCATAATATCTTCCCTCCTTCTCCTCAAGGGGGCACAGATAATGCACATTTTTGGACAACTGGTGGGCTAACTTTCTGGTTTTGGACATTTCAAGAGAAGAAATTTGGGCAGATGGTGGGCTGCGGTAGCTCAGTCTCCACATCTCCCCAGTTTGGATTTGCATCCCTAGGGACCCATTTTTCTTTGGGAGGAGTTCCCCCCTCTCTGAAGGAGAAGATCCTTTTCCCAGGATCCTCTGAGGATCCCTCTCCCTCAAATTGGAAGATCTGTACCTCCTCCTCAAACTGAGTCTGTTTGGGTCTTTTGTTTCTCCTACCCCCCCTCTGCTCCTTAGGAGGCAGACTTTCAGGGGCAAGAGATTTTGTTTCCGGTTCCTGGGTTTCCAGGGGCTGTTTACAAGTTGGGAAGGAAGCTTCCTCCAAGGGTTTACAACCCCCGTCCCTTTGTGCCTCCTCCCTGGGAACCGGTGTGTTATCGGGGTGCTGCCCCCGTCATTGTTCTGGAGCACCAGGTCCAGAGTTTGGGGCATTCTGCGGTGGCACGCCGATCTGAGGGTTCTGCTGAGCCCTCAGTATGTGACCCAGATCCCGCGCCATGTTTTGAACCTGGCGCTCTAACTGGGAAACCCGCTCAGGCTGATACGGGGCCCTGTTTTCTCCCCTGGGCTGATCCCGGGAAGGGTAGCTATCCCTTCTTTGGTAGTACCCCTGGTTGGTAAGATTTGGATACCCCTGCACCCTTGGCCTCCCCTCTCCCGGATTCGGTTGTCTGGGCTCAGGGAATTGGGGAAAGAAGGGTGGAGGATTTTGGGGCTGGAAGTTGGGTGGATACCTGGGGAAGAAGTTCTGCCCAGGGTTTGGTGAGTTTCTGCCCTCCTGTGAGAAGTTGGGAGGGTAGTTCTCTGGGTTAGGTGCTTGGCTGGATCCCCCCCCCTTGGGCTGGAGGAGTCCACACATAACCCAGGATGGGTCTGTTTCCCTTGTAACGGGGGCTTACATAGTCAGGAGAGCGAGGGACCCCATTTGTGGGACTACCTCCTTGACTCCCTGTTTGTGACTGGCCCGAGGACCTTCTGGGCCTAGCATTATTAGTTGCAGGTAGGTTTTTAGGCCCCCCCATCTCCAAATCCAAAACGGGGGCAACCTTTATCTCTGCCACCTTGGCAGCAGCAGGGGTGCTGTTAGTTTTGGGGTTTTTGGGCTAGTTTTTGTTTTCCACCGGTTTCTCCACCTCGTAGATGCGGGTGGCTTGTTCAATGACCCATTCTAAAGATCTTTTCTCGTGAAAATCCCTCACGAGCTGGGTCATTATGTATTTGGGCAAGGCATGGAAAAACGTATTAATAAATTCTCTGCTATCCGTGCGCACCCTTCTTGTGATCTGTGCAAAAGCACGCTTTAACTCCTGCACAAATTCTTGTGGGGCCTGATCCTCCCCACATTGCAAATTGTAGGCTGCCTTGCGAGCCTCTTGAGGATTTCTATGAGTAGAAAAATGTTTCAAGATGGCCGCCCTATAGGTGGACCATCTTAAATGATTTTGGTCCTCCAGCCCCGCAAAGAAACTGGAGTATTCCGGGGAGAAGGTCCACTTTATATATTGAATACAGCTTTGGCTGTCCTTCAAATGGAAAGTCTCCATCATTTGCTCAAACAACTCTAAGTGCTCCCAAACAGAATACTTGGCGTTCTTATGATAAGGCGTGATGACGCTCCTGATTGCCTTAATCTGCTTTAAGGGGTCCTTAAGCAAGGCCCTTTTTGTCTTATTGGCCTTTTTGGTTCGGGTAACCCTTGTCCATTCGTCCTCTGACTCAGAGGCACTGCTCCCAGAGGTTCCTGTCTGATCTTCCAGGTTTTCCCGGATTCTGCGAGCCTGGGAATGGCTGGCAGAATGTGGGGACCTGGTCTCCTGTGTCCTGTACCGTTCAGAGGAGTCTTCAGATCCCTCCTTGCTGCCAGGATTTGATGGGTACCCCCCCCCACTGACCTAACTGGGCAGAGGTTTTCAGGATGCCCTTAATGGGCCTACTCTCCTGGGGTTCCCCATCAAATTGCACTGTGCTTGGGTGCCCATACCCGGGTGCCCGCCCCTCCCTTCCTGGGTGGTACTGGCCTATGAGCCCCATGCTTCTGGCTGGATAGTAATCTGCCATCCCTATGGCCCTGTGCTCATGTGCGCCAGGGGACATGGGGGTGGCAGAGTCCAGGGACTGAGAGAGATAAAGGCCTCTGGTACTAGGGCTCCTGGGGTTATGCTCAGGAGTTTCTCTTTCCCAGCGAACCTCATCTCTATCCGCCCCTGCTCCCTGTTCCAATGCAAGAGCCTACGCCTTGAGTTCCTCAGTTAAGGCCTTACTAGACTCTATCAGTCTCTCCTGTATCGCTACCTGTTGTTGGAGCCTATCATTGTGCTGGCAGAGAGCCTCATTCTCTCTCTGCGTTTCCTGATTGGTCCTGGAGCACTGGGCCAGTCTTTGCTGCAGGAGGGTTACCTCCTGAGCTGTGTCCCTATTGGCCTGTTCCTGTCTTGCCAGAGCCTCCTCCACCCTCCTGGTGTGCTCTAGCAAGTCCTGGTGTTCTTTTTGGAGGTCACCCAGTCCCTGGTGGGCCAGGTGATTTTCTTCCATTGTTCTCCGTAAGTGGCAGACTTCCTGGCCTAAGGTGTCCCTTTCCTGACCAAGAGCTTGAATTTGTGACGCCAGGTCGTCCCTTTGCCTTTGGAAGGCACCAGCTTTCTGGCGTTCTTCATCAAACTCTGCCTGGGTATCCAGGTCTTTCAAAATCAGCTTGTTGCTCTCTGCCTTCACTCTATCTAGATGTGTTTGCAGGGTGGCTACCTGCTCCATGCATGCCCTGTTAAAGTCTAATTGTTGCTCCAGCTTTTTCTGGCTCTGCAGTAAGGAGTCCAAACTGTCTTGGTGCTCCTTCTGCAGGGCCAGAAATCTAGTATCCTGGTCAGCCTTTTCCTGTTGCAGGATGTCCATATCCCTCTTTATTTTAATGATGTGCTGTCTACTCTCATTTTCTGACTCCTGGCTCCCCTGCAGCCTCTGCTCAGAAGAGACCAGGTCAGATTGGACCTTCTCTAACGCCATCTGTCGCTTATTCGCCAGATCTTGGCTTTTAGTACATTTATCCTGCATGTCTCCCATATATAGGTACAGGTATGCCGCTATCCTAACCATCTTGTCTTGTTCATCCTTAGCTTTAGGAGCCATGTATAGTTCACTCAGGGCCACATGTAAGGGACCCTGATCTCTCCATATATCTGACCCTGGTTCCGTGACCTGTTGCGTGATGGCCTGCAACCAGACCATGCGGTCCTGGTGAATCCACTCACCTCTCACAAATAACTTATGTAAGAAGTGCTCTCTGGCTATTTTCATGTCTACTAAGGTCGTCATTCTGGAATTTGAGTTCCTTCCTGACTTACAGAAGTTTGTATTTTATTTTTGCAAAACAGACCTTTTCCTTAGAGCGTTCCTTTGAGGAGTGCTTTACAGCGTAACACAGCGTGGTGATCCGACCGGATATGTGTATCTGGTCAGCTGGCACACTGTATTAATCTGCACAAGTGATAGATCTAATCCGGAATCCCCGGCTACGAGCCCCCAATTTGTAAGAGGATTCAATTCAACACTACAGCTAAATCAATGCCTAGTCTGGGATACTGAATGGAAACCCTTATTGATATATCTTTATGTCCAGTTCATGCGTTCTGGATGACTACCCCTATATAACACCCCTCTCTTGGAATCCCCCTGACCCCACTGAGCCAAGAAGTAGTTCTGTTTTGCAAGTTAAAAGGTTTATTTGATAATTTAAACAATAGATATATATATATATCACACTTTATAATAATTAATAATTGAATATCACACTTAATCTGAGCAGTAATCAATAATGGATAGTCTGGCACTGGCACACTTGTGAATAGGAACAGAAGAATAAGGTGGTAGAGAATGCTTTATATAAGTTCAGATGGATGCAATGTTGAATGAAAATGCAATACAGAAAATACTCAATATGATTTCAACAAAACAAGGTAATCATTTTTCTCTGGCAATCCCCTCCCCCCTTTATGCAATGCAAGGAAATGGAAGGAAAGCACACAGTTCTCAGAAATGCAATCAAATGTAATTCAGTTCACCCCAGCAAGCTTAGACCACAGAAGTTTTTGCAAATCGTGGCAAATTCGCGAGTGCGTTTTTCACGATTGCGGCAAAAGGATAGGGAGTAGCAATGTGGTTCTAGGTTCGTTGAAAAGCCAAGATTCCCAGCTTTCAGAGGAAAGTTATTGCAAGTCTCTAAGACAAACGGTCACGGAGATATGAGCGATATGGTAAAGGTCGTTTTTCAGATTTGAAATTTTAAAAGTTCAAAGTGACCAGTTACAGCTAGCAACTAGAAATGACAGGTGACAGCTTTGCAAATGACAGGTGACAGTTAGCAGGCAGTTCTACTTAGATTAAAATAGATTGAATTATATTATTTTAACTAAGAGATTGGTTCTGCACAGTTCTGCTAGGTACTCACAATATATTTTTGAAATAAATGGGCCTCGCCACGGATCTGGTCAGGTTTTCTTCACTCGCCACGGACGGTCTCTGCGCACAGCGTCTGGGTCAGCTCTACTCTGCTGGTCTGGTCTGGGTCTCTGGTTCTGATCAGGTCTGTGGGTCCGGTTCAGCTGGTCTCTCTCTGGATACAACACTGCTCTCTGGCAAATGGCAAGAGTTCTTGCAAAGAATTCAAACAGCTCGCCTGGCTGTGATAATGGCAATGATTTGAGGCCTGCTAAAGAGGGATTTAGCTTGTAGTTGACCTCTCTGCTACAAATTCTGAAGTAAAGTCTTGGTCTCTGAAGGTGGATAGATTGAAGTCTCTATGTTGGCTCTCTGGAGGTTGATGGAGGTAAAGTATGGATTTTCCCGGCAGAGCGTCCCGCAGCAGATGGAGTAGAATGTCCCTATCTGTCCTGACTGTCTGCTTTTATGTGTTTTGAAAGTGGGTGTGTGTGCAGCATCACTAGCCAGCCCCTCTCTCAACTGCCCATTGGCCCAATTCTCCCCTCTCCCATGATTGGGGATGGAACTGTGAGTCAGAGTGATGCTGTAGGTTTTATGGGTCAGAGGATCCTCCCCTGGTCAGTTTGCCCACAAATCTATATTTGATTCAAATACAGACTTCTCAAATACATAGTGGTTTGTCATTGCATGTGCATATTACCTATCACATGAGGTAGTCTCTGTCCCAAATCTGCTCTTCCTAGGAGCTTGGGTTCAAAAATGGCAACATATTTCACTTTTAGGTGGGTTACCAATCTTGGATTTTTCCCCGCATTTACACAGGTGTGCCCATGGTGTGTGGGCATTAGGTGGTGGAGTGTCAGATTTTTAACATACATACATTTAGAGTAATATCCTCTTTTCCGCTAAAACCCCCCTGAACATACCACCGGGTCCGACCACATCTTCAAATGTGCACAGAAAAATCACAAGAATTATGGTATCATTTAAATAATTATGACAAGTCCGTACTATGAGTTATTCATCTTTTTCTAAAACCATATTCTGGCTACAGGGGTGTGGTTTCCCCCCAGCACAAGGTTGAATTTCTGGTTTTTCCAGTGCTGCCAAGCCAGCTTGCTCTCACAGGCAGTGCTCCTCCCCTTTCCTTCCAGGAGGAAGCCACTTTTACGGCCCCCATAATAAAACATTTGCCTGAGTCAGGACAGGGCTTTGTTCAATTTCCTGCAGAGCCCAGGTAATTCAATCAGAGAAGTGTCATATCCCTTTTGGTGGGAACAGCAAAAGGCAGCTAGGCATGGGAACACAGCTGTTGTGCAAGTCTCAACTCCTGTCGGGGGTAGCTGGTGGGCAGAATTCAGTTCCTTAAACCAGGCCCCAGCTAATGTCATTTTTAGTTACCCAGTTTTCTGCATTCAAATAAAACTAACCATTTTTACATATGCAGCTAGAATGCTGATTTTAAGTTTAAAACTATGACATTTAAACAATTGCAACCTATGTGACACTCAAAGTAGGTCACTCATTTCTTTTAAACATTTAGATTTTTAGTGTCTTTCAGTCCAAATTTACTTAAACTGCTGAAATCCACAGCTCAGCCAGTCTTGTTATAAACCTTCAAGTCACTTCAGAATATAACTTTACATTGTATCCACCTCTCAATAAGTCTTTCTTTGGCCTGCTTTGGGTTCATTTATTCAGTTTACACAAATGTCTGGTGGTTTTAAAATGCCGGCTTTCTGATAGTGGTGAGTACTGGTAATGCAACCATTTTGGGGATTTTTCTTGGATTAATGCATTCCAAACAGGAATGGTTCTTACATGGTAATAAATCCTTGCTTAACATTGTTTTGATGGGGCTCCTTACAGTAAAATGGTTATGTGGAACCCCACAAAAGGGTTGAATCTTTAAAGTGGTCTGGTGAGCCACGATTTCAGCAACTTTTTGACATCAGTAACAGTGGATTTTGTTAACAAAGATCTTTCTTTACTCTGGTGGGTGGCAAGTTAGGTAACCATTTTGGTGTGCGCACAAACTGCGTTGTTCTCCTGGATTCTGGCGCACTTGTGGGCTTTTTGGCCATCTTGGATTTTCTAAGCCCACAGCACCAAATGTTGCAGCATGATAGCTCAAACGTGGGTCAGGACACCCAACACTACAGACTGCCCACACAGCTCATGGGAGCCCAACGTCACTGTGTAATTCACTGTCACTTGGTCACAGCCTTTGCAAGCCCATGGAAAAGGGAAGCAGGAGGGGTGCCCTCGCTCGATTTTCACTTTCTTCTTTACCATTGCAGCACTCAAATGTATCAATATGCATTTCAACTTTAGCTGTTGCACATAATCAATAGGGTCCCCACAGAAAGGTAAAAATGCTACAGGATCTGTCCTATTGTGGACGCACAAATGATGTATACACAGTGAACAAAGAAGCATTACAGGATGAATTAATCAGAGCAGAATGTTCTTGCCAACAACAGACAGGCAATAGGTTAAGCCTCAGCAGCAGCCCGTAAAATATCCTGATGTGTGCCATTTATGTTTGCTCAACCATGAAAACTGGTTTCTAAAGATAATGCAGCCTTGTGGGGCCCCCTGCAAAGTGGGGGCCCCAGTCAAGTGCCCCTATTGCCCTCCCATAAAGACTTCTCTGTTTGTCCCGGTGTCCAAAGAGTGTTTTTGGTTTCAAAACCCCACCCCGAGATTTGAAGAACGGGTGGCTACCGTCTCGGTTTTTGCCAGGAACCGACATAAAAATCTGCTATCCAACTCAACACCACTCTCTCTGCTTACTTTTGATGCCCCATTTCCTCCCAGGCCTCTCTCCTCCAATGAGAGTGCTGCGCCTGAAACACACCCACATACTTTGCGTCGGAACAGGCTACCAACATAGAAGTAGGACTACCATTTCAGTCCATCTTTTGTGTTATGTCTGTTAAAACAGCAGTCCTACTTCAATGTCTATCACCCGTCCCGGTTTTTTATTTTGGAAATCTGGTCACCCTAGCATAGTATTATAAGTTGCTAGGCATTATTGGTTCAGTGTCTTAAGTGAAACAAAGGGACTGTGAGCCAACACAACTATCTAAAGAAGGCTGTGCGCATAGTTTACAGACATTACTTGGGTGAAATGTAAGCATCATCATTGCTCTCTATTGCGGGCTCCCCTCTTACAATATCAATCGACTCTAACTTGATCAAAATGTGCCTGCTCACCTAATTTCCATTTTCTTCTTCTCTTCTGCATTACTCACTTCTGTTGTTCACACACCGGCAGATGATCCTTCAGTTTCCTGAAAGAACACGAATGTCTGAAAAACTGAAAGGCGCAGGGATCCCGAGCTCTGGACTCGGGTATTAACTTACCAGATTTATATAGAAAAAATTGTCCAGAGGAACTTAGTTTTTTAATAAAGTATCAAAAATGGTTTATTAAACTTGATATGTCATTTATAAAAAATGAGTTAATCATGAGTTAATCAGCACTCAAACTTTTTGTTCACATTGCAGGAAAACAGACCCTTAGGAGCATACCAATTAATACAACAACCAGTGAATCATTCACTCATTCGTCCACATTCAGCTCCATTCATCCAACAACTCACTTGTAAAATTCTACCCAAATACATTAAATATGTAGTAGGACCTACTAATGGTCACAACTGATAATCTAATTTCTTAAAGTGCATTCAAAGTGCATTCAACGTACAAGATCACAAAAATTCTAACATATGTGATCTACTAATGCAGTGGATCGTGTAGATGTAGTCTGCGATCACATCCCCAATTTTTTGACCGGTTTCAACGTTTAAAGATGACTTGGTTAACGTCTTCATCGGGAAAAAACATATATATACACTTGCAACAAGGAACCTTGTGTTTAAGTGCAAGGTAGCAGGGTGCCGCGCTGGATAGAAGCCACAATGCTTATTGCCAGAAAGGCAAGGAATCGTCAATGCCACGTTAGAAGTGGTGGACTCACCGTGTTGTAATTGAGGCTTTTAACTGTTAATTATCATCCCAGATATTCTGCTGATGCAGAGAACCTTTAACTGCATACTCTATTGTGTGCAGCCGTCATATGGACAGAAGCTTCCCCTCTGAACACGGACACGGACCATTCGGCACCAGTGGGTCATCTTCCTAGTAACCGCCGCTTGACCCTTCTGCACACTAGTTTCAGCCACTTTCTGAAAATCTCAAGGGAAGGTCTTTTCTCCCTCCTGTTTCCCCTTGTATCTAGACACCAGCACCAGGACACCCCACTGGTGTATGAGTGCTTGATGACATTTGTAGCACTGTAACAGTGATTCTTATTGCTGTGGTTTGACAGACTTGCATACCACCAACATCCACTTGAAATGTTGCTTATAAAGCAGTAGCCACTTAGGAGAGATGCATTGGCACTGTGCTCCATTGGGGGTTGCGAGGGCTGTGGGAGTTTTCTGGTCTCCTTCTCCCTGGGTCTGGCCTGTTAATCGGGGGATGTAGACTAGTGGTGTAATGGGCAGATCAGTGATGGAGTGCGAAGTGGAGAAGATCGGGTGGAGTAGTGGCCAGTGGTGAGGATTGCACAGTGGGACTGGGGAATGTGGTTCTAGGTGGTGTGCCTTGGTCTGAGGTGGGTGAGTGGACAGAGTAACAAAAGAGGTGAACCACTTTGCATTGAGGGGCGTGTGAGCATGCAGGCCTGGAAGGTTGCGGCTGGAGGTGGTGATGCATCTTTTGGCTTTGGGGAGGGACTGTGATTGAGTGACAGAACAGAGGTGTCGGGAAGTCACTTAGGTGATCCCTATCCTGACCAGACAGATGGTCTGGGTGCAGGACTGATGGTTGAAGGATAGAAAATTAAGGGGGATTCCAGAGCCTAGGGAATTGGGGGAAAGATTGGGCCCACTGTGTTGATAGGTGGAGGGTGATTTGTGATGTGAGTCGGGAGGAGCAGTTGTCTGATGTCCCCCACTTTGTAAGTTGTTATGGGTAATAGAGGGGGGGTGGAGGGACTTGGCCTGGTTTTGATCCAAATTGAGTCATGGGAAGACGTAAACAGTTGTTCCCCTCCATGGCTTCCAGGATTCATGCTCTCACCCAGGATGCTTCAGGCCAAAGATCAAGCCAACAAGAGCTGAATACTTCATCCTGATGGTAAGTGCCTTTTATGTGGTGAGTCTTATCTCAGTGGCATTTGTAGGTATCTCTGGGCATGCATGTGTGCAATTTCCCATACTTTGTGCCCTGTGCCGATGGCAGGAGGAGGAGTGGAGTTTCTTTCATAAGGGACTGATTGTAGATTCTGTGCACTATTGTCTTTGAGGACCATCGGATGACTAGTGAGACAGAGTTCACCCTATGATAATTGGAAGGCATGGTGTACACTCTTGCTTGATGGGTCTCACTGGGTACGTTTTCGTCTTAGAGAACAGAGAGGCATGGCCAGGGGTACCACAGATGGCAAGGGGGAAGCTGGAATTTCAGGATACCATTGCCTGTGTATCTGTTGCTGTCACAGTGATCTAATTCAAGCGACTCAACTAAGTAACACATACGTGAGACTGCCAACGATTCCGGCAATGGAATGACAATGAGAATCTCAGGACATGGTGAATACATCAGGGGCAAGACGGTAGTTTGCTAAATGCTGCCCTACTCCAAACTGGTCGGCTTAGCAATAGTAAAGTTATTTAAATTTCAAAACTGAGGGGCAGAAGATATAGTACACTCACTCTAAAACAATATGAGGACTGTAGAGAAAAGCCTTGACACACAGGAATATGACAGGCAAAGATGCATCGTGTTCAAGCACGTCGGGCATGCTGATTGACCAGTTCCCTCTCAAACTGTTCTCCCTTTCGGTAGGTCTCCACATTACCCTTTCTTACATAGTCTACAGAAGACAATATAATCTTCAGCACTCCCACAACATCACACCAGGGGCTTAAATTTGAAGATAAAAGTATAAATGCTGCCATACTTCATAGGGTGGCTTGATAAAATATCAAGCCCATCACACCACTACACAGCTAACTAAAAGTGCGTTTAAAACAAAAAAATAACACATCCCCACAACTACAGCAGCTCCTGCCGCCTATCCCTCCAACGACTCTCCCTTGAACCTGGATGTTTCTGAGCTCATGCCCTAGAGAAGATACAAGCACTCTTGTCTTCCTGCTCCCCCTAGCCTACTCCTTAGTTTCACCTATTCACTCTTTTGTCAGTGCAGACGGTCAAAGCCCAAAAAAATAGACAAACACGCCTAGGCCCTGAATAAATTAGATTTAAAATACACTTTTCTGCCATTGTTGTTGCTATGTTCTTTTTGGATACATCTTCAAAACAAAGTGAAATCCCTAGTATCCCTGTCATGTAGGTGACGGGGATCAACAGACAAGGCAGACCCAAGATAATGTTTATCAAGTGCTTTATTCAGGATACAGTATACAGGAACTAGCCAAAATAATGTTCAAAAGGTTGGGTGGAAGTGACACAAAGGGGTCGATTCATGGAATTAATGTGCGCCGAAAATTCCCGCGCCGAGGTGCCAAAACGTGCGAATCGCAGGAAAAGTGCGAAAATCGCAGTGCAAGTGCGAAAATCACAGGGAAACCAGCGCATATCGATTCATGGAAGTCCGTGCCCGAGAAAAACATTGGATGTGCGCTGAAAATGAGCGCCGCGCACGCCGGCGCACAGGTCATCCAACAGCGTGCGCCACGGCCACTGCAAAATCACACATAGCGCGGCGCACATCACAAAAGTAGGTGGAACACGGGGCGTAACACTCGGAATGGGGAACAACGCGTGAAAATATGGGCGTCACGGGGGAAGTACAGGGGGCAAGTGCGCGGAACGCCCACATGCTCGCGTACAACCCGTATTCATGGAATCGAATAGGGCAAACCAGCGCACGGTCAAAGATGCGCACAGGGCCAAACAAGTACGCCACAAGAAAGCAGGCGGTAGCGTCCCTGCGCCTGAAAAAAATGTGTGCCAAAATGTGCGATAACAAAAAGCACCCATATACAGCCATGATGAATGGTCCATACAGTGGCCCTCTAGGACAAATGAGGTGCAAAGGGGTACCGACAAACACGGAAAAATAGCGCTGTGTGAAAAATAGCGTGTGCGTGTGTACCTGGGTGCACGGGAAGTCCCACACGTGATTGGCCTGGGTACGTGTACTTCGGGGTGCGCAGGAAGTTCCACACGCGATTGGCCTGGGTACGTGTACTTCACGGTGCGCCGGAAGTCCGACACCCAATTAGCCTGGGTACGTGTACTAAGGGGTGCGCGGGAAGTTCCACACGCGATTGGCCTGGGTACGTGTACTTCGGGATGCGCGGGAAGTTCCACACGCCATTGGCCTGGGTACGTGTACTTCGGGGTGCGCGGGAAGTCCCACACGCGATTAGCCTGGGTACGTGTGTTTCAGGGTGCGCGGGAAGTTCCACACGTGATTAGCCTGGGTAGGTGTACTTCGGGGTGCGCGGGAAGTTCCACACGCGATTGGCCTGGGTATGTGTACTTCGGGGTGCGCAGGAAGTCCCACACGCGATTAGCCTGGGTACGTGTACTACGGGGTGCGCGGGAAGTTCCACACGCGATTAGCCTGGGTACGTGTGTTTCGGGGTGCGCGGGAAGTTCCACACGCGATTCGCCTGGGTACGTGTACTTAGGGGGGCGCGGGAAGTTCCACACGCGATTGGCCTGGGTACGTGTACTTCGGGATGCGCGGGAAGTTCCACACGTGATTGGCCTGGGTACGTGTATTCCGAGGTGCACAGGAAGATTCACACGCGATTTCAGCAGGGTATGTGTATTTAGGTGGTGCCGGGGAATGCTACACGTGACTTGGTCGTGTGGGTCCTCCCAGGTGTTCCCTCTACACCCTCCACGCACCCTGCATGCAGCCCACACCACAGGGGACTACCCTGCACCCTGCTCATGTCCCACAGGCAACCCATCCACCATGGACATGCCCCCCAGCCCACCCACATGTCACCTTGCACTACTGATCACCAACACATGTCTCACTGCACCCCCACCCCCCAGCAGTGCAGGGGCAGCCTCCACAAGGCCCCCACCCTTGTCCAACTCATGTCTCCCACCACCACCACCCCCCAGCCACCAGGGGCGCCCTCCACCAGGCCCCCACCCATGTCTACCACCACCCCCACCCCCAGCAGTGCAGGGGCAGCCTCCACCAGGCCCCCACGCATGTCTCCCATCACCCCCACCCCCCGGCCACCAGGGGCAGCCTCCACCAGGCCCCCACTCATGTCCCCTATCACCCCCACCCCCCAGCAGTGCAGGGGTAGCCTCCACCAGGCCCCCACTCATGTCTCCCATCACCCCCACCCCCTAGCCACCAGGGGAAGCCCCCACCAGGCCCCCACCCATGTCCCCTATCACCCCCACCCCCCAGCCACCAGGGGCAGCCTCCACCAGGCCCCCACTCATGTCTCCCATCACCCCCACCCCCCAGCAGTGCAGGGGCAGCCTCCACCAGGCCCCTACTCATGTCTACCACCACCCCCACCCCCCAGCAGTGCAGGGGCAGCCTCCACCAGGCCCCCACTCATGTCTCCCACCACCCCCACCCCCCAGCAGTGCAGGGGCAGCCTCCACCAGGGCCCCACCCATGTCCAACTCATGTCTCCGACCACCCCCACCCCCCAGCCACCAGGGGCAGCCTCCGCCAGGCCCCCACTCATGTCTCCCATCACCCCCACCCCCCAGCCACCAGGGGCAGCCTCCACCAGGCCCCCACCCATGTCCCCTATCACCCCCACCCCCCAGCAGTGCAGGGGCAGCCTCCACCAGGCCCCTACCCATGTCCCCTATCACCCCCACCCCCCAGCCACCAGGGGCAGCCTCTACCAGGCCCCCACCATGTCCCCTATCACCCCCACCCCCCAGCCACCAGGGGCAGCCTCCACCAGGCCCCCACCCATGTCCAACTCATGTCTCCCACCACCCCCACCCCCCAGCCACCAGGGGCAGCCTCCACCAGGCCCCCACCCATGTCCAACTCATGTCTCCCACCACCCCCACCCCCCAGCCACCAGGGGCAGCCTCCACCAGGCCCACACTCATGTCTCCCACCACCCCCACCCCCCAGCCACCAGGGGCAGCCTCCACCAGGCCCCCACTCTTGTCCCCTATCACCCCCACCCCCCAGCAGTGCATGGGCAGCCTCCACCAGGCCCCCACCCATGTCCAACTCATGTCTCCCACTACCACCACCACCCCCCAGCCACCAGGGGCACCCTCCACCAGGCCCCCACCCATGTCTACCACCACCCCACCCCCCAGCAGTGCAGGGGCAGCCTCCACCAGGCCCCCACTCATGTCTCCCATCACCCCCACCCCCCAGCCACCAGGGGCAGCCTCCACCAGGCCTCCACTCATGTCCCCTATCACCCCCACCCCCCAGCAGCGCAGGGGCAGCCTCCACCAGGCCCCCACCCATGTCCAACTCATGTCTCCCACCACTACCACCCCCCAGCCACCAGGGGCACCCTCCACCAGGCCCCCACCCATGTCTACCACCACCCCCACCCCCCAGCAGTGCAGGGGCAGCCTCCACCAGGCCCCCACTTGTGTCTCCCATCACCCCCACCCCCAGCCACCAGGGGCAGCCTCCACCAGACCCCCACTCATGTCCCCTATCACCCCCACCCCCCAGCAGTGCAGGGGCAGCCTCCACCAGGCCCACACTCATGTCTCCCATCACCCCCACCCCCCAGCCACCAGGGGCAGCCTCCACCAGGCCCCCACCCATGTCCCCTATCACCCCACCCCCCAGCCACCAGGGGCAGCCTCCACCAGGCCCCCACTCATGTCTCCCATCACCCCCACCCCCCAGCAGTGCAGGGGCAGCCTCCACCAGGCCCCCACTCATGTCTACCACCATCCCTACCCCCCAGCAGTGCAGGGCAGCCTCCACCAGGCCCCCACTCATGTCTCCCACAACCCCCACCCCCCAGCAGTGCAGGGGCAGCCTCCACCAGGCCCCCACTCATGTCTACCACCACCCCTACCCCCCAGCAGTGCAGGGCAGCCTCCACCAGGCCCCCACCCATGTCTACCACCACCCTCACCCCCCAGCCACCAGGGGCAGCCTCCACCAGGCCCCCACTCATGTCCCCTATCAGCCCCACTGCCCAGCAGTGCAGGGCCAGCCTCCACCAGGCCCCCACTCATGTCTACCACCACCCCCACCCCCCAGCAGTGCAGGGGCAGCCTCCACCAGGCCCCCACCCATGTCCCCTATCACCCCCACCCCCCAGCCACCAGGGGCAGCCTCCACCAGGCCCCCACTCATGTCTCCCATCAACCCCACCCCCCAGCCACCAGGGGCAGCCTCCACCAGGCCCCCACCCATGTCCCCTATCACCCCCACCCCCCAGCCACCAGGGGCAGCCTCCACCAGGCCCCCACTCATGTCTCCCATCACCCCCACCCCTCAGCAGTGCAGGGGCAGCCTCCACCAGGCCCCCACTCATGTCTACCACCACCCCCCACCCCCCAGCAGTGCAGGGGCAGCCTCCACCAGGCCCCCACTCATGTCTCCCACCACCCGCACCCCCCAGCAGTGCAGGGGCAGCCTCCACCAGGCCCCCACCCATGTCCGACTCATGTCTCCCACCACCCCCTCCCCCAGCCACCAGGGGCAGCCTCCACCAGGCCCCCACCCATGTCTACCACCACCCCCACCCCACAGCCACCAGGGGCAGCCTCCACCAGGCCCCCACTCATGTCTACCACCACCCCCACCCCCAGCAGTGCAGGGGCAGCCTCCACCAGGCCCCCTCCCATGTCCCCTATCACCCCCACCCCCCAGCCACCAGGGGCAGCCTCCACCAGGCCCCCACCCATGTCCAACTCATGTTTCCCACAACCCCACCCCCCAGCCGCCACCAGGGGCAGCCTCCACCAGGCCCCCACCCATGTCCAACTCATGTCTCCCACCACCCCCACCCCCCAGCCACCAGGGGCAGCCTCCACCAGGCCCCCACCCATGTCTACCACCACCCCTACCCCCCAGCAGTGCAGGGGCAGCCTCCACCAGGCCCCCACTCATGTCTACCACCACCCCTACCCCCCAGCAGTGCAGGGCAGCCTCCACCAGGCCCCCACCCATGTCTACCACCACCCTCACCCCCCAGCCACCAGGGGCAGCCTCCACCAGGCCCCCACTCATGTCTACCACCACCCCCACCCCCAGCAGTGCAGGGGCAGCCTCCACCAGGCCCCCTCCCATGTCCCCTATCACCCCCACCCCCCAGCCACCAGGGGCAGCCTCCACCAGGCCCCCACCCATGTCCAACTCATGTTTCCCACAACCCCACCCCCCAGCCACCAGGGGCAGCCTCCACCAGGCCCCCACCCATGTCCAACTCATGTCTCCCACCACCCCCACCCCCCAGCCACCAGGGGCAGCCTCCACCAGGCCCCCACCCATGTCTACCACAACCCCCACCCCCCAGCAGTGCAGGGGCAGCCTCCACCAGGCCCCCACTCATGTCTACCACCACCCCTACCCCCCAGCAGTGCAGGGCAGCCTCCACCAGGCCCCCACCCATGTCTACCACCACCCTCACCCCCCAGCCACCAGGGGCAGCCTCCACCAGGCCCCCACTCATGTCCCCTATCAGCCCCACCGCCCAGCAGTGCAGGGCCAGCCTCCACCAGGCCCCCACTCATGTCTACCACCACCCCCACCCCCCAGCAGTGCAGGGGCAGCCTCCACCAGGCCCCCACCCATGTCCCCTATCACCCCCACCCCCCAGCCACCAGGGGCAGCCTCCACCAGGCCCCCACTCATGTCTCCCATCAACCCCACCCCCCAGCCACCAGGGGCAGCCTCCACCAGGCCCCCACCCATGTCCCCTATCACCCCCACCCCCCAGCCACCAGGGGCAGCCTCCACCAGGCCCCCACTCATGTCTCCCATCACCCCCACCCCTCAGCAGTGCAGGGGCAGCCTCCACCAGGCCCCCACTCATGTCTACCACCACCCCCCACCCCCCAGCAGTGCAGGGGCAGCCTCCACCAGGCCCCCACTCATGTCTCCCACCACCCGCACCCCCCAGCAGTGCAGGGGCAGCCTCCACCAGGCCCCCACCCATGTCCGACTCATGTCTCCCACCACCCCCTCCCCCAGCCACCAGGGGCAGCCTCCACCAGGCCCCCACCCATGTCTACCACCACCCCCACCCCACAGCCACCAGGGGCAGCCTCCACCAGGCCCCCACTCATGTCTACCACCACCCCCACCCCCAGCAGTGCAGGGGCAGCCTCCACCAGGCCCCCTCCCATGTCCCCTATCACCCCCACCCCCCAGCCACCAGGGGCAGCCTCCACCAGGCCCCCACCCATGTCCAACTCATGTTTCCCACAACCCCACCCCCCAGCCACCAGGGGCAGCCTCCACCAGGCCCCCACCCATGTCCAACTCATGTCTCCCACCACCCCACCCCCCAGCCACCAGGGGCAGCCTCCACCAGGCCCCCACCCATGTCCAACTCATGTCTCCCACCACCCCCACCACCCAGCCACCAGGGGCAGCCTCCACCAGGCCCCCACTCATGTCCCCTATCACCCCCACCCCCCAGCAGTGCAGGGGCAGCCTCCACCAGGCCCCCATCCATGTTTCCCAGCCAACATGTCACCACAATGTAGATCCCTGGCCCTTATGGTCAGCCTCCAAATGGCAAACACCCACCCGAGTATTGCATCCACCCACTTAGACATGGCAAAAACATGATAGAAGCCCAATTGCAAGTTTGGAAATGAACACATGTCCCTCACATACACCCAATGGGTGTCAGTGAATGTCAAAACCCATATCATGATATGCATGAAACCAATGAGATGATACTACACATTGAACTTTGAAGAAAAAATATGTATTAAAAACAACATAAATTGAATCAAAAATAAACAAACAATAATAGAAATTAAAAAAAAGAAACAGCAGGTCCGTGAAATAATGCTAAACCACAAATCATAATGCAAAGGAAAGGTGTCCAAAGTCACAGTCCACAAAAGTAAATCCAATGGAAAATTAAAATCGAAAACCATTGCTCCATGGCGAAATCATAATAAAAATTGAAAATCCAAAAGTCAACTATGTACAGATAAACAATCCAGGGTCCATGATCCCAACCGAATAAATTAAACCTATCTAATAACACTACCTAAAAAAAATAACTATATACAAAAATGTGGCCCATTGTCCAAAAGGTCAAAAAAAAATGCTAAACCAAAGGAAACCTAACACTAACTATATAACTATTTACAAGGGCAGCGGGCTAGTCCGACGGCTCACTTCAGGATGTTCCGGGCTAGGGCATCATCAAACTCCTGCTCAATGTCCCAGAGGCGCTCCTCCTCCATGGCCCCGAGGGTCCGCAGGGCCGTCCACATGTTCCCCCCAAACTCCCTGCGGATTGCCTCGAGGCACTCGGCACGCCTCAGGGCCCTCTGCATGGAGTTCTCCGCCCTGACCATCGTGAGCCATGCCTCTTCCACCCGCTGCCGCTCCGCATCTATGGCGTGGCCCAATCGCTGCCACACGGAAGACACTTCCCGTCCTGAGTCCTCCTGCCTTCCGGCCGATGCCTGCCCCTCCGATGTGGAAGGCCCCGAGCCATCATGGCTCCCACCACGTTGCTGCTGCTGCGCCTCTGCCCGTGCACTGCCTCCTGCTGCCTGCACATCCTCCGCTGGCTGGGGTGCAGTCGTTGATGTGGCCACCCCTGCTGGACGTCCGACTCCCGACTGTGGCAGGGATGCCTCCTCCACCAGCCTGGCCGCACCGTATGAGGCAGCTCCACAGGGCACCCAGGTGACTGATGGGTGGGAAGATGGCACGGAGGACGACTGGCGCATAGGGGGTTCAGTTGAGGAGGGGGTCCTGGCAAGCCCCATCAAACAGAGGAATCCGGCCTGGGTGACCTGTCCCAGTAGGCCGACGCGGTCAACAAGCCATTCGAGATGACGTGCAGTCTCCTCATGAAAAGACTGCAGGTCACCTCGCATGGCCCGTTGACGCAACACCACACCAGTCAGGACAGGCTCAACCCGGACCCGGATAGCCACGTCCGCAGGCAGAGGAAGGCCAGTTGTCGTGAGCTCATCCCCTGCCTGAAAACGGGTCTGGACGTAGGCATCCCTGCTGGTGCAAGATGATGCAGTGACAGGATCAGGGACAGGATTGCACACAGGCACCTCCGCGGCGACCTGTGCTGCCTCCTGTCCCTGGTCCTGCACTGCACCACTAGCACCAGTGGAATCCCCACCTCCAGACCCCGTCTCTGTTGCTTGCACGGCCTCCTCCTCCACCAAACCCCCCACCAACCTGGATGACTCCGTGCCATCTTCCCCCGTTGGGCCCTGTGGGGTCCCAGCTGCCCCTTCTGCTGCCGAGGAGTCCAACTCCGACCTCCGCCTCTTGGACCTCCCCCCGGCAGCTGCGGCCTGGGATGCGGCACCAGACTCCTCACTCCCCGACGAGATCACAACCTGGGAGGGGAGCCGGGCCTTGCATCTCCAGCTGGCGGTGCGATCCCCGCCGCTGTGCTCCACAGCACCTTCTCCGCCCTCTTCATCAGTTGACGCTGCAGACAGGGAGAAATAAAACACAGGCATCAGGGCACTGTACAATGGACACATACACAGATGACAGTTGCACATGAGTGGCATTGGCAAACCTCAGACATGGCATCACAATGGGCAACATGTCACATGTCATTTCAACTTGCACACATGAGCCATACCACAGCCACATTGGAACTGCCAGCACCATCCATACACATACAACAGCATGAGCAGGCAAAGGTGAGCCAGACATCACATGCAACACAGGGAGTGCACTACACATGCACGCACACCACCACACTTGCATGCATGTGTACACCTCAGCCAACTGTCGCAGTGTTCCGATGGGCATCCATGTCACATCTGCCAATCAGGCTTCCACATCCCGCTGTCACATGCATCCATGTTGCATCACTGTTGCAACCTTGTCAAATACACACGCATGCACATGTACACAGTGCTGATACATGCAGCTGAGAACAACATACATGCGTGACATCACGAACATGCCCATTTACATACACATTCATCCAAACATGTGTGCCCACGCAACTGCATTTGGCATGCAAGCCGACACACACAAGCACCATCCATGTCTCACACATGACAGCCCTCGCATGTGTTAGCCTCACGGTCCTGTACACCCCCACCCATACTCAGCCCCATACAAACAGATGTGCAACCGGCACACTACTGGCACATCACCACACGCACAGCTTACAATCATGATGCATGTACACTTACCACTCGACTCCAGACGGGTCTGCCTCTCAAGGACCTGGACGTGGAGCGCTGGGGATATGCGTTCCAGGACCCTCATCTGATCTTCCGAGAAGTGGCCCCAGCGCCCCTTAGCATCCGCTGCCTTCAAGAGACACCGGGCCTTGCTCAGGGTCCTGGACCTGAAGTCCTCCCAGCGCTTCTTGACATGTTGGAAGTCGCGGACTGCCACCCCCTTCGCGTTGATAGCAGTCACGATGTCGGTCCAGATCCAAGTCCGTCCTTCCTTGTCGGCGCGCACCCTTCCGTAGAGGGCATCATACTGCCCCGGGACTTGCTCCACCAGGACACCAACTTCCCTGGCACTGAAGCTGGTGCCCCTCTGCCTCTCTGGCCGGGGGTTGTCAGTGGTGCCAGATATTGCAGTGCCCGACATGACAACCCCAGAGGCAGGAGTGGGTGGGCAACTGGGTCCTGGGGCTGGGCTGTGGAGCGATGGAATCGCAGTCGGGAGTCTTCGGTTCCAGCAGGGGTGGTCACAGCAACAGCACCCCTGGCTGATGTGCAGGCAGCAAATGGCAGGGTACGTGGGCAGCAGGCAGTCAGGCAGCAGCAGATGGCAGGTGGGAGCGTGCTCGGGGATCTGGGGGGCAGTAATTCGGCCTTGTGGGCAGGAGCGTGGTCTTCCGTGTGCTTACGCGTGGCCAGCTTGATACGGAGTGATTTGGCACGTGAAAATCCTGCACGTCTGCGTGTAAATCGAGGAACGGCCCTTAGCGTGTATGCACGTCAGCACGCATATGCAATTTCATTGGACCAAAGGCCCTTAGCGCGTGAACGCATCTGTGACGTGACGCGCGCGGGTGTTTCCCTCATAACACGTGTTATGTCCTGGGGCAGTATGATGCCCTCTTCGGAATAAGCGCGCCAACAAGAAAGGACGGACTTGGATCTGGACGGACATCGTGACTGCCATCAACGCGGAGGGGGTGGCAGTCCGCGACTACCAACATGTCAAGAAGCGCTGGGATGACTGCAGGTCCAAGACCCTCTTGAAGGCCCGGCGCCTCTTGGAGGGGGGTCGGGGGCCGCATGAGTACCATCCAGATGAGGGTCCTGGAACGCATAGGCCCAACGCTCCACGCCCAGATCCTTGAGAGGCAGACCCGTCTGGAGTTGAGCGGTAAGTGGCCAAGCATTGCTGTGTGAGACAGGGCATGTCGCAGTGTGCTGGTTGTCTGATACTTGCCTGTATGTGTGACATAGGCCATGTATGCATGTGTGTGTGCAGGGACGTCATGCATGTGAGACCAGTAATGTGTGAACCACACGGTTGGTGCATGTGTTCAAATGCAACATGGGTTGCCCTATGCAGAATGGCCACATGAAAGCAAGCCAGTCTCTGTTCCTGGACATGGGTGGGGGTGAGGGATGGGTGCTGATGCCATGTACATGTATGCTGTCCATGTCTGTGTGTCTGACCTGCGTGTCTGTGACTTGTGAATGGCAGGGATGCATGACACATGTCTGTCGCAATGTTCAGGTTCACTGATGCAGCCTAGTCATCCTTGTATCCACTGTGTCTGTGGTGTACGAGGCCAGATGGATGAAACTAGGGTGAAGTGTGTGCATGTGATAGGCATGGCCCATGATGCATGTGAGTTAAAAAACAACAGTGTATGTTTCAAGAATCACTTGGACATGTATGCTAATGTCCATAGCATGTGCCATGCCTGTTACCGCATGTGTTTTACCTGCACTGAGCCATGTGTTGTGGAGGGACATGATGGAAGTGATCTTTGACAGTGCCACTCATCTGCTATTGCTTCCTGTCTAGGGGACCATTGTACAGTACCCTGATGCTTGCGTTCTATGTCTCCCTCTACACAGCGCCACGTGAAGAAGAGGGCGGAGACGGCTCTGTGGAGCAAAGCGGCGGGGATGCCCCCACGGCTGCAGCGGAAGGGGTGGGTGAGCCCCCACAGGGGCTTGCAATGGCGGAAGACGGGGTGGAGCCATCCAGGTTGGTGGTTTCCACAGAGGAGGAGGAGGAGGCCGCTACTGAGGCGCACATGGGGCCTGGTGGGGGCATCCCTGCTGGTGCAAGTGTTGCAGTCCAGGGGCAGGGGCAGGAGGCAGCACAGGTCGCCGTGGAGGGGCCTGTGCATGTCACTGTCCCTGACACTGTGACTGCACCACCATGCACCAGCAGGGATGCCCCATCCCAGGCCCGTCCGCAGGTAGGGGGGATGTCCATGTCATCTGACTCCCCTCCACCTGAGGACGAGGGGACCCCTGGCCATATGGAGAAGGTCCTGATTGGTGTCGCGTTGCGCACAGGTGCAATTCGTGATGAGGTGCGTGCTTCCCGGGAGGACCATGCACGTCATAACGGAGAGCACCGTGCCGACGTGGCCCAGTTGGGATCGGCCATGGTCGGGGGTTTCCTACATGTGTCGGCCAATCTGGCGACCCTCTCCTCCTCTGTGGAGACGATGCACCAGTGGTTCACCATGCCGTCTTCCAGCCCAGATGCCACCAGGGCCCCCTGTGGACCTGCCCCGACCAATGCAGCCGGCTTGGTGGGGATCCCATCCCTGCCACAGTCGGGAGTCGGAGGTCCAGCAGGGGTGGACACACCAGCAACTGGACCCCAGCAGATGGAGGATGTGACGGCATCATCGGGCAGGGCACGTGCATGACAGCGTCGGTGGATTCCATCAGCCTGGATGCCGTCGTGCTGGTACAGGCAGTTGCGTCGGAGGCAGCGGCAGGCTCGACGTGGGAGGCTTCATGGCTCGGGGCCATCAACATCAGGGGTGCAGGCATCGGCCGGAGGGCAGGAGAACCCTGGAATGGGAGTGGCTTCCGTGTGGGAGCGGTTGGGCCAGCAGATAGGTGCGGAGCGGCAGAGGGCAGAGGAGGAACGGCTCACAATGGTCAGGGCGGAGAACTCCATGCGGAGGGCGCTGAGGCGGGCTGAGTGCCTCGAGGGTCTTCGCAGGGAGTTGGAGCTGGACACTGCTTTATCCCTGCGAGACCTCGGGTCCAGGGAACATGCCCGCCTCCAAGCCATTGAACAGGAGTTCGATGATGCCCTGGCCCATGACAACATCCAGTGAGCCGTTGGACTAGCCCGCTGCCCATGTAAATAGTTATGTAGTTAGTGTTAGGTTTCCTTTGTTTTTGCATTTTCTTTGGACCTTTTGGACAATGGGCCACATTTTTGTATATAGTTATTTTTTATTAGGTAGTGTTGTTAGATAGGTTTCATTTCTTTTTTTGGGATCATGGACCCTGGCTTGTTCACCTGTACATAGTTTACTGTTGGATTGTCTTTTCTTTTTACAATTTACCCATGGAGCAATGGCTTACAATTATAATTTCCCATTGGATTTTCTTTTGTGGACTGTGACTTTGGACACCATTCCTTTGGATTCTGATTTTTGGTTTTGCATTTTTTCAGGGACATGCTTCTTTTTACTTTTTTTACATTCCCATTTCTGTTTATTTTTGATTCAATTCATGTTTCCTTTAATACATATTTTTTGATCAAACTTCAATGTGTAGTATCGTCTCATTGGTTTCATGCATATCATGATATGGGTTTTGAGATTCACTGACACCCATTGGGTGTATGTGAGGGACATGTGTTCTTTTCCAAACTTGCAATTGCTGTTCTATCATGTTATTGCCATTTCTGAGTGGGTGGATGCAATACTGGGGTGGGTGTTTTGCATTTGGAGGCTGACCATAGGGACCAGGGATCTAGATTGTGATGACATGTTGGCTGGGGAACATGAGTTGGACATGCGTGGGGGCCTGCTGGCAGGTGCCCCACAGTGCTGGGGGGTGGGGGTGCAGGGGAACATGAGTTGGACATGAGTGGGGGCCTGCTGGCAGGTGCCCCACAGTGCTGGGGGGTGGGGGTGCAGGGGAACATGAGTTGGACATGAGTGGGGGCCTGGTGGAGGCTGCCCCTGCACTTCTGGGGGTGGGGGTGGTGGGAGACATGAGTGGGGGCCTGGTGGAGGCTGCCCCTGCACTGCTGGGGGTGGGGGTAGTGGGAGACATGAGTGGGGGCATGGTGGAGGCTGCCCCTGGTGGCTGGGGGGTGGGGGTGGTGGTAGACATGGGTGGGGGCCTGGTGGGGGCTGCCCCTGCACTGCTGGGGGGTGGGGGTGGTGGGAGACATGAGTGGGGGCCTGGTGGAGGCTGCCCCTGCACTGCTGGGGGGTGGGGGTGGTGGTAGACATGGGTGGGGGCCTGGTGGGGGCTGCCCCTGCACTGCTGGGGGGTGGGGGTAATAGGGGACATGAGTGGGGGCCTGGTGGGGGCTGCCCCTGCACTGTTGGGTGGTGGGGCTGGTGGGAGACATGAGTGGGGGCCTGGTGGAGGCTGCCCCTGGTGGCTGGGGGTGGTGGGAGACATGAGTGGGGGCCTGGTGGAGGCTGCCCCTGCACTGCTGGGGGGTGGGGGTGATAGGGGACATGAGTGGGGGCCTGGTGGAAGCTGCCCCTGGTGGCTGGGGGGTGGGGGTAATTGGGGACATGAGTGGGGGTCTGGTGGGGGATGCCCCTACACTGCTGGGGGGCAGGGTGGTGGTAGACATGGGTGGGGGCCTGGTGGGGCTGCCCCTGCACTGCTGGGGGGTGGGGGTGGTGGTAGACATGGGTGGAGGCCTGGTGGAGGCTGTCCCTGGTGGCTGGGGTGTGGGGGTGATGGGAGACATGGGTGGGGGCCTGGTGGAGTCTGCCCCTGCACTGCTGGGGGGTGGGGGTGGTGGGAGACATGAGTGGGGGCCTGGTGGAGGCTGCCCCTGGTGGCTGGGGGTGGTGGGAGATATGAGTGGGGGCCTGGTGGAGGTTGCCCCTGCACTGCTGGGGATATATAGGGGACATGAGTGGGGGCCTGGTGGAGGCTGCCCCTGCACTGCTGGGGGGTGGGGTGGTCGGAGACATGAGTGGGGGCCTGGTGGAGGCGGCCCCTGGTGGCTGGGGGGTGGGGGTGGTGGGAGACATGAGTTGGACATGAGTGGGGGCCTGGTGGAGGCTGCCCCTGCACTGCTGGGGTGTGGGGGTAATAGGGGACATGAGTGGGGGCCTGGTGGAGGCTGCCCCTGCACTGCTGGGGGGTGGGATGGTGGGAGACATGAGTGGGGGCCTGGTGGAGGCTGCCCCTGGTGGCTGGGGGGTGGGGGTGATGGGAGACATGAGTGGGGGCCTGGTGGAGGCTGCCCCTGGTGGCTGGGGGGTGGGGGTGATGGGAGACATGAGTGGGGGCATGGTGGAGGCTGCCCCTGGTGGCTGGGGGGTGGGGGTGGTGGGAGACATGAGTGGGGGCCTGGTGGAGGCTGCCCCTGGTGGCTGGGGGGTAGGGGTGCTGGGAGACATGCATTGTTGATCAGTAGTGCAAGGTGACATGTGGGTTGGCTGGGGGGCATGCCCATGGTGGATGGGCTGCCTGCGGGACATGAGCAGGGGTGCAGGGTAGTCCCCCGGCCTGCAGGGGCCGTGGAGGTTGTAGAGCGAACACCTGGGAGGACCCACACAGCCAATTCACGTGTAGTACTCCACAGAACTCCTGAAATACACGTACCCTGCTGAAATCGCGTGTGGAACTTCCCACGCACCCCTGAAATACACGTACCCTGCTTAAATCGCATGTGGAACTTCCCGCGCACCCCTGAAATACACGTACCCTGCTGAAATTGCGTGTGGAACTTCCCGCGCACCCCTGGAAAGCATGTACCCTGATGGAATCGCGTGTGGAACTTCCCGCGCACCCCTGAAATACACGTACCCTGCTGAAATCGCGTGTGGAACTTCCCGCGCACCCCTGAAATACACGTACCCTGCTGAAATTGCGTGTGGAACTTCCTGCGCACCCCTGAAATACACGTACCCTGATGGAATCGCGTGTGGAACTTCCTGCGCACCCCTGAAATACACGTACCCTGCTGAAATCGTGTGTGGAACTTCCCGCGCACCCCTGAAATACACGTACCCTGCTGAAATCGTGTGTGGAACTTCCCGCGCACCCCTGAAATACACGTACCCTGCTCGCACGGGGCCAATCGCGCGTGGAACTTCCCGCGCACCCCTGAAATACACGAACCGTACTGAAATCGCGTGTGGCACTTCCCGCGCATCACTGGAATACACGTACCCTGCTCGCACGGGGCCATTCGCGTGTGGAACTTCCTGCGCACCCCTGAAATACACGTACCCTGCTCGCACGGGGCCAATCGCGTGTGGAACTTCCCGCGCACCCCTGAAATACACGTACCCTGCTGAAATCACGTGTGGAACTTCGCGCGCACCCCTGTAATACACGTACTCTGCTGGAATCGTGTGTGATACTTCCCGAGCACCCCTGAAATACACGTACCCTGCTGATTTTGCGTGTGATACTTCCCGCGCACCCCTGATGCACACGTACACAGGACAATCGCGTGTGGAACTTCCCGCGAACCACAGGAATACACGTTCCCCGGCGTTTGCTGTTTGCCAGCCCTGTGAACTGGTCCAGGGTTAGCACAGCCCTTTGCGATTATTTGGGGATTTTGAAGGCTTTTCCTTGCGCGAGGGCGTTCTTGGGGGCGTAACTGGCGCTGCTGCGGGGTCACTACGCCACGGCTGGTTTTGGATGTGAAAATCCATGAATACACTGTGCGCGGATATCGATTTTAGCGCACGCGGCTGGCGCAGACATTCGCACGGGCACGCTGTGCGCCAGTCGCGTGCGCCACTTTTGTGCGAATTTGTATGAATTACCCTGAAAGTCTCTCATTGCAGGATGGGCCAAAGTAATGTTGAAAGGTTGATGAAAGCTAAAGAAAAATCTCTGTCCTCAGAAGCAAACCCCCCCGTGAGTCATTCGCCTTTGATATTTCATTGCAGGCTTCTGGGGTTCCATCACTCTTTTTGGAGCAGCCCCTTCAGTGCATTTTCAAGATTTTCCCAATCTCTTTATCTCAGAATGTATTTTATCTTCCTCTTTTGGGTATCTTCTTGAAGTTAGAGGCTGAGGAGCAGCTATTGGTTTAGTGGGAACTCGAGCCCTCTGTGTTGTCCCAGTCCAAATATTATTGGTGCTGCCAAGAGGGCTCTAGTGTGATATTTGGGTTTTCCCACACTGGTTATCTCTCTACACCTGTCATACTCTCCCTCCTCACTGCCATCCCATGTTCCATGCTCCTCACCTCTCTAACAACTACCTATGGCCGGGTGGAACCTATCAAACCCTTCCTATGCCAAGTTTCTGTTCTCTTCTCCTAGTGTTCTGCAAAATATCTTCCCACCCTCTTCTACCACCTCCTTCTGATCTTCTCCAAATGTATCAATCTCTCTTAACACCTTCTCCAGACTTTCCCAAACTGTGTCTCAACCACTCCAGAAATGTTCTCCATGTTCAAAACCCTGTGCAGTCTCTCCTGTAAGCTCCATCTGATGTGCTTCAAGAATATTCTCATTTGCTCCTACCATCCCTCGTGGTGTTTTCTAAATTCCTTTTCAATCTTTCATACATCCTCCTCTCAATGTTTTGCAAATTGTTTCTCCTCTCTCAAATATTCCTCAAATTTTCCCATAAAAGGATTACCAACCCCCTCTTCAATCTCATCATCTTCCTTCTTAAAGGGTACTCCTTAATTTCTCCAAACAACTCCCTCAAATGTTCACCTGCTGCTTCTGTAACCTCAAATGCCTCAATTTAACTATTCACCAAACTCAACCTTTTTTAACTAATCTTCTCCCTAACTTCACCACCAACATCCTGATATTTCCCACAGCTCTCCTCAGAATCGCAAAACTTTAAGTTTATATCTCCAAATCTCTTGTTTTTAAGGGATTGGTTACCTCATTACAAAAAATACCAGTAGAACATGAGTTTGTTGAAAAATATAATTTCAAATATCAGATCCGTCAGAAAATGCAAATATCACTTCAAAAGGGGAAAGGTGCTAGTTATTGTCACACAATAAGCCATATGACGCTAAGAAGAGTTATAAAATACCCAACTAGTTTGCAGATGGTAATTCATTTGACATTCATCAAGGAGCGATCAGGGCATTGGTACTGGAATACAATCTCAAGAAACGGGCCTTATTGAAGACATAGTTTTAAAACTGTCAACACAAAGAGGCGAATTGCCTTAATTGGAAGCAGTGAGATATAAAATCAAAGATCTGATGATTGTCACAAATTTAGAATGTTTAGGAATACTTTTGTTGGGTATTTAACTTGGTCCTAGATATATGGAATGATGACTTCCCAAAGAAAATGTATCAAGCATTTCTGCAAATATACCTGGGCAAAATGTTCAGCCATAAACTGAAATATCCAAATACTACACAGTTTTGACAACTTGAGCTATTCAGAACATTATAATAGTTTGGGACAAGTATTTTGGGATGTTTGTGCTAAAATAGTATAAATAGGGGATGCATTGTTCTATATAAGGATCAGTCTCGTTAGGTGGAGGCAAAGACATGTTGCTAGAGTAGTTGAGGGAATGAACCTTAGTTGATGGAGGGGTGAGAAATTATTACATTTGAGCTATGACAAAGGTAGACAATTCAAATAGAGTTAATTTTAGGGGGAGGTAGATAATTAATAAGGCTAAGTTGAGGAAGAGGTTTAAAACAGGATTTGTATGAAGAATGGATAGAAAATTAAAATATAACTTAGCTAAGGGAGTCTTAGGAAACTGAAATAGGATAGGCCATAGTTGTGTCACTCATACTGACTCTACTGCACCCCATCGACTACCTTGAATGACACAAATGCATCTGACATCTCTTGTCAGTGTGAGGAGAAGAAAATCACAGAATATCTTGGAGGCAGACATGAGATTAGATTCATTCATGGGGTGTAAATCAGTGCCCCATATTTTAGCGGTCTGAACAAATACTAGTTGCGTGTGAAGTTGTGGCTAGCACATCTTAAGATTCCTTTGAGACAAGAGAGTCAATGTCTGTAACTGAGTGAATCCCCCTCTAGTGGCCATGCCAAACACTATTTTCAGAGTAAAATTCTCATATTTCTTGGTAGGCAGGAGGAGATCATAGTCAGTGTCAGTAATGCATAGCACTGTGATTTAGTGGCCATACCAAATACTAATTGATGAGAAATCATCTTAGATGTATTGGCTGGCAGGAGGAAATATATTCAGTGTCTGTGCTTTTTAATGTCTATGGGCTTCATTAGAGCTTTGGTGGTCTCCTGGTGGTAAATCCAGCGTGATACCACCAAACAGTGATTCTGTTACCAGCACTTCGTCTGCTGGAATTACCAGCATATTACAAGGGCCAGTAAGTGTATGTTATTCCCCAATAAAATGTAATATGTTTCCAACTTTCAGAAGGTCTCTGTCTCTTATCATTGGTGGTGAACAAGGTACGAAATGTTTTGTTATTAGGTAGGGGGCCATGGTAGGGGTTAGCCCCGCTAAGGAGGTGCACCAGCCCAAGCAGGGGGCGCTAGAGGTGCAGCCCACATAGCGGGCCGCCCCTCTGGCCCCCCCTCCGTGGACTCGCCCCCTCGGGGAGGGTGGGGTGCAGGTGCCCTCGGCCTTCCGGCCGGAAATGGCCGGCCCCTCGAGGGGCATAAATAGCCTGGGCTGAGAGTGCAAGGTCTCTATTCCAGCCCAGGCATCAGCAACCACCCTCCCACCCAGCTGAAAGGGAAGACAGGGGCAAGAAAGAGGAGAAACAAGGCTTGGCCAGAAGGACTATGAAGGTGTAAATATTGTACTTAAGTTGAAGCTGCCAACAGCACACCACCTCTCCCACTCTCCTACTCCCCTCCTCCTGTCTAACCCAACCCGCCCTCCTTCCTATTTACAGATCCACCAGAGCGCCTGGGGACCAATTCCGGTGGTGACGGTGCGCTATATAAGTATATTTAACATAACATTACAGGGAAATAGCCAGTATTACCAGTGTCTGTAACATCCGTATTTTTTGTGGTGGGGTGTCGGAATTATCGACAGCTCGGACCTGCAGGTAATCCAGGCCACACCACCACCAAACTTGTAGTATGCCAGTTCAGAAACATGCCAGTAAACATTATTACCGGCATGTTATTTCTGCACCGGCCTACTTATAATGAGGCCCTATGTCTTTTACTGGCAATACAAAAATCTAGGGCAAAATTGGTACTTTGTCTGGATGAAGTTTTCTGTGGGCCAGTGTAGAGGCTCTGACACATTTTCACAGTCCAGCCATTCGCATACATTTACAGACACCATATGTTCATTAAAAAGAAACATGGAGATTATGAAGTCAGCGTGCAGGAGGAGTCTTACCTCAGTGTGAGGCTGCAGTGAAATGAGAGAGCAAAATCTAAACTGCATGTGGAATAGTACATATGTCTCCTGCAATGATGATATGTCTCCTGCAATGAGTGTGGAGGTGTAGACCTGGCTCCTTTTGCTGGTGTGAGCATTAAAGGTGTCCAGGAATGCAACCCACAGACAACATGATGGGAGAAAGAGCAAAATAGGGAAGGATGTTTTCTGCAAAAAACCAAATCAGTCAACATCATGGGGAAAGAGAATATGCTAGGCCACATGTTTAAAATGTGGAGAGTGACCATAGCCTCTGAGGAGAAAAGGGGTGAACATTGAATAGTGGGAAGGGATACAAGAGGACGGTGCCCTTTTGGTGTAAGCACAGAAGGAATGATAAGGTTGTACTTCAAAAAAGTAATAGGTGTGGCCTCGGGAGAGGGTTGGATGAAAATGTGAGAGAAAAAAAGAAAGAAACAAACACAATTTATAAAATGTGGATGAAATAAGGAGCCTGGCAAAGGAATTAAAGGTTTTGTCTAGACAACAGATTAGATGGAGCAAGGAACATGAAAAAGGCAAAAGGTGTGATCTGGGGGGTTGGGCAGGTGTTTGGTGTTATGAGTACATAAAAAATACCAGAGGCTGGGGTGGAAGTTGGCTTGTTCTACGAGAAGGACACTGGTCTTTAGGTGGATTGTCAGAAGTAAAGCAAATAAATGGTGCCACAGACCCTCTCACAGTCCCACCAATATGCAACAGCCATGAGATATATCTCTGCCGTGAGCTTTTAGTAGTTTGGCAACACTGAGTAAGTGTATAATACCCCAGTTACACGGATGATGAGGCAATTCCAAATACTAGTTGCAGAGAAAAAGTGTTTTATTTCTTGGTATTCAGAAGGAAGTTATATTCAGCGAATATGCCATGATTTAGTGGCCAGATGAAACAATAGTTCTGTAGATTAAGTATTTTCATTCTTTGTAGGCAGAAAGATATTATATATATTGGCTTTAAGCGACTGTATCATCTTTTAAGGCCATACCAAATGACTGTTCGAGAGAAACAGTCTTATGAACATTGCTGCTCAGGAGGGATATTTTCATTATCTGCTAAGGAGTGTGTTGTCTTTTAGAGGCAATACCAAATACTAATTGTAGAGAAAAGTCGTAAAATCCTTGGTAGACAGGAGGAGATTACATCTAATGTATGTTGTCTTTTAGAGGCCACAACAAAAACTGTTTGCTGAGAAAACAAGTTATAATTCTTGGCAGACAGGATGAGACTATATTCAGTGCCTGTAAATTAGTCTATCTTTTATTTAAATTGAGTTGCTTTCCCAAAGTTAAATGGTTTGACTATCTTTCCTCCTGTTAACCTAACTAGAAATGTTCCGATCAGGAAAGTGGTTGGAAAGGAGTTGCATGTATGCAGATTATTTCCAGGGCAGTTATACAAGTGCCTAAGTGGGGCCAATTGCTGCATCCCTCTGGAAACTGTCACAGGTTTGATAAAAGAGACCAGTGCTGCTCTTTTGCTACTCTCTCACGTATCAAACTGTGGATACCCATGATGGGGCACCAATAGCCCACTCTGAGGGCAGGTTCTGATGCTGTTAGAGCACGTTGGTTGTAATTAGCAAGTATCTTCCATTTATTTCACCTAGAAAACAAACCTCTTCTACATTTACCTACTCTACAGTCACTTCATCAGACATTTACTTCTTCGTGTATTTACTTCTTCTTACCTTCACTTCATCTGCATCTTCATGTTGTCAAGGTGTCAATGGATATGGTAAGGTTAGCTAAAGTTAGGGTCAGGGCCAAGGGAGAGAGGGAAGACTATAGGTTAGAAAAGGAGGGGTCTTAAAGGGGGTCTTCTCCTGTAATGACAAAGGGAATGTTAGAAGAAGTGAAAGACAGAAGAAAAGATATGAAGAGGAAAATATGGCAAAGGAAATGCATGGAAAAGTGAATGCAGAAGAAGTAAAAACATATATCCTAACTGGCACAGTATATAAAACATTTAACATAACCTGATATTATATTCAATGTCTTTAACTTGGTGTGTTGTCTTTTAGTACCCATACCAATTACGCGCAGCAGAGGAAAAAGTTGTACAATTCTTGGGAGGCAGGAGAAGATTACATTCAGTGGTTGGATCAAATACTTTTTGCCTGTTGCTTTTAAAGCTGCACAATCTTAGAATACCTTTGAGGAAAGTGGCTATAACTGCATCCACAGCCTGCCATTTCTTATGACTAAAGAGAAATGATCAATTTGAGTGCCAAAATGCCTGGCGCAGCAGGGGAGACAGGGGCATGTGGAAGTGGTTCAGCCCACTGTTTCTGGAGCAAAAGGGTGAGAAGAGCTATAGAGGAGTTACAGATTGTAACAAGTACAGAGGTGCAGGATGTGGGATGTTCCTGGTCTCCACCAGCACCAACCACATCCACTGATGTGACTGAGGATTATGATCAACGTATTGATGGTGACAATGTCCACGATAAAGGTTGTGAGTACAGACTTCCACAACACATGACTTTGGAAACTAGTGATTCAGAAGAGGCCAATGAGGGAGAAAATGCCACAGTTACAATGAAAGGAGGGAAGGTTAAAGCTTTTCTTACATCTTTGTATGGGGTCTTTCAAAGACAGCCTGTGAAATCTGAAAGTGCAAAATGTAAGCATGTGGCAGTCACAAATCTGCAAATGCCAGCAGCACAGTGGGCAGAAGAGAATCCGAGTATATGCTTCTTTCTCCAGCAGGAAAGTTCAAAATGTGAAAGTTCTTTATACAACAGGGCAAAGAATTACACCTCATGCACTCTATGCAATACAACTGTGCACCGGGAAGGTCTACAACCAAGTTCAATACTACATCTTTGTAGTGTTATAGGATGTCACACTATGCATAGGATGAACCTAGAATATCTCTAAAGCAGCCCGCTTACCACAAGTAGTCAGTCACATGCCACCAACAGTCCAGTATATTATCCCAGAAAATGATGATGCTGTCGGTCCATAACACTAGTGATTGACAGTAGTAGTGCTGCATGACTAATTGTATATTCCTTTAGTTTTTGTGCTACCAATATGATGTATTTCAGTCTTGCTATTTTACAACCACAGCAAGGCATAAATAGACACCTTCCAACAGGTCACATTGTATTATCACTGAACCATTTTATCAGTTCCCCGGTCCTGCATAAATTAGCATTCTTTGCCTACTACAGTCCCTGCTAGTCATTAGAGCACAACAACCAGAAACATGCATGTTTAAAGAGAAATCATTTGCTCTGGTGCATTTTAATGTTCTGTGAATGGCATTAATTATTTCTTGTGTTTGGGAAAATTGCATAAATGTAGTCAGTTACTATATAGAATCAATCATCAGTCCCAAGCATCAATGACTATAAGATGTCACATTTGCAGAACTGATGAAGAATGGTGTTCAAGCGGTTTTGCTAGCCTCTGTAACTCCCCCTGATTATAAGAGGTCTGATGGGCGTGCTAATCCCTATTTTCAAAATCCATATGACGTCATGCTGAGTTTGGAGGAATTACCATGGTAATAACCCAGGATTTGGGGGCAATCGTGGAGTAAATACCCCCAGTGAAATGCTGGAGGTATCTCTCTCTTTACTGCCAAACTCATAGTATGACACCACTTTTTTTACCTCAAAAAATTGCATTCCGGACGAAGAGAGTAGGAAATTTCTCTAAGAGAGATAGACCAGTTTAGAAAAACTATTGAACAATCAGGATATCATCTTCAAACCAGCAGACAAGGGGGGTGCCTCGTATTAATGAACAAAACGGATTATCGAGAGGAGCTTGAACGCCAGCTGGCTGACCAGGAGACCTACAAGGAAATTTCATTCAACCCTACAGAGCAGGTGAGGACGTTGATTTCCACAGTACTCGATGAGGCAATTGAGAGGGAAGTGATCACGGAGAAGACACGACTATACTTAGAGAACAAATACCCCATCACACCTGTGATATACATCCTTCCCAAAATACACAAGAGACGATTAAAGCCACCGGCACGCCCTATCATCGCGGCCACAGACAGCCTGTTAGAACCTTTAGCTAAATATCTGGACAAGATTCGTCAACCATTAGTTCGATGTAACCACAAAGAGAGTGAACCTTAAGACTCACCTTTTCTGTCTTGCCTTCATGATGATATAATTCTGAATCCTTAGGTCTGTTCCCAACCTCCCTCCAATTGCCATCTGCCGTCTTGTTTCTTGCACTCAGAAGCAACATTTGCTGTCTCGCTTGGTTGCTAAAAACAAATTTTTAAGAAATGATAATTGTTTGATGACATAACTACAAAGTACTCAAAATACACTTTTATATGTTTTTAAGTATGTCTGAGTCTGAAAAGAATGGATGACAGAGGGCAGATTTCAGGCAGGAACTTGGCATGACCTGATGTGGGAAATACAGATAAATGTACTAAATGGCGACACTCAAGCAGTGTAGAGAAAAAATCATGGAGTGGATCACATGAAAGGTTCAACACAAGGGGCATAGAGTATAAACCTTTGCAACAAGACTGAGAAGAAACTTGAACTGTTACTCATGTTTTAAAGGAGCGTAACCTCTGAATGGAAATATTTAAGCGATTCTATCCTATAATGAACCAACACCCACAAAAGGCCACACTTTTAAAAGAAGGAAACACGAAGAATGCAAACTGGGGAAAAAAGAAGCAAGAGTGAAAGATGGCATTTCATAGCATACAGTAGACTTCCACTTTACAGACTGGCAAAAAGGTGTATTACTCAGACTATGGGGGTCATTCTGAGTTGGGCAGTAAGGGTTACCGGGCACCGGTAAGGAGACCGGTGCGGGTAAACCCTTACTGCCCAATTCCGAGGTCCCTTAGCGGGAACCGCAAAGAACGTGTGGTCTGACCACACGTCCTTTACGGGTCCTGCTAAGGGACCAGGGCACTAATTACGGGCCTGCTATTCGCGGGCCCGTTATTAGCACCTTCCCCATTTCCATTGAGCCCTATGGGGGGGGGGGTCAAATGGGAATGGGGAATGGTTGGTTGAATGGGGACTTACCGGGTCCACACAGGTCGGAATGACCCGGTAAATCCCCATTCAACCAGACCAGACACTGACCCGGTATTGGAGGCAGCCATGGTGCTAACAGCACCATGGCTGCCTCCAATCTCGGAATGAGGCCTTATGACAGACTCCTGAAATGGTGCTAGGCCTGATGGATCCTCACATGGCCCACGTGTACTCTTCCAAAAGATGTATTCTATTTTAAATGAAGAAGCAGCTTCTGATTTCCTTGAGATGTTTCCTGTGGAGTAGAAAAAACACTTCTGCTCCTGCAGTGTGTCTACTTTCTGTTCTTTGGACAATACTGATCATATTTTGTTTTAAGGAATGTTCTATATAAATATGTGTGTAGATGGTGTCTGATACTTGTTCCAACTAACAGAAGAAAGTTAGAGAAGGTATTTCAGTGGACAAATGGCAAAAAGCTGATTTGCTAATGTTAAAAGCAGCTGTGGATGCTTATGGATGAGCACTTTATTTATCCAAACAGAAGTGGCTGTATGGCAGAACAATGATTATGGGACTGGAGAAAGGTTTCCCTGGGCACTTTGTTTATTATTCCACATGTGCTGGTGGACATTCCTAGGACGAGCTGAAGCTTTTCTTCCATGTGGGTAATACGCTTGTATATTGTAAATACGCTGCAATTGTATAATCAGGAATACGTATAATTGACCGAAAAATAAACAACAAATGATAGATTTGTTTGAATTTCGGGTGTATGAAAATAACGAACAGCTGAACTTTTCGAACACATCATCCACTCGGTACCATTGTAGCGAACAAGGGGAGCTGGGGTGTGCTCCGTGCCCTTGTTTGTTACAATGGCGTTGGGTGTTACAGGAGTGGCCCTGCTAAGTCACAACAAATCGTTTTTAAAAAAAGACCCTGCAGCGTCGGTTCCCATGCATGTAAGTGAAGCGACCCGTCATCACAGAGGGATAGAAGAGTCGGCGGCACACAGCAAAGTGTGCCGCCATAATGTAAATAAGGAGTGCAGGGGTGCGGGTTAACAGGAATGTTCAGGGGAGTGAAAACCGAAAGTCATTTTCGTTCACATGTTTTTCTTTATTTCTCCCTCGGACATTTCTCATTCGGTTAAATCAAGGACATTCGTATTATGAAACCAGGAGAAGACACAGTTTCAAAAAGAACCGCAAATACAAAATGCACAGAAGATGAGCTTTTTTTTATTTGAGTGATTTGAGAAAGGAACAGGTCATCTGATTCTCTAAGGTGACATGCACATTTCGGGGATGCAGGGTAGCAATGCAAATTATGTGCTGGCCATCCCAATTGCATACATTAGGGTTGGGGCGTTCTTGACACTGATGTATGCCAGACTCCCAGCACTCCCAGCACGCTGGCCGGTCATCTCACAGGATCATCTTTGTGAAATGTAAAAAAACAAACAATAAAAAGCCTGTCTTTCCCTGACTGGAAGCTAGAAATGTAAATGTGGCATCACATTTCATTTCGTACCGCTGCTGTTACACTTAAAAATGTAAGAAAGGGTCAGAAATTACAGCGTCATTCATTGTGAATCCAGCGCTGCCTGTTCCAAACAACAGCAGGGGGATTTCTTTGCTTTTTGTGGATTTTAAAGTGCACCCATTTGTGAATTCCGGGTATGCTTGAAAATGAACAGAAATGGCCCATTATTTGCAAAGCTTCGCAAAGAGGGGGCGTGGGGGTTAAAGGCATCTGAATGTGAAGAATTATTTTGGCCAAGAAAAGGGGATCTGCTACTGCATGTCATGATTTGCGCCAATGAATATTGTGAGAATTGGCCCCCAGGTGTTTTCTCACAGGATAAGGGATTTTAAAAAGATACATTTGCCTGGAGCCATTCCAAACATTCAGCTGTCTAAAGTTTAGCCCAATTCCCTTCCGGAAATTTCTAAATATGGACCGTCATATTCATTATATATCAGTGAGATTTTGAATATGGTGATGCAGTGTTTTGGTGAGCATGGCTTTAAACGTGCAGTAGTGGTCTGCCTTAAGCTGTGATTGGACATTGCTGCCTTTCCCACAGGCCAGTTTTTAAATGGAGGGCACGTTTTCCAGGTAAATAACAGTTCAATGCTGAAAACACACACTTCACTATTTACAATTGGTATCAAGGAGCTCTTCAAATCAAAACTTTGTGAGAGGTAATTCCGTGGGCAGAGACTGTTGGTTCCAGCAAGTGATGCCACTCCCCACTTTTCCGCTTATTCAAAGGGTGGTGAATAAACCGTTTGGGAATGTTCTAGCATGGACTGGAAACTGCACACAGCGCGAGCTATTATCGCCTTTAAATCATGATCTTTGGATGAAAACACTGTTGTTTTTTCCCTGAAAGTTGAACATTTGATCTGCTTTGGCGATAGACTGTTGAACTTGAATGAAAACGTCTGTCTAAATTCCTGAAGAAATCCAAAATATTTTCTCTACTTTAAAACCTGTTGTCAGTGAAGCTTGTGGGGAGACTATATTTTCCCGACATGCACATTTTCCCATAGTTTAAGATTGAAAAAACATAAGCATATTTTAAAGCAGACTTGCAGTGTTTATGTTTGCTATGTGAGCAGCATTTTCTGCTTTATATTTTACCACTTAAAGAGGAAGACAAGTACGTCTCAGGATCTGCATGCGCTGGTTTCGCGTTGAGTCCAGACAAAGGGATGACAATTTCTAGAGGGCTAAATTGGGAATGGACACTAGCCGATCAAAAAAGCAGAAGACATACAAATCAACACTCAGGACCATTCTGAAGTCTGTGAAGAAACTGTAGATGATGTGGTTAGATAAAGGATCCACTTATGAGGTAATGGAGAGCAACATGGAGAAGCAAAAGAGCTGTGGAACACCTCCATTTATTCAACAGCACGTTCCTAGGCAATGACACGAGAGGGTGTGCAAGACAATATGACCATGGCAGAATGGGACAGCAATAACCGCATCCAAGACTGCAGGCATCATAGGGATCTATGTGATCTGACTGCGTGCCTCGTAATTTCCAAGATGGAAATGTTGAATCTGAAAAAGGTGACTCGCAGTGATCGCATACATCACACGTTTACGCATTCCCACTACCCACTACCCTTAAACCTTACTTACTGTGTGGCTGCTCACTTACCATCTGACCAGGGCCGCGACTCGCCCATCAACCCTGCAACGGAATTCTCCTATCCCAAAAGTGGATAGGGACTTCCTTTACAGGGTCCTTTTTTTCAGTTCTTCATTTTCCACCGCAATACTTTTCATGCATGCATGCGGGGACACCCCTGCTGCCCCTGCCCGCATTATACCAAGCAAAGAGAACGAGGACACCACTGCAACCCCTGCTCCCCTTGTTCGGTATTATGGGATTCAGGATTTTTGTTTCAGCCGAATGTGCAGTACACGCGCATTCAGAATTTATTTTCTAGCTATTTTATGGCAATACCCATCATAGAATAGTACTAACCTACATTTTGGCAAATATCTCTATAAGCAAGTATGCACAGCCTCTTTCTTCTTCTTCTTCTTCTTCTTCTTCTTCTTCTTCTTCTTCTTCTTCTTCTTCTGCAACAGCTCTCATGCCCCAATGCAGGCCTGGAGTCCCAGTACCCAAGAATGACAAATCAGAAGTTTAGGAAACGCGACAGTCTAAATAGATCAATTTAGGAGGGTATGCAACTACGTTTTATCTCACCCACCCACTTGGGCAGTCCAGCCCCGAAATGCAAGGCACGTCTGGTCTGAACAAGAGTACCAGCAGCAAACCCAGACACATGTTTCAGCCTTGTTAGGCTTCACCAGTGAGGTCAAACTGTGCCTCTCGAAGCAGAGTGAGCAAGGGTTCCACATCTGGATTACGTTTAGTAAATTAGGGTTAAGCCCCAGGTTTTACAAAGTGTAAAAAACAATGTGAGCCCCTCTTTTGAGAACAAATATAGCTCCAATGACCTATCAGCTTATTGACCTGTTGAACTCACTTACCTCATATCTATTTGCATTTCAGTCTGGTCTGACCCACAAGAGCAGTCCAGCAATTCTTTTCTGAACAAGAATACCATCAGAAAGCCCACCCCTGTATTTCAGCCAAGACAGCTTCAATCATACAGATTAAATAAGGTCTAGTTAGGTTCCTCTAGTTTGAGAGTTCCTTTGTGCATCACCTATGGAGAAGTGTTCACTTTGCAGGGCTAGTAGCAGATGATTCGACAGTACTCGATTTGAATTCTGATATTTTGAATGGTGAATGGTAAACATGATGATAACAATCGCAGATGGGGCTCAAGCTTATTCAGGGACGTCATTTCACCAAAATGCCAGGGGTAGTGGAAGTGACATCCCACGACCCTTGACCTCCGATGACATCACATGAAGTCATGTCACTTGACCCCACCCCAAAGTGACATCACGGGAAGCAATGGAACATAACCTTTCACCCCTTGACAAAACAGGAAGTTGCATCACATAGCATTGTTCCTAAGTACACTACGAAAAATATGGTTACTATATCACTATAATGTGATATACGTTTCATACAAGAATGGATCACTATATGTATGATTAATATCAGTGTGTATAGGGCCATATTACCAAATTAGTGTGAATGCAAGCAGACGCCCAAGGCCAAATGATAATTATGTGTTACTATATAACACTTACGCTTAAGCAATTAACAAACAACAGATATACATACAATATCACTCAACCTGTGTTGGTACTCATTTATCGACCTCAGAATGATGAAAGACTGAGTTGAGCTGTTTATAAACAGACTAAATCAGTCACTCACCCCCTGAAAGGTGCCTGAAATAAACATTTAATGATTCTAGCAATTATTGTATAGAATTCCAGAAGGACAAATTGTTTGTTATTCCTATTCTTTCTTATTTAGGGTCACTGCTCAAAGTGTTACACTTGTGGAACCCCCTGTTTTTTAAGAGGCATGAATAAGGAAGCCAGCCACTCCAGAAACAGAGCCACATGGAGCTGTCTACAGCCCAGGCTCACATGAAAAAAAATAAAAAGGAAAAAAAAAGAATTTTTTAAAAAGAATTTTAGGGGTAGCAAGGGAGACTACAGGGTAGCAAGGGAGACCACAGGGCTTGCAACTGCGACCCCTAAAACACCCCAAATTACGCCTGTGAGCTGCTTATTAGAATCGTCCTAGAAGATGTGTGAAGACGTCCCCGTACTCAGTAGGATTTAGACTTGTTTGACGGATGGGACTTAGGCCCTTCATATAAGTTTGGTGTTAGTTTACCCTTAACCGCAACTTGTGGGCAAAATCCCCCTGATTATAAGAGGTCTGATGGGCATGCTAAAACCTATTTTCAGAATCTATATCATGCCATGCTGAGTTTGGAGGAATTACCATGATAATAACCCAGGATTTGGGGGCAATCGTGGAGTAAATAACCCCAGTGAAATGCTGGAGGTATCTCTCTCTTTACTGCCAAACTCATAGTATGACACCACTTTTTTTACCTCAAAAAAATGTCATTCCGGACAAAGAGAGTAGGACATTTCTCTAAGAGAGATACATGAGTTTTAGAAAAACTATTGAACAATCAGGATATCATCTTCAAACCAGCAGACAAGGGGGGTGCCCTCGTATTAATGAACAAAACGGATTATCGAGAGGAGATAAAGGCCCAACAAGAAGGGGAAAAAAGAGAAAATCCACAACGAAAGAAACAGAACAACAAAAAGACCTAGTGGTTAATACTTCTACATAAATATTGACAGCACTGGAGCTCCCTATCTTAAGAAAGGGATTGCCTTTCGTTCCACAATACAGTAGTAATCTCCTTAAAGAAAAAAATGATTTCTTTAAATTAATGAGAAAACTGAAGCTGAAAGTATTTTTTAATTCCCTTGAAGAAGATCCAAGCGACACAGACCCACAATCTGAGTTTCTAGAGATGGCACATAAGAGCTCCTTCAATCTGCCTATACAAAACCACGTTTTATCTGTGTTTGAAAAATCGGTGATAGAGGACCTCAAAAAATTGTCATTCCGGACGAAGAGAGTAGGAAATTTCTCTAAGAGAGATAGACTAGTTTTAGAAAAACTATTGAACAATCAGGATATCATCTTCAAACCAGCAGACAAGGGAGGTGTCCTCGTATTAATGAACAAAACGGATTATCGAGAGGAGATTGAATGCCAGTTGGCTGACCAGGAGACCTACAAGGAAATTTCATTCAACCCTACGGAGCAGGTGAGGACGTTGATTTCCACAGTACTCGATGAGGCGAGAGGTAAGGTATCACGGAGAAGACATGACTATACTTAGAGAACAAATACCCCATCACACCTGTGATATACATCCTTCCCAAAATACACAAGAGACTAGTGAAGCCAACGTGACGCCCTATCATCGCGGCCACAGACAGCCTGTTAGAACCTTTAGCTAAATATCTGGACAAGGTTCTTCAACCATTAGTACAAAAAACAGAGACATTTGTCAAGGACACAATGCATTTTCTCAGCATGATAAAAGATGTGAATTTAGTGGAAAATAGAGATCTTTTGTTTACAATGGACGTCACGTCGTTGTATACCAACATTGTACATGAGGCAGGAATAGAGGCAGTTGAATGGTTCCTTCTCCGATCCCCGGTTTGTCAAGGGGACAGGTTGTTTGTACTCACTCTTCTGAAACTTTTTTCAATTCGGCGAGAAGTATTATTTACAATTTTCAGGAACTAGCATGGGGGCGGCGATGGCCCCCGCTTATGCTAATATCTACATGTTGTATCTTGAGCACGAACACATCTTATCCTCTCCAAGATGGGCACAACATCTACCAGTATTTGTTTGATACATTGATGATGTATTTGGAATCTGGTCAGGGCCTGAGGAGGATCTACAAAAACTGTTCGAGACAATGAACAGTATGCACCCATGAATCAAGTTTACAACCACCACGAGCAGAACTAGAATAAATTATTTGGATGTAGAAATCTATGTTAAAGACAACAAACTAGCCACTAAAATAAACACTAAAACTACTGATCGCAATAGCCTTTTAATGGCTACCAGTTTCCATCCGAAGCGGACAATAGAAAGTGTACCACTTAGCCAATTTTTACGTTACAGACGGAACATTTCAGAACCAGAAGAATATAGACAACAATCTCAGACATTGTGCAAGAAGTTCCAAGAACGTGGCTACAACCAATCCTTGATCTCTGAAATTGCGGGTAAAGTAGAGGCTACTGAGAGGGAAACTCTACTTACCCCGAAACCTCCTAAAAGTGGTCAATCGCTAGTTTACGTGATTACTCACTCACTGCAAAGTGGCAAGATCAAAGGCATAATCAAAAAGAATTGGCCCATGTTGCAAATGGACCCCACTCTACAACATCTACTCAGCAAATTACCTAAGTTTGCTTATCGCAATAGTAAATCACCTCGCAAGAGTCTGATCAAAGCAGAGATATCCACGAGCATGTCCACCAACAAGCAATACAAAGGTACTGTCCCATGCCACAACTGTCAGCACTGTGGGAACATCATGTAAGGGAACTTGATTACTCACCCACACATAGGTAAAGCTATTGCTTTGAAACACTTGTGCACCTGTGACTCTAGAAATGTAGTTTCTGGACTGAAATGTCCATGTGGACTCTACTATGTGGGGATCACAACAAGAAAAGCCAAGCTCCACTGGACAGAGCACAAGTCCAATATTCGGACACGTAACCACAAATCCCCAGTGACATCAAACTTTCTTGAAGCAAGACACACCATAGCACAACTTAAATGTGTGATTTTAGAACAGGTCACACTTGGTAACAGAGGGGGGGGACATCACTAGGAAATTACAACAAAGAGAAGTGTGGTGGATACACTATCTGGATTCTATGTACCCGAGGGGTATGAACTGTGAAACAGATTTTATGTGCTTTGTGTGACAAGTTCGCACACACTAGTGTTTTTTTACTAGTGTTTTAACCACCCACACTATGTACTTGTAGCCCAATAACCAGGGCGAGCATGCTACCTTTGTTATTGCTAATAGCTCTTCATGTTTAGACCTATTTTGACATCACAATGTGTAGGTCCGTCTCTCTAATGTCTATTACCTGCCTGCATTTCGGTCGGCGATCTCGGTGGATAAGCTTTTGGGCCAAATAGCTCTTACACTCTTTGGTTAAAGATGTCCGGACCGAGAGGGCCACATTTACATTAGACAACCAGAGGCTGTGGATGGACCTCTCACTGGTTACCCCGCCACGCCAGGTACAATGAGCGTCACAATATTGACACCCACTATCTCTGAGCAGTGGGGCTTACACATCCACTGGCTCTTAGAAGCGCCAGCTACTATTCAGGCGGTGAGGAGGGACACAAGCTTCTACTTACGGTTGGTGTTTGGTCCCTTCTCCCGCCCGACCATGGAATACTCCGACGTGTTTGCCAGGGTCGGCTATTAATATACACATACTACGATCATTTGATGAGGGTACAGTTTAGTAGCTGTTCCCGTCCATACACACTTCTTCTAATACGAATCAGCAGGTTCGAGTCGATCTGGTCTGTTTGTGTACGTCGTCATGACTACACTCACATTAGCCCCTCCCAACATGGCGCACTCGCGTCGAAACACGCACGCGCGCCGGTTCCCTTGACAACATATACACGCTTGGCTCATTGCAGCGCGGACTCGCTCGCAGACAGACGAGCTACGCTGGTGCCCTTCTATCGTGAGTCAGCTCGCTTTCGCGTTATAGACTCGAGTAATTCGTATGTAGGAGACCCTTTGTTAAGTTTCAGCCACGTAGTATCTGGTTTTGCCTCGTAGTATCGGGTTGTGACAACTTGGACGCCTAGTGTATTTGCTGGAGCGCTGAGTAGATAACTAGCGCCTTTGAATTTGGTTGTAGGTGAACTGCCTATTGAATGGTATGGGATGCGTGTTGGCAGATGAGCACGTAGGTATGGGGATTTAAGGTAGTATGGATGGGAATGGTATTTTCCACCCACTTTTTAGCACCTCTATATTAGGAACTTAGGCTAGAGACACACTATTAGGTCTTATACATAGACTGATGGTACTAAGACTCCCCCTCCCACTATTCCTTTGCAGTTGGCTAAACCCATGCTACGTGGTGTGTGCCGTGGTGACCATGCAAGGTCCTATCTACAGCCTCATGTGTAATTCTCTCTCATCCATCTAAGCCCCGGGTCCGACCAAAGTGGTTCCGACTCCGAGATTGACAGAAGGTCAGTTCCTGTAATTTATGTTTTTAAGTTAGCGGTATGTTCTTGATGTTGAGAGTAGTGACAGTATAGTCTGACCTACTGTTATATTTATGTATTGATCTACAGTTACACAGCAAGCTTTTGAATGAAAAATTAGCTACTGCAGTAATCGCCCTGAAGAAGAATTATTTCCGAAACGCTTTGGCACTCTTTTTTAACAACGTGGATACTGCCCACAGATTTGGATCACTTTGTGACATCAATATTGGATATGTAATTAGATGTAATCAACAATATATGTTTTTGAGTCATTGGTGTATTGCCACCCTGTAGGCCATTGATGAATATTACATTATCCCATATGAATTGTATGTCTGTAGTCTGATCTAACAACAGACTTTACTTCACACCTATTTGTGAGTCAATGTTGATGAATGTATGAAGAAACTCATGCAAGCACCGTTGATTGTTTGTAACCATATTGGTGCTATTTATAGAAATCGTTTTGTCAAAAGCTTTGTTTTTTCTTTAATTGCTCTACTGAAATTTTTGGTTTGAAGATGGATTAACCACTATAAAATATTTATTTTTGAAAATCACTATTGAAGTTGAAATGATTCTAAATGTTTTAGAGTTCATGGGAAGTCTTAGATAACTTCCACACTTAATGGCTTAGGGGTGAGTACCCCATTGGAGTGCTTATAGGGACTACCTGTCAGCATATGACAGGCTCTGTTTGTAAACCACTTTTTTTTACCTCACTGCCATACGCATAATGACCCCCCCACCCAAGTACTGTCTTTAGCATTACTCAGTATGACAACGACAGGATTCATGCATAAACATGGTAAAATACATTAGATGCACAATTCACAAAAAGTAGATTAGGTAAATACAAGTAAAAATACCATCTATGCAACTATTTGTTATTTCATGTGGTAGGCAAAACGCCATTTGTTTACGACATAGCCAAGGTCTATTTAACCATCGTCAGGGCTTGCGTAAGTATGGTATATTTACTAGCCTAATGTATGCACCAATCAAGGCAGGGCTTCAGTTTCAGTGGTTGCATCAGGGTGTTGTTGGTCAGCATGATATCTGTAGAATTGTCTCCTAGGTTCTTGGGATCAGTGCAGTCCTCGGGTTTGTTGGTGCTGCATTTCTGCATGAGGTCCTGTGTAAAGGTAGCAGGGTTAGTTTCAGGTGACAATTTTGATGCTGTATTAGACTAGTTATGTACATACCAGAACTCTCCTTAACATGTTAGAAGGCGTATGCTGGCTTTCTGTACCTGTACATTGCCTATTCCATGGATCTATGTTAAATAATCAAAGCTAGAACAACACAGCACAATAATGCGAAGCAGAAAACTTTGCATCCTGAAAATCCTTACTTTCCGCATTCCCTCTACCCACCAGCCCTTTACCCCCAAATACCTTACGTAAAGACCCACACTTACCTTATTTCCTGTCTGTGCAACAGGCTTCTCCCTGGGACGGCAGTTCCATTCCCAATTATGTGTTGGAACTTCTGCTGCAGGGTCACTTTCTTTTTTTCCTTTCTTTTTTTCTTTATTGTCCCCGCTTCCCATGTAACGGAAGCGGGGGACACCCCCGCAACCCACAAAACCATAATGTCGGACAAGGGGAGCAGGGGCCACCCCTGCAACCCCCACTCCCCTTATTTGTTTTTTTCGGCATTGCCCTATTACATTGGGGAGATGCTAGTCCAGTCCTGTTTTTTACTGTGCAGTCTTGAACTTGTAGTTCTGGATTTTTCCATAAATACAAAGGAAAAGGTATGACTAGACTAACATATCTGTAATGGAATGGGGTTTGCTGGCATGTGATGTGTGTGTACCATCCTGACATCATTTGCTGGTTCTTTGGGATTCTGGTGTATCCCTTCTCTCCCTTCCCTATTTTCCTTTTGTACTTCCCTCATTAACCTTTCCATGGCCCACTCTCAATCCTGTCATTTCTCTCAGTCCTCCTGGTTAATGGGAGGGATGTTTAATACTTTATCTGGTGAGTAGGCCTCCACACTTTAAGGTTGCACTTGAGTCCATAACACAAGCATGTGCTTACTAATTCTACTTCCATGCAAACAATGTACCAGAAACTGAAAATGCTTGTGATGACAGGCTGATTTGTCCACTATTCTTCCTATTAGCATTCCATGTGATCGATTACCATGGATTTCACACACACAATTCAACTACCACAATCACACAACCTTCCCCTCAGCATTTTTGTACCTTTCCAACTGTCTGTCCGTTCATTCCTCCCCTACTCCCACTTTACTTTCAAAGCTTTTATTCAGTGTAAATCTTTAAGCAGAAATTAATACAGCAATACAAAAAATCAAATTTCATACATTTCTAATAAAAATCCATTAAAATAACCACAATTATCAGAATGAAATAGTTAAGACATATACAATTCAATGCTCTAGCCCAATGCTAAATAGATCTTTGGAGGAGAACAGGCTTGCAGCCTCTATATGTAAATTGCAATCAGATAACTCATACAACTGATAGATAATCACCTCTTTTGTGCAAATTGGCATCTCAGGCTTAGGCTCACACGAGTCACTAGCCCAGATATTATACCAATTATTAGAGCTGCATGCACTAATAGCCACACAATTGCCAGGGCCCTTGATCTTTGCAACCATGCTCTGTGCGTAAATCTTGCGGTGGCAAAAATGACGTTACGATTAACTATGTGCTCATCATAGAAATAGGCGCCAGGCTCATAGACTTTACTTACCTGATGCAGACCATGCTGCAAAAGAGTCCAAGCCTACATGAGGCCTGGATGGGCCTATTTTGATACAGGGACTATTTTTTACTCGGGCATGGCTCTAGGGAACTTCTTACCTGGAACCACTTTGGAGGCTATTTAAACCACACCCGAACAGCAGCACATGCTTCGCGTTATTCTGCATCCAGCAGCGTGACGCTCACTGTGCCTGCAACCAGCATCCAGTCTTCTGCCACGCCCGCGTGCCTGCAGCCATCATCCAGTCTTCTGCCACGCCCGCCTCGAATCCGGAGCTCCTAGAATAAAGAAGAAAAGGACAAGGTTAGAAAACAAACTTATTTCAAATTCCTCACCTAATTCCGGAACCATTTCATCTCTGGACCTGGAAAGTACATCAGTCCTGCACGCGTCACTTCGCCAGCTCCAGCACGGCGCCATACTCACCAGTTCTCACAGCATCTTTCGATCTGGCACTGTCTCCATCATTTCTTCGCCGTAATTCAGCACCTAGGGGACACAAGAAAAAACAAGGTGAGCCAAGGGAATCAACATGGAATGGGAGAAGCATATGCAAACCCGGAACCGGTGCCAATAATTCCCGAGCAAAGAATTCTTGGCATAACTACTCTACAGACACTAGAAGATATTCATTCAAAAATCCAACAACTCTTCGATCCAGCAACCCTGAAGGACTGGGTAAAGAAAGGCCCAGACTACTCAGTCGTCAATGACCTACCTTACTATCAAGGACGACCATTTCTACCACACAAGGAAATACAAGAACTAGTCATCTCCAATTACCATGACACCCTGATGGAAGGGCACCCAGGTATCGCAAAAACTGAAGCGAAAATTAAGAGACAGTTTTGGTGGCCCACTTGGCAAAAAGATGTAAAGTCATTTGTGATGTCTTGTGGCATTTGCACCCAAAACAAAAGCCAGAAGAAAAAACCTGCTGGCCTTTTACAACCTTTGGATATTCCACCTACACCATGGCACACCTTGTCTTTAGACTTTATTACAGATCTACCTCCATGTAATGGATTTAACACCATCCTAATTATTGTGGATCTTTTTTCCAAGATGGCCCACTTTATTCCTTTAAAGGGGTCACCTTCTGCTTCGATTCTGGCCAAGGAGTTCCTCGAAAACATTGTTCGATTACACGGATTCCCTTCCGTATTGGTTTCTGACCGAGGTAGTCAATTTATCTCGCATTTTTGGAAGAAATGTTGTCAACTGGCACAAATCGACGTGAGGCTATCAACAAGTCACCATCCCAAGACCGATGGTCAGACAGAAAGGACCAACCAGACCCTTGAACAGTACCTACGCTGCATGCTACACCAGACCGAAAGCAATTGGAAAGATATTTATGGATTTCCGAGTACGCATACAATAATTCTGTACATTCAGGAACCGGACAAAGCCCTTTTTATACCATATATGGACATCACCCTCGAACCTCAGAACTCGATTCGCCTCAGCACTTAGAAATGCCTGCAGTTAGTCATTTGCACTCTACTATTACACAAGCCTTTAAGGAAGCCACAGAACATTTGAAACAAGCAAAAGAGAAATACAAGAAAAATGCTGATCAACATAGAAGTGAAACTCCACAATACCAGATTGGGGATCAAGTTTGGCTGGCTACAAAACATATACCTCTGAAGGGAACTCAGACTTTTAATCCTAGATATTTGGGACCTTACACCATTAAGGCCATTATTAACCCGGTGGCCGTCAAATTGGAATTACCCTCAAATATGCAAATTCATCCTGTCTTTCATGTTTCACTTCTAAAACCAGTTCAACCAGGGACAAGATTAACCAAACCACCTGACCCCATCTAGATAGATGGAGAACCTGAATTCGAGGTAAAAAATATCCTGGACTCCAAGATGATTAAATCAAAACTTTTTTATTTGATCGATTGGAAGGGCTACGGACCACAAGAAAGATCATGGGAGCCTAGCGACCACGTTCATGCACCTCGGTTGGCGAAAAGATTCCATCGAAACTTCCCAGACAAACCGGGGCTAGGGGGAAGAACAACTTTAGGAGGAGCCTTGAGGGGGGGAGTGCTGTCATGATGCCTACCCCCGGGCATCAGGACCAAGGCCCTCAGCTCCGGGAGCAGGCATCCAGACATTTGTTTAAACCTCAGCAGCATAGGGGCTGTCTGGGTTCAGTCCAGGCGCCTTAGGCGCCAGGTTCATCATAGAAATTAGTCCTGGCGCCATAGGCGCCAGGCTCATAGGGCCTCATCACAAGTTGGGCTGTATTCCCGGCTGTAATACCACCGATTGTAATAGCCCTAGCACCGACCGGTCCGGTGGTATTACCACCGGATCACGGGTTGGGCCTGTAAAGACTGGTAGGGGGTGGTCTGTGCTTCTGCTCTCTATATGGTAGAGGGGAGGCACAGAGGACCCCAGCCTAGATTCTCTATTCGGTAGCTATGGTCGAGCAATCAAGGCCTAGCTTCTCAGGAGGTGATGCAGGCTGGTTCTTAAGTACAGTGTAGTCCCCAAGCCCCCACAAAGGAATGTCCACACACTGTATTGGTTAGAACACAGTCTTTATATAATCAATATTCAAGGTTATGTACACTTATCATAATAACTCACTTTGTACTTAGGAAAATCAACAATGGCAAATATATACAATTCTAAAGTGGTACCACCCTTTGTATTAGATCTCATTAAAGTGCATCAACAATACTGTAACAATGTCACACAGATCAATAGAGTGAAACCAGCAATAGAGAGAGGAGAGAAAATAAAATGGTTGAGCAATAGGCAGAATACTGGCCCCTACCACTAGACACAGTTCTGTGTGGAGATCCCCCCACTTGGGCAACCTGTAAAATAAAGATATAGCACAAGCCCAGTCCATATATTGTTCTGCAAGTCTTATTCCCTCCTATAATGTTTTTACCTCCCCAATGTACCTGGTGGAGTCGAGTTCTTCGAAGAGGCGTCGACAGATCCTTCTTGAGCTACCCCCTTTCAAGCGGGAGTCACGGATCGTCGAGAGGCGTCGAGAAGCATCGAGGAACTCAGCGTTCGGCGGCGGGGAATCGACGGCCCTTCTTGAATGCCTTCCCTTTCAAGCGGGAGACACGGGGCGTCGAACGTCCGTCGAGGAACTCGGCGTTCGGCGTCGGGGAATCGACGGCCCTTCTTGAATGCCTTGCCTTTCAAGCGGGAGACACGGGGCGTCGAATGTCCGACAACAAACACGGTAGAACGGCGTCGATGAGGCGGCAGCTTCGATCCAAGCGGTGCTCGTCGACGACAGAGCGTTGGCGTCCTGCAAGGCAGAGGCGTGCGGGGCACCTCGACGACAATTGTTCTGGACCGCAAAGATTCATGAAGACGGGGGCCCAGCAAGGGCGTCGAGTCGTTCGAGTCTTTGTAGTCTTCGGGTGGCGGGAAACCCACCGGCAGGTTTCTCCTCGGCGCGTTGGTCGTCCTCGACTTTCTCCGGCAGGATAAAGCGGTCGACGGTGCGGACGAGGGAGTCCTTCGATTCAAATGTTCTTAGGCAAGGAGCGGACGGCTCCGGTCGTCGGCGGCACAGCGTCAAGTGGTTCCCACGGCTGGGCAACACAACTTCGACGGGCCTCCAGCGGTTACACAGACCTGCGAACCCTGGTCGACGGCAATGGACTTCGACGGCGGCGATGTCTGGGTGCTTCACTTCGATCTCCTCGACGGTCCCGTCTCGGGTCGGCAGCCTTTCGAGGGTCTGACTTCCAGGGCGCTTCGGCGAAGATGTAGCGGTGCTCGATGATCCCTCGGAGCACGGGAAGAGGGTGCCTTACCAGGTCCTCTCTCGGGTCAGTCATCGACGAATTCGGCAGCTTTCAGATTGGTCGAAGCAAGTGCAACAGCAAGTCTTCTTCTTCCAGCTGGGCGTCGAGGATCAGCAGTTCCAGTTACTCTTAGAGTGGAGACTCAGCTTCTGAACGCTTCTGAACAATTACCAGTGGTGAGAGGTCCCCAGATATACTATTCTGTCTCTCATCCACACTGCTGGCACACACTCAGCAGCCAATCATACAGAAGGGCATTCATGCAGTCAGTCAGCCAATCAGGCACACAGTGCATTCAGACCACACGCCTCCCTTTCAGACACTCACAACAAGGAATGTGGATTGGGACAAGTACCCAGCCATTCAACACTACACACTGCATTCAGGCCAGTTTCGGGCAGGGCTGTCTCAGTCTTTGTCTCTCATGCCAGAAACCAGACAACCACAACAAGGAGTGTATATTGGTCACACACTCCATTCACCCAGGTCCCACCCACAGGAGGTACCCACAACATACAGTCACTGGGAAGGCTCCAGTCAGTCTAGCTGGGCCTTCACAACAACACCATATATGGAACTTCCACCCAACAGCCAGTCAGGGGGAAGGGACAGAGTCAGGGCTTCCCAGGACTTTGAGAAAACAAGGTAACAGGCAATAGAAAGCAAGAGGCCACAGGGGCCATCTTGTTTCCTATCCGGAATCAACTGATCCCAATGGCAGGGCCTGGGTATCCCAAAATGGAGGACACCCAGAGCACCTGTCAAATTCAGCATGGAGCTGCCACCAGCCCATACCCTGCTCTGTGGGCCACCCACAGGAGCCCAAAAACATACACTGGGGGCACAGGGTTGTACCCCTACCCATGGGTGCCATAAGGGTATCCCATGGGTCTGTTCACCAAACCAAAAGAGAGAGCTGCACTGCCAGGAGTCCCAGATGGACTCCTGGGCAGAAAACACGACAGAACACACGATAAAAAACAGTAAAGGACAAGGATTCAGCGGCCCTGTCCCTCTGATGCATTTCCAGCATCACAGTCAACCCCCCCAGACTGAGGTGGAGGGTGTCTAATCTCCCACGGGATAGACACCCTCATCCAGACGGTCAACATACCTTCTGGAAAGGCCATCTGCATTATCGTGACTCTTCCCTGGTCTGTGCTCTATGGTGAAGTCTAGCCCTTGCAGGCTAATGGACCACCTCAGCAATTTTGGATTCTCACCCTTTATTTGCATAAGCCACTTCAGGGGCTTATGATCTGTTTGGACCTTGAAGGTAGACCCCGTAAGGTAGGGCCTAAAACGCCTAAGGCTCCAAACTATGCTAAAACACTCCTTTTCAACAGTAGCCCACCTAAGTTCTCTACCCTTGAGTTGTCTACTGATGAATATGATAGGATGTTCTCTCCCTTTGTCATCTAACTGGGACAAGACAGCTCCAATTCCGGTGTCGCAGGCATCCGTCTGGACGATAAAGGGTCGGCTGTAGTCAGGCGCACACACCACAGGTGCCCTACACAGACTTTCTTTCAAGCCATCAAAGGCCCTCTGACAGTCTTCGGTCCAATTAACCTTCCTAGGCTGTTTGGGTGAAGTTAGAGCTGTCAGGGGTGCAGCTATGGTTCCATAGTCTGCCATGAAATTGCGATAGTACCCAGTGAGGCCCAAAAAGGCTCTCACGTGGGTTTGAGTAGTGGGAGTCTCCCAGTTCTGTACATCCTGTACTTTACTGGAGAGAGGTTGGATTTGACCCCCTCCTACCTCATGACCAAGATAGGTACCTTTCCCCTGAGCTATCTGGCACTTGGTGGCCTTGATAGTGAGGTTAGCTCTTTTCAAGGCCTGCAACACCTTATCCAGATGTGTCAAATGCTCTTCCCAGGTGGAACTGTAGACGGCAATGTCGTCTAAGTAAGCCACACAAAAGGCTTCCAGCCCACTGAGCGCATGGTTGACCAATCTCTGGAAGGTGGCAGGGGCATTCTTCAACCCAAAAGGCATGACCCTAAACTGGTAGAGTCCCTCAGGTGTTGAGAAGGCCATCGTTTCCTTGGCATGGTCCGTCAGAGCTATTTGCCAATAGCCTGAGGTAAGGTCAAATGTGCTCACAAATTTGGCAGCACCTATGGTGTCCACGAGCTCATCAGCCCTGGGCAATGGGTGCGCGTCAGTTTTGGTGACGGCATTGACTCCTCGGTAGTCCACACAGAACCTCCAATCCTTGGTACCCACCTGGGAACTTGCCTTGGGGACAAGGACCACTGGACTGGACCAGGGACTGGCTGAGGGTTCAATAACACCCAGATCCCACATCTTGGCGACCTCAGCCTGGATGTGGTTCTTGACGGTATCTGACATACGGTAGCACCTGCTTTTGACAGGCACACTGTCACCAGTGTCAATTTCATGCCTACACCACGGTGTAAGGCCTGGCGTCAGTGAAAACAGAAAGGCATACTGTTGGAGCAAAGCCCTGCAGGCCCTCTGTTGCTCTGTTGTCAAATCCGGAGAGAGATGTACTCCCTCCACTGAGCCATCCTGAGGGTTGCTATGCAGCAAATCAGGAAGGGGCTCACTCTCATCCTCTTCTTGCCCTGAAGCTAGCAAGAGACATGAGACTTCTGCTTGTCGGTGGAAAGGCTTGAGCCGGTTGACATGGAATACCTGAGGGGCTACCCCAGAGGCTCCCATGAAACCAGATAATTGACTTCGCCCATCTTGGAGATGATCCTGAAGGGTCCAGTCCACTTGTCTGCCAAAGCTCTAGGCTGGGTAGGCTCCATCACAAGGATTTCCGGTCCCGGAGTCCAATCCACTTGCGAGGCTTTAAGGTCATGCCAGTACTTATTCAATTCCTGGCTGGCCTTGAGATTTGACGTTGCCTGACCCATCATCTGTGTCATCCTCCGTCTGAGGCCTAACACATAGTCCCCTACTTGCTTGGCAGGACCTGGAGGGATGGCTTCCAAGCCTTCTCTGATCAAGGCGAGGGGCCCCCTCACGGGATGTCCAAAGAGTAACTCAAAGGGGCTGAAACCAACACCCTCTTGAGGTACCTCTCTGTAAGCAAACAGCAGGCATGGCAGGAGGAGTACCCATTTCCTCCTTAGGGGTTCTTCCAAAGCCCCTAGCACGCCCTTGAGAGTTTTATTAAATCTCTCAACCAGACCATTGGTCTGGGGGTGGTAAGAGGTGGAGAACTTGTAGGTTACCCCGCACTCTTTCCACATGGTTTTCATGTAACTAGACATGAAGTTGGATCCTCTGTCAGAGACAACCTCCTTGGGGAATCCAACATGGGTGAAAATGCCCAGGAGAGCCCTGGCAACCACCTTGGCAGTAACAGTCCGAAGGGGTATTGTCTCAGGGTACCTGGTGGCATGATCTACCAAGACCAGGATGAACCGATGTCCTCCTGAAGTGGGAGGGTCAAGGGGACCGACGATGTCGATGCCCACCCTCTCAAATGGTGTGCCAACCACTGGCAATGGCTGCAGTGGGGCAATGACACTGCCTCCAGTCTTGCCAGACAACTGACAAGTTGGGCAGGTCCTGCAGTGGGACTCCACCTCTACTCCCATCCGTGGCCAGTAGAAATGGGCAGAGAGCCTCTGCTTAGTCTTCTTGGTCCCAAGATGACCAGCCAAGGGCACCTCATGCTCAAACTGCAGTAGGAAGGGCCTGTAAACCTGAGGTACCACCAACCTCTTGAGGGCACCAGGTTCAGGCTTAGTGGGCTCACTAACAAGGAGCTCACCCTCCCAATAAATCCGGAACGTCCTAGGCACTTCTCCTTGTGCCTGGGACAGGGCCTGTTTCCTCAGTCCCTCGAGAGAGTGGCACTCTCTCTGTCCCTTACAGAAGTCTGCCCGGGAGGGTCCCCCTTCAGCTAACAAGCATTGAAGGTCGGGATGATCCTCCGGGTTGAGAACCTCTCCCACAGGAGAGTCTTCTGTCTCTTCTCCCACAGGAGTTGAGTTTGGGTTTTCCACTGGACCCAGCCCGTCCGGAGCATGGATCCCAATTGGTGCTGTCGGAACAGCAGGAAGAGAAGGTGTTCCCTCCACAGAGGTGGCCTTCTTGGTCTTCCTTCTTCTTGCCTCAGGCCTCGCCTTTGGCTCAGGTACCTGACTCACAGCCAGACCCGGGGTCACCTGTGACCTAGTGACTGCAGAAGCAGTCATGGGAAGACCATCCGAGATCAACCCCAACTCTACTAGATCATTTCCTAACAGAATGTTAGCAGGGACATTGTGCTGAACCAGGACAGGAAGCTTTGCTGTCTTGTCTCCAATCATGAGTGTGACTAAGGCTTCAGGCGATAATTTGGGAGGCCCACCAGCTAACCTGGTGGTTCTCAGAGGAGCACCTACATATTCCTCTGGCTTGAGCAGGGTCCTGTCCACCACTGTCATGCTTGCCCCAGTGTCTCTCAAACCAGTAGAAGGCTGGCCATTCAAGAGGACACTTCTCAAAAACCTACGGGTGTTCTGTGGGATAGTCGCCAGTACTTCTGCATACTGGTCCCAGGCCCCAAGGGACACTAAGGAAATCTCTACCGGAGCACCAAATGTGATCCCGGTAGAGGAGGGGAGGACAGTGGCCTCCACCTCAGACACGGGGTAAGGGTAGGTCAGGCTGGCAGCCTGTACTCCAAGTGCCTTACCTTTACACTTGGAGTCACCCCTTCTGTGATCCAGAGCCCCACAGTCCCAACAAGTGCCAGGAGTGCGGGGTACGGTACTGGAACCACTGGGAGCCTGCTTTGCAGCAGGTGGACCACTACTCTTATTCCCACCCACAGATGACTTATCCCCACTAGATTTTTGGGTCTTGGGAGAGGAAGGTTTAGGTTTACCCGACTGTGACTGCTTGTGGGACTCCTCAGCTTTCTGAGAGGCCCCCTTTTCTTTGTCCTTGTCCTTCCCACTGGAGTCCTTAGGGGACACCCGGTGGGAGACCCACTTGTCAGCCAACCTAGCCAGCTTAAAGGGGTCCAAAATGTTCTGGTCAGCCACATACTGACGCAGCTCTGGTGAACAGGCTTCAGAAAAATGCTCAAAAAACAAGAGGTGGGACAATTCAACAAAAGTCTTAACCTTGTATCCATCAATCCACCCCATCATGTTCATGTGAGCAGCACTCACCCAGTCAACCCAAGACACATTCTCTCTTTTCTTAAAATCCCTGAACCTTTTAAGGTATTGGGTAGGTGTCTTGCCAAACTTGGCAATCAAAGCAGACTTCATACACTCATACTGACCCCTTTCTTCCACACTCAGCTTCAGAATACAGTCATATCCAGTTTGAGGCACTCTGCTTAACAAACACTTAGCCCAATCTCTTTTATCAACATCATGAATCGCACAAGCCATTTCAAACGCTTCAATCCATTGGAGGATATCTGAACCCTCCACAAATACACCAACCAAATCTTTCATAAACTTGGTGGCTGGGGACCTGACACTCTCACTGGTTTTAGCTGAAGTCTCCACTCTAGCTTTCTCTAGCTGGATTCTCTGACATTCAGTGTCCTGGCTCTTGAGTTCAAGGTCCTTATTCTTGAGCTCCACTTGTTGAGCCAACTCCTCTTTCTTAAGTTCAGCATCTATTTCCAACTTGCGGTATTCAAATGCCAATTTCATCCTTAATAACTCAAGCTCCAAGGAATTGCTGGGGTTTGGAACAGAGGCAGCAGGAATGGCGGCATTCCCAGAAACAGATTCAGCAGAAACCCCAGGGTTTCTCATTGGTTGCATTCCCCCCCTCATCAAGAGTTTCACCATCAGTCTGGTAGTCCACCAGGGCAGCTATCAGCTCAGCCCTAGACTTATCCACAAAGTCTAACTCCCTGGCTACACAAGCACTCTGGAGAGCCTCCAAGCTCATCCGAGTCAATTTGCCATTTGCAATAGACTCCATTGTTTGTAATGCAGTTATCTTGTACACAACTAAATCTTAATTTAATAAAGTGCAGATATTTTGTAAGTGGCATGGTTATACACTGATTCTTAAAACCATAAGCATCCCACCGCTGCACCAGCTGTAAAGACTGGTAGGGGGTGGTCTGTGCTTCTGCTCTATGTATGGTAGAGGGGAGGCACAGAGGACCCCAGCCTAGATTCTCTATTCGGTAGCTATGGTCGAGCAATCAAGGCCTAGCTTCTCAGGAGGTGATGCAGGCTGGTTCTTAAGTACAGTGTAGTCCCCAAGCCCCCACAAAGGAATGTCCACACACTGTATTGGTTAGAACACAGTCTTTATATAATCAATATTCAAGGTTATGTACACTTATCATAATAACTCACTTTGTACTTAGGAAAATTAACAATGGCAAATATATACAATTCTAAAGTGGTACCATCCTTTGTATTAGATCTCATTAAAGTGCATCAACAATACTGTAACAATGTCACACAGATCAATAGAGTGAAACCAGCAATAGAGAGAGGAGAGAAAATAAGATGGTTGAGCAATAGGCAGAATACTGGCCCCTACCATTAGACACAGTTCTGTGTGGAGATCCCCCCACCTGGGCAACCTGTAAAATAAAGATATAGCACAAGCCCAGTCCATATATTGTTCTGCAAGTCTTATTCCCTCCTATAATGTTTTTACCCCCCCAATGTACCTGGTGGAGTCGGTTCTTCGAAGAGGCGTCGACAGATCCTTCTTGAGCGACCCCCTTTCAAGCGGGAGTCACGGATCGTCGAGAGGCGTCGAGAAGCGTCGAGGAACTCGGCGTTCGGCGGCGGGCAATCGACGGCCCTTCTTGAATGCCTTCCCTTTCAAGCGGGAGACACGGGGCGTCGAATGCCCAGCGAGGAACTCGCGTTCGGTGTCGGGGAATCGACGGCCCTTCTTGAATGCCTTCCCTTTCAAGCGGGAGACACGGGGCGTCGAACGTCCGACAACAAACAGGGTAGAAAGGCGTCGATGAGGCGGCAGCTTCGATCCAAGCAGTGCTCGTCAACGACGGAGCGTTGGCGTCCTGCAAGGTAGAGGTGTGCGGGGCACCTCGACGACAATTGTTCTGGACCGCAAAGATTCGTGAAGACGGGGGCCCAGCAAGGGCGTCGAGTCATTCGAGTCTTTGTAGTCTTCGGGTGGCGGGAAACCCACCGGCAGGTTTCTCCTCGGCGCGTTGGTCGTCCTCAACTTTCTCCGGCAGGATAAAGCGGTCAACGGTGCGGACGAGGGAGTCCTTCGATTCAAATGTTCTTAGGCAAGGAGCGGACGGCTCCGGTCGTCGGCGGCACAGCGTCAAGTGGTTCCCACGGCTGGGCAACACAACTTCGACGGGCCTCCAGCGGTTACACAGACCTGCGAACCCTGGTCGACGGCAATGGACTTCGACGGCGGCGATGTCCGGGTGCTTCACTTCGATCTCCTCGGCGGTCCCGTCTCGGGTAGGCAGCCTTTCGAGGGTCTGACTTCCAGGGCGCTTCGGCGAAGATGTAGCGGTGCTCGATGATCCCTCGGAGCACGGGAAGAGGGCGCCTTACCAGGTCCTCTCTCGGGTCAGTCCTCGACGAATTCGGCAGCTTTCAGATCGGTCGAAGCAAGTGCAACAGCAAGTCTTCTTCTTCCAGCTGGACGTCGAGGATCAGCAGTTCCAGTTACTCTTAGAGTGGAGACTCAGCTTCTGAACGCTTCTGAACAATTACCAGTGGTGAGAGGTCCCCAGATATACTATTCTGTCTCTCATCCACACTGCTGGCACACACTCAGCAGCCAATCATACAGAAGGGCATTCATGCAGTCAGTCAGCCAATCAGGCACACAGTGCATTCAGGCCACACTCCTCCCTTTCAGACACTCACAACAAGGAATGTGGATTGGGACAAGTACCCAGCCATTCAACACTACACACTGCATTCAGGCCAGTTTCGGGCAGGGCTGTCTCAGTCTTTGTCTCTCATGCCAGAAACCAGACAACCACAACAAGGAGTGTATATTGGTCACACACTCCATTCACCCAGGTCCCACCCACAGGAGGTACCCACAACATACAGTCACTGGGAAGGCTCCAGTCAGTCTAGCTGGGCCTTCACAACAACACCATATATGGAACTTCCACCCAACAGCCAGTCAGGGGGAAGGGACAGAGTCAGGGCTTCCCAGGACTTTGAGAAAACAAGGTAACAGGCAATAGAAAGCAAGAGGCCACAGGGACCATCTTGTTTCCTATCAGGAATCAACTGATCCCAATGGCAGGGCCTGGGTATCCCAAAATGGAGGACACCCAGAGCACCTGTCGAATACAGCATGGAGCTGCCACCAGCCCATACCCTGCTCTGTGGGCCACCCACAGGTGCCCAAAAACATACACTAGGGGCACAGGGTTGTACCCCTACCCATGGGTGCCATAAGGGTATCCCATGGGTCTGTTCACCAAACCAAAAGAGAGAGCTGCACTGCCAGGAGTCCCACATGGACTCCTGGGCAGAAAACACGACAGAACACACGATAAAAAACATTAAAGGACAAGGATTCAGAGGCCCTGTCCCTCTGATGCATTTCCAGCATCACAGGGCCTTAACGGTAAATCCCCATTCCTGATTGGATCTATTGGTGCAATGGGAAATTTTCGGTGCTAATTATGCAGGCTAATACAGCCGGCGGCAATACAGTCGAAAACAGGGGATGTTCACCTCCAGAGAAAGGCTGGAAGTAAAACAGCCCATTTAGCGCCCAACTCGTGATAGGGCCAGCCCTTAAATGTGGCGGTAATACCGTTACCACCGCATTTAAGGGTTACAGCCCAACTTGTGATGAGGCCCATAGAGTTTACTTACCTGATGCAGACCATGCTGCAAAAGAGTCCAAGCCTACATGAGGCCTGGATGGGACTATTTTGTTACAGGGACTATTTTTTACTCGGGCGTGGCTCTAGGGAACTTCTTACCTGGAACTACTTTGGAGGCTATTTAAACCACACCCGAACAGCAGCACATGCTTCGCGTTATTCTGCATCCAGCAGCATGACGCTCACCGTGCCTGCAGCCAGCATCCAGTCTTCTGCCACGCCCGCGTGCCTGCAGCCAGCATCCGGTCTTCTGCCACGCCCGCCTCGAAGCCGGAGCTCCTACAATAAAGAAGAAGAAAAGGACAAGGTTAGAAAACAAACTTATTTCAAATTCCTCACCTAATTCCGGAACCATTTAATCTCCAGACCTAGAAAGTACATCAGTCCTGCACGCGTCGCTTCACCAGCTCCAGCACGGCACCATACTCACCAGTTCTCACAGCATCTTTCGATCGGGCACTGTCTCCATCATTTCTTCTCCGTAATCCGGCACCTAGGGGACACAAGAAAAAACAAGGTGAGCCAAGGGAATCAACAAATACAACCTCTTACCACCATAGACTTACCACCGGCGGTATTATTCCATAACTCTCTACATTTTCATATGCCACATCTGTAAAGAGGGAGCAAAACAACACGTTAACGCATGCAATAGTTACCGGACAGCGTTGGGTAACACAGACTCTTACCTGAACGCCAGTAGCAGCTACGAGACCTTCTTCTCACGAACTCAGTTGCAACTTAAGGAAGGAAGGGGACAAGAGTGAACATCGGGCACATTGAACTCTTTGAACTTGATACTTACCAATCCCGCTAAGCGCTTCAGAGTCAATACTTACAGGAACTCTCCCAACGCCTTCAAACCAGTGAAGTAACTGGTATCTACACACCCCTGCAAGACACGCAGGATGGAGAGCTCATCTTTTACGAACATAAGGTGAGGTTACTAAGGGGCTATCGGAGGTGATTAGTGGGGGAAAGCGAGAACAGTTGGAGGCCATTACTAAAACCCACAGTGGTTAATCCCTGTCTCCACTTGCAGGAAAATACTTCTTCGAGTCCAGTAGACAAGACTAGCCGGGCCAATCCAGAAAGTCATCTCTGCACTACGCATCACGTTGAAGGAGACCGCAGCTGTCCAGGTCCGATGGACACCCCTGTGGGGTCCAGGTGAGCGTAACACCTATTTATACAAATTAACAAAGATCTTATTTGACATAGTCCTTCAAATACGCAGGCCTCTTACTGACCCACTTGAAATGTGCATTTTGTGCATCATCATTACTTCTCTTGTCACTTGACTCGTCTTTGTCTTTCCTAAAATTGACCTTCTTATTCTCATTCAGATTGGTTAAACCAGCATCACCCTTTGAACACTTACACACTCTGTTTACATTCCAGACTCTATCATCTGACACTTTTACCGCTCCATGAAATCTTTCTACAACCTTTGTTATGGGTGACCATATCGCAGAACCACTCATGGACATTGCAGGTAGTTTTATACTCACCTAATCACCAACTTTCACATCACTGACCTTTACTGCTTTCCTCACATCAAAACATGTCTTATTGGCCAACTGCCTATTCATAATGCTCTCTTCAATCTCCTCAAAATCAAACTCCTTTTTGCAACCTTGTGTTAGGCTTTTTTCCTCTGAGCATTTCGAAAGGAGATATCCTTGTTGTGGCATATGGTGTGAACCTGTGTGCTACAATGCTGTCTTCAACTGCTTCCTTCCAGTCATTGCCACTCTTCAAAGAACATCTAATACTATTTTTTAAGACTTTATTGAACCTTTCCACTATACCATTTGTTTGTGGATGATAAATGGAGCTCGTGTTATGCTCAACTCCATTCTCCTTTAGAAAATTTGTCGTTTCCTGTGACACTAGTTGTACACCATTATCCGTAATACTGGTAATGGGATACCCGTCTCTCCCGAATATGTCATTTAAAAAAATAATGATGTCCTTGGAGCAAATGTTTTGTACCCATTTCGCTTCCATCCACCTGGATAGCATATCAATCAAAACCATACAATACTTTAAATTACGTTTACTTCTGACCAGTCCTACAATGTCTAACCCAACCTTTTCCCAGGGTGTGGTGGGTACGGACATCAGTGTCATGGGCTCCTGCCTAGTAATGTATCCCTTTGCAGAATGATCACACGTACAACACTCTCTTATTACTCTTTCTATTTCAATATCCATGCCTGGCCACCAATAATCCTGTCTTACCAACTGTTTCGTCTTGGTCATGCCCTGATCTCCAAAATTGTGCTTCTCACACCTGTGGGTGGAAACAGTTTGTCTCCTCTCATTACAAACTTATCATTCATATGGAATTCATCATATATCTGTCTGACTGCTTCAGGTAAATAACCTTTCCTGACTTCAATACTCTTGACTCCATCGCAAATACATTTTTTCAATTTGCATAAAACCTCTTCTGATTCCATTGCTTTTTCCCACTCATCTTCAGATACCAATTCTTGAGTTACATTCAGTACTTCTTCATCATCATATTCAGATTCATCAGAGTCTACAAGATTTGTTAACCTAGATAAACAATCTGCACATTTATTTTTAACACCAGGAAGATATTCAACATCCCAATTGTATTCTTGCAAATTTGTAGCCCATTTCCTAATTCTGGCAGAAACTTTGTCTAGACCTTTGACTGTCAAGATCTCTTTTAGCGTTTTGTGATCTGTCCGGACTACAAACTTGGTGCCCCACAAAAAGGACCTAAACTTTTCAATGGACCATTTTATGCATAACTCCTTTTCCATTGTCGAGTAATTGCATTCTGGCGGTTTCAGTACTCTTGAAGCAAAACAAATAGGACATTCAATTCCCCCTTCAATCTGTGATAATACTGCACCTAAACCTTGATTACTTGCATCAGTGGTTAGAATGCTTCCTTTATTTGGATTGAATGACTTCAAAGTAGGTGCAGCATTGAGATCCTTCTTGATCTTTCTAAATTCCACTTCACACTCTTCATCCCAGACAAACTTTACGTTCTTTTTTGCTAACTTTCTCATATGGAAACTCTTCCTAGCTAAATCAGGAATGAATCTGGCATAATATTCTGCCATTCCCAAAAATGATATGACTTTATCTTTTGTGTCTGGACTGGGAAAACTCACAATAGTGTTTACCAAATCCTGTTTGGGTTTTATGCCTGTCCCAGAAATGTCATGTCCCAAATACTGTATCTGTGATCTGTTGAATTTGCATTTCTCCTTACTGAGCGTAAGCCCAGCTTCTCGAAATATATTTAAACTTTGTACATTCTATCATCATGTTCCTTTTTATCCTTTCCATAAACTAATACATCATCCTGAAAGCACAGGACACCTTCCATATGATGAAATAAATTGTTCATTAGATGTTGAAACACTGCAGCTGCAGAAATTAATCCAAAGGTCATTCTCTTACATTGAAACAAACCTTCACTTGTAATAAAAGCTGTTACATTCTTAGACCCAAGGTGCAACACAATTTGGTGATACGCAGACTTGAGGTCAAGCGTGCTCATTACTTTTGGATCCCTAATTGAACCCAACATTTCAGATATATTTGGCAAAGGATGTCTATCTGGAATTAAGCATTTGTCTACTGGCCTAAGATCAATACAGAGCCTAAGCTTTCTGTTCGGGTTGTGCACCACAACCAAAGGTGACACCCATTCAGAGGATTCAACTCTCTCAATAACACCTTGTTCTTGCATTCTTTCCAATTCCTTTTTCACAGCACCCCTAATTGCCATAGGAACTGGTCTTACTTTATGTACTACAGGAACAGCATTGCTTTTCATTCTTATTTCATGTCTAAAGTTTCCTAAGCTACCCAGTTCATTCCTGAAAACTGGATGCTGTTCAAGATGTGCAAATTGTACCTCTTGATCTATGGCATACACCATTCCATCCGCCCTGGGCCTAATCTTATTTTTAATCTCCTCTGATGAGACCAGCTCAACAAAGGATGAAGACCCCTTTTTGACACATACACTTTTCCCTTTGCTGTTCTATCTTTGAATTTCATGGTCGACCAGACCTAACCTTCTAATTCAATCCGTTTACCCCTTAGGCAACTGGCTTCACATCAATATCTGTTAATGCAATACTATCTTTGAAATGTCGATCAAAAATTATTCTTGGTAGCAATGTATACTTTGCACCAGAGTCAATGACCATTTTAACACTTGAATGGCAAATCTGTATGTCAGCCATAGGTTTTTCCAGATCAGCATGACAATCTTCTACAATGTTGATATCTGAATTTTCAATCATAAAAGTACATTCTTCAAAATCATCACATAACTCATCAACACATTCAATATTCTCTGCTTTGGTTTTGCAATAATTTGTGTCCTTTCCGGTTACACCTTTTGCACATTTCCTTTAACGCAGGGCACTTATCACTACTTGCAATATGATATATGCTACCACATCTGAAACATTTCCTCTTAATATGATTCACAATTCTTTTTTCATCTCTTTTTTCCTTGAATTTTGACCCTTTCTTTCTTTCATACACTTGATCTTTCTTGCGTGCTTGTCTCTTTCTGGTAGTTTTACCATTAACTTCTTGTACATACATTACTTCTGAACATTAGTTATGTTTACTTTGTTATCAGTTTCCTCTCTCTTTTCCAGTTCCTTTACACATATGTTTGTATGTTCAACTTCCTTTGCAATCCTGAGAACCTCATCCAATGAAAGATTGCCTTTGGCCCATAGAGCATCCCTCACTTTACTGTCCTTACACTCCAACATAAACTGATCACGAAGGCGCTCTTCCAAATTAGATCTAAAATCGCATGTAGTGGCCAAGCCACATAGTGTAGTGTTGAATTGTTCTACTGTTTCTCCATTTTCTTGCTTTCGCTTCCCGAAATGATATCTTTCAAGAATGACACTAATGGACTTTTCATAGTGTAAATCGAGCATCTTTATACATTTATCATAATCTGTCAACCCCACAGACTCCTGATCAGATAGCGCAGGTAGATTTGTCAGATATGCTCCCAGATTTCACAGGTTCCTTCCCAACCACGGTGTCCCTTATGCCCTCCTGCTCACCTGCTGTCTCTTCTTCGGTCTGAAGTCCAAATCTCCTTCTTCTCCACGCCTCTTCTCGGGAAGGCAGATGGGGTCTGCCTCGAGAGGAAGCCACCCTGCCCCTCTGACTCGGGGCTTAAGGGGGGCCCCCGAACCGGGGCAGACCAATGCAGGGGAAAAAGCCAACAGGCACAAAAAACCCCTTTTGATGGTGTAATCTGGCAGGATTCCGAATAGAAATGATATGCAGGTCAAGACCATCCGACCAGGAAGGGAAGGGCAAGGAGAATCAATGAGGTAATCCGTAAGGGCAACTAAGTATGAGAGAGAAGCTAGGAGGATTAGAGAAGTAGATGAGAGCGGGGAGCAGAGAGAATCGAATGCCAAAAAGTAGTGGAGTTAGACTGTCAGCAGAGTGGAGCCAAGTCTAGCAGGAAGGAGCCAAGACTCAGGGATAAACAGGGAAAGTAACGTGAAAAAACACGGAGGAAAGAAACAGGAGCGTACCAACCCGGAAGCCTAACGCGATTAGGTTGCAACGCGCTGACTTCCGGGTTGGCGCTCCTGATAAAGCGCGCCGTTGAAAAGACGGCAGAACGCTAGAACGCTGATGGAGAACGAGCGGCAGCGTAGCGGCCATGTCAATGGCCGCTCCAGCGCCAGCGTCTCCATAAGCACCAGCGGTCGCGGCCGCGGCCGCCGTGCGTGACAGTATGCCCCCCTCCAGATCCAACTCCTCCGGGTTTCCCCGGATGGGTTCGGTGAAAACTCCTTAACAGTCTAGGAGCATGTACATATGACCAGGGTTCCCAAGAATTCTCTGAACTGGGATAGTTCTTCCACGACACCAGGTATTCCAATCTGCCTCTGCGATATCTGGAATCTAATATGGTGGACACTTCATATTCTTCTGGGATAGACTGGGGATTACTCACAAGTTTAGTGGCCCTTTTAAATGGAGTGTTAGGGTCCACTAGACGGAAGAGAGAGGAGTGAAAGACTGGGTGAATCCGAGACATAGACTTGGGGAGTTGTAGTCTGTAAGCCACTGGGTTAATCTTCTTGAGTATCTTGAAAGGTCCGATAAACCGGGGTGTAAGTTTGGTTGGGTGGACCCATTTAGGCAGATACCTAGTGGACAACCAGACTTGCTCTCCTTCCTTCCAGTCAGGACCTGGTAAACGAGCCCGATCAGACACCTCCTTATACCTGCGTCTGGCAGATACCAGACTTCGTTGGGCGGTAGAGTGGGCTGTAGTTATTTGATCCAATGTGGATTCGATGGTGGGTATATTAGAGGGAGAAGAGAAGACTGGTAGTATGCTTCTAGGGTGAAAGCCATAAGAACAAAAGAAAGGGCTGAGTCCAGTTGCCGAATGCACAGCGTTGTTATACGCGAATTCGGCGGTGGGTAGAAGACTCACCCAATCGTCTTGATTTTTGTTGACATAACATCGAAGGTATTGTTCCAGGGATGCATTGAGGCGTTCTGTCTGACCATTAGTCTGAGGATGGAAACCGGATGACAAAGCTCTCTCGATACCCAACCGTTGACATAATGCTCCCCAAAATCGAGAGGTATATTGAGAACCCCTATCAGAAATAATCTTATCAGGAAGTCCGTGGATTCTAAATATGTCCCTAAGGAATACTTCTGCCATTTCTGTAGCGGATGGTACACCTTTAAGTGCTGAGAAGTGGGCCAGCTTAGTGAATGAATCAACAGTTACCATAAGACATGTCAGCCCCTGGGATCGGGGTAGGTCTACTATGAAGTCTGTAGATATTTGAGACCATGGTTGGCTTGGTAATACTGGTTGCATCAATAACCCATAAGGCTTATGAGTGGGGTTCTTGTTTTGGGCGCAGATCATACACGACTTACAATGTTGTTTCACATCGTGAGAAAGAGAAGGCCAAAAGAAGGAGCGAGAGATTAATTCCAAGGTACCTTTGGCACCCCTATGTCCGGCGGTGACATGGTCGTGACCCCATTCCAGAATCTTCGATTGTAGGGGTTTAGAAGGAACGTACAACCGTTGCCCCACCAGTAAAAGTCCTTCAGACCAGCGAAGTTGAGGATGTAAACCGCCCAGCACGGAGGTTGTCAAATTGGGATGAGTAGCTGTCTTAACTTCTTGAAGAAATGAAGAGACTATTCCCACTATCCTGTTGCGAGAAAACATCTTCTGACTAGATGACGAAGAGGGATACTCGGAGGACTGACACCTCGATAGAGCATCCGCCAAGCTGTTCTGAGTGCCTGGAATATAGGAGATAGAAGAATCATATTGGCTGAAGAAATGTGCCCAGCGAACCTGTCTGGAGTTAACACATTCCATGTTTCGAAGGATCCTTAAGTTCTTATGATCTGTCCGTAAAGTGAATGGATGTGTACCACCTTGAAGTAGGTGTCTCCACTCTTCGCAGGCCACCTTGAGAGCTAAAAGTTCCTTTTCAATCACGGAGTAATTCAGTTGACTTGAGGATAGAGTTTTAGAAAGGTAGGCAATAGGGTGTTCCAGTCCGTCCTTGAGTTGAAGAAGTACCGCTCCCAATGCGCTTGCGGAAGCATCAGCCTCTACTATAAAAGGCTGATACTGATCAGGTTGGGCCAGAATAGGTGCGGAACAGAATCTCTTCTTTAAGTCCAAAAAGGCATGGTTGGCCGTATCAGACCATTGAAAGGGCTTGGCATCCTTCTTGAGCAATGAAGTAATGGGCAGCACTATTTGTGAAAAATGTCCTATAAACTTCCTATAGAAGTTGGCTAATCCCAAAAATCGTTGGACATCCTTCAAAGACATAGGTGCGGGCCAGTTTAAAATGGCAGACACCTTTCTGGGATCCATGGTTATACCTTTCGGAGATAAGACATATCCCAAATAAGGAACAGAGGATACGTAGAAAAGGCACTTTTCCGGTTTAATTAATAGATGTTGGGTCTGTAGACGATGAAACACTGTCTGAAGATGGGAAGAATGTTCTGAGAAGGATTTTGAGAAAACCAAAATATCATCGAGGTAGACAATGATAATGAGGAATAATAGATCAGAAAATAAGCGATCCATAAAACGCTGGAATATGGCGGGAGCATTAACCAACCCAAATGGCATCACTCGATATTCGAAAAGGCCAAAGGGTGTCCGAAAGGCAGTCTTCCACTCATCTCCATCTTTTATCCGGAGAAGGTGGTAAGCACTCCGGAGATCCAATTTTGAGAAGATGGTTGACCCTTGTACCGCTTCCAGTATGTCTGCTATTAAAGGCATAGGATAACGGTCACGTACTGTGACCTTATTTAGACCTCTATAGTCGATACAGGGCCTTAACTCCGAGGAATCCTTCTTTGGTATGAAGAATAGAGAGGCTCCAGCCGGTGACTTAGAGGGACGAATGAGACCGTTAGTCAGATGAGAGTCCAAGTAATTTCTGAGCGCCTTTTTCTCTAACAGAGATAAGGAAAACATGCGACTAAATGGAACTAGAGCATCTTGTACCAGTTCAATGGCACAGTCTTCTGGGCGATGAGGAGGGAGATCCAGGATCGGATTGTCTTTGAAGACAGCTTGGAACTCGGCCAATTCTGAAGGAATCTTACAAACCTCATGTACCCCTTCTTGTTGAGGGGTGAATACCTGTACCATATCTTCGGAGGCATGGAGCAGACAGTTCTGCTTACAAGAAGGGGAGGTGAAAGCCAGGGTGTTTTGAGTCCAGTCGATGAGCGGGTTGTGCCTCCTTAACCACGGGATACCAAGGATAACCGGAAAATGGGCTGCTCGAATTAGATCAAATTGGATCTGTTCGGTATGTTGAAGAATGCTCATCTTCAAGGGGATAGTGGAATGAGTGATGGGCCCCGACGACAGGGGAGAACCATCAACTCCTTCAACCTTCTGGACTTCTTCCAGTTTCTGTAGTGGGAGACCATGTTTGTGTGCCCACTCAGTGTCCATGAATATTCCTGCGGCTCCACAATCCAAAAGCGCCGTAGTAGTGAAGACCTTTGTTGGGGTTTCCAAGCGGATAGAAATCGCCATGAGGCGAGAGTCCATGGTGGTTGACTGAGATGCTACTGTCACTGTAACATAGGGACTTGTTGTCGGACCTCGGTTACTTGTCCCCTTCAGTTCCGAGGTCGATCGTTTCCCGAGCGTCTAGGAGGGACTTCCGTACAATTCCGAAGCAAGTGTGAACCGGATCCACAGTACATGCAGAGACCTGCCTCTCTCCGACGTCTTCTTTCTTCGGAGGTCAACGGGGACCGAGCGGAACCAACTTGCATGGGTTCATCCTTATTGCTGGAATGAGACAGTGAGGGCATAGGGTAGGCATTGGCTGGAGGGTTGGGATACCCCTTTTGCTTCTTCTTCTCTGCCTTGCGTTCACTAAGGCGATAGTCGATCTGAGTTACTATTGAGAATAAGTCTGACAAAGTAGTAGGACGGGCTATTCTGGCCAGCTCATCCTTTATCTCCTCCTTCAAACCACGACGGAAAATAGTATACTGGGCCCTTTCCGGCCATCCAGCGTCCGAGGCCAAACGTTTAAAAGTGGAGATGTAAGTCAACAGATCCTGGGGGCCCTGTTGTACATCCAAAAGTTCCTCTGCAGCTACCTGTGTTATTTCAGGTTGTTCAAAGGCCTGGCGCAATAAGGCCAGAAAACCACCATAATCTCTGATAATAGGGTTGTTGTTGGTCACAAAGGGGGTGGCCCAAGCCAAGGCATTTCCACTCATGTTAGATATCATGTACCCCACCTTGGCCTGATCATTAGAAAACATCAGCGGTCTAAATGCAAAGTAAACTGAACAAGCCTCCAAAAATTCTTTCAAACGTTTGGGGGTGCCATCGAATTTGCCTGTGGATAATGTCATGGGAGGTAGGTCGGAATCTCTAGCTTCTCTATTGGAGATCATCTGCCGCAGAACTGCATTGTCGGCCTTCACATTCTGCAATTCCACGTTCATGGCCTGGACCGCGGCCACCAATTCTTGGATCTGCTCAGGGGAGGCCATCTTGCTTTTAGGGCGTTGCAAACTGTCAGATATGCTCCCAGATTTCACAGGTTCCTTCCCAACCACGGTGTCCCTTATGCCCTCCTGCTCACCTGCTGTCTCTTCTTCGGTCTGAAGTCCAAATCTCCTTCTTCTCCACGCCTCTTCTCGGGAAGGCAGATGGGGTCTGCCTCGAGAGGAAGCCACCCTGCCCCTCTGACTCGGGGCTTAAGGGGGGCCCCCGAACCGGGGCAGACCAATGCAGGGGAAAAAGCCAACAGGCACAAAAAACCCCTTTTGATGGTGTAATCTGGCAGGATTCCGAATAGAAATGATATGCAGGTCAAGACCATCCGACCAGGAAGGGAAGGGCAAGGAGAATCAATGAGGTAATCCGTAAGGGCAACTAAGTATGAGAGAGAAGCTAGGAGGATTAGAGAAGTAGATGAGAGCGGGGAGCAGAGAGAATCGAATGCCAAAAAGTAGTGGAGTTAGACTGTCAGCAGAGTGGAGCCAAGTCTAGCAGGAAGGAGCCAAGACTCAGGGATAAACAGGGAAAGTAACGTGAAAAAACACGGAGGAAAGAAACAGGAGCGTACCAACCCGGAAGCCTAACGCGATTAGGTTGCAACGCGCTGACTTCCGGGTTGGCGCTCCTGATAAAGCGCGCCGTTGAAAAGACGGCAGAACGCTAGAACGCTGATGGAGAACGAGCGGCAGCGTAGCGGCCATGTCAATGGCCGCTCCAGCGCCAGCGTCTCCATAAGCACCAGCGGTCGCGGCCGCGGCCGCGGCCGCCGTGCGTGACAAGATTCTCAAACTGTTCCTGACCATAGTTTCCCAAACAGTGTATGAGTAGACATCTCTTCCTCTCACTGGAGAAATTGAGACCATGCGCTGCCAAAACATAATGATCAAAGCGCTTCTTCCAACGTTTCCATGGCACAGGAGGTTCTACTTTGAAGTCTAAAAAGTAATTGGGGGGCGGTATGCCTTGCATTTTGTTGGTAATGCTTGGGTAAAGTTACCACAAGAGATATAAGGAAACAAAAGTAAATAATTGTCTCTCTTGTTTATTAATGTCTTTTCCTCTTTGTTAAATTCTCCTTATATAAAAAAACACTTGCCTTTTGGCTTATTGATTTCTTGTCTGCTGTTGAGATTTTCCATATATATCACCCACTAGCAGTAGGCATATCACAATGAGAGTCTTTGTGTCACTTCTCAATATAATTGAGTTTAGATTTAAGAAAATCTGTTGTATTGTTTCTCACTAGTGTAGTTTCTTGTATTGTTTTTCTCTTTATCCCTTTAGGAATTGAATACTGCTGTGCTTTTGCAACATTATGGTAATTGTATCTTATCCTTGCAGAAAATAGTGTAATTTAAAAGCCCACTAGGCCCTAAAAACAAACTTAAATGCATGCGTCTAACTCAAACAATGTCTTGATTGTGCTTTCAACAACTGCTTGAAGCATGCGCACACTTCACGTATACTTAAGAACAACACATGAGGTAACTTCAATTGATGCAGATGCCTTGGTTAGTTCCAATAATGCGCATGATGAGTTAAAGAACGCAATTTAAATTCAGTTAATGCACATATCATGGTCAGTTCAAATAATGTGCATGGAAAATTAACGCATTATATCCTACTTGCGCATGTACTAATACATATTATTGATATTTATCCATATATGCTTGCATGCGTAACGTAAGAAAGATCTCACCGGTCGACCCAGCGCTGCACTTGTTGATCAGGTGGGAATTGTTCTGTCATTGAAGGAAATGGTGTGGCATTAGCAATACTAAGGTATAAGTACCTTATTCCTGTCCATTCACATACAAACTAACCATATTTGATCCTTTACAGAGACAGTGCGCTCTCCTTCCACTTCTAGGTCCTTTGACTCACATCCAATTCTCACAGCCAATCCAATTTGTGATCCTCTTTGCATTAGTATTGCTTCTGGAGATGAGCAGCAGTCTTGCCCTTAATAGAATAATGAATCCAGTGTGCATGAACAGCTACTCAGTGGGTTGCTGTTCTTAGCCAAGCAAAACTCCCATCCTCGTCGCCACTGAAGAATTGGCTAACACAGGATTATGATTTAAATGGTATTTATTTCCAGTCTCATAGATAAACCACCGGATTCCTCAACAGCAAACAAATCAACTCAACAGCATATTCCACAGTAGCATCTTTCCCTTGGTGTTCTACATTCTCTATTCCATACCCTGTGTTCCATCAGTGTCCCTCAATACATAATAATCACATTGCATAGAAATAAACACATAAACCAAGATATTACACTCGCACCATAGTCATGTGTTCTTTAAGATGATGGGCGGTTTGGGAGAGTGGGATTGGGACCTTGTCTCTTTCCTCCCAGGTCTTTCTCAACATATACAGGACATCTCTGGGTGCTCGTCCATAAAGTAATTCAAATGGAGAGAATCCTGTTGAAGCCTGTGTGATATTTCTAACAGCAAATAAAGCTCAAGGTACCATCTGATTCTAATTCCTTCCATCCTGTTCCACTAACTTCCGTAGCATCATCTTCAGGGTCTTATTAAACTTTTCTACAAGGCCATCTGCCTGTGGATGGTATACTGACGTTCTGAAGGTGGTAATATGTAATAGTTGTTTCACTTCCCCCATGAGTTTGCTCATGAATGTAGAGCGCTGATCCGTTAAGATTTCTTTGGGAAACCCTACTTTTGAAAAACAAGGGGAGTAGGTGTTTCAGGATCTGCTGGGTGATGTTAGCTCTAAGGGAAAAGGCTTCTGGATATCGAGTGGCATAGTCTACTATTACCAGTATATATTTGTTCCTTAACTTTAATGTTTCCAGGGGTCCTACAATATCCATGCCAATTCTAGGAAATGGCACTTCAATGATTGGGATTGGTTGTAAGGTTACTGGTGGTGGCATATCGGTGCTGGTCTTTTGGCAGATTTGTGCCTGGGCCTTTGTCTGCCCTAAGTGACCGCCATCAGATGGGAGTGGGCTATTTCCAGGACAATCTGTTTATGACTCTTTGTTATAACCAACTGTGTTCTAACCATGCCCTCTGAAGTGGTGTCTCCCCTGTACATCAACCCATGACTTAAAAAGAAAAAGGGTCCTCCTTTCTCACTGCCCTTTCATTCTGGTATGATTTGCAAGAGCTAACAGTGGGTCATTCCATTGTGCAAAGGCTAGTTCGGAAAGAGTTTCAGGTTCTTCTTCTATATAACCCTTCTAGATTCAGGTTTTTATGGGGTGTTAGGTGTTTTGTCAGATTCCCCGAAGCCTTGGGTACCTTATTCTGTTACTTCTTTCCCAACCTCTTCCTTTACCCTCGGAAACACTGCTGTTTCGACGGTTGTATACGAATTGTTCGTATTACAACTGTTCGAATGACAATTGACCTTTTCACAATTTACTGAATTGTGAAGGTCAATTGTAACATATATGCGGGGGGAAACCCCCCGCAACCACCCACCCAACCCAAACCCGCCCAAAACCCCTCATATATATATATATATATATATATACAGTCAATTGTGAAAAGGTCAATTGTGACCCTTTAAATTCGGTCAATTGTTCATTCGAACAATTGTAAACGAACAATTTGGGTAATACCGTTTCGACCACCCCCTATACAATTGTATCCCCCTCACGGATCTGAAAGGGATATTTCCCATGGTTTTGTAGTAACACCTTTCAAATTTAAATACTAACCCTGACTTGGGAGCCAACCTTATTTATGCATGTGAGGGTGAAATCAAGACCGGATCAGTGGGTATTAGACTTCTTTCATCTGGGGGAATGATCCCATCCCTACTGCTGCAGATATCAAACCCAATAGAGCCTTATGTGGCTATTTGAGGCTTAACTTTTCAAACTTTAGGGTTGTATAGGTTAAGCCGCATCCCACTCTGACACCATTTGTGAAGGCATCATGAAGTAGACACAGACAACTGAATACAGTTTGGGCTATAAACTTGTATTAACACAAAAGGAGGGTTGGAAAAAGGTTAACCTGCCCTACTGTCATGACCCTCGCCCAAAACCCCCTCTGGCGAACCCATTGGCCAGGGGGAGTCAGGACTCGGGCCTCTAGAGCCTGACATCCTCTTCAAAAGCCCTCATGGGGCCAGTCCTGGTGCCTATGGCGCCAGGCTCATACACCATGAACAACAATGTGCTTGGGAACTACTTTATTGTATTGTCAGCCAACATGGAGGCATCCACATAGCTTGGTACCTAAGAACCAAGCTATATGGTCTAGTGTTTTGGGTGTGGCAGGCCTGGAACTACTTTCCCTGGTACTACTTTACCTGGGCTATATAAACCACACCCTGACTGCAGAGCATGCTTCGTGTTACTTTGCAGCTTGCAACGTGACGTTCACCGTGTCCAGCTATTCCCTCGAACCTCGGAGAAGCAGAACCTGCAAGGAGACAAAAGGAACATCATTAGCAGCAGCATCTTACCTGCAGTCTTCATCTTTAAACACTCGCAGCTACTGAGAACAGCTTCCTCGAATCTGCACGCCTCCCGGACAAAACGATCTGAAAGAGGAAGATCGAGGCAACATTAAAGAAAGCTGTAGAGACATTTACAAATTACGAACTGCTCAAAAGGCTTACCTGGCTGGTCGCCTCTCGGCTGGCACCACTCCGGACATTCCACTCGCGCTGAAGAACACTGCGACCTACAAGGAAGGAAAACACAGGTTAGAAAAGGCAAGACTTTGCAGCACTGCGCATAACGCTTACTTACGTCATCATAGCACTCTTAATGCGCCATCATTTACCAGCGGGGCTCAACCAATTCAGTTCGCCACACTGAAGCTCTGCATATCTAAGGGAGAAAAAAGAGACATTTTAAACAAAGAAAGGCATGCAGGATAGAAACAAAACTAAAGAACAGCAATAAGACCTACCTGAACAATATCAAACGGGCTGGCGTCAGTGAAGTAACTGGACCGCACTCGCCCATGAAAGACAACACGCCCCTGCAAAGAAGGCAGGATGCAGAGCACGCCTAATTCTACCACAAGGTGAGGAGAGGGCACCAGAGGAACTGAAAGCATACGGGGGTGGAGGGAGGATACTTACCCCAGTCGGTCAGTCTTGAACACGGTCCTCCTTTATTTTCAGGCAGAACCTTCCCCGCAGACTACATCAGGGCAAAGCTGAGAAGCATACTAGCGAGTAACCCAGCTCGGTGGCATCCCTGTGGATACCAGGTGAGCGTAACACCTACACTAAGGTGGGATTTCCCTACTTAATGATAGTCTGTGTCAGGAAGTCCGAAGCAAATGTCTGTCTGTGTCCAAAACCTATACTTGCCCTCACATCTAATTATATACAATGTGTAGGGATGTCAGCCTCAAAATCAGAAGTGTTCAAATAAAAGTTCAGAGCTTCTTTCAGCTCTTGGTTGGAAAAGGGGTTTTTCCTTCCCCACGGTTCAAGATAGTTCACGTTGCAAAAAAAAGAGGGGTCCCTTCCCCAAGCGTCCAAGTCTCTCAACTTTCCAAAACAACACAATTCCTGGGGATGCTTCCCAGCTGTTCTGGCTTGGTTACCTTTCACCAATTTCCTAAAGATCAGTTCCTTAATTTCAGTTGACTCAGGTTTTCCTTTATTCAATCATGAGCTTGTGGGCGAATTCCGTAGCTTTTCCTTAGGTGGGTGAACTCGGCTAGGCACAGTTGTCAGCCCACATGTTCCACCCATTACAGGTCACGCAAAGGACATGCCTTACTTATGTCTGCTTTATAGGCACATTGCCACAGTTTCAACTTCGCAGTGATGAATGTCTTATCCTCATTCCACACCTTCTTGATGGTTTATCACTGATTGTTTTGCCACCATTCACTTGTTTAGTAGATTTTGCTTGCAAAGACCAACATACGCTTCCCAGTACACTCTCCTGCTGGGAAACTCATTCACTGTTACAGTTCTTTTGAACAAGCCATCATAGGCTTCCCAGTACACTCTCCTGCTGGGAAACTCATTCACTGTTACAGTTCTTTTGAACAAGCCATCATAGCCTTCCCAGTACAATCTCCTGCTAGGAAATGTTTTCACTTTTCAATAATCTTGACCAAAACGTCTGGCGCCCTTTGCCAGGTTTCATTGTACTTTACTCTTACATACAGGTTTTCTTATCGCAACCATTCAGTGCTTTCAGAAATACTTAACAATATCTGCCTGACTTTTGACAATGCTTGCTTGACTATTGTCAATGATGCTTGTTTGCCTCTTGACAGTGTTCATTTGGCTATAAACATTGCTTATTCAACTATTTCTTCATTCAATTTAATGGCTTTTTTACATTTGCCTCTTTAACAGTTCTCAGTCCTCTTTTCTCAGACCTTAAAAAGTTTTCTTAGCTTTCTTTGTGCAATCCACATGCCCCATGGTCATCCTGCCTACTGGGCAGGCTCACCGATTTCCATTTGCATGTCTGTCGGCTTCGGTACGGCACAGGAAATCCTTCTTCAGTTCTCACTGCTTTGGGCCTTCTTTCCACAGCCACAGGTTCCCTACCAAAGGTCTTCAATTCACCCAGCTACCTTCCTTGGAACACCGTTAAGCACTTTCCTCGCTGGCCTGCAGCTGCGAACGACCAGGGAGCATCCCTCTGCTGCCAATCTCTCCACAGCGCTCCACAATGCCAGTTCCGATTACCTGAGCTTACTCGCAAGCCTCAACCTGGCTTCTCTCTGGTTCCTGCTCCACTCTTGCTGCCGCTTCTCTGGGTCTCTGCATCTCGTACCGTGGTCCGTTGAGTTCCAAAGAGGAACTAACTTCACGATATATCTAAATAAAGTCCATAAACAATGTAGCCATTTGATTCCTCAGGCCTCATTTTGATGGCTATTAAAAGGTAACTGAAAGAAAATTACATTGTAAACAATTTGACACAATATATGAGGCAATTTTTTACCATCTAATGCATACTCTCCACTCATTATTTGTTCACGCTTTTATTATTATTATTGTTATTATTATTATTGAGTGTAGATTTAGCTTTGAGAAGCAATGGAGTGCTTTATAGAGGTGTACAACAGTGCAGATGCCTAACAGAGTGCTTTTCAGAGGCAACAACAGAACAGATGTACAGCGAGGGTAGTATACAGAGGGGCACAGAGGAGGGGTACAGTTTTACAGGGTGGCGAGGAGGGGGGATAGCGTCTAGCGAGTCATGTTTCACGGGGTGGTGTGATGGCCTAGGTGTTGAGGAAAAGAGACTCCTTCAAGAGGTGGGTCTTGAGTTCTTTTCTGAATTGTAGGAGAATGAGGCGAGTCTGATGCTGACGGGGAGGATGTTCCATAGTCTTGGGGCGTAGGCAGAGAAGGCTTGTTTTCTGGTCCGTTGCTTTTTGCAACAAAATGAGAGCGGTTCAGCATCTGGTCATGTCATGATTATACATTGTAATGTGATGTAGTTTGTTGTGTCTTGGAAACGGGAAAGAGCGTTTCCACTTAGGCTGAATCAGGGAGTCAGACTGATCTCCAGACACAACCAAAGAGATAAAGGTTTTCCCTGCCCCTATTACAGAAAAGGGTTATATCAAGAGTATCTGCCTTATGTTCAAAGTCTATAAAAGACGCAAGCAGAACTATCTATGAATTGTATGACTTCCAGTTCCTACTACATACCTGGTAAGACATTGAGTTCCAATTTACTGCATCTTTCCAAAACCCAAACTACTAAGGCTTAACGGATGCCAGAAAACGGAATCTGCTGAGTGCATTGATACATTTAAAACTCACTTAATTTAGGAGAGGTAGACACTCTTGTTAAACAAAAATGTTAACATTTCTCTGTATCGTGTTCTTTCATCGGCAGTAATTACTTTGTGGTAATTTACGTGAAAGTAATTACTTTGAAAAATATGGGTATTTGTGGAGCAAAGGGTAAAAAGGAGGTAAGAGGGGTTTGGCGAAAGGACAGTAATGAAGGGGAAGGGGAGATTTGCAGAAGCCCAAATTAAAACAAAAAATGCAATGAAAATGTACTGTCGGCGAAATGCCGTGGAACACATTTTTCAACCTTATTTTACTTTCTCCTTCCACAAACTTCCAACACCAAACTGCAATGCGATACACAAATTGTAAACAGCCCTGTCCTGCGTGGGTGGCGGGGAGGCATGGGCTAAAGGGCAACTTAGGGGTATTCCTAAAAGGACAATCCCCTCTTTGAGGCATATTTTGGAGGTCCCTGGTAACTGCACAGTGGGGACCGCATCCATTAACATTTCGGTGGATGCCGTCCTCTCTGTGGCATTTTGAATAACTTCTGATGAGGTTGCACAAGTAACACTTAGGGCCTCATTACAACTCAGGCGTTAAGGGTTAACGCCACCGTTAACCCTTAACGCCTGATTCTGATTTTAACGCCTGCTTTTAGCAGGCGTTAAAATCCATGGCGCTTACCTGCCATGGTGCTAATTACGCCGCCGTAATTTACGGCGGCGTAATTAGCGCCTTCCCCACTCCCATTATGCCCTATGGGGCAAAAATGGGAATGGGGAAGGGAAAATGGGAAATGGGGATTACCGCCCCACTCACCTTGGAATGGGGCGGTAAATCCGCCATCCACCATGGTGTAAACAGAGTTTACAACATGGTGGTAAAGTTGGTGCACTTAGCACCAAGGTTGTAATGAGGCCCTTAGACCCAAGCGGGCCAAGCTTTTAGTGTCACTTTACACCCTTTTCAGAAACGATTACTAAATGTCCCCCCCATGTCTGTGCATGGTGGGAGGCATTTACCCGTATTCATAGAAAATACCCCAACTCTTAATACATAGGTGCTAAAAGCTAGTGGATTCTATGGAAACCACAACCTGAAACCACCAAAACTACCTTGCTAGTAAAACACATGATTTTTACAAACCTGGTCATTGAAAAACACCCCTTTGGTGTTTACGAGTATAACACAGGTCCTATATTCTACCACTTTTGGATGTGACATCATAGGGAGATGAAGAGTCTCACGCTTCAACTTCATTAAGGGGTGGACAAGTCCTCTCGGCCTCTTCACAAGTGTGGCCCTCACCCGGACCGCTGGCACTGCATCTGCGACCGTTAAATACCTGAATTATTTACCAGTAATATGTATTACTCCTGGTCCCACTCTTCCTCGTCCCAGTACTTGCCTATAAAGCACCTTGACTCATGCATAAGTACTGGGATGAGGAAGAGAGACGTTGCGGTAAGACCGGGCCGAGGAGTTGATTTTGGGGGTTGGCAGAGGAGAGTGGGAGGGAATGAGGGAATGAGGGGATGTGTGGGAAAGGTGGGGGCTGAAAGGAGTGGGCTAATTCATAACGGTCATCAATGATAAAGCAGGGATGATATATATTAGTGGCTAGACTGGAATTATGGCAAAGATAATCTAGTCATGTCTTACTGTGACATGACATTTGTACTGGGTATCTATAATAAATTAAGCATGATAAGCGTTACTACCTGTCTAACCTGGCATTAGGGTACAACTAGTATAGCCTTTTCTTACTGTGTCATGGCATATTTTCTGGGCATATATAATGAAGCATCATAACGGTTACTACCTGGCTAGATTTGCATTTTGGTGCAGCTAATAAAGCAATTTCTTACTGTGGATTGACATTTTGTATTGGCATCTCTGATAGAGCAATCATGATAAGTGTAATTATCTGGCTAGATTGGCATTTGGGTGTAGCCAGTCTAGCCTTTCTTTACTGTTGCATGGTATAATGTTCTGGGCATCTGTCAGTGGTAGAAGTGTACCGAAAAAAGTAGTGGAACTGTGGTTTTGGCAGGAGAGTGGGTAGGCTGAAGCATAGTGCTACATGTGACAAGGACTTGTGGCCGGGGCTTTGCAATAGTATAAGTGGCTAGCAACTAAGCCTCCTATTACAACTTGGCACTTGCATAAAGATATGAATGGACAGATCCTCTGTATAGAATGGTATATATGGTCGCAAAAAAAAGAGGAATGGTCAACAGAAAAAAATAAAAGTAGTGAACACCGCTCCCGACCGTTCCCACTCACTTCGATCACTGGCATCTATGATAAAGTAAGCATGATCAGTGTTTTTACATGGTTAGATTGGCATTTTGGTGCAACCCAATAGGTCTTACTGTGGAATGGCATTTTGTACTGTGCATCATCAACGTTACAACAAACATGATAAGTGGTGTTATGTGTCTAGCCTACGTTGTGCAGCCAGTTTTGACATGTTTTCTTATAGTGGCATTGTATTTTCAATAGCAAAGCGGTAAGATAGCTCAGTGGGTTGAGCACTCGCTGCTGAGATTTATGTGTGATTTGCAGTTTGCAGGTTCAAAGCCCGGCAAGGCCAAATGAACATTTCATTCTTCTGAGGTTGATTAGTGAGTACCAACTTTGGTTGGAATGATAATTGTATTTAAATATGTGCTATGTACAGTGCTTTGGCAAAAGTGCTATATAAATAACAAATCATTATCATGAATCAAAGCATTAATGCTCCTGTGCATTGTTGGTGACTTACATCTATTGGATTTCTGGGTACTGTAATATCGCAGCAACTGGCAATGTCTGGGCTCTACTTATCATATAATTGTGTAACAGAACCTGCTGTGCCGTATTTCCCGGGGACCACAGCACGGGTGCGGAAAGTAACACGGCAGACACCCTGCACGCTGCAAGTGCAGCCGACATGACCGGCAGGGATCTCGGCCGCGACGGTGAACCCTGGCTGACGCAGGGAGGAGCTGCTACAGGGGCCAACGGCGAATTGAGTCATGCAGGGAAAGGTGGCTTGCGGCTTGTATACCTGGATGGGCTGGACCAGAGAGGAAGCAGCTTGCCAGAGGAACCGCTGACCCGGCACTTCCCGCTGCCAGGTTCTGCACCCCAAGGACTATTGTCTCCCACCCATGGGTACTCACCTTCTGATGGGATGAACCACATGCTCCCTTCACTCGATCCGGACAACCCGGGGGCCATGCAATCTTCCCTGAGGTTGAGAGGTAACAAGGCAGTGTGGCAAACCCCGGAACGAGGAAACGGGGGCAGGGCCTAGGAAACTCTTTGTTGGCAATCAAATGAGTGCTGCTATGATTGGCTGGCACCTGGTCAAGCCCCCTTAAAAGCTGAAAGAAACAAAGGACTGGAGGCCAATCTACCTTCTTCTTGCAGGAAGGATACCGCTTGGAGCAAGAATATTTGTAGATCACATGTAAGCTAACTCTAACTGAATTAATACAAATTGCAGCCTTATCAGGGACGTCATTTCACCAAAATGCCAGGGGTAGCGGAAGTGGCATCACATGACCATTAACCTCTGATGACATCATGGAAAGCGATTGAAGACGACCTTTCACCCCGTGACAAAACATGAAGTGGCATAATATAGCATTGTTCCTAAGTACACTACAAAAAATATGGTTACAATATCACTGTAATGAGATATACAGTTCATACAAGAATGGATCACCATATATATCGTTACTATCAGTGTGTATAGGCCCATATTAGCAAATTACTGTGAATGCATGCATATGTTCAAGACCAAATGATAATGATGTGGTATTATATAGCTCTTACGCTTAAGCACTTTATATAGAACAAATATACATACAATATTACCCGACCTGTGTTGCTACTCATTTATCGACATCAGAAAGGTGAAAGGCTGATTCAGCCTTGCTGGGATTGAAACCTGCAACCTGCAGATCACACACACATTGCAGCAATGAGTGCTCAACCCACTGAACTATTTTACCGGCTATAGCTATCTTACGGGCTATAGATAAATTAGCAATTACATGTCTGAATGTTCTCAAGGTCAGAAAGCAAATTACACTCTGTAGTGGTTACCATGATACTGGTAACTGAGATTTAAGAGCCGGCCAGTTCATCTGCAGGTCTGGTGCAAAGGTGGCCACATGTCAACTGGATCTACTTTTCAGCCTTTCGAGGTTGGCAAAATACATACCAGTAGGAGGGTTCATAACTGTGTATTAAAGAATTTAGAGTAGCGCAGGGAAAGCAGCATACTCGAACGGCATCCTGTACTCTGGGCACTCGTTACCTCATACATGCAAACAAACATCCTGAACAGCATACCATGGAGATAGGAAAGATAGACACATTAGAACAAAGAATTAATTGTGGCACAATGAAATCAAAAACCACTTTATGTGATATGGTCAAACATTTCTACACTACACAAGCTTTTAGGGACAAGAATTATGTCAAGTGACCAAGGACAACGAGATTAAATGTCTTGTGATGATCGTAACAGAGACAACGGCAGAAAAAAACATTCTATGTCTGCAACTTACGAAAAGGAAATTACATAGTCCAAAATTGATGCTCATTATACTTTAAATGCTTTTTGGAAGTGTTTGTCTGCATTGTGAATTTGAGGTGTTTAAGAACATGCTAAATCAGTGACTCACCCCCTGAAGAGTGCCTAAAATAAACCTTTAAGTAGTCTAGCAATTATTGTATAGAATTCCAGAAAGACAAATTATATGTTATTCCTATTCTTTCTTATTTAGGGTCACTGCTCAGTGTTAAACTTGTGGAACACCCTGTTTTTTTAAGAGGCCTAAGCAAGAAAGCCAGCCACTCCAGAAACTAAGAGCCTCATGGCGATGGCTAAAGCCCAGGAGCTGCCATTTAAAAGAAGAAAAATATATAATTATTTTTTTGGATAGCAAGGGAGACCACAGCGGTAGCAAGGGAGAGTAAGGCGACCCCCATATGGCGTCCCTGCAGCCTTCAAATCTCTCACAAACATGAATTGACTCTTTATGTTTCCGTAGTTGGGTATTCTTAGATTGTCACAGCTAAATAATTAGCTTTTTCAATTGCAAAAATCTTCCTGTAGGGTCCTTCCAAATTTTGTCATTTGTGTCCGACATTATTTTTACTGGAAGATGGACATCAAAGTCCAACTAAGTGCCCAAGTCTTTCAGATTCCTCCCCAGCTCTGAGCTTCTGCTCTAGGTTAAACAGCGTCAGCACTTAACCACTGCCTGTGTTGCCAATACATTTGATGAGTTCTAAGCAGGCGCGTGACTTGAATGCAACATGGCGCTGCCAGCACATTCCCCATTTTCTTGGCATAACGTTGTCAGTAGATAATTCAAGATGCCGGTGACCTGAAAAGACAAGAGGCCAAAAGGGATGAAAAACATTTCAGAGGCAAATACTTTCGGGCAATGAATCAAAGCTGTGGACTTGATTTGAAAATGAAACCGTCTAACCTGAGTGAGTATTCCAGCTGTGTCGCATTCAAAGAGTGCGCATTTGTGCCAGCGAGCCATATGTTTCCCTGCAGCTGTCCGGAATGCAGAGCAGCGAGAGGCAGGGCATGTCTGGACTGATCTGCAGAATAAGAGACAGGCGCCCTCAAAATAAATGGCCGACTATGCGGCACGTGACAGCCTCTCAAAGATGAACCCTGCTGAAAGGAAAGAATTATACTGCAGTTTATACCAAGAACACTAGAGAAAGCAACATCAAATGAATGCAGGCCTGTGACCACAGAGTCCCCAAGGCACATTTGTGGTCTCAAGTCTCTCACAAACTGGCCAAGTGGCAAACAATCTTTTCAGTATAATCTCAGATAAAATGCAAACCAAACAGCAATGTCCATATAAGACAGTGTCTGACATTAAATCATGAGACAAGCACTGGGAGAGAATGATAAGCCTTTTAGTGAACATTGCTGCCTTCGCAACAGCAAAGCTATGTCTTTCAGCAGGGGATTTCTTGGTAATTCAGAAAGAAAACACCCTGTCTAGGATCCCTTCTCTGGTGATGTGGTTTTGTCTGGCACACCCACCACGGTTCACGTGCAGGTAGATCACGAGTATATCATACGCTCCATTTGTTTATCGTTTAGTAATTTGCACTGGTCACAAATTAGGTCTCCATGTCTTCTCGCTGCCACAAATATTACAAAGCGCAGTCGTTGTCGAGGGTTCCAGGCTTGCATTTTGTTTCATATTCAGATCCAAATATAACCGGTATTGTTGCCTCATTCGGCACGTGCTAAGTATATAAGCGTGAAAAGGGGAAACTCCATCTAATTAATGTATTATAAAAAACGAATCTTTCTATATCTAAGAATTTGTGGGCTTATTAGGCTCATTACGTGACCTCGACCATTAACTATGGGACTTTTTCAGAATGGAGTGAAATCATTTCGCAACAGGCAGTGCGCCATTGTTGCGCAGGTAGATTTGCGTTCCTACATAGATACAAAACAGTATTAGCTAGGGTGACCAGATTTTAAAAGTAAAAAAACGGGACATGGCAACTAACATAAAAGTAGGACTAACTCTTGAAAGTGCCTTTCAAGGCACTACACTTCAGTAGAGGTTGGTGGAGAAGGAAGTTTAAGTGTTACTGCTCAAATAAACACATATCATTCATTTATCACAAACTAACACTATCTTAAGTTGTAAAATGCAGCATTTCTTCTGTGTCAGATTGTGCATTCATGCCTGTCAGCTATAAAGACCAACTACCAAAAACCAGGACCACTGCAGTTTCCAATTGGAACATAATCTTGAGAAAGGGGGACAGAGCACCAAAAACCGGGACAGTCCCGGCAAAACCAGGACGTCTGGTCACAATAATATTAGCTCTATTAACAAAGATTGGCACAGCGCAGGTGTTCTTTCAAGTGAGCACTGAACTTCAGTGTTATGTGTGAAACTACTTAAATGCAGGGGACGGCTGTGGCAGTGCATCTACAGTATCCTCACAGAGCTGCAGCTGCTCTTTTGTGGGGCGGAGTAAGAATTGCCTCCGGGCAGGGGCGTTTACTTTTGGTGTTCCCTGCGGGACCGGACGCAAAAAAAAAGGCCCATTGCAACGTATGGGAAGTTTCACGAAATTGGCCTTTCCTGGGGGGCCTCGGGTCCCAGAGCACCCGAGTACTCAGCACCCCTACCTCCGAGGTGAGTGAAGTCAGCAGTTGCACCTGCCCTTATGGGGACCCAGGGGAGTTGCTAGGTCTGGAAAAGACCCGGGGCTACGCTGATGTCGGAACTGTTGGGACTGGGGGCTAGCTAGTCTTTTGGCTGTAGCTCCTGAGATTCTATCCGGGGCTACAACCAAAAGATCAGGGGCTATAGCCCCCTTAGCCCCCCCCTAGCGACGCCCCTGTGGGGACCCATGGCTAACCTTCTAAGGCTGTGAAGAATTTTTTACGCACAGACAAGTGATTGTTGTGACCCTTGGGCAGGGCCACAGAGAGCACGGATGGATGGGGCTGTACCCTGGGAACTATGTGGGCGGAGGGCCCAGGAACAACACAGAACCAGGGGTATTATGACTTCTTTATGACCTCTCTACTGCCTTCTGGTCCGAGGCTCTATTAGCTCCTCCTCTTCCTCTCCTATTCCCCATGTCCTGTCCTTTCTCCTCACCCTTAAGGTCGTCCCTTATTTAAGGTGAATTCTTAAGGTTTTCGCTACAACATCTCCACCCTGCGTATCACTCTTGTAGGGGGTCTGTGTTTCTTCTACTATTTTATGGTGGTCGTCGCGGTATTCACCCTGGTCTTATTTTTGTTAGCAGTTCTCCTTCTTCCCTTTCACCCAGAAATATGTGCGTCAACTCAGGAATCCTTTCAGCGACAAAAACTTCATTTAGGGGCACTTCTGCCAGCGTTGCAAACTCTTGTTGCCACTCCCTATGTTCCTCATTCATCATGGCCATGATTTTCATTTCCTCCTGCAGCCATTTCCCCGAAGACGTCACTTCTTTCTTGTCTTTCCCTTCAACCTTTGGTATGTTCCTATTTCTCACCCTCTGTTGTTTTCCAAAATTCTTAACTCCCTCAGCTTTACCCTGGAATTGAGATATGTCCATGTTCTCTTTATGTCCCTTGTATTCTGCTACATTCTTTGCACCATCAGTAAGTACCCCTTGTCTTATTTCTTCCGGCGCTCTTACTTTGCCCTCTTTGTCCCGGATGCTTTTTTGCCTTTCCTCCTTTGCCATTGTGGCGACAGGCTGTTCCATCCGCTTCTGACCCTTATCTTTCATGTATCTTCTTCTCTCGGCTTTTCTAGGGTGCGTCACTATCTGTTCTAGGTGTTGCTTGTACTTCATGGTATCAGTGAGCTCCCTGAATATAGTTTGGCCTGCATGCTCCTTCGCCGTCCAAGTGGTCTGCATGTCTTCCTTTTTTGGCAGCCAGCGAACTGCCACCTGTTGCCGGGGCAGCAGAATGCCTGTGTGTTCTGGAGGGCGGAAGTGCTGTTTGTTGTGGACGACCTCATTTCTATCTTGTTGATGGCGGCTTGACTTTCTCTGGCAGATTGCCTACTGTTTGTGGTGTGGCGGACTGCGGTCAAGCGCCTCTGGAGCAGTGTCTCTGCAAAATTTCCCCTCTTTTTTTGATTTTTTTGTTTGTCTTATCTTATTTCTTTTTTCTTCTGTTTTCCGCGGGGTGGCTTCCTTGAGCCCGGTGCCCCTGGCGGCATTGTGCCGTGCTGTCTAGTGATGCGTGGCACTTCTGCAAACCATATTTGCCCAGGCACTCTCTTGTGCACTAATGGCTACGTGCTGCTGTCTGCAGTATCCGGTGGCTGAGTGTAGCGGGTGTGCAGGTTCAGGAGGGCGGATTGGCCTTTAACTTCTGTCAAGGGCTGGGATCAACACCTTAATTGAGCTGATGGCCCCCCAATTGCCCTGTGGGCCCTGGGAACGGTAACCCGATTGGGCGAATCGCCCTCTGCTCTTTGGGCAGAGTGCCCTTTCAAAACATGCACTAACCGGGATAGGCATCTCACGTGGGTGGATTGACCTCTTCACTTGGGCAGACAGCCCTACTATTGATTTCATGGGCCAGATCGCCCTCTCCACATGGGAAGCCAGCCCTCTTATTTAATTCAGGGGCCGGATCGCCCTCTGCACTTGGGCGGACAGCCCTCTTATTTAATTCAGGGGCCGGATCGCCCTCTCCACTTGGGCGGACAGCCCTCTTATTTATTTCATGAACCAAATCGCCCTCTCCACGTGGGTGGACAGCCCTCTCATATATATGCAGGAGCTGGGATCGGTACCCTACTGCGGCAGACTACCGACCGTAGGGGGAGTGCCCTCTCATCACATACAGAGGCCGGGATCGGCAGCTTCAGCGGACTTATCGCCTTCCTTTCCTCTATTATTATTTTCCTCTTCTGTGGTCGTTTCCCCTCGTCACCAGTTGATGTGACCCTTGGGCAGGTTCATGGAGAGCAGGGATGGACGAGGCTGTGCCCTAGGAACTGTGCGGAGCCAAGGGTATTGCGACTTCTTTATTTCCCTTCTACAGCCTTCTGGTCCTGGACTCTAGTAGCCCTTCCTCTTCCTCTCCTGCTCCCCGTGTTGTGTCCTTCCTCCTCACCCTTAAGGTAGTCCCTTCTTTAAGGTTGTTTCTTCAATTTCACGCTACAACAGTGGTGAGTGCACAGTTTAGGATGCAGTCGCTATTTATGGTGATGTGCCGAGTACTTTTTGTGGCAGTACAGTCAGCCACCCACACCCCATATGAGAGGACAGTTGCAAGTTTTATACAACCTTTCAAAACCCATGGATGGACACACAATGTAGACCACATGCTGGGTGGCTTGGGAGGCTAGTGGTGTAGCCTGGGTGCCTTTATCTGTGTTCTATCTGTGTGTTTGCATTGGGTGCCTGTGTGTGTTTTACCTAACATGTGCACCTGCATGTATGTGTAAGTGGATGTGAATGCATGTGTTAGTGTGCATGGCCAAGTGAGTGTGTGTGTTTGCAGTAGATGTAGCTATCATGAATTGCTCATGAATTGCTCCTGGGTGGTTGGCATAGATATTGAGGATGTTATTGCTTGCATCATCACCTGGATTTTGGCAGATTGCCAGTTTACCCTTTCCAACGGTGGACATGGAAAACATGTAAACTGCGATCGCGCAAGGGCCATGGGTGGGGGCAGAGTTTGGAGGAGAGGGCAGAGTTCTGAGGAGGTACAGTTCAGAGAAGGCAGAGCTGGAAGTTGAATTCAGCTCAAAGGAAATGTTCAAAATAATAGTTCAAAATAGATGCAATTTATTTCATGCTGCTTCTTTCCAAACTCCCCACTGGACATCAAGTCCAATTTAAATCACTTCCATGGCAGCGGTGCACCCAAAATATGTCATCATTACCACTTTAAAATTGCTTTGGGATCCCATCATCTGATGAGGTGTGAAGGCAAGCTGCAGACGCTGGGGTAGGGCCCACATGTTAGGAGGCAGTGGTAATGACTTTGTATAAATGGTTGTCTATTGATTTCTAAATCAACCTTTCTCCCTCCATACAAAGTAACCCCTTGACATTTTAGAATATTGTCAGATTCTGTGGCAATTTGGGTGAACTCTGCCTGCCTCCTGCTGCAACATGTGCTGTAAAATGTGTTGTTTTTACTTGGGGACGAGTATGGCTCTCTCACTTCACTCGGTGTGGGAACTTGTGCCTCCATAGCGAAAATCAAAAGCTGCCACCCATGAATGCACGCAGTAACTGAGCCTATCTTAAAGACATATATACACATTTAGTTCAATTGACCTCGCTCCTTAGAAGAAAACGCGCCTAGAAACACTTGTGCACAGGCGCGTTATAAATGCCACATCATATCATATCAAAGTGCACAAGACAAAAGAGCATTGGCCATTCCAAAAAAAGAATTGAACACCAGAAAAATAACCTGAAATGTGAGATTCTCCAATAACCATGCCCTGCAAAGTATAAAAGGTGCTCATCTTTTAAACCCAGCAATATATACTGCAATATTCCCTGGAAAACAAAATCCCAAATCTAAATGAGACATGTGCTTTGATGACAATTTTATGTGGTCTTGTGGGTCAGCATCAACACTGGGAACGTAATAGCCTGGGTGAAATCCTGGTAGCCAAACACTTGCGCAAGCTTGCCGGCCTCAAAAACACCCAAAGGGTGTTGCATCTGCCCTCTGAAAAAAAGCGAAACTGTCCACCCACATGTATCCTTTCCTTGTGTCCTGAAAAGCAGCACATGGCCACAATCAGGAAAACATAACTGCCCCAGTCTGCAGGATTGCAACCTCTCTTGCCACATTCTGGGCAAATAGTGAATACTCATAATAATTGATAAAGAGACGAAAAGAGAGAGCGATTTTGTCCCCACATTAAACGCGACCAGAAAAGGTTAATAGAGAAGTCATGTTCCCCTGGAGCATTTTGTTTGATGAATCTCTCTCTATTTCCCTGAAAGTACAGACAGTAACCCAATGCTTAAGGGTTTCCTGATCATACATGCCATCGCAGAATCTACAGTGGATGTAAGGGGCCTTGGCCTTTCCAGTGTAAAATATGTTCCTTAGAATGAAACTGGTTAATGCGAAAACGTAAGTAAACCTCTCAGACTTTACTACAAGGAAGCCTCTGAAAGTATTGCGTGGTGCATTCAACTTTATGTATATATTTAGCATATTCAGTGTAAGTACTGTAACGACAAACAGCGTCAACTGTTTCGACCCAATCTAGTCTATACAATTTAGCCTTGATGCACCCCGGACGATATACTAAATCCTCTTCGGTTCCTTCAATATGGATCAGGATATCCTTCATACTTTTAATAAAATAATTAACGGAAGGAACAGTGACTTCCTTAGCAATGTTGGTCAGATCAATGTACAGAATATTGTGGGATGGGCAGAGAATCTTAGAATAGGAGACCAACATGCACCCGGTGTACCGAGCCTTGAGTGAAATGAGGCAAAGCTCATGCCTCAAAATACAGTTGGGAATAGCGATGGAAAGACCCAAAACCTGTTATCACAGTTTATCTTGTACCACATTAAGATAATTCCCCATATCTATAAGGCAAAAATCCAAACCATAGAAGATCACAGATTCAACCGTAGCCAGATAGAAGCACCAAATAGGTAGAACAGAAAACATATACACTCTTCTGTACAAACATTTCATTTTAGAGGTCAAGCGGGAGAGCCTACTTTCAAGACCTGCCTTCCAAGTTACGTATGAAGACCGGTTACACAGATTATAGCCCATGTACCTTAGGGAGTCCACATATTTCAATCTCTCCCCACATAAATTCCATGAAAATTGTTTTATTCTCTTTCGGCCGTTAAAGAAAATAACAATTTTGTATTTTCTCCCATTGGTGGATAAGTTGTTATTGCTAAAGGGAATAGGTTACATTTGGTTTGCAAGCCCCTGGGGGTTCGATCAAAAAGAATAAAGTCATCAGCAAAGGCTAGCTAATCAAGTCCAAGACCACCCAATCTAGCTGCTGACAACATCTCACCCCTCCACATGTGTTCCACATCCCACAAATAAAAGTTAAAGAGGACTGGGGCAATGGTACAGCCCTGCTTCAGACCAACCCACATGCAAATATCAGTAGACAGGGAGCCCTCCCGAGTGAGGCACATCCTCAAAGAGGTGCCTGTATGGAACAGTGCCAAAAGCTGGACCAACCCCAACTGAGCAACCGATTCCATAATAGGGATCTTAGCACACAGTCAAAGGCACTAGAAAGATCTAAGGATGCCATATACACCTCACCCACATCTTTATTATGAACATTAGACAGAAGATGTGTGGCATTAAGTTGGGTGCCCATGTTTTCCTGAACTCAACCTGAAATTTCGAGAATAATCCCAGATGCCTAATATGATGATCAAGATCCCTAAGGTGAAGAATGGAAAAAACCTTGCAGGAGGCAGCAATGAGGGCAATTGGTCAATAGTTAGCTCGGTTGGCAGGATCGCTGTTTTTATAGATTGGTATTATAATCGGATGACAGCGGGATAAGGTGGCACGCAAGTATAGCATTAAAGGGGCTTATGCAGGGTCGCCCATAGGGAAGGAGAGCTCTTGAGTACAAAAGGCGGGATACCATCTGGACCAGGGGTCCTCGAAGGTTTGAGGCTTGCAATGGCCCAGATAATATCTGACACTTCCCAAAGGCACTCCCCATCTCCATTGAACCCAGGTCAGGGTCTACACACCTCTTCACCAACTTGTAAAGTATATAACTCATAGCCAAGGAACATAAGATTGGCCCTCTGTTCCCATACCATATTGGTCACAATAGCTGAGTGGAAACAACGTACCATATGTGAATTATTAACTAATGGCAGCGTAATCCAGTTGATATCTTCTGAGATAATAGATCTAAACTGAGGAATCATTCTAAAGACATCCAGGATACATGAGCTATTCAGGGATGTTCATCCATCAGTTGTTTTACCAACCACCCATCCCATAGGGATTCCACAAATGTCATCCCTTTTGCTACCTCCGTCTTTCATCTCAGAATTAACCACTTTGACCCCAGCCTCTATGGGCACAGGGTGTTCAATTATTAGGTTACCCCCGATTGCCACAACCAAACGCCCACAAGAGTCCATCTGAGTCTTATCAGCACTACCCCCCCTTTCTATTAGACATACTCCCATAATCTGTGATTTCTGTCTGCTTAGTTGTTGGACAATCCAGAGCCCCCTCCATCTGACACTGTCTGGATTCTATCTGGACAGACCCTAGAGACATTGAGCAAAATGCCCCTGAGGGAACAGACATGGGATCCCCTCCAGAGGATTGTTGGCCATGTTCCCCAGCGTCTCAACATTGATTATTACTGGGCAGCTCCGCTCCATGGATTCAATAGAGTCTCTCTCAGTTTTCATATGATTAGCATGGGGCCCTTCTCATGACTCAATCCACTAATTCCATTGACAAAATGCCCCTTAAATTAGAATGATGCCCCTTAACCTTAGTGGTGGGCATGTTCTTTGTCTTTTTAACTGGAGCCTTTCCTTTGCTACTTGTTTTGGCCTCTCTTAGGTTGAATCTTTTCTTCCCTCTTCCCAAACCATCCTCCTCCACAACCACCACATCAGCCCCTCTGAGGTTAAATTTGTTCTTCCCTCTCCCCAAACCATCCCCCACAGCCATCACATCAGCATTGCCTCATAGTTGACGTGGCAGTCCATTTGTCTCGACGCAGGCCATTGCCTTCACAAGGCAAGAAGGACTGTCCGGTACATCCAGCTGTTCAAGAGACATTACAACCAAGTCACTGTCAGCCCCCCCAGCACGGTACTGGTGGTGATCATCACCTCCCTGTTAACCATAATGGATGTAGGCTTGGTCGCCAACAATTCAAACACAATAGAGATCATTTCATCCATCTTGGCTAGCCTTTTTCCGTTTGCATCTACCCTTTTGGCAATACCACCCCATTCATCAGATTTGATCAAGGAGCCCCGACAGAAGCCCTCCAAGTAAACACGCCAGGTAGACAGATCATTAAAGGGCGATTGTTGGCCCACAAGCACCCTATCAATCAAATCTTGCTTTTCAGCCAACATTGTGAGGGCCAGATTTAGACTAATATGCAAATTAGACACCAGCATAGATGAAAACACATTAGGGATTTGGTTGTCAGAAACCTTCCTCGGCTAAAAGGGGAAAGAACCCCGATGAGGAGAGACTCCCTCTGTTCCATTGTTACCAAGTTCATCAGAGGGCCCTCTATTGAGGGGATTATAGACCAGCTGATTGTTACCCTACAGGCAACACAGTATCCCCATTACCCAGATGAAATGGCTAAGAGAAAACTTCAGACACAATTGATTCCTTACAGTTGTTCATGTTTCCCATACCCTCCTGGGACACCTACTCCCCTGTGGGCAAATTAACAGACTCAGAGCCCGTTATGTCCTCTTCAACTCCTGCTGCAGGTTTGAGATCCAAACCCGCCCATTGGAGCCTCGGTCTCTCTGAACATTTCACCAGTCAATACTCACTTGCCCTCTCTCCGTTTTCCCTCTCACCTACATGTTTGGCATTCAACAATACTCTATTTTTATAAAGATATCTTGAAAAGTACACAAACCCTAGTAAAGTACTCACACAAACAAATACATCCTTATAGAAATATTCTAGGCAACACGTTTTCATTTATGGCATTATCCCCTGCCACATACCTTGAATGAAAGACTACAAATACCAGAATGCAATTCAGCAGAAGGCAAAAAATAGCCTGTTGCTTTTGAAAATGTATTTTCAAGACTGAAAGACTCATAACAAAATGTAATGCCTGAAAAGGTTACGTATGTGTATTTCAATATTTTACAAAAGGCATGCTTCACATATAATGTGAGGAAAATGTTACATTATCCCTAAAATAAACACTTTTTTGTGTGATAAATATGAGCATGTGAAAATAAGGCAGGTAATTGAAACTGGTTTGGAGGTATGTTTAATTGTCCTGGAGGAGAGCAGAGACTTAGGCAGATAACTGGTGCTTTGCGTGTGCCTTGATAATAAAAATGTCCCTTTGCAGTTTTTAACACAGAAACGTTAACCTCTTGCTCAAAACAATGGTCTCTTTAATGGGCCATCACTTGAACATCACTGCCACTTTGAATGCTCTGTTTGAAGACGGCCAACACTCATAGGGCCTGCATGGTCTGATGGGCCGCTGGGAGGAGGGTATTTATCTCAAGCGCTTCACAGTAGGAGGCCTCTGCCATGCCTCGGACCTCGGGCCAGCCCTGGCTTCCAGGACAATGAGGGTGCTCAGCAGGAACACTGTGCTCCTGCTCATCAGCCTCATCGCCCTGCCAGCGGGACACCTTTCCTGAGGGGGCTGAACAGATGAGGTGTCCTGCTCCCAAGTGTCCCTGTCTGAACAGCTTATCAGGGCTGAGGCAGGCCGGGTCTGAGATCCGGGGAGACATATGATGCCGGATCTCAGACCCGTCAAGAGCCGGCCCATTGACCAGCACTGATCCTTTCCATATACAGGTGTTCTGTTGCCAGGGGGGGTCTGAGAGCCGGATGGGTGCAATTAATTTTACCACACACATGAGGGAATCATGCTAGGCCATAGAATGCCTTGACATTTCCTTGCCATCTATGAGCATCATGGTGCAAGGATATGCATTGGCTGGCAGATGTGGTGATGACCTTGAGCACCTGATTAAGAGCATCTGTCTGTGAGGGCTCAGATATATAAACTGTGATACCAAGGATCTAGATGCAAATAAATTACATGTGGATACAAGTTTCACTATGGCATGTCATTGCAGTGTGGGTGCAGTAAAACCCATCCCCTTACACTGTGTTAGCATATCCAGTATGGGTGGGTGCATGTGTGGAGAATGCAATATGAATGTTGTGAGTACACGTGTGAATGAATGTGAGAGATGGTGTATGGGTGGGTGAATGGGTATGAATGTCATTTTGTGTGCATATGTAGGGCTGTGGGGCCCAGGTGCTACTGGAGCATTATTGACATTTCTTTAAAGTGCCACAGCATGCTTTACTGGGAAAAAACAGCAACTTGATGAGTGTTATTACATGGCTAGACTGGCATTTTGGTGCTGCCAGTCTAGCCATTGGTTCCTTTGGCATGATGATTTTTACTGGGCATCTATGATAAGAGCTATAATGTGGCTATTCTGACATTTTTGTACAGCCATTCTAGCCATTGCTTGCTGGGACATGACAGTTTTTACTGAGCATCAGTGAAAAAGCAAGCATGACAAGTGCCATTATGTGGCTAGACTGGCATTTTGGTGTAGCCAGTCTGGCCATTTCTTACTGTGCCATGGCATTACATATGGGGCATCTATGATAAAGCAAATATGAAAGGTGTTATTACATGGCTAGATTGCCATTTTGGTGTAGACGGTGTTACAATTTGCTACTGTGGCATGTCATTTTTAGGGGCATCTATGATAAAGCAAGCATGGAAAGTGTTATGTGGCTAGACTGGCATTTTGGTGCAGCCAGATTAGCCATTGCTTACTGTGGTTTGACATTTTTCACTGGGCATCTATGATAAAGCAAGTATGATGAGTGTTATTGCGTGTCTAGATTGGGCAACATTGGTGCAGCCAGTTTGGCAATGTGTTCTTATTGTGGCATTGCATTTACAATGGCAAAGCCAACAGGAGTATGTTCTTATGTGGGGGTACTGCCATATTTTGGTAGAGCCAGCCTGGACATGTTTTCTTATAGTATCATTACTGGCATTATGCGCAAAACGAACATGAGCAACCTCTTAAAAAGAGCATGGGAACCCGTCTACTGAGAATGAACATGGTTCAAATAACATGTTCCATGGAATTTCTTCCTCTAAGGAGGTTCTAAAACCATGTTTTAGCTCACTCACCATTCAAAGAAGAAAAATATATATTTACATATTAATCTGGTCTGAACCGCAAGGGCAGTCCAGCACCGAAATGCAAGTCAATTCCCCTCTGAACAAGAGCACCATCAGCAGCCCCAGACACGTGTTTCAGCTTTGTTGTGCCTCCTCAGTGAGATGAAGCTGAGCCTCTCAAAGGCACACTGAGCTAGGGTTCTAGGTTTGGATTACTCCTGGTTACGTAGGGTAAAGCCCCAAGTATTACAAAATTAATACGAGTGTGGGAGCCCCTCTACCATGAACGAGCATGGTTCAAATAACTTGATCATTGGAATTTCCCGCACTCGGCAGTGTCTACAACTACGTTTTAGCTCACTGGCCCTTCACAGAGGGGAAATATCCATTTGTATATCAGTCTGATCTCACCCACAAGGGCAGTACAGCACTGACATACTAGGCAATTGTGCTCTGATCAAGAGTACCATTAGCAACCCCAGACAAGTGTGTCAGCCTTGTTGGGCCTCCTCAGTAAGGTGGAACTGAGTCTCTCTAAGGTTCAGTGAGAAAAGGCTCCACATCTGGATTCCAAGTGGTGTAAACGTTGGTAAATACCCATTTGATGGAGTCCTAAGGGTATCAGGTAATAAAGTCGGGGCAAATATGTCGCTGGTGAAAAAAAATCGTGGCAAAAATGCAGTGGTTTGACCCGGTAAAGCTGTACCCCATGTTACCATTTAAGGGGAGTAGGGGCTGCGGGGGTGTCCCTGCTCCTATTAAATGGTATAATGGGTCCAAGGGTTGCGGGGGTGTCCCCCGCATCCTTAACAGAATTTTGGCAGCAAAACCACAGCATTTTTGCAGTGATATTTTGTATTCACGGCCATTTTTGCCGCGATTTTAAGACATGGAACCGTCCTAAGGGTGATTTGTTTGTATTACCGGCACCACTGTTACCAGACCGGTAATCCCGGCAGTTCTGTGGTGATAGGGTGGCAGGTATAACTCGAGCTGCTAGCTGGAGATATATCTGCCACCCTACCGGAAAACTTATAGTTGACCAGTCTTGAAAATTCCTGCTACACGTTATTACCGGCACGTTATTTCTGAACTGGCCAACTTATAATGTGTTCCATAGTCTTTTTTCTCGACATGCAATGATTTTGCAATAGCTAAACAGCAACATTGTGATTTAATGTATTCTTATTATCCTGTAATGTTAACTATCCAAGAGATTGCAGCATATGTTCAAATTACTCATGGTTTCCCCCTATTGAGAGTATAAACATAGATTCTAATTTCAGAATGTAACGTTAAAACATGAACAGGCCTTCCTTTAGGCCTTCAGCCTTGAATCACACTAACAGACCAAATTCAGTACTAGGTCGTGGTTTGTTCATTTCAATCAAAAGAACGGGCCTCATTACGAGGCTTGCGCTCATGGAATGAAGGGGGCCGGTACGGGACCGGCCCCCTTCATTCCGTCAGGGCTGATTACAGGGTTCCCATTGAGGGACCCGGATCGGACGCCTGGTAAAACCAGGCGTGCTTTCCGGGTCCCGCGAGGGGAAGAAGGAGGTAACAAGGGGACACTTATAATGTGCCCGTTGTTACCTCCATCCCCATTCCCATTGCGCCCTATGGGGGCTCAAATGGGAATGGGCAATGGTTCCTGCAAGGAGGATTTACCGGGTCCTCCTATGTCGGAATGACCCGGTAAGTCCCCATTGCAGGAACCCGGAAAAGGAGCCCGGTTTGGAGGCAGCCATGGAGCTAATACCTCCATGGCTGCCTCCAAACTCGTAATGAGGCCAACATGTGTTAAACAAACCTGCATGATTTGATTCATGTTGAAAACAGCAAAGCAGTGAAGGGCGCATTAGCATGTTGTAAAAATGGCAATGCAGAACAGCGTGTTTTAAAGAAGAACTGCTCACATGTGTACACGTTTGTTGCAACACTTATCAAATGAATAGCACATAAACAACAGTCTGAGCTTGTGTTTAATCCAGCACACAAAGCTTAATGAATAGCACAACATTGCTTAAGTGAATAGCATGTTCAATGCACTGTGTGTTTGTGACATGTGTTTCTAACCCAGCACAACAAACTTTTTTTGGTTTGTAAGCCAGTCAAACCCTTATATAAAATATGCAACAACCCCATCAGAGGCATAGCAATCAGTGAAAAAAACCTGAACCTGATTACACTGGCGGAATAGTGATTCTAGCACCCAAAAGACAAAGCATGGTAGCACTGACACAGTCAAAGTGGCAGGAAGAGAACTGCATTGTGGAAATTGTGTTTCCAAAACTCCAGAGATATGGCACAGATAAAAGGTTAAGAGAAACTGAAGACAATTGCACTGTGGGTGTTGTAGTCGAGAATTGCATTGTGGCTGTTGCAATCCAAACACTTCAAGGACATAGAGCAGTGGTGCTAATAAAACCATGTTCACCTGAAGAGGAGCATGCTGTGCAGGCTGTGACTTCACCAGTTCAGAAAAGAAAATGTTCGCCCAGTGACGACTGTACCACTTGCTAAATCAATGACATTGTGGGTATAACATTACAATCTTCCTGACACAATATCAGATCTTCTTCACAACAATGTTTAAACTATCCTTCTGAAGTTTTATAGTGAACAAAGTTGTGGCGAACATTTATTTTTTGGTTGTGAACTTTAGTTTGTTCTAAGCTTGTAATGACCAAAAACTAACCATTGTGTTCTAGATCAACAATTGCCAATCTAATCACATTATTGAAATTCGTACAGTGAGGATTATAATTTGTTTCTATGTTCATGGACCCAGTTGCACTTCCTCACTAATTGGGTTCATCCTTGTTTTTGAGTTTTCAACAGTGGCACGGTCCAAACTAAGTGATTCAGATGAACTGCTGGAAATTTTGATTCAATGCCCCAACATATATATCCCAGAGGTGTTGGCCAAGGGAACCATGTGGACATTGTTAATTGGGAGTTGTGGTTCAATCACCACATGGAGAGGTGCTGACCAAGCAAAGTGACCAGAGTTTAGTGAAGCAGAGCAACATTGCATATTGGTGTTAACTAAGATAAATGAAAACATGCAAGTATTGCCATAGAGACATTGGGGTAAAGATAACAAGGGACCCAGTAGAGGGAGTAGATTGGAAGGTCATAGTGGCATAGAAGCAGGAGAAACTATCTCCGATCGCCAATGCGGGTAAGTTATGAAAAGACTGATTCTGGCATAAGTTGGGAAAAGACATGGCATCGGTAGTCCACACAATCAAATACATGCTTTATCTGAAAATTGCACCAACAATTTTTATAAATAATGTCTTTATTTTATTGGTTTATGGTTAATAAATCAACCTTTACAAAACAGAATAATATACCCATAAAACAGGTCTCCGGAAACAGAACAGAGACATGTCCCTTTGACAATACATAGATTCCCATTTACGAATCCGAGCCCCTCATGCCATATAGCTGGACACCAAAATCAAAAGACTACAGTTAAAATTATACAAGTTTTAGCTGTATTAAAAAGCTGACTATGACAATGGAGATTGGCGTGCATGTTCCACTCAGCAGCCATGACCAAAAACGGTCAACTTGGATAACATCTGGATTGTTCACTAAAGATTTGAGATGGGTTAGGCACAGATCAACCAATGCCAGACATTCTAGAATTAAATGTTTCAACGATTCTAGTTCATTGATAAACTCGCAGAAAAAACATATAGCCTGCTCAGGTGGTAAAACCACCGAACCGCTAAAATCTCTCTAGTTAAAATTGAATTGAATGTGAAACTCATAAAAGTAGTGGTTAGAAATGTACTTGGTGACTTTTTTCATATATGGGGCTAAAACGCCCCTGCTTTAATGTTCTGCTCGAAGCTGTGCAAGAAGTACATATGTATGGGTAATTTCACAGGTAGAAAAATCCCTTGCTTCACCCTTCATGGGTTTACTATCAGACGATCTCTTGTAAAATCCAACTCTTCCAGCAAATTGCAACATTTATGAGCAAGATTTGATACAGCGTTGCCCATTTCAACATGGTCTAAACAATTCAACTCGCCATAGGAGTCCTCTGCCAGTATCAGCATTTTCCTAAAGAGCGATAATAGTCTCCACCTAGCAATAGCTTGTAGGGATCAGATTGCTAATTCAAAGTGGATAACCACGACAGGCACACCGTTCGGCAGTTTTAGAACCCTGCGCCATATCTTGGTGCCTGCTCTGTCCAAATATTGAATCATCTGAAATTGTAGCATCTCAATGTCATATAATATTTTATGAATCACTTTTTGCTCATAGAATTTAATGAATGGTTCCATAGAAAACTTTGCATATTTATTATGAATTTGGCTCATTTGGATTGCCAGTGCATCTGCCTTATGTAGTACAAGATTCCAAATCAACGATGTATTAGGCATGGCACTAATGCGAAAGCCTAACTAAACTAGAGAGTCTATTTTATCGACTTTGGCATTGTCTATGTGCCATGAAAACCTTTGGGTCTTTATCGAGAAGGTTTTATAATAAATTCCTTGGCCTTTGATATGTTTATCTTAAGTTGGTTTTCTTTGCTGTACATATGAATGCATCGAATACCCTTTGCAGCCCAATGGGTGTTCTGTCCAGCAAAAGAAAATTGTCTGCATAAGCCAACCATGTAATGTCCAGGGGACCCACCTTGAGGAAGGAAGGCTGCCATCTCTAGTGTCTCCCCATCATCAGAGACGTGTAGGTTAAAGAGATAGGGGGCCAAGATGCAGCCCTGTCTCAAACACCATAGGTTCTGATTCTCTTGGAGAGGGCTCCTTCGTGATTCAGGAGCACCTGGACATTCGTTTCAATATGCAGCTGTATTATAATATTTAGCAGCCATGCAGGTAGGCCCCAACGTGAAAGATTAGCCCACAGCAGATCCCTTCCCACTACGTCAAAAGCTGCAGATAAGTGTATTGTGGCGGCATAGATGCAGGTATGGTATTCGATTTTTCGTCCAAACATTTTCTTGCAGACAACTCAACATAAAAACATTCAACATTTGTGCCGACTGCTTCCCTAAAACCTGTTTGGTTCTTACTCAACCTACCCATTTCCCTTTACCCATCTCGCAGGATCTTTTAATAACAGAGCAGCGAAATTCTTACTGTCCGCATCCAAGATGCTAATGAGTCGATAGTTCCTTGGGTCTAAACGATTTTCCATCTTAAATATAGGAATTATGTAGGCCATGTCCCATGTTTTAGGAAAGGCCCTTAGTAAGGTAACCAGTGAAAAGAATTTGAACAGAATTGAGGCCCAAAATTCAGGAGCAAATTTTAAATGTTTATTAGACAGGAAGTTTGGGCATGCTGCTCTGGATGGATAAGCTTTTTGAATGGCACAAAAATATCATCCTGATCAAATTTGACATTCCATTCAAGGTCATCTACTGGTTACTACCTACCAACGGAGTACAAGACCCCTCCACCATACTCATATACAAACTACTGAAATGTTTTATCCATGTTTCTTCCAAAAAAGGGATTCATTGCTTCTCCATCTGACTAATTTCTATCCCATTGATCAATTCCCAAAAATTAGCAGCCGCTCTCCTAGTTAAAGTCTCAAGCACTTACTCCCCATATCTCTGATAAAGGAGATGTCTATATTGCCTAAGTCAATTCTTATAGTGCTGCTTAGTTGCCTTCATCTCCTTCAAAATCTTCAAAGTCGCCATCCCTGAGTTTATAATCTCTCATAGCGTTTTCCTCAAAGTCTTCTTCCTCTCAATTACAGTGTAATTGGAAGTGTGTTTATATGTTACTCTATCATAGGCCCACATTACGGGGTTGCCAGAAAATCATCTGGTCTGCGGTGGGTTTCCGGCAAACCCGTAACAGCCGTACCACTGCCTGATATCCTGGTGCAACCAGGCTATCACAAGGGTGGCAGTAATGCTTAAATCCCATTTCCATGGAGTACAGTAGTACTCCATGTAAATGGGAACACGGAAACACCGGCACCGTTGCTAATGGTGCCTGTGCTTCCATGACAACCATGTCGGTAGGGGCCTGAAAACCCAGCAGGTCAGGCTTGCCGGGGCTCCATGTCCCCTACTGGCATCGTTGTATTATGGCGATCCAGAAACGATGCCAGTACATTGCTACCGGCACCCTTATTTCTGGACTTCCATACTCGAAATGAGGACCATAGACTCTTAATTTGTTGCACCCTCTAATTGGGAGAATCACCTTTATCTTATCCTTGACAAAGTGCCCAATCACAATCTCCTTGAATAAAGCAGTTCAATTTCTGCAAGTTGAAGTCCTTCCATTTAATACATGTGCAATGCCTAGACCCTGTACCCATGCCTATATCTAGACATTAAACAATCATGTCATGATCACTTACTGGTGTAGCAAATACATTTACTAAATGGGACCTAACTTATAAAGATGTATTCCAGTACTGAACGGGCTTCAGTTTTTATATGATAACATCTGAGTGTGATAGCATCACCTGTAAATTGTTACACCTCCCACATCCCCGTTAATGGCTTTTAATCACTCACTATGCTCGCTTACCCCAACTAGAGCAAAATGTTTATGTTCTATAACTTATAAACATTCATTCACCAGCAGTCACTGGATTTCATGTCCCAAAAATTGTAATCTGATCCTGCCACTTTTACACAGGTCTGGCATGGTTGTGTATAATCATTGTCAGAGCATAGTTTAGATCCCTGAATCTAGGCAAGTTCGTTATTGGTATAAAGGAGATGCCGCCTTGACATCTGAACCTTTTTATTCAGTTCCCTTTGGTCGGCACAGAGCTTCTATTGTACCTTGGATTTTAATAAATATTCCCAATATTGGATTATTCAGTGTGCTGTGAATTCAATGAATGAGCCCACCCACTCCCATTTTTGATGCTCTATGGGATTGATCCTATTGAAATGAGAGACATTCTGTACTGTCTAACAAATACTGCTTCCAAATCATTTGTTTACTGGTGACTCAAATACCATTTTGTCCTTTAGGGTGTCACAGGTAACATTTGCTATCCCATTGGTGCAAAAGGCATCATTTGATGGGATTTACCAGGTACATTGAAAAGCACTGAGCAGCAGTGGTAATTTCCAACTGAGGTGTCTTCAACCAAAATGATACAATACGCATGGTAGTGCAATATCCGTATGGGATTCTTATTGAGATCTATGAATGATGTTGGATAGAAAAAGCTCCTTGTTGTATCAGAATATTTTTCCCTTCATAAAGTTCCAACATTAGGTAAGGTTCTCTGATTTGTACAGGTAAAGTAAATATTGTGTTATTTCCAGGGATAGCAAACTCTTATTTTTTTGGACTCCAACTCCAACTGCATATAGCAATTGTTGGAAGGACCAAAATGCTTTCTCAGATTTGTTAAATCTATTGGGTTTTCCTGTATTCAGTTTTTATTATTGATCAAATCCAAATTAATTGCTAATCAATGGACTGTATTGTTACTGATAGTAATATTTGTAGGGACAAAACAATTATGATTTAGCATCTTAGATCCCACTGTAATTATCAACATACATCTGTAAGTGATCATGTGTTTGGAATTAATAGTTTCGAGACCTGATTGCCATGTATTTAAAAGTCGCAATGAAGGAATAGTTTAAACGTTTTGGAATCATCTTATAAGTTGCACCTCATAAATCTCTTTTCATAGGTTATACATTGTTTAAAGTGCTCATGGACCTTACCATTACCTTGAGAGGTATCTGAGAGTGGGCACTGGACTGACTGACCTCCTTCTTCAGTGACCATCCGTCCCAGGTTATTCTGGGCTCCTTCTCCTCTTCCACCTCTATATCCACCGGCGGCGTCCCCCTCGGCTCCAACCTTTCTCCCTGGCTCTTTAACAACTACTTTGCTCCGCTTGCACACCTCATTTCCACATTCTCCCCAAACTTCCAGTGTTATTCAGATGACACACAACTCTTCTTCAAACGTCCCTCTGATCCTTTTCTTACTCCCTCCGCCATTCCCGACTGCCTATCTGCCATCCAGTCCTGGTGTACTTCCAATGAGCTCTGCCACAACACCAGCAAGACTAAGATCCTTCCTATTGGGACTCCTGCCCCCTCTTTCTGTCCCTCATTCTGGCCATCTTCTATGGGCTCCCCCCTTCTCTCTCAACTGAAGCCAGAAACCTTGGAGTCATCTTCAACTCCTCTCTTTCCTTCATCCCTCACATTCAGGGCCTTGCCAAGAAGTCCCACGTTCAACTCCACCTCCTCAAAGGAATCCTTCCTTATCTCACTTCTCTCCAGAAGCTCAATGTCTCTAGAGCTCTGGTTCTGTCTAGGCTTGACTACTACAATAGCCTTTTCTTTAATCTACCCTCTTCTTCTCTACGACCCCTCCAGCTAATCTAGAATAGTGCTGCAAGATTTATCTTTGGCCTCAAGCCCAGGGACCACATCTCTCCAGCCCAAAAAACTCTCCACTGGCTCCTGGTTGCTGCAAGAATCAAATTCAAATCCCTCTGCATCATCCACAAGTCTGTCTGCGGCCGGGAACCATGTTATCTACAACTTGCTCTCACTAAATACTCTCCCTCCAGATCTTTACGTTCCCCCGGCACCAACAATCTGGGCCTCATTACGAGGTTGGAGGTAGTCATGGTGCTATTAGCACCATGACTACCTCCAATACTGGTACCATGTCCGGTCCCGTTCAATGGGGACTTACCAGTCTATTCCGACCTTTGCGGGACCGGTAAATCCCCATTGAAAAAGCCATTCCCCATACCCATTTCAGCCCCCATAGGGCTCAATGGGAAGGTGCTAATAACGGTACCGTAAATTGCGGTACCGTTATTAGCTCTGAAGTCCCTTAACAGGTCCCTTCCATAACGCCTGGTAAAACCAGGCGTTAAAGAAGGGACCCGCTAAGGGACCTCGTAGTAGGGCGGTAATGGATTACTGGCACCGGTGCCCTTACCGGTGCCGATAATCCCTTACCGCCCACCTCGTAATGAGGCCCTCTGTGTGTTAAGAGCGTCGCTAAACAGTAAGCTGGTGGCGATCTCTCTCCTCAGCAGACTCCCACCTATGGAATAGCCTCCCTGTTCTCTTCGTCTTGATCCGGATCTCCTAAAATTCCAGAAGCTCCTTAAGTCTTTCCTTTTCACCTCCTCCTTCCCTTCTTCCCTCCTCTGTTAAAACCCACAGTTGCTGAGATTGGTGACCAGGGCCCTTATGTGTCCGGCTGGGTCCTGACCTCCGGCATCCAATCACCTACAGCCTACACCCCCCCCCCGACCCCAGCACTTTGCCTTAGCAAACACTGGCCTATGTCACCACAGGCCTTACACATACTTATTTATTGGTGGCTGACCACTCCACCTAGGCACTTACAGCTGCTCACTCCCCAGCTCTTGATACACCAAGCACTTACCTCCCGACTCCCTCATCCCTCCTCTCTGCACTTGCACGTTCTGAATGCTCACAAGGCTTAGTAGGTCCGCCTCTATCTTTCATTGTTGTATTATTCTTCATTCCCATGTCCCCTCCCTGTTGCCCTGTGTGCACTGTGAAACACAGTTTACTTGATGTATATGCACCTTACAAATGCACAATAAATTAATTAAGTAATAAGGCCATCTGTTCTCCATTCTTTGAAACATTAGAAATGATGCATACCTTATTCTTTGAAATATTCACTGGTTTACCCTAAACCCTATTGGAGGTCCGCCTTGCACAGCACCTCAGAGTCTTTCTTCTAGCCTGGTGAAACATTTGTTCAATGGGCAGTTTATTTTAAAAGGTCATGTCAAAGTTCCATCACTGACATTTTGTTCATTTACTGATAGGATTGTGATGTCAGGTATCTGAAATGGGTTCCCAATTAGTCTGAATGCTTCTTAATGAAATGGCAAGAGCCTTTTTAAGCTCACATAATTGACAGCACTTGTTAGCTTGATAGGGCAGTGGACCAGAGTCTCCAGAACCTGGTTTACATGGTCAACCAAAGGTAACAACCTTTCAACAAATTCATTCCCCAAATGAAAAGGTGTGTAATCAGGAGCCACGAATATCACTGTAAGTACGAGCCAGTGTTGTTCCGTTCTCTTATAACTTCTTCTGTTATTCCATCCAAAGGAACGTTTTTACCATTAAAACTCGGAAGTACTCCAATAAGAGGTTTAACAGCAAATGAATGATTGGGACAAGTGTTGAGTGCTTACCATGAAATCAAGATGGTTTGTGACCATGGGGCTGATTCATGCAATCTGTGCGCCAAAAAATGGGGATTTGTGCGCCATTCTAGCCGCAAATCCCTGTTTAACAAATGGGGATTTGCGGGCACAATGGCGCACAAATCCCCGTTTTTCGGCGCACAAATTCCATGAATTACCCCCCATGTATCAAGGAGAGTCAATACAATGAGATGCCCCTTAAGGTGAATTGAATGGAAAAACCCATCAGTGTTCTCTTATAATTTACGGAGTGAATAAGTGGATCATTTCAAGTGTATTCTTTTTATGCCGACTGTTTCATGAACTTCACAGTGGGTTATCATCATATTAACTGCACTAACATTGTCCCAGAGATCAAATTCTGGTGGTCTGGTGAATGACTCTGCAAGAATTAAATGAAATTAAGATATCATGCATGGTTCAAGAGCACCCTCCTTTTCTTTAGGTTCTGTGTCACTGTTCGATATTGGAATGCACTCTGTTAATCATTCAAATTGGAAGGTACATCTCTATTGTTCTTGCCCTCAATAAAATGTAACTAACTTTCTGTATACAGAATTTCTTTTCTTGGAGTTCTCTGCTGAAATGCTTTCTCTTTGTCTGGAGTGTCCGTTGTTTTCTGAATATATATGGTCCATTTGACTTTTTCAGGTTTCAATCCACGTTTGAAAGAAAATACTCCTAGCCTTGTCGCAACAAAGGGTCCTGTGCGGTTAATGTTTTTCGCTCTCTCAAAGGTGATTGTCAAATTGTGTGTTTAAACACAGGAAAAAATCCTCACAAGGTAGTTGAGGTTTTAAGCAACTTAATCCAATTTGCCAGCAGATTTGTAATCCCCCAGTATCCTGCTCTAAGGAATCTGCGACCGGATATTAACGAAATTAGGGTTAGGCAAGGTGTTACTTCCAGTACTTGTACTACAACTAGAAGGGGTCTTAGGTTGTGTGTGGTGGGTGTGAGTTATGGCTGTGTGATTTCAGTGCTTTCACGATTTGGAATGTTCGTAAACACACAAAAAAAACTCTGAATAGGACTATGTACAAAGAGTACTCTAAATAAATATTTACGCGTCCCAAACGCGTGCAAAGACACTAAAAACAATTCCTATAAATATTGAGACACACCCACACACAGAGTAACACACAAATACACAAACACACAGTCGTATACACACTCCTACAAATACACGGTTAACACACACGCAAGTACAAAAGCACAAACACACAACACTCACACACACATATACACAGTCAACAACACATAAGCAAAAATGAGAACATGTTTAAAAAACATTTTTTTTAAAGTTAACGATTAATAAAAATGTGCAATCTTGAAAGGCGAGAATGGCAGCATTAAGGTATAAACACTCCGTCCAAATTAAATGTTTCCCGAATTCAAACAAGGGAAATCGCATACAGATCAAACCTTAACTCACACTAACCCTCCGCTTAACGAAAGGCACTTTAATGTTATGTATCTCACATCGGTGCAGAGTCGGACTGGGACAAGAAATAAGCCCGGTCACCCAAAAAAAGGTAGTAATTAAGTTAGGAGTGTAAAAGTGGTTGCTTTGAGACCTATTCCTATTAAGGAAATGGTGTACGTTCTGTCAAGGCAGAGGGCCTATAAAGCACCGTGAGTTGACGGAGAGCCAAATTACATTTTTCTTTACTAGATCGATTTGGGGGTTCCAGCATTGGTCCAAGTGTTTAATGAACTGATTTTGTGTAGCACCATCCTGAGTAGTTGGAAAACAGGGATAGTAATAACTATTTAAAAATAAAAGGGGGATGGATCGGACCCAACAGTGTACTGCCCTGTGACTATATTGGACAGTACCTCTGAACTGTTTGCGGGAATTCTGCTGAAAAGAATGGAGGTTGGGTACAAGAGAACGATGTCTTATGGGACACTGAGCTTTCTTTTAGGGCAAGCACCTTGCAGAGACCAGCCTCATACCAGATTTTAAATTTGAGCGGTTCTGCTATCAAATTTGTCAGCAGGGGGCCCATATACTGCCGGGGGGTGCATGATGTCAGCCAGCGATTGCTGCCACCCTCCTTCCATACAGACCAAAACACCTCTAAAACCGGATGCTGCAAGAAAGCTCCCAGGGATCTCTCTCTGGGGCACCCACGACCATTCTGCTAGCGGCACCGATGCCAAGACCATATTATACATCTCTACCCATTGCTTCCCGGATGACGGGTCGAGGTGGTCTACCATGATTCGTAGTTGTGCGGCCTTATCATATAATCCAAAATCAGCGAGACCCACCCCCCTTCAGCTCTTGGCCGGGGGAGGGTCCTGTATGCGACTCTGAACCTGGCCCCTGCCCAGAGAAACCGCATCACAGCCCTCTGCATTGATCTGAAGAAAACTTGGGGAACCACCACTGGAGCATCTGAAAGAGAAAGAGAAGTCTTGGGGGCACCATCAATTTTATACAGTTGAGCCTTGCCATCCACCAAAGGCTTAGTTTACCCCACCTCAGTAGGTCAAGCTGTACCTGTTCCAAGAGGGGTGGGAAGTTTGCCTTAAATAGTGCCTGGAGGTTCTGTGAAATACAAACCCCTAAATACCAGAACCTATCCTGTTGTACCCTAAAAGAGATCTGCTCCATGTAATCACTATCCTCCTGTCCCATTCCACCAACCAGGAATGCCACCAATTTCCTGAGTTTTATTTTAAACCCATACATTCCTCTATATTTGGACAGTCCCCTAAGTAGATGCAGGAATGAGACTCTGGGTTCTGTTATGTAAAGTCACGTGTCGTCTGCAAATAGGCTCAATTTGTATTCCCGATTCACAAGCCGAATACCCTGAATACTCTTATCTCACCTGACCTCCACTGCCCAGGGTTCCATTACCAAGGCATAGAGGAGAGGCCAGAGAGGGCAGCGCTGCCTCATGCCCCACTGGCGGGTAAACCTCTTTGACTCATCTCCATCAACCGCTACCCTTGCACTAGGCTTGGAATACAGCACAGCAATCCACCCTATCCATTTCGGTCCCATGCCCATCTCCAGGAGAACCTTCCACATTAACTCCCAGCTGACCTTGTCGAAGGCCTTTTCTGCAACCAAAGAGAGCACTAGGGCCCCTATCTGTCTGACCTCTGACAAAGCCATTATATGCAGGGTTTTCCAAAGATTGTCTGCGTCTTGCCTATTCCTCACAGAACCTGACTGGTCAGGGTGGACCAGCCTCGGGAGTTGCAACTCCAACCAAGTGCCAGAACCCTAGCAAAAAGCGTGGCATCTACGTAAAGTAGTGAGATCGGCCTGTATGCCCAACACAGCGAATGGTCTTGCCCTGGCTTTGGATTTGGAATAACCGCTATGAGAGCTTCCAAAAGAGTGGGTAGAATATCCCATAGTTACAGATTGTAATTTAAACTTTGGCCAGCCGCCCCCCCCCAATAATGCCTCAAACTGTTTATAAAAATCTGAAGTATAGCCATCCTCCACCGGGGCCTTTATGACCTTTAACACGTTGTGTGGCCTGGACCACTTCCTCCACCGCAATGTCAGCCTCTAACATGGATCTTTCTAACTCAGTCACCTTAGGGAGGGAAATCTCCTACAGGTTTTCCCAAATTCTAGCACCCTCTACTACCAGTCCCTGGTCATACAATTCTTCATAATATTACGCCGAACAGTCAGGTATCGTCTCCTGTGTGACCGCGGGGGCCCCATTGTACCTTCCAACATTCTCCACCCTTCTGTCCCCTTTGCTCTGCCTCAACCTACATGCTAACATGATCCCCACTATGTCCCCCTTTTCGTAATACTTTTGCTTTGTGTATCTCATTTTGTTAACCACCTCTCTAATCAAGAACAAAGGGAGTTAAAGAGGTCTTTCCCTTATATCATGTATTATCTACTCTCACCAGCCTTCCTTCTTAGCTAGCTGAGATCTCATCCTCTTAATATCACCCCTCAGTCTGGCCTCTGGCAATCCACGCTCCTTCTTTTTTCATGCACTCTCCACAATAAAAAGTCCCCTTATGATGGCTTTGGCCACCTCCCATACATATTTCTGGTGTATCTCTCCGGTATCGTTTGTGTCAAAATAGGAGCACAATTCCTTACTGATAAATTCCTTAAAAACTAGGTCCCTAAGGTGGCTATTGTTATATTTCCACTTTGGACAACCTTTGCGGCTGGCCTCCATTCACCATGTCACTATAACCATCTCATGGTCCATCTAATGGTCCGACCAGGTGATAGCCTCAACCAGGGGTTCAGAAGCAATTTTCATGGGGGAAAAGCAGCAGATCTAACCTTTTATAGGTGCCATGTGGCGGAAAGAAAAATGTATAACCCCGCCCTCCATGCATCAACCCAGAAGTGATCTTTCAGTAAACTCGAAAATGTTCTGTTTTCTGTCATGATGTCTTCGTTCGGGCCCCCTTTCGTTGACCACCAATACAATGCAGGATCTGCAATCATGTTGAAGTCGCCACCTAATTGCATTTGCTCCCTCCGCATTGTTCCAATGAGTCAAGTAATTTTCTCAAAAACCTCACCTGCTTCTCATTGGGGGCATACAACATTGCCAGGGTAAGCATTCATCCATCTACCTTTCCTTTAAGCACGAGAAATCTGCCCCCAAAGCCTCTTTTCACCAGAACATACGTCATGCAGAAATTCTGCACCAACAATATATCGGCCCCTTCCTTTTTGGACTGCTGGAAGGCTGAAAAAAGACCTGCCCTTTTTCCTTACTTTTCAACCTTAGCTCCTCTCCTCGTCTAAAATGCGTTTCTTAGAGCAAAAGGACAGACAGACAGGACTTGCAGAACATTTTACATAGCAGGGACCTCTTGCACAGGAAGTTCAGCTCTTTAGCATCAAGAGTCGCAACTTTAACCTCAACCATTTTCCCTGTACATACAGCCCCAAGCAGCTTCTCTGCACAAGCACAACAATTTGGATTTCTACACTAGATTAGTACACACGTCTCCTGCCCCAAACCCTCCCCTTACCACCCACCCCATCCTCCTCCCTCTGTTGCTGTCAAAACTTGCACTAACAAACCAACATCAACCCCAATGAACCTTATCATATTGAGATGCATAGGGTAACCCAGGCAACTAGATTAAGAAGAAACTCCCATTCGGCAACCAACATATGCCCACTTATTAACAAATAATGGCAGCAGCCCTGCTGCATTTTCGTGATCTTGCACATTGCATATAAACATCATCTAACGGGTCTCGACTGGGAACTGGTGGTTTTCCTGGATCTTTTAGCGCAAGTCGCCTTCCTGCATCCTCCAGATTGGGCAAATGCACTCTTGAATCTTTCCCTTAATTGATGCTGCCCTTCTAATTCTTGAGATGGACCTTTCTTATCTAGATCTTGTAGTAATTGCTCAGCCTCTTCCCCTTGCTTTATCTCATATCGCTGCCCCTTATATTCAAAGGAGAGACCAAAAGCGAACCTCCTGTCGGGGGGGAATTCTGCCGGGGTCGGCCGGGCCGTCCGCAGACCTCCGGGCAGGGAGGCCCCAACTCCTCCCGTATATCCCAGATGAGATAGAGTATGAGACACACACAAGGAGCAAGGTGACTCTGCTGTTTATTTAGACAAAACGGCAGGGATGGGTCAAGGAGCGTACGCGTTCGTCCTGACACACACACAATCGTGGGGCTCGCAGGCCCTTTTTACTGCATTATGACGCGCTACTTGCGTCACTTCAGAAAGTTAACAAAAAACCTATCGCCACTCTTAATTGGTTGCTCGAGTGGTAGGGTTAGTATAGTACACATATAGAGAATGATATTAGTGGACAAGGTGTAGTCAGGTGGTATATCTGGGTTGTCCCTACAATTAGATACATAAGAATTGTTACATGAAGACTCCTGAGGATTGGCTAATATTACTGACGTCTGAGATAAGAGCCCCATGTTCTGATTGGTGCACTCGTGAGCCTCCCAGCCTGGGACCACCGTTGTTCCCAGCTCTCGGTGTACCTGTGATTGCAACAATGTTTCAATATGGGTACGTGCAGACAATGTGAGGATTTATTCATAGGTGGAAGGCTGACCGCTCCCACTGTAGCAGATGTCCATTGAGCCTTTCAAGTGTATCGGCCTGTGTCTCGTAGTGAGGGACCCAGACGCCTTTTCTCTCCTGGGTTTTGGCATCTCGTCAGGTTCGGCTTGGTCACGTGGGGAGGGACCGTGAAAGAGGCAGAATTCTGCACAATTAATATTGTTTTTTCTACTGCGCGTCTGATTTAATTTGCCGGCGTGCCTTTATCGTTGAGGCGCGGAGTGCGAGGTTGCAACATCGTGCCTTTGATGATTTGTTCTTGGATGTGGGTTTGCAACATTGCGACCTTGGCTGGTTGCTCCACCGGGTTCTTTCTGCAGGATCAGCAACCTGACTCTTGCTTTGTTAATGTCCACGGAAGCTCTTGTTTGAGGCCTACTCGGGCCTGGTGCTTAAGTAGTCTGTTTGGTGCATAGGTGCTTTTAGGTTATAATAGCATATATTTCCATGACCAGTATCGTGTTTCCGTTATACCTCTCATGGTGGTAACGGGTTTCAAGAGAAGCGTGAGCAAGCGTTATAGATGAGTTCATGACGCGTCTTGCGTTTCTGCATTCTGAAAGCCTATGTAAAAATAATAAAGATGCACGTCCGTGAATATGCCTGTCGCCTACGTCAGAGCACTGAGTATGTTCTTCGTGTAGATTGGTGTGGAAATGTTCAGTGTGTATATTTGTACAGATGTGCTTCCCGTTGTCTAGGTCGTCATGGCATCTCTAACGACGTGTGGATTTTAGTCTAGCTGATCCGAGCCGCAGGTGTCGGCATGGCCAGTGCGGGCTGCTGGGCAGGCAGATGGACACATCCGTATGTTCCTGTACCAGGGTACCTGGTCGTCTGGTAAATGGACAAACTCTTCTCGCGGCGGGTGTCTGGGCCGTGACCCTCTAGGCCAAGCGCGAGAGGTGAAGGCGGGAGCCTGGTCTTCCATTCTCCCACTTCAGTCCCCCCTCTGGTCGACTTGTCGACCACAAACATATCCTTCTCGTTATCTCCTCTTACCCTCCATATCTTAGTTATCCCTCCGAGATGTCCATAATGGTTTACATGATCTTCAAATGACCAATACATATATTCACATGTTCCTCCAGGAGTACAGTATACCCATCTTCCTATGTAGCTCCTGGGGTTCCTTGGGTTCTCGATCTTCACTGATGGTGGGTCTAGATGATTGGTGATGTTTTGGGTGCGCAACTTCTCCCTTTCTTCTATTATCACACCTGTATGCTGGCCGTCATCTGCTGGCATTAAGGGGTGCATTCCCACCATTTCCAGCAACTCGTCAGTCGTGCGTGCCTTCCGGGCCTTCCAAAATCTAATTATGATCAGAGTAGCTCCAGCCAAAATAGTACACCCCACTATTATTTTCAGTCCATCTGACAGCCAAGATGGCATCCATGACCATAATAGTGAAAACCAGCTCTTATCCTTGTCTACACCGTTACTTTCATCCATCATTTTGGAGTGCATCTGGGCCAATTGTGAAACTGCTTCTGTCAGTGTACCATTGTCAGCATCGTTGGCAGGTATGAACGTGCAGCAAGATTGTCCTATCTTTGCACAAACTCCTCCTTCCATTGCTGTGAGAAGGTCCAATACATATCTGTTCTGGAGTGCTACCATCCTTACAGCTCGCAGCTCTTCTTTAATTGCGTTGAACCCATTTACTGTTGAATTGATGGTCATCATTAGTTCCCATCTGGTTATTTGGAGCCATTTTGCGTTTGCGTATGCCTGCAGTCCCGGATGTATTATTGAGGAGAAGAACATTGCTGCTCTGCTGAATAGTCTGTGTTCTGGCGGTATTGATGTTAGTCCCGTTTCCGACCTTCCCCACAGGTAATTTCCTGTCAGTGGCTCTCCTTGTCTTTTTCTCCTATTTAGGACAGTATCATTGCTGTTGATCCTGTTCTCTTGCTCCTTCTGAAGTGGTGCAGATCTCTTTCTTCTCCTATCCCCTTCATCCATTTTAGGAACTTTCGCCACATCGACATTCTTCTTAGGTACCACTAGTGATGGTACATTGACGTGTACCATTGTGCACACACCATTCCACAGGGGAGGCAGTGTATGATATGCCTTTTCTCCGCAGGCCCAATAATGGTCCATTATTACTGCTGTTCCCGCTCCCCCCTCAGGTAACTCCACCACGCTTGCACAATTGGTGTTATATCCTACGTCCACCTCTCCTTTATGCTGGTAGCATACTTTGGGCGCAGTCAATGGTAGTATAGTTATTGGTTCTTCATCTTCTTCTACCCACGTGAGCATTGGTACATACTTGATCCACGTCGTCCAACATCGATGATTGTGTGTCTCGATGGTTGAGATAGTTTCTTTTGTTACCATGTTGCTGCCAATCACTCCTATCTCCCAGCTGCTGCCCAGATACACCTTTCCTGTTATCGTCAGTAGCGGCCTCTCCCAGCATCCTTGTTTACCTGGAACTTCAGTGGCGTACCAATCACATGGTAGATACTGCAGTGTTACCTTCTTTGTTTCTCCTTTTGCAGGGCCACTTGTTATGTATCTGAATGCTTCAGCATGTAAACTGGTCTTGTGATAACTCAGATAGGTCTTGAGGAAGTTGTTTTCATATGGGTATGAGTCTCGTGTTTTCCATGTCATGTGCACTACTGTTCCTTGAAATCTTCCTTTCGTTTGGAACAGGGCCAAATATATTATGCACTGTGCTGTCTTTTCATCTATTTCTGTGGCAACAAATGTTCGTGAAGCGCTCATGGCGTATGGTATTAATGAGCAAACGTAACAGCTATCCTCAGTTGTCTGCTTACCAATGCGGGTCATGTGCTGGTACCACATGTTGTTTGCGACGTGTGCTGAATCTTGTACATAATTATCAATGCCTTTATTGTCTGAGTATGTGCTGCGTTTAACTCTATTTTGCTTGGGTGCAAAGTTACTATTACCACCTGACGTAACACCTGTTGCAGCAGGGAACGGGGGTATATTAGGTTTGGGTGCAGCAATAAAATCGATAGCATAGCTGTACTGCCAGACAGAGGCAGCCAAGAACCCGGTGATCATAAAAATCCCTATTATTTTTATTACATATGCTAATCTCACCAGCATTTTGCTCTTACCTTGCTGCAGTCCTGGCAGCGTATTCTTGTGACGTTAAAGTTGCCCGCCTAAAAATTCTCAAAAGTGCTCGTTATTAAATGTTAGTTTTGTTTCCTTTAAGCTCTCCCTATCAAGTAGTCATTCAGTGCCCAGGCGAAGAGCTGCTCCCACGCTACTCTAAGTGATCGGTCCCTTAGGACCGGCAAGTATGGGCGGAGGTGGGGCATGTAATATTCTATGGCCAGGAGGAAGGCTGTGTAGTAGACACGTACCCTTCTCCTTTTTAGGTATGTTGGCCTTTTTATTTCGTATACAAATTGATGTGACAATTCTTCTGGGTAGTTATCGTCTGGCAGCACCATCTACGCCTGTACACTGAACTTGTTAATTAGCTTTTTCTTAACAATACAATATTACGCAGTTCCTGTATGTGCGAGAGAAAAAAGAGAACATTCACGTGTTTACATGTGTATTGGTGCAAGCAATGTCCTCCAGTTTTAATTACAACTGTACTTAGCAGTCAATGGGGGGGGGATCTGCGCTCAGATGGCGGAAGTATTTTTACTCTTTGAGCGTGTGACCATGGGGTGGGCAGTATGGAGATCACCCCTTTCTTCGTCAGTTATCGTCTCCGAGGGAACAATTGGGTCGTTGTCTGTGGTGGAACTTTCTTCCGCTGTCGGGGATGTTGTTGCTGTTCTTCCAATGGACCTGTCGTTGGCGCTGGGGCGGGTCTGCAGTTTGTAGATCTTTACGTCATGTAGGTGGTTCCAGGCACGCTTGTCCTTTAGTTTTACTGCTCTTGTTGATACGTCCTCTACCAGATAGGGGCCAGTGAACCTCTTCTCGTTCCACTTTCTATTGAAATTGCGAAGTAGCACGTGGTCACCTTTGGCAAGTTTGCACAAGTTCTCCTTTCCCAATTCTGTACTTGCGCCTTTTTCTTGATTGCTGGTAGACCCGCCCCGTGTGCGCTCGAGCTGTTGAGACACAAACACGACACTAGTAATCAAAGAAGACACATATTGATACATTTCATCACCTAGCACACTCGCTGAACTTTCGTGGTCGGTGAATGCCCTTGACGTTGGGGTTAGGGGAAGGCGCATTTGACGTCCAGTAACCACTTCGTGAGGGGTGAGGTGGTGGTCGGACCCTGGCCTATTTCTAAGTTCAAATAAAGCTAACGGAAGGCAATACAACCAACTTTTCTTTGTTGTTTGTTGTATTTTAGCAATTGCCTCCTTCAATAAGCCATTCAGGCGTTCACATACACCATTAGCCTGTGGGTGGTATGCACATGCAAATTTGTGTTTAATGTTCAGCAGGGATGTGATATGCTGGAACATTTCGTTTGCGAAATGTGGGCCGTTGTCTGATCTTAACACCTCGCACACTCCCCACCTGGGGAAAACCTCCCTTACTATGAATTTGGCTGCTCTAAACGCATCAGGGTGTGAACAGGGCCCTGCTTCAATCCACCTGGAAAATGGGCATACTACTACAATCATATACCTATTACCTTGACATATGTTGATCATATCAACATAGTCAATGTGAAGGTGCCGAAAAGGTCCTTCTGGCCGGGGTATGGTACCTCTTATCACCTTTAGAGTATGACCGGCCGTAAACTGTTGACATGTGAGGCAATTGCTGATAAAATTTGACACATGAGAGTTTAACTCAGGACAAAACCAATCTTCTCTAATTCGTGCTGCTATTATTTCCTTGCCTGTATGGGCAGGGTGATGTAATTGGCTCAGGGCGGTGTTTAACAGTGCCAACGGTATTACAACTTTCCCAGTGCCACCCTGGCGCCATAGTGCGTCGGTTGGGGACATTGTACATCCTCTTTTTACCCATACTTCTTTTTCGGCCATTGGTGCAGCCGCTTGTAGTTCCATAATCTGTGTGGCTGGGAGATGGGTGTACCCTTCTCTTATTAACATCTCCCTTGCTATTCCCCTCCCTCTCCCTCTCTGTGAGTCTGTGGGGTTCCATATCTCACCAAAGTATGCAGCATATTTCGCATGTGCGTCTGCTGCTGCATTCCCTTTTGATATGTAGTCTTCTCCATTGGTGTGTGCGGTGCATTTGAATAGGGCTAGTTCTTGGGGGTCGTTTATTACTTCAATTAGTTCAGCCAACAAGAGGGCATGTTGTACTGGAGTGCCATCAGCTCTCCTAAACCCTCTTCTTCTCCATTTTGATAACCCTGAGTGGACAGTGGATGTAACATATGCACTGTCGGAATATATGGTTACTCTTTTATTAAAACTTTCCTTTAATGCCAATATTAGTGCAACCAGTTCCGCGGCTTGAGCAGAGTAATGCTGTGGTAATTGTACACACTTCATAGCCACACACACCGGCGCCTCCATCATTTTTACTACTGCTGCCCCAGTCCTTCGTATCCCATCTCCTTGATCAATAGTTGATGACCCATCAATAAACAAAAGCTCACCTCCCTCTAGTGCGTTTTCTTCAACTTTTCTAGTACATGAGTACATTTTAGTTATTTGGGTGCAGTCGTGGGCGTAATCTCCCTCTTCAATTACTTCTGCTAGGAACCTTGCAGGGTTGACCGTGCTACATCTAACAATTGCTAGTTCAGCTTTAGACAAAATAATCTCATAACCTGATGCCCTCTGTGTCGTTAGTGTGGACTTAGGTTTATTCAATATCGCAAATAGTGCATGTTCCACAAACAGTGTAGTTGGACACCCCATAGTTATTGCTGATGCTTTTTCTACTGCAAAGGCAGCTGCAGCAAGACCTTGTTCACAAGGGAAGTGGCCTAACATCACAGGGTCTAAGTGTCCGCTGTAAAATGCTACTGGTTTATATCCCATGCTCGTTTTTTGTGCCAATACTGCCTTCATCACTGCTGAGTCGCAATGTGAAAATATAAAAAAGCGTCGCTCATAGTCTGGGGATGCCAGTACTGGAGCAGTTGATATCGCGTCTTTCAATTCGTCAAATGCCTCCCTCATTTCCATAGTCCATCCCAACTTTTTCTCCCCTTTATTTGCTTCCTTCAAACCCTCAAGCAGGGGTCCTATGTATGAGCTGTAATCAAATACCCATGCTCTACAGTAGTTGCACAGCCCCAGAAATTGCTGCAGTTCTCTCACAGCCTGTGGCACGGGAGTGCTTGAGATGGCCTGTGCTCTTTGTGGTGCAATCCTTCTTCCATGTTGGGATATCAGTTGGCCAATGTAAAGTACCTGTTCCTGACAGTATTGTATCTTTTCCATGTCTACCTTGTACCCCTTTTCAGCCAATATTGTCAACATTTTTAAGGAGTCCTCTCTACATTTACTTTCGTTTGTACTGCAAATTATAATGTCATCCACATACTGTAACACTGTGCTTTCCACCTCAACGTTACCCAAATCCATCTGTATTACTCTATTGAAAATTGAGGGTGATTCACAATACCCCTGTGGTAACCTGGTATGTTTCCACTTTGTATTTCGGTAAGTGAAGCTTGTCAAATCTTGCGAGTCTGGGTGTAATGGTATTGAGAAAAAAGCATTTTTAAGGTCAATCACTGTAAATCGTGATGCTTCTGCTGGAATGCCACACAATATTGTGGCCGGGTTTGCTGTTACTGGATACTCTGCTTCTACTATGTTGTTCAAGGGTCTGAGGTCCTGTATGAAACGCCAAGACCCCCCTTTAGCCTTGCGCACCGGGTACACAGCTGTGTTACATGGTGATTCTGAGGGGACCAATATGCCATTGTTTATAAGGGCCGTTATGGTTTCATATATGCCTTCATCTGCCTCTTTTGACAATGGGTACTGTTTCACTCTTGGTAGTATGGCACCTTTTTTCAATTTTATCCTTACACCCCCTATGCTTTTTATGCATCCCACGTCATAAGGGCTAATAGTCCATAATGATTTGGGCACCTTTGACATATCCTCCTTAAAAAATGGGACTGGGGTGCCTGCGGGTGCCTCAAGTGCCATTGCAATTTTCTGTGCTACTTGTTTGTGAGCCACTCTTAGCCATATTTCTACACTCATCATGAACACCATTTCATCTTCTTCCTTTTCTTCTGAGAATAGCTCTTCATCTGACACCTGGGTCAGCCTACATCCTTCTGCTAGTGCTATCACCGCCCTCCATGCTCTCCCTTCTTTATCTTGGGCGTGCACAGCAACATAATCAGCTGTTGCAATAATGCTCTCAATGTCCATTACAAACACCTTCCCTTCCAGTTCGTTAACTGGTGTTTCTGGTCGGAACAGATAGGCTGCTGGCCTCCTCCATATTTTCCCTTCTATCCCTGGCATCCATGCAAATGCCATGTCTGAGCCATACTGGAATAGCTCGCCATCTACTGGCTCCGCCCTAATCGCTGTCTGTCCACAGTATGCTTGCAAAATCTGTCGTGCTGCAAGCATGTTAATCCCTGGAGTAGAGCAAATTATGCCATCCTCTGTAAAGGAGATCGTCATATTCAACCTGTTCATTATGTCTCTCCCCAGTATATTTACTGGTGAGGCACTATAATACAAAAGTGGGACTGACAGATCATAATCTCCAATAGATAATGGAACGTTATCAGTAAATGGAACCAACCCCTTAGCCCCAGAAAATCCTTGGGTGTTCATGGCTTCGCCTGACATTTTAAATTTACCTTCCCTTATGCAAGACCGGGTTGCCCCGGTGTCAACAAGGAATGATAATTTTTTGTCACCTATCGTTACCTCTATGCGTGGTTCCTCCGCACTATTAGGTGTTACTGACAGGATGGGACACACCAAGGCCGTCTGTGGGCTGGCCTATTGGGGGTACAATGATTGGCCATTCCCTGTGTAAGGGTTGTGTCCCAACACCGTCACCCTACCCAATTGCGTTTGTTGAGTTTGGGGTGGTGGTTGTATTAACGCTACTTGTTGTTGTGGCGGTGGCAGTTGCTGTGTTATTTGTTGTTGTGGCAGTGAATAAGTTTGTGGCTGTTGTGTTGTTTGTTGTTGTGGGTCACTCCCTTGTTGTGACATCTGCTGTTGTTGTATGCCCTGCTGTTCTTGTGAGGTCCTAGGTTGTGCTTGTTCATTCCATGCTGGTGTTCCTGGCCTGACCCTACATGTACGTGACATGTGTCCTAATAGTCCGCAGCTCCAACACACGGGTGGTTCCCTGCTTTGCCATGGGAAGCTCCCTGTGTTGTCCTGGTATACGGGTTGCCCTGTGGGGTAGTAATTTCTAAGTCCCCCAGCCTGTTGTTGGGTATTATATCCGTATCCTCTCCCCCTCATAAACCCTCCTCTCCCTCTGTTATAACTATAATACCCAGTTCCTTGCATTGGGTACCCTCCTCCCATGTTTGGTGCGTGTAATTGCAGAGGCGGCACTTGCTGTATTACACCTTGTGGAGGCGCTATTTGAGCGGGATCTTGTGCAGCCACTACTTGCGTTGGGCTTTGGGCCACTGGTGTGGGCGTAGTTATTAGTGCCCCTTCCATTGTGTATTTAGTAAGTTTTTTCTGTACTAGTTTGGCCTCTTCTGTTTTCCTGTCCTCTTCCTTTTGTTTCATTTTTCCTTGCCATGTCCTGCAGTGATGTACTATAGTCAGTTGTATTTCTGGCCATGGTTTTGCTTCCATCCCCACTACTTTCTTTAGTTGTTTCTGAACTCCTTCTGGGAGCCCTTGTACTAGTATATGATAAAATATAGCTGGTGTTTTGTCCCATTGTTCTCTAGTTTCCATGCGCCACTTCTCTTGAATATCCTGGATATAATCAACAGGATCCTCATTTTCACCCATCTTACGGGAAGTAATGGCTCCTATGTCTGATGTGTCTGGGTACTGCACTCTCAGTGCCTGCCATAGCGCATGTCTGCAGTTTGCAAATGGTGCCCCATCATGCGATGTGTTCGTTATTGTTACCCCATGGAATCCCGCTCTTTTCCAAATGTCATCCGCTCTATCCCCTAATATTGATATTAACAGGCCCTTCACATCTCCTACTGCTAGTTTCTGTCCTGCGGTGTGTTTTTCCATTTCATATATCCACTTACCCGCACCTCCACTTAGTGATGGGAGCCTACATTTTATATTTTCTTTATCCGTATGTTTCCAAGGTACATACTGTGGTCTAACCCCTCCTCTCTCCAACAGTGGCATTAAATTCTGTCTTGTGTCACCCTTTACGCTCCATAATATTGAGTCTTCACACCCCTCCTCTTCCCCTGTTTCCTTTACTACTTCAAATTCTTCCTTACTACCTCTGCTCCTACCTCCCTCTTCTTCCTTTCCCCTTTTTTCGTCATTTCCTGTGTTCAATACGGGTATGTTTATTTGTCTGTCTTTCCTGCGACTAGGGAGGTCCCTAAGCCGACATGCATAAGGTGTAAGTTCGTTCATGAAGGGCGCGAGCTTTATTCTGTGCAGTGAGCGTGCGGTGGTTGAACATGTAGGGTGTGACGTGGGAGGGCGTGATGGGGATGTGGGTGGCGTGGTTTCATGGGTTTGTGTTTCCCCTATTCTTTTCACTCCCTCCTTACTTCTCTCCAGCTCCTCCCATCTTCTACTCATCCAGGGCGAATCTATGTTTGTTCTAGTGAGGTATAGCTTATCTAAGCTTTCCCTTTCACTCTTTCTTCCATCCTTCTCCACTCCTTCTTCCTCCTCACTGCAAAAGTCATTCATAAATGGCACCCCCCACTCTGCCTTTTTCCTTTTATTGTTACTGTTTTTAAGTCTATTAAGTCTCTTTCTCCCCTTTCGTTGTTATCAACTGTTCCCCCTAGTGCTGATGTTGTTGCTACCTCTCTACTTTTATATACATCTCCCCATCTTTCACTCTCCCTACTCCTCCCTTCTCTTCCCCCTTCACTTCTCTCCTCCATTTCCCTACTATTTTCCTCCCTTTTTCTTTTCAATTCCTCCATTACTTCGTTGCTCATCTGTTCCAATATTCTTTCATCCTCTTTCTTCCTTTCCCATTTCACCCTTTCTCTTTCTACTATACTCTCTATTACCTTCCCCTCTTCATATTTCTTAGCTGTCTCTGATAGTACCCTCCTCCTCCATATTTCCATTTCCTTTTCCTTTTCTTCTTCTTCTTCCTTCTTCTTCTCTCTCAGCACTACTCTTGATACCCTATCTGCTGCTGCTTTTACCCTTTCAGCTTCTCTCTTTTGCTCCTCATTTCGTTCCATTAATGTTTCCAATTCGTTCTTACCTTCTTTCCTTTTCCTCACTCTCTCTCTTTCCTCCCTCTCAAGTTGTTTGATCAATTCATTCTGCTCATCCCTTAGTTTTGCTAATCTTTCCTCCAAAATCTCTTCCTTCTGCCGTAATAGCTCCTCTCCCCTCATTTCACTCTCTCTGGCACTATCCTCGTTTGTTCTCTTTACCGCCTCCCTTTCTTCTCCAGTTAGTGAGCCTCGTAATTTCAATAATATCTGTGCAGCTACCCACTCATCGTTTCCTATCTCTACAGTCTGCTCTTCTCCAATCCTCTCTTCCCCCAGTGGTATCTTCCTATGAGCCACATATGGTGGAGGGCTGTATGCCGGGTTCGAGTATCCTTCAGCCGCCCTGAACTGTCCTTCTATTTCTCCTAATTCTCTTAAAGGGTACAACCCTCCTCCCTCTGTTTTCACTCCCGGTGTTATGGGTGTCTCATTGTTCGGTTCCTTTTTTATGTCGTTTGATTTATCAATCTTTTCTCCTCCCTGTCCTCCGTTCCCCGTATTCTTTGTGCTTTCGCACCCCTTTTCCCCATCCGTTCCTTCTTTCTTAATCTCCTTTTCTTCCGGTGTTTCCCTCATAGTGAACATTCCATTTGGTCCTGGTCGGGACCCCTGGAACATCCTCCATAAGTTAAACACTTCCACATGGTTTGCCAACTTCTTCCCCTTGTACGTATTGTGCAGGTGGTTTAGTAGTGAATGTTGGGCATATGGATCGAAACTACCATTAGGCGGCCATGGTGTTAACATTTTGTTGTCCGTCCCCTGGGTCCACTCTATGCTATACTTAATTAATTTCTCCCTATGTGGTGGCAGTGTTGTGCATATGTGTTGGAGTGGGGTAGTGAGGGTGTTCCCCCACCCTCCCGACCCTCTCCCGTATGACATAGTGGCACTCCCCTTGTTACCCTTCCCTTTACCAGCAGTTTACAATATACAACCTTGTATTGCTTACCTTGCCCCGCAAGTGTGGGGACTTACGGAAATCCTTTGACAAATTATGCAATAATAATAAATATGATGTTATATTATATTCCTTCCCCTACGGCCCCCTGCGGCCGAAGCGCACGCAGCCCCCCGCGGCTGCGTACCCCTTACGACGATCTTATACAGTCGTCCTGTTTCTCCGTTCTCTTCCCCCTTTTACACTTGCCGTGGCCGGCGTTCTCCGTGCGCAGCCACGCCCCTTTCCCCTTCTCCTCTTTCGGTCCACTCGTTTATCGTTTATCTCCGTATCCGCTCCTTTATCATGTTTCTCTTCCCCACCACTCTCAAACCCAAAGTTCCTTGTGCTCGCGATATCCTATTAAATCCCTACTGGTGACGTCACCGATTTCTTCGAGCTACTGGTATATTCTTGTTATGTTCTTTAAGTTCAAAATACACTTGCAATCTACCCCGCTAACCCTACAGCTGTCTTCCTGTCTCTCCTGGAACAAGGTAATCTCATCAATAATATAACCGGACTGCGCACGCTGCGTCGCCTCGCGTGTGATACGCCCCTCAACAGGAGGGCTTAACCAGCCAATTATCTTCCGTTTTGGGCAACTATGTAACTAGCTACCGCCCACAGGGAAACGTCATCTACCTATCGAGTTTCTTGCTCGAACAATAGGGAACCTCATCTACTCATTGATCAATAAATGTCAAATCGTAGGAAACCACACACACCCACCCTCACACGTAGTCGCAATCTAGGCCATCAGTGTCTTACGAGCGGCTGCACGTGATGTTTTCGTGCCCCGCCCCCCTCTTTCGCGTAACTTAGCCGACTGCTCTCGCACTCGTCCGCTACCATTCATTCCATTGGCAACCCTCAGTTAAACCTTCGCCGCACATCTGTACAATACCTCCCTCCTCCCTTATTTACTTCCTCCCCCTCCCTCACAATTTCGCATTGCTTGTTGTGCGTGTCATGCTCACCAAGTTCTCTCGATGCAGGGCCGCTCGACTGCGTGCACCCCTCCAAGCGGCTCGCCACCTCCCCTCGTCTGGACCACGTCTGGACACTCGCCGACCGCGGGCGGGATACTTCTCAACCGGCTCCCGAGGGCCAATATCCGGATTGCGCTGTCCGGTCTTCTCGCAGCTCCGCGATGGTCCTGTAGTCCTCAGAAGTGGGCAACGGCAGAGGGGGCCGCGCCGCCGGGCCTCCTCGCAACGGGAGTGCCTGGAAAAATTAAAAATAAAAGTCGATCTTAAACAGATCTCAGCAGTGCCTCCAACTTGTCGGGGGGGAATTCTGCCGGGGTCGGCCGGGCCGTCCGCAGACCTCCGGGCAGGGAGGCCCCAACTCCTCCCGTATATCCCAGATGAGATAGAGTATGAGACACACACAAGGAGCAAGGTGACTCTGCTGTTTATTTAGACAAAACGGCAGGGATGGGTCAAGGAGCGTACGCGTTCGTCCTGACACACACACAATCGTGGGGCTCGCAGGCCCTTTTTACTGCATTATGACGCGCTACTTGCGTCACTTCAGAAAGTTAACAAAAAACCTATCGCCACTCTTAATTGGTTGCTCGAGTGGTAGGGTTAGTATAGTACACATATAGAGAATGATATTAGTGGACAAGGTGTAGTCAGGTGGTATATCTGGGTTGTCCCTACAATTAGATACATAAGAATTGTTACATGAAGACTCCTGAGGATTGGCTAATATTACTGACGTCTGAGATAAGAGCCCCATGTTCTGATTGGTGCACTCGTGAGCCTCCCAGCCTGGGACCACCGTTGTTCCCAGCTCTCGGTGTACCTGTGATTGCAACAATGTTTCAATATGGGTATGTGCAGACAATGTGAGGATTTATTCATAGGTGGAAGGCTGACCGCTCCCACTGTAGCAGATGTCCATTGAGCCTTTCAAGTGTATCGGCCTGTGTCTCGTAGTGAGGGACCCAGACGCCTTTTCTCTCCTGGGTTTTGGCATCTCGTCAGGTTCGGCTTGGTCACGTGGGGAGGGACCGTGAAAGAGGCAGAATTCTGCACAATTAATATTGTTTTTTCTACTGCGCGTCTGATTTAATTTGCCGGCGTGCCTTTATCGTTGAGGCGCGGAGTGCGAGGTTGCAACATCGTGCCTTTGATGATTTGTTCTTGGATGTGGGTTTGCAACATTGCGACCTTGGCTGGTTGCTCCACCGGGTTCTTTCTGCAGGATCAGCAACCTGACTCTTGCTTTGTTAATGTCCACGGAAGCTCTTGTTTGAGGCCTACTCGGGCCTGGTGCTTAAGTAGTCTGTTTGGTGCATAGGTGCTTTTAGGTTATAATAGCATATATTTCCATGACCAGTATCGTGTTTCCGTTATACCTCTCATGGTGGTAACGGGTTTCAAGAGAAGCGTGAGCAAGCGTTATAGATGAGTTCATGACGCGTCTTGCGTTTCTGCATTCTGAAAGCCTATGTAAAAATAATAAAGATGCACGTCCGTGAATATGCCTGTCGCCTACGTCAGAGCACTGAGTATGTTCTTCGTGTAGATTGGTGTGGAAATGTTCAGTGTGTATATTTGTACAGATGTGCTTCCCGTTGTCTAGGTCGTCATGGCATCTCTAACGACGTGTGGATTTTAGTCTAGCTGATCCGAGCCGCAGGTGTCGGCATGGCCAGTGCGGGCTGCTGGGCAGGCAGATGGACACATCCGTATGTTCCTGTACCAGGGTACCTGGTCGTCTGGTAAATGGACAAACTCTTCTCGCGGCGGGTGTCTGGGCCGTGACCCTCTAGGCCAAGCGCGAGAGGTGAAGGACTGGAGCCTGGTCTTCCATTCTCCCACTTCACTCCTGTTGTACCATACTCTCTCTGCCTGTAACCACTCTGTTAGGGGCCTGCACTTCCTCGTCTAATCGAGGGTGTCTGTGGAGAGGTCCTGGTATATCTTGATGGAGGCCCCTTCCCATTCTATGCCATCGACTTCCCATGCCTTCCGAAGGATCTCCTCTTTATCACTATAACAGTGACACTTATCCGCCACTGATCGAGGGCCTGCTCCTGAGCCAGATCCCCTATGTACCCTGTCAAAACATACATCTTGAGTGTGCATCGGCCCCAGGAGTTTTTTCAGCAATTGCCCCAGGCATATCTCCAAGGCTTTAGGTGATACGTCATCCCTGTGGGGGAACCCACAAATCCGAAAATTACTCATGTTTTGGATTTACTCATTCAAACTGATACTGAGCATCAGTGCTAGTACTACACAGGTGCCCACCCACTGAGGGGAACACGATAAATAGCGGTAAAAACAATAAGGACAGTGGGTCACTACGTCCCGCCTCCTTCTGAACACTAACCAATTCACTGCTCACTGTTCACAGTGGTGAGGTCTCTGCCACACTCTGGTGTTAATTCTCACCAGGTGACACTAGCACAAAGAGGTGGATGCAAGCAAGGACACCGACACTGGGCCACAGCTCTCTCTCTCTCTCTCTCTCCTATGTTCTACTTGGATCTACAAAGTCCTGCCATTCTTGCCGCCTGACCATCACTCTATGACAGTTACGGCTTCTGGTATGGGCTCTCTGGATTACTTTAATGGGATGTATCTGGGCCAGCCTGACTTTTGGATCCAGAGACTCCAGACTCTTCAAAATGCGGCCGTGTCTCTGGCTCGGGGGCCCATAAACTCTCACATTCCAGTCCCTTGTTAGCCAAGCTCCATTGGCTCCCGGTTAGAAGCCTGATTAAATTCAAGGTCCTCCGAACTGTGCACCATTCGGTTCAATGCATAGGTCTTGCCTTTCTTTGATCTAAATTTAGCAACTATGTCCCAGCACGCATGCTACGCTCTACAGGTAAAAACTTCTTGATGGTTCCAGGTTTTCGTAGGGCTAGATGTAGAGGACGCTCTTTCCCCGTCTTGACTCCCACTTTGTGGAATTCTCTCCCACTGAGTTTGTGTGACATACCTGACCATTTATGCTTCCGTAGAGCTTTAAAAACATTTCTTTTCTAGGCTCTTGATTTGCCCCTTTTTCGGTCTTCTAGTAGCACCCAGATGCCTTTGAGCCCGGTTTTTCTTGTGCCTACCAAATTTAAATACATACATACATACATCTGTTCAGTTCCTCTCATTGCCTCCCTTGAGCCACCCGAAGCCATACCACCTTCGAGCAACCAAGCCCCCAAACCTCCGTTCCACAGAGGCACGTCAGAGTGAAACGTGAAGGTGGTACTCAATGGCAGCTCAGCACAACAGCGGTAGGAGCTCAAGCCGCACACCCACTGGGAACCAATGGGAATGTAAACAAATGGGGGCTGCTTCTGAACTGCATACAAAGACAGAAAACACGATAAAAAACCTCTGCATGTGTGTATAAATCTGATCCAATTTATATCAAGTTGAATTTTCACATTGCTCTTGCCGTGCATTTCCTTGCCATGTTCGTTGTATGACAGTGACATTCATTTTGGACTCGTTATGGCTCTGTACAGGCATTGAAAATACCTTTTCTCAAAAATGTAAAATTTTATCTCTCTGCACACCAAATGTGGCATTCTACATCAAGACATGGGAATTCAATTCCTCTGACAGAGACCTAATTCCTGTTTTGATGTATTGAGCTCATTTATTTTCTTTCCAGTCTTATTAATGCCAGCTTAGTGGATGATACTGTGGCTTATCACTTTCAAATGTGTTCCTCATTCATTCAATCAATCAATCATTTTATTTCAGAAAACGTTAAAGTGCTCCATATACCTTTGCACATATTAAAAATCCTTATTGATTTGATATCCTGTTAAAACACATTTGATACACAGAAAAATTAATAAAACTAATTATGTACAAAATGGCTACAAAGTTAGTAATTGATGGAGAATGACCATCAGCCAAACACTAACATTGGGACTCATTCTAAGTGTGCCGGTCCGGTAACAACTGTGCTGGTAAGCTTACTGGCACCGTTGTTTCCGGACCGGCACACTACAACTATGCCAGCGGGTGCCGTCCCGCATGGCAGGTCAGAACTGCTGGGCGGGACGGCACCCAACTTCATAGTTTTCACAGAAGCAACTACACCGTTAACAACGGTGCTGGTGCTTCCGTGGTCCCCATTCCCATAGAGTCCAATTGGAATTTATGGGAATGGGGACTGACTTTCTGGTCCGCTTGGGTTGTAATCCCCCGGTGTTACCGGCAAGTCAGGTGTTGGCAAATATTTAAGGGTCCGGTGGCAACCCGTCGGTATCACCGGCACAGTTACCGCCGGACCGGTTTTGTAAGAACTAATACTAAGAACCAGACCATTGTCCCACTGCTAAAAAGCATATTTCTAATCCTAGTCCAAAAATAAATCAGTTACTCTTCTTGTTAGGTAATTTTGCCTTTTTTCTACTTAATGCACCATAAAAGAAACTCCTATCACAAAGCACCCGGGTATTTCCCTAAGCAAGAGTAAATAACACAGAGCTGATCTATTACAATGACTAGGTTTGTCCTCCACAAATTCATGTGTGAAGAACAAAACAAGACACACAGGATTAAGGTTTATGCATCTCCTGACACATACGTTGCTACCTTTGACCGAGTCTATCATTTCACCCATCCCATGTGATATTGTTTCTCTGGATAATATGACATGAACAACAGAATTCACTCATAACACATAGATCTCCAATATCGCCTTATCGACAACACTTAAATATTTATTGTATTTTTAAGAAAGCTAGATTGCACCTTGGTCAATATGAGATCTGAAAAGGAGAATGTTTTTAAATGCACAATTTATGGTGATTTACTATGGGCCTCATTACACGGTAGGCGGTAGGGATTTAACGTTACCGGTAATGGAATACCGGTAACGCTAAATCCCCATCCAAATTATGACCTTGCTCACCGCTATTTGCGGCACCGCTAAGTACGGTGCCACTAATAGCGGCCAGTCCGTGGGCGTGCGACCCTTGCGTCCATAATTTACGCCATGCCGCTATTAGCACATCATCACAAGCCAGGCGGACGTGCCAATAGCGGCTTGGAAAAGCACGCAAAACCCCTTACCGGCATGGCGCTAATACCGGCATCGCAAACCACCCGTTAAAGGAACTGTGCAGTGTTACCACCTGCCACAGGAGGCAATGGAGACTGTGGCTGCTCAAAAGGAGCACCCCTTCCCACACCCCCTCACACACCAAGATGGTTCCAATACTAGCAGCATTACATGGCCTGGAGGACCTGATTGCAGCGCAGCTGCAACAACAACAGGCAGCACAGAGGAGACGCAGGAGGAGGAGGAGGGCAAGACAGGCACAGCAAGCACCACCCCGGTACCTAATCATACCACAGAGGCACCCACCAATTCCCAGCATCAGAGCCAGTCCATTTAACCTAACACCTGAGCAAATACACACCCTGTACCGTCTGGACCGGGATACCATCACCAGCATCGTGGACATGATACACCATGACAATGTGAGCCTCATAGACATCAGAACTGCCATCCCCCCTCTACTGAAGGTGGTGACTGTGCTCCACTTCCTGGCCACAGGCACCTACCAGCATACAGTGGGGCAGATGCATGGCATCTCCCGACCAGTATTCTCACGCACACTAAACCAGGTACTTGATGCCCTCCTGAAGCATGCACCCGAACACATATACATGCCACGGACTGCCCAGGAGATTGCAAACACCAAAGTCTGTTTCTATTCACTGGCAGGCATCCCAAGTTGCATCGGGGCCATCGACTGTACACATGTGGAATTGGTCGTCCCACATCACAATGAAGTAGTGTACCGAAACAGGAAGCAATTCCACTCCATCAATGTCCAAATGGTATGTGACGCCAACAAGATAATCACACATTGCTGTGCCAGATTTCCAGGATCAACCCATGATTCCATGGTCCTGCGGAACTCAACTATCCCCCGCTACACGGAGCGACAAACGGGACAACGTTTGTGGCTACTTGGTGAGTAGCAGGCCAAGCACATGGCAGTGTGCTTGGGGGGAGGAGAGATAGATACTCCAACTGGGTGTGCGTGGGGGGGAGAGATACTCCAACTGGGTGTGCGTGGGGGGGAGAGATAGATACTCCAACTGGGTGTGCGTGGGGGGGAGAGATAGATACTCCAACTGGGTGTGTGTGGGGGGGGTAGATACTCCAACTGGGTGTGTGTGGGGGGGGGATAGATACTTCAAATGGGTGTAGCCTGTAGTCCGTCGCCCAAATGCACATACAGATGTAAGCCAATGTGCATCTGGGAGGGCCGCAACATACTTGAGATGAACGGACATGCAAGTATATGCTACACAACACAGATGACAATCCAAGCCTAGAAACATCAAACATCAAACCACATCCACACTGCACAACATTCCACGGCACAAAATACACAAATGTCATCCATGCCATCAACATAGTCATGCTGAATTCGTACAGCCCGACATCAACAATGCAATGTGCCCTTCAATGCATGCCAAGGGATACCCCCTAGCCATAGCAATGCACCACAAACCTATAGCACCACTGAAGTGATGCCTCTCAGCATGGCAACGTCAATGTTGGAATGGCAGTACACCACCAGTGTGGTACCAAATCTGCCTGGGCACAGGGACACCTAAGACCTGGCTCACACAGGACATGTCAATTACTGTTGGAGGCATTAATGGGGCATGTCTACTTGCAGGGTTGAGCCCACCTTTGCACATTGCAGTTACACAGACCATTTGCATGTATGCTGTTGATTGTGTACTTGAATCTCAATGCCAAGTCAATGTTTGTGAAATGAACAGGCCACATTTGAGGTGAACAGTAACAGGACCCCATACCTTCCCCCATATAGGTGATTCCTGATATCCCCTGAAGAGGTGGCTCCTCACACCTGTACGGAACCCACAGAACAGGCACAAAGAGGAATACAATTGTTCACACACCCGTACCCGCATCATGATCGAGCAGACTTTTGGACTTTTGAAGTCACGGTTTAGGTGCATTAGCAGGTCTGGTGGCGCTCTCCTGTATGACCATGACAAGGTGGCCAAGATCACCATGGCATGTGTCATGCTGCACAATATGTGTACCAGACGGAATGTGCCACTGCCCCCTGACGTTGAAATAGAAGCACCTGATGAGGATGATGATGGTGATGGGGATGGAGGTGAAGGGGATGCAGGTCAAGCAAGAGGGGATGGCCAGGAGGGACGTGCTGTGAGACTGCATCTGATCAACCAAATATTCTGAGTAACATGTTCTCGTACTGTCACCTGGATATGGCTAGTAATGCACTGGTGTCTGTTTGTGAGCTCACAATGGACCCTTGCGTCAATAAAGTACACATACACAATGAGTCCAGGCCTGTGTTTTGCTCAAACACCAGTGTATTTATGAACCTAAACAGGAAAATGTTTATGTCCCCAAACATCCCACCACCCTTCCACCCCCACCCCCCACAACAGTCCCATCACACCCTTCCCCCCACCCCCCACAACAGTCCCATCACACCCTTCCCCCCACCCCCCACAACAGTCCCTCATGTGTCTTCCACAATGTATGCGTCCAGGCATGCACGCGGAGGCATGAACATCAACTCCCTATTGGTCATTGCCAAAACCAGCATTGGGAGGCTGCCTGGAGGTGCGCCTGGTGGTGCGTGCAGAGCGTCGGGGTGGGCTTGACTGCCGCAAACTTGCGGACGAAGAAGGGGCTGACTGTCCAGGTGGTGGTGGTGGTGGGGATTGGCGGTCCATAGCATCCGCAATGCGTGTGAGGACCTTGCGAACTCGAATGAGCTCCCCACACAGCCTGTCTGTGCATGCCTCCATCCCCTCCCTGGACTGCCTGGATGTCTCCGCTATCTCCTCCCTGAGACGGACAGCCTCCTCCACGTGCTGCCCAACCAGCACAGTGAGACCCTGTTGCCGCTGGCTGATGCTGGCCAGGTCAAGGGCAGTGTCGGGCTCTGGTGGTGTGGCTGGTGTGCATTGTGATGCAGGCAGGTGAACAGATGGAGGCACCGGGGGGCTACTGAAAGCTGCCATGGTCTCATCACCAGTAACGTTGGAGCCAGGTGTGTGTGGTGGTGATGGCTGAGGGGTTCCAGGGGGGCTTGGAGTGGGCATGCCCAGGTCGAATTCTGTTGGCTCCTCCACATCTCATAATGGAGCAGTGGCTGCCGCCTCTCCTGCCGAACTGGCTGCAGCTGATGGTGGTCCCTCGGTGGCTGTGATCGGTGGTGGTGAGTGGACCTCCGGAGGTGGGGCAGTTGGCTTTGGTGTGGCCTTGGTAGTGGCGCTCGTCCAATCTTTCAGACTCTGTAAATGGAGCCGTGTGCCTTTTCCCCTGGATGTTGTGGCGGTGTCCTCTGTGGGCTGTGCCCTTTTTTTCTTCTGCGCAGGTGGTGCCTGGGATGCATTCCCACCATCGCCACTGTCTGTATGTGACCCTGTCGGGGACAAGAAGGGGGATGGCATTGGTTACGGTTCAATGTACTTAATGCAGGATAGATCATCAATGCAGTTGTGGGCATTTGGACTTCATTGTGAAGGATGCAGGTGATGTGTCAGTTCAGTGGCTCATCCATGCAGTGTTGTGTGTGGCACTTGGCTCTGCTGATGTGTGCATGTGTGTGTGTTTGGGTCTGGCACTGACATGGGCAGGGTGGGATGCATGTGTGGCTGTTTGGCCATCCATGAGGTGATTCTGGCCTGACATTTGCGGGGACCAGTTGATTCACATTGCATGCTTTCATTGGTAAACTTACCTCCATCTGAAGTGCCTGCCACGCCATGTTCCATCCTCCCAACTCCCTCGATGCATTCAACTCCTATGAGGTTGGCACATGTCTCCTCCCATTCTTTTAGTTTGATTGGCGACCCGATCCACCGGCTGTGGCAATGTTGTGATTTTCTGCCAAGATCATTCTGGCCCAGAGTCTAAGGTCGTCCCATCTTTTCCAGCACTCACGTACAGTGCGGGTGCGGTGCCCACAGCACTTACTTTCAGTGCCACCTCCTCCCAGATTGCTTTTTTTTGGAGGAGTGTCTCCCGCCGCATGTCGTTTGCGAAGACCACTGCAGCATTTTCAGATAGGGTCTGTGTCAGCATTAGTAGCTCCTCAGTGGAAAACGTTTCTTTCTGCTGGCAGTCAGTTGTTATTTTCAGAGCCTTGGGCATGGTAAGGGTGTTCCAGATGTTTTCCAACAGCAAAGTCCTACTAACAGGTCCAGGGGGCAGAGGATGGCAATGGATTGTGTTTTTAAAGATGGCTGCCGTGCTCTTTCCCGTTCCTGTGCGATGTCGCTGTTTCCGGTTCCGCTATTTATTTTATATTTGCATGCTGCGTCAAGGCAGAGGTGCTATCTGCACTGTTGTCGAAGCCGGTAAGGGACTATTGGGGGAGTTTAGCGGCATGGCAGTTGGGGCATTACCGGCATTGCGCGATGCTCGTGTCTGCGTACTCGTAATGGTACGCTATTAGCGCCCTCATGTGAGGGCGGACACGTTAAGGGCGCCATGCCGGTAATTTGCGATTTTTAGCACGCAACGTGTAATGAGGCCCTATATGTTGCAGGCACATTGTGCAGGTTATTTGAAATCTTACACCTGAAAGGAGGAATACAGACCTGTCTTCTGTACTCATGCCAGCCCAGTGATTCATACGTGTCATTTGCTAACAATCTGTAATTAACTGCCATTGGGATAGTCAGCCATGTTCTATAATATGGCTGCTGCTCCTTACTGGACAGCCTAGTAAATAAAGTGACCAACCTGCTTGCAGTTTAATAAAACATGTGTGGAATTCACAAATTGTAAATTGTAGTTCAATCTGATTAATTTTGTTCAAAACCAACAAACATCAACTGCAATATCTCATAGTACTTTTCAATGTTGGATGTCCATTTTGTATTCTGGTTTCAAAATGCCTGTAACATACTGCTTCACATAAGAAATTCTCATTTTAAAACTGCCCCCTGAGGCCATCTGACATCTACATGCATTTTCAAATATGCAGACCCCAATTATCCATACACATAATGACATTTGCTAACCACCAAGTAGCCTTCCACTGCATCACTATGAGAATGAGATGCCCAATGCAATGCCACTTGAACACAGCCTCAAGGCATACAGCAACAACTTACTCTTGATAACAGATATGTACGGCAGCTGAGTTTCGTTCTAAGCCTTCAGTGGTATTGAGCTTTTCTCCAGATCAACAGGTCTGTGCACTGTGAGGACCCGGAGGTCCATGGGATCACAGACATTCAGTAGACCCAGATTTCGCAAGTAAGAGCAGTGATACTAATGTCTTCAGTGCATGTTTTACTCAGCGCCAAACAAGTCTTCTTCATGCCACTTAGAGAGCGTGTTCTCTCTCTATTGCTTTGTTCTTTCCCTTCCAGGCAGTTTAGATGCTTAAGTCTGTCATTGGGAATCCAGATACAAGCGTTATATTCTGCTCCAGCGGCATGAATCACTTGGCAGTTATTCCGGCGGAAGTTTAAATGTTCGTAGTCAACAATATTTTTTTTTTTTTTTAAACATAGTTTATTATTAAACTTTTTGTTTTAACACATCATCTTTTACAAAACAATTCCATTACAACCTCAAGAAGCCCGCCCCTCCCTTCACATGATCTTTAAAGTTGAATGGCATCGAGGAAGTTTATCACTGAGGATATTAGGTGAATAGAGCTCCCACTCAGTATTCGGTACCACCAATCCTCCATGTTCTCATTTCTCGGGGCGTATTTGATCAGGTGTACAGATCTTAAGGATCGGAGTTTGGGGCAGGCGACTAACAAGAGTTTTACTGTTTCGATGTCCTCGTTGCAGAATCGGCACCGATTGTCTCTGGTCTCTGCGTCTTTTCTTATTAGTAGGATTTCCTTAGTTCTTATCGCGTTCATTCTCATTTTCAGAAACCGATCACGGTGATGCCTCGAAGGAAACTGTGACAGGTACTTTGGCATCTTGTTCATTTTATTAGCAGTCGGCCCAAGTTTGGGTGCAGCTGTCTGACTTTCCAGTCTTGCTATGTTACCTGCCCATGACCATTCTTTTAGTTTTCTTTTGGCTACTTGTGGCCACTTTAGCAGCATTTCTTCAGATATCTTAGCGGCTATCATAATGTCAAATGCCTTCTTATACCATTTCCTGTATGCGTCTCCAGCAAATCTCATGTCTTTGACTGCTAAGATTTCATATGCGGGTTCTTTATTTGTTAATAGCGTCTTTCTCAATAGTGCCAGGGATTTCCATAACACAGTTGTATAAAGGTCATCCAAGGCCAGTTCTTGTCTTATAACGGTAATTGAAAGGCAGTTTGGTAACCTTAGTACTCTTTTCCAAAAGTAGCCCTCCATTTTCGCCCAGATTTTATGATCAAGGTTCCATCCAGATTCGGCTCCGTAAGTAATAGATGGAATAACTTTTTGCAAGTAAAACAACCGGATCGGTATCAAAGAGAATTTTCCATAAAGGTTGTGAATTCGCAAGCCTTGTGCTGCCAGGATCTTTATCCGGAGTTCCATATCACGGACCCAACTCTTCTCACATATCGAGGTATTAACCATGATGCCCAAATATCTGATTTCTGTGACTTCTTTGATTGGATGTATTCCGACTCTCCAGCTAAATGGGTGTTTCTTCTCCCCTTTGTGAGACCCGACATTTTTGTTTTTGCAGTGTTTATTTTCAGGTTGTTGGTCGACATATACTGATGTAACTTTTGAAGGAGTCGTTGCAATCCGATCTGCGTAGTATCGACCAAAACAAGATCGTCTGCATATGTCATGCAATTTATTTGTATCCCATTTATTTTAGGAGGAAAGCATCTAACAGCGGCTAGGGCGGTGGGAATGTCGGTAATGAAGAGCTTGAATAAACAAGCAGCAATCGGGCAACCCTGCTTTACTCCTCTTTTAGTTTTCATTCTTTCGGATAACTGGCCAGCTTCGTTCAGCCTTATTTGAATTGTTGTTGCCGTATGGAGTGCTATGATTGGTAGCAGGATGTCGTGGGGACAATTCCAGTTGTCTAGTTTCGCCCACAGTAATTCTCGATCGATACAGTCAAAAGCCTGCTGAAGATCTATGAATGCAAAGAATAAATTCGTATTTCTTGCCAGAGCATTTATTTTTAAGATGTTAAGCAATGTTAAATTCATTTCTGTTCCCACACCTTTCGTGAAACCTGTTTGTCTGTTATCTGTGATTCCAGTTGCATTTGACCACTTTGTTAATTTTTTTTGAAGAAAGTTTGCAAACACCTTGCCAATTGTGTCCAACAAGGCGATGGGGCGATAATTAGCTGGATTGGCCCGATCACCCTTCTTGAAGATTGGGACAATTATTGCTGTTGTCCAATTTGCAGGAATTGTTCTCGTCATTGCAATGTTAGCGAATAGTGTCTCGATGAGTTTCGACCATGCCAGTTTATTTTCTTTAAGCATCACATTTGTGATGCCGTCCGGTCCTGCAGCACGCGAGTTATTCAACTTCTCAATTGCAGTGGCTATGTCATCTGCAGATTCACAGCAGTCCCACTTTACAGCCGGTAATACAAGGTGATTTGGTTCAATTTTAACGTCTCCTAAGAAGACTTTGTTGAAGTGTTGGTTCCAGGCGACTTCGGTCACCACGTTTGCCATCCTGATGGCTTGATTAGTTGAACATTTATTAAGTATCTGCCAGATGTCTCTACATTTATGTGATTTCAGCAGGCTCAACATTGCTTCACCGCGTTCTTGGTCCCGCTGGTACTTGAAAGCTTTCACCCAGTTGCGGTAAGCTTGTCGTCGTTTTTGTATCAAGTTACTCATATTCGGACCGCCATGCGATTTCAACTGGCGAATTTCACTATTAGCCTTCTTTTTTTCATTATTTAGCTTTGTGCTCCATGTATGAGTGTGCGTTTTAACAGAGTTTGTCTTCCATAACGCCCTATCTTGACGGCAGGGTAGAAGTGACACATAGTCTGTGTTGCTACTCAACGCATTCTTTGCTTTCTCCAAATCATTCGTGATGATGGAAATCTGACGGGACGATATTCGTAATCTGTTTTTCCCGTTGTTTACTTCAAGAGTAGAAGTTAATTGCTGCGTCATGCATCCAGAGGTTATATTCATATTCATCACCATTATCTCGTGATCGCTATTTTTTGTTGGTGTTACGTGCATATCTTTTATTAGGTCCCATGAATGTTTGGACACCCAGATATAGTCTAGTGTTTTTGCAAAACCCAAGTTATGCCACGTATTATTTTGTGGTATGTCGCCCGACACTTGTCCATTTATCATGTCGCAGTCGTAAATCTCCATGATGTTGTCCCATTGAGATCGCCTAGTTTGATTTTGTTGGCATTGCGTACTCATTCGATTCAACCGACCACCATTCAAATCAAACCATGACAAATTCATATCACCGCATATGATGACCATAAGGTTGCTTATTTCCTGCAGTTTTTGTTCAGGATTGCAGTTATTGCAGCTATAAAGTTTTTAGTCTTGATCATCACCGGGTTCCAGTATACATTAACTATTAGAATATTCTGGTGTTGCCGTGGACTGCGAACTTTATGTTCAATTAGCGTACTTTGGATGAATAAGTTAGGATTATCACTTTTTTTCACCTCCCAGGTGTGGCCAATTTTGATCATAGTTATTAGACCTGAAAAAGGCCGTCCAAATGCATTCTTCCCTGCTGGATTTAGCAGGGTCACGTAGCCATCTTTCACCGGGGGGGTCCTTAGCCACGTTTCTTGTAGGCAAATTATCAGATTATTTTCCAATTCAATCGGAAATTCATCGAACAGATGTCGAAATCCTCTTGTGTTCCATGAAATCAGGGAGGACACTGATTGTTCCTTGACGGCCGATAGCTAATGATTTGACACGTTATGCCTGATTTGACTTCCATAATGATTTGAATTAGGGGCTGTTTTCGAGTGATTTCTTAATTCGAATTTTTTCTTTTCAAATGTGAGCGATCTAAGTTCATGCGTACGGCTAGACTTTCCCTCGTTTTTGCTTGCAACCCATTCAGGTTTGGGCTTAGGTTCACTGACGTCAAAGCCGAGCTGCAGTAGATCGTCTTTTGCTGCCAAGATGACTTTTCGGACAGCGTTGGACTTTATATGTAAGTAAACTCGGTCCTCATGATCTTCCGATATGTATTCAATGATTGCTATGTCATCAGAGGATACTGTTCTTAGAGCAGGCACCGAGTGTAGGAGGCGCATGACATTTCTTCTATTCAAGTTTACCTCAGAATCGTCATTGAGGATGTTGATGATAGCAATTTTGGCATTTTCATCCATTCGAGTCTCTTTGGTCTCATTGTAGTCCTTTTTTTGTTCGTTTGCTCGCTGCCCAGCTGTTAGTTTTGGATTTAGACTCCTTATTTTGTTTATGCGGCCCTGCTGTACCAGACTTGGCCTTTCATCCTTCAGGGATTTGTGGAGGAGCTTGGCATTCGTGTTTGATGTCTTGTGACCGTGTATGGAAAATTGGGTTTTCTTATTTGCCAGAGCCATCTCATTTTGAGCAGGAATCTTCTTTGCGACCCATGGATTTATTGACGGCGAGTCCACATCAGAAATATTCACGTTTGAGGCAGAGCTACTCATGGTGCTATTCAAGGCACTTTTCTGTGTTTGCTCTGTGTTGTCATCATATGAATACGTGGATAAATCACATAGGTCAATTGATACTGATCCTGTTGTAGTTGCCAGTTCGTCAGAGTCGAGTCTTTGACGTTTGTTAGGGTTTGCCTTTGCTTCTGCGGCTACTGGCACAGCCTTGTCTGTCCTTTTTGTGCCTTTGGAGGTCTGTGGGGAAGTTCCCGTTGTGTTCCTCGAGAAGAAGTTCAGCTTTGGTGGAGTCGTCAGATTGCGTATAAATTTCTTTGAATTGCTGGTTTGAGGACGAGCCACACAGTGCTTTCGCTTTTCGGTCTGTTTTTTCGGGTGATTCGTTGTCAATCGGGTTTTTTGTCCGTTTGACGGGATCCCTTTGTCCTTGTTTAGATATAGGGCAGGCCCGTCAAAAATGCCAAAGGTCACTTTTTTGTTGTTGCATACAACTGGGTCAAGATTTTTTAGATTGTTATCAACAGGAGGATGTTCTACCTCACTTGAAGATGTCGACGGCTTCTCTGCTGGATTCGCCGATAACCCTCCAGTGGGGTCAACAGCAATCACGCCTGTGGGCAGGACTGGAGCGACTGACAAGAAGCGGCCTATCTCGGCCTCGTTTGTCTGGCTAGCAAGTACAGAGGCAGGGGGCCCTGTCTTAGCCATTTCACTCATGATCGCCTCCTCTGGTTCTTTTACCTTCATTGGACTGCCAGTCAGGCCATCGCTGTGCCTGCACTGCTGTTGCAAGGAGGTGGTTTGCTTTAGACATGCCGTAGCTGCTGCCACTAACGCTTTAACATCTGACGTGTCCTTGGTCCTGATTTCATGTAGTTGCAATTGCATTGACTGCAAGGCAAGTTTGTCAGTGTCGAGTTTGTTTTGAAGCTGGGCAATAGTTTGATCCTGGTTGGCTAGTATTTCCATGATATGCTGGAGCATCCCTCCATTCGATTGGATGGCTTCATGTATATTTTCATATAATTTGGTGAAGGGAATGAGGGCAACTGATGTTGCGGCTAACACATTGTTGTGTATTTGTAGGGCCGCTGCAGCCGATAGATTGGACTTAAGGGCTGCCGCCATGTCTTTTGTTGTCTCCATGTCATTCTGTTGGTTTTGATTTTCCATCGTCTTATTAGAATTTGCATCCAATCTCATGGAATCGAACATCTTACTTGTCGTGTGAGACAATAAAGCCTGATGCATTGGAGTTGAGTGAGTTGACAGCGGTCTCGACTTTTCGTTGGGCGATTTCGCTGGCCAGCGGGACCTGCCAGCTACCGTTGTCGATAGAGAGCCGCTACAGGGCAGATTTGCTTCGACGATGTCCTTTGGCACCACTTTGCTCGACTCGAGGCCTGATCTTCTATGGACCTGTTCCTGGTCCATACTCGTCTCACTCAGGTCGATCGAATCTGGGTTAGAGGTCGACTTGTCGGTCTGGTCGGAGTTAGGTCTTGCAAAACTGGTTGACAGACGTTGCTTCATTTGCTCAAAGTCAGCTCTCAGGCGTTCAGCCAATCTTGCTTCACGTCCAGCTAGGTCCAGTAAATGACCCGATTCACTGGGCCTCGATTGTTGGCAGTTGGAGCTGCTGGAGTCAGGAGCTTTGCGTCCGCTATTTGCTGTACACGTCTTTGGTGCACTCTGATTCGCACTTCGTGATGGGGACGTGCTGCTCCATATCATCTTATTTGCTTCAGTTTCTAGTACCGGTGGCGGCCGATGTGGTACCGCGGCATTTGTATGATAGCCTGATTTCAAGTTGTCCTCATCATTTGCCTCACTGGACGGCTCTGCCATGGTGTGTGAGTCGTCGGATTTCGCGGGTGGATACAAAAATCTAAGCTTTTTAGACTCATTTTGTTCTAACGGCACTTCAAGTTCCATCAATTCGGAGTCAGTGACGTCAAAAGGCGATTGGAACATCGCAGTATTTATCTCAATCACCGACACAGCGGTTGGTTCAGCACGGGCGAGCTTGGCTGTCGAGCAGCCTGTCTTGAGGCTGCTCGGTGCCTCAAGGATGCTTTTCCTGAGGCACTCATCTTGTACCCGGCTAAGCTCTAGACTCGAAGTTCCTGGGTCCGATGTAGTCTGTGGTCTACAATTTCCATGGTCCATTATAGGACCTCTACATGGGGAGTTGATCACCTTAGGGCATGCAAAGGTAGGTGAGACAATCGCACTACTGCAGGGCACGTGTGACGGGGCTAGGATGGAAGGAATGGTCACCGTTAACACGTTTTCCATGTCGGACGTCGTTTGCCTCTCTCTGCTCTGCTTGCACTGAATCACCCAGTCATATCCGGCTAGTGAACTCACAGGCGGTGAAGTAGTGCTATGGCTGATATTTCCGGCAGTTACCACCGGGTCCATCGATGCAAGGTTAAGCACGGCTTCACCACTGTGGCTATTGCTCTCGGTAGCTGCCTCAGGGGCAGATACAGCGGTGGCTATGTGTTCGGACCTTGCTCTGGGGAGAAGCGTTTGCCTGACCATTGCACGCGTCAGGGGGCCGGTTTCAGCCATCCAAGAAAATAATAGGGGATTAGTGAATTAGCTTCACTTACCGTCTCGTGGCCGTCAGCCAAGCCACCCACCTCAGCCAGCCTCTGTTCAGCCGCGGACTGCCGCAGACTGAACTCTGCTCGAACTCCGCGCGCGCTCCGCGCTCGAGATGGGTTTTTATAGTCAGTTGGACTTTCTTTTCCTTAAAGGGATAGGTTGGATCCCGCAAAGACACAGTCGCTGCAGCTCCTCACACCACACTCCACCAGGGACTGCCGCAGACTGAACTCTGCTCGAACTCCGCGCGCGCTCCGCGCTCGAGATGGGTTTTTATAGTCAGTTGGACTTTCTTTTCCTTAAAGGGATAGGTTGGATCCCGCAAAGACACAGTCGCTGCAGCTCCTCACACCACACTCCACCAGGGACTGCCGCAGACTGAACTCTGCTCGAACTCCGTAATGTAACTCGCTCAACAATATTACATTTCTCAGAGATAGCTGCAAAAACCTATCAGCCGCGTGCATGTGCAGACATGGGATATAAGCACTGGGTTCTACTTTTCCATTCTGCTGCCACCTATTACCAATAATATGGCAACAAGTTGACAATGTTTCTAGCGGGGATTACAGCATTATTCCTTTCCATCTTTCGTCGCCATGGCGAGGCAGTTGCCCCTTGCGAACTCCATTGCTTGTGCAATCAGGTGTACATTGAGTGAATTGGTCAGGGCTGAGTCTTCATTATGTGTATAGTCAATCAATGAGCAAGGACATGATCTTTGGCTCCCACATCCAGAGGATATGCTGGTATGAGTGATAGCGAAGCTCTACTCTGCAAACGGATGCAGCTGAAGCAGCCAATTACAACCACGCATGAAGAAAGGGAAAAATCAGCATTGCCGAACATGTGCGCAGGCTGTGCTCATTAATGTTTGCGGAACGCAACAATATGGGTGTCCGATGTGAGCAGATTTTCTGACTGTGCGTGTGTGCGCGCTACATTGTTGACAAGCAACTAAATGCAACATTGGTAATATGGGCCTATGCACACTGATATTAATGCTGCATATGGTGATCCATTCTTGTAAAAAATGTATATCATATTACAGTGATATCGGACCCCTATTGTTCTTAGTATACTGAGGACCAATGCTGTGATGCCACTTCCTGTTTTGTCAGGGTGTGAAAGGTTGTGTGCCATCACTTCCTGTGATGTCACTTGTGGTGAGGTCAATGACATCACTTCTTGTGATGTCATTAGAGGTCAAGGGGCATGTGATGTCACTTCCGCTACCCCTGGCATGTTGGTGAAATGACGTCCCTGACCCTAATGAGGATATCCCTGCCTAAAATAAATGAAACACTCTAACAACAAAGTGTCTGTCCCTCACACGTATACAACAAATCAACAAGGAAATATATGGCAGTTTAACAACAAAATTAACAATATAATCCACACCACAATAGTTGCTTCTTCTGATAACCTGGGAGAACTTCCCTTCTCCAGATTCAAGCAGGCTTTTCTTTAACTGTTCAAAAAGGATGAGACAATCCTGTATCATAACAGAAAGTTTAGCTTCAGTTGTCTTTTAATCCAACTTGCCAACCCAAAGTTCTAACTAGGATTCAAAAGATGATTCACAAATGTTCAACAAAGCGTTTCTCTTTACACTTGTAGCCAAGATCTTGAAACAGCTTTTTGTCATCAACAAAGAATATTTCAGAACTTCATTTGTTTTCAAAACAAATGTCTTTGTGAGGATATTTTGGCACCACTTTAGTTTCAGTGCTACTTGACCAAAACACTTCAGTGATTCCTCAACTACTTCTTCATAGGCTTTACCACTACCACAGTACTCCATGAACTTCCGCCTGGTTTACTCTCATGCCAGGCTTACTGCTACTACAACTTTCTGCTCTGGTGTAGTCGTGCCAGAACAGAACCAATGGTATACTCTCCTGCCAGCCAAGGCAAACTACTGCAGCTCTCTGTTTCAGTATACTCCCCTGCCAAAACAGAACCAATTGAAATTAAGTTCTATGACCTGGTTTTCTCTGCGTCTCTTTGTTCTCTCAAGAAACGGGTAGAGCGCAGCCAGTTTTTGTATGTTTGCTGACAGTTCTTCCTAAGGTTATGCTTTTCACCAGAGGTTAGCTTATTCATCCGTGTCAGATCAGATCTGTATTGTTTTCTTCTGGCCACTAGAAGTTCATCATAAGCATGTTTTCTTTCAATTGTTTTCACACTGTTTGGATTGAACTTGATCTCAAAAGCTTCTAGCAGCCATTTATATTCTACCACCTCTTCACCGTTCTCAATGGCCTTGCTGTAGTCTTGGACCAGCATAGGTATTAATTGTTTTTTAGCCTTAATCGATTTCTTCCCCAAGACACCTCAGTTTCCATCGTGCCTTTTTTCCTTGGGGTTGATCTAATTTTCCAGGCAAGTTCTGTTTCCAGTAAACTGTGGTCACTGTGAGCTTGCTGCTTTATTATGAATTAACGTATCCATGCAAGAGTATTCCCCTCCTACGAAACAATAGTCCAGGCAAGCTCCTGATTTACCACTGTGCCACGTACTTGCTCCCGACAGATCACCTCTCGTCTGGCTATTTAACATCTTCATGTCTCGAATTCTCATTTCCTCCAGCCATTTTTGTTCATTCCCTACTAGATTTTCAGTCTTTTTGATTTGACCCCCCATGTCCAGCAATTTAATGTTTAGGTCCCCGCAGAGGAGAATCAGCTGATCTTTTTCGTCCCTCATAGATTGATCGATGGCATTCTTAATGGTTTTTAGGTACCCCTCCAGATTCGGCATGTTTTCACTCCAATAGGTATTAATCAGTAGCATCCTTGTTGGCCCTCTTTCTCCTCTGATTTGAATACTATTTTTAATATTTGGACGTAGGGGTTCAGAATATACTGTTCCAGCACTTACAGGGGGCTATCTAATTTTTTTTAGAATCATAAGACCTGCAAATGGTCTCCCTTTTGGCCCCTTTCTGGCAGGATTTATAAACACTTCATATCCCTCACACACTGGTGGTTCACGCAGCCAGGAATCTGGAATAGAGATAAGGTCATATTTCCCCAAGAAGCTACTGTCTTTGGAAAATAGATGTTTAAAGCCTCTGGTGTTCCATGAGGCACAGTATACAGATCTTAGGGGCTCCTCGTCAATCTATTGTTTCTTCTTCGTGCTTAGAGTACTGGCCATCCCTGTCCAATCATTGGACTTCTTTTTCCCCTCAGTAGAGTTTGTTTTGTTCTTGCTCAGATTCCCGGAATTATCCACGGTGAACCTCAGGGTTTCTCAGCGCTTTTCTTCATTATGGATGAATTTCCCCTTTGCGTTTTCTGGTCTTCTTTTTCATTTGATCGAGAGTCCTTCTTAGTGTCGTCCATTGGGGTCAGTCTGTTTTTTTCACTGCAATCTTTATCGTTGACTTTTTTCCTGTTATGTATTTTCCCCATATCCTGGTATTCCTTTTCTGTCTGCTTTGTTTCTTTAAAACTGTTAGGCTCAATGTTTTCTTCCAAGGTTTCTAGACGGAAACCTTTTTTTTAAGGATGTCATTGGCCTCCAGCAATTTCTGTTTAATACTATTGGAGGTTAGGTGGAGTATTACTTGGTCCATCCACTTTTCTCGTGGGAATTCCACGGTGTCCAGTCATTTGGTCGACTACAAACTGGTCGACTGCAATTTGGTCGACGTCATTTGTTCGAAAACCAAATGATCGAATTTTTTTTTATTATTTATATATGTGTTTTGTGGGTTTTCGTGTAGAAAAAAAAAAAGAAAGAAAAAAAAGGGGGTGGGGAGGCCCCCCCAAAAAAAAAAGGGGGTAAAAATAAAAAAATAAAAAATTCGACCATTTGGTTTTCGACCAAATGGCTGGCAACCAATTCCACAATTTTTATATCATCTGTTGATATCATACGTAGTGCGGGGGTTTGATTACAGAGTGTCATCACATAACTCCTGTTTAACACCACCCTTTTTGGACCTTTTGATGTAGTTTCCAGTTTTAAATAACATCCTTTAGGTGGTCTAGATTTTCTGGTGGTCCGCACAGGCGAGGCATGACTCAAATCATCTTCCGTATGTTCCTCTTCTTTTGCGTTGCTTTTTAGATTTAGGTGGGGCTTTTCTTGTTTCTCTCGTGCAGACTTATCTTTGATGTCATACTCTTTCCTTTTTTGTTCAAGGGTTTTGAAATAGATAGTGTCACCTTGACCCTCATTGAGGGGGCATCTGTATGAAGAATCTGGCTTTTTTTCTGGGTTCCTTTTCAGCTTTGGCAGGTTTTCATTTTGGAGTTTCCTCGTCTTTTGCTCTTTAGGTTGCATTCTCAAGTCGGCAGTTTCCCAGTTATCTATGGTTTGCCATTCAGATAAACTGATGTTATCCCATTTCTCCTCTTCCCTGTTTTTATCCATTATTTCAATTAAGTCACTTAAATCAGCAGTTTGCTCCATCTCGTCCCATTCTTCCTCATCTAGTGCCACTGTATTTTTGGTTGTCTTTTCCCTATCATCCACTGGCAGAACCAGCTCGCACATTTTCAATTCTCTTCTTGGCTTTTTTGCACATTGTGTGCTTTCTCTTTTCGGTGGTGTTCTCAAATTCCTCAGGAAAGCTCTTGAGCCATTTACTTTCTGTTTTAGAGGTTCGTTTTTTGATTTTATCCCATTTTCTTGCTTTTTCTTTGGTGCCCCCTTTCCATTCGAGAGGGCCTGGCCATTTGGATTACCACCTACAAAAATGGCAAAGTTTGAATGATGCGGTTTGGGTGTAAGAGCACATCTTTCCTCAGCCTTCGTTCGAAGGGAGATCAGGATAACTTCTTCTAGTGGTTGGCTTGTTTGTTCAAGGTGAGTATTGTCAACCTGTTTTAGTTTCATTGGGCCTTTACTAGCCTTTACGTTCTCTCCTGGGTGGTTCGGCTCATTTTTCGGTTTGTAGAGACTTCTCATCCATCTGCAGTCCTCAAGGACTGCCTCCATCAGTAGTGATTTGTCATTTGCGTCTCTTCTCGCTAATTCACTGAGGCGATTTTGCCAGAGTTGTGTTTGCTCGGCTTCCTTGTTAGTTCGGATATCCAGTCTCAGCAGGGAAGCTTCCATTTGCAAATTAGCCTCTTTAATTTGTGTATTAGTGCTGGCTACTTCTTGAAGGGAGTCCTTTAACACCTCGTAGAGTTTTAAAAATGGAGCGAGTGTGATGTTCAAGGAAGCCATGATCACTTTTTGAGTATGATCAATATCCATTTGTCTTTCTGCTTTACAGGCATCCTTAACTATTTGTGAGATTTGCTCTTTCCACTGATCAATTTGAGGCTGGCTTTTTTCTTCACAAGCAGAAGTTTAAGACATTTTAGTTAATGTCTTTTTCTCATGAAGCTTAGTCGAGATCATGATGGAGACCTCATTATTGAAAGATCTCCCTGACACTTGTTCTTTGTCTAATGCTGCCATCTTCTCATTTATGAAAGAGAAGCTTTTCCTTTTCTCTCTTTTGATTTTCCCCATTAGGATTGTTATGTCTTCCATGATTTTACTTGCAAGACTAGAATTGCTTTGGCTGGCTCCTAGCGAGTTTGGATGATCTTTTTCCATTGAGCTACCAGATGGTTTCGCTCTCCCAGCTAAGGGCCGGACGAGGTGGTTTCCCCATCCAAGTTTGGGGGTATCCATTGTCCTTTCTTGGGTAGCCATTGTCCTTTCCTGGATTGATTTCGTCTCCAGGATTATTGTTAGCCGAAGCCATTGCTTCAATGTGTGTACTGCTTTTGGACTCTCCATCCTTGTATCCTTGGTTTTGATTGTCTTCCCTATATGGCAGAAACATGTCAAATCCCGCGTGTTCAACATCTGTGCAGTCCCTTGAGGCTCCGTTTTTGAGAGCTTTTTGCTGAGATTTTTCCCCCTTGGCGACAATGGAGTCTCAAAGGACCTCTTCCAAGTGCCCTAGCTCAGTCAAGTCCCAAGGGCCAGCATTTTCCAATGAAGCATCCATTTATGCAAACGCACATGGGATTTGATTGAGGGGGTAACTTTTCAGTATAGAGATTGGTAGAGGGGGTCTTGAGTTTCACCCCTTTCATACTTTCAGTCATATTGCCTGATTGGTCATTCCAACTCTTGATTGGTGAGAGCAACCCGTCCCCAGTTGGGACGGTCAGATCGACATCATTACCAGTTTTCGTGGTTTGACTAGCAGCTCGCTCACCTTCACCCTCTATACAAAATTGTGTCTCTCCACTGGGGGTGTAGTTGGAGCGATCCTCCTCTCTAACTTTAGGTTTTCCACTTTGCTCTAAAGTCTCTATATCCGTCTCTGTTGTCAACCTATCAAAGGCTTTATCAAGGATCACACACGGTTCCAATCTTGTTTGGATTTCATAAGTGCCATGCTTTTTAAGTGGGGTGAGGCAATTGGTCTGGCCATTTGTTCCGGAGATATTTGCCTCTTTATCTCCCGATCTTCCCTGGTCTTTGCAAGCTTCAACTGGTTGGATTTTGCCAGGGACCAAGGGTGGCAAACTTGTAGTCTCAGTAGGGTTATCGATGGTGCAAGCATTGTGGGGATCCAGGGGTTTGAGTGCAAACTCTAAATTGACCTCCGCTTCTAATGGAGCCGGTGTGTTTTTAGCATTTGTCAAATCTGCCACCACTGAGAGACTCTTACACTTCTTGGTACTGAAAGGTAAGCGTGACTGCTTTAGCATAGTCATGTCCTTTTGCACTGGTTTCAGTGAGAGATCGGGGTTGACCTCAAAGGGAAGTGAACCTTTGTCTTACCTGGAGGCGGGTTCTTAAACCTGCTGTTGGTGTTTCAGTAGGTATCCCCTTCATTTCGTCGTGCAGCTCCTCTTATTGCTTTACCTCCAATCTGAGTGCAGCTGACCTCTCCCTTGAGGTAAGTTGGCTAGCAAAGCCACAGCAAGCAGCCAAACAGCACAACAGCAGTTACTCCTGAGAACGCCCTTTGCGCGCATGGGCTTAGCGCCGCAAGGGTTCTCGGGAGGATCTTTTGTTGGCCCACTTCCTGCGCGGCGGAGCTCAGGGAAAAAGGGGCAGAGCTTCAAAAGGGGGCTGGTCTTAACAGCGCAATGGCACTTCTTCTTCCGCACACAATTTCACTCGATTTTGGAGAAAGACTCCTGCCTAAGAACAGCTGATGTGTAGGCAATCCCACGCAGCCACAGCACAACATTAGTTACTCCTGATAACGCCCTTTGTGCGCACGGGCTTAGCAAAGATCATGCCTGTGTTCAGGTGGTTGCCATCTAGTGTTTTTAGTGATGGCCTCAGGGTCCATAACCAGGGATCTGTCAGTTTAGGCCAAGCCTTGGTTTTTACCAGATGACAGCCAGGCTAAATTATCTGAATGGCCATTGATGCCATGGATAGAACTATCCCATCCTGCATGAGGGAGGCCTATGTCACCATGAGGTAGCCTACAGTTCCCATCTCTGCACATCCAAGGTCATGAGTGTAGTGCTCGCTCCCTCAATAACAAAGGCAATGGCCTAACAATCATTTTCAAATTATTCATATTCTTTTATAGAGCTTCATGACAAATTCCTTCCACCTCTAAGCACCCTTATAACAAATATGAGTATTAGGGCATTTTACAGTACTCAATTTGTCAACCTCGAAAGGGAGAGAGGTAACCTTGGCCCTGCCATAGTCTTGGAACTTGACAAGTGCAGGCTGCTCTCATGTCAGAGTGCAGGGCGTTACTTGTTAGTTATCCTCACGGACAAGAGATACCTTGTTGAAGTAGTGCTTCATTGTGTGTTCGTTTGCATTTACCACTGCTACTGCGACACACGGTTCCTCTAAAACAAGGATACAACGGCTACCTCACAGCCCCCTTGTACTAGTGTGATTTGCCACTAGGAGCAGAGGCTGAGCTAATGCTACGTTGCACTTTACTGCTATACAGTCAGGAGCATACAGCCCCCCTCATCGAGGGGCTCATGCTACAAATTAGTTTGCAACATAGTTGCTCTCTGACTTGCCCGAAGTCAAATGCGCGGGGTGTCAGATGTTTATATATGTTTGAATTAATGAAGCTACATAAGCAAAGTATTCAAAAGGGGAAGGGTCTTGCATGGATTTTTACCCACACAAAAATAGCAGTGTTCAAAGAACTCAAACCATATAATACTGGTAGGCCAAACGATTATGTTCTGTACTGGTAAAGAAATGCCCAGAACGCGCTACATATATATACTTATAACCCATGCCCTGCTCTCCTGCCTGCCAAAAACCTCCATCGCAGTACTCAACAAGGTTGCCTCTGAAATGTCCCTCTTTTGCAGGGCAGTTGTTGAGAAGGAGATGGCCGACATTAGCAAGATGGCCGACATTAGGGAGTTCTCCCCTGACGGGTGACGGGTCCAGAGACCCATCGCCCGTCAGGGGAGGACTCCCTTCCTGGCACTGCTGCTGACCACATAGGGAATTCCCCCTAGTGCCCTGCAGGCCACCTCTTTCGGCCCCTCTCGGGATGCATAACTTGCCAGCACCCAGGCTTGCACATTAGGCGGGAGCAGCAGCGCCATTCATCTCCCATTTTTAAGAAACAAACAGAACTCTGCATGTCCCAACCACTGTAGTGAACAAGGAATTCTACTTACTTCACATCGTCATTTTGTGTGCACCGTTTGGAAATGTAAAACAAATGCACAGCACCCACACAAAAGAGGCCCAGGGAGCATTTCCCACAAGGTAATCTCCAGGCATCCCTGTAGGCCGGTCCTCCGCTCTGCATGATGTGGACAAAGAAACTCGTGGATAAGCTTTCTGCCTCCACATATAATAATAATAATACGTTGTTATTTTATATAGCGCTTTAATCTAAAGCTCTTTACATGGGACATGTAATACACATTAACGAGTCTTAGCAGAAAAAAAGCAGAGAAGCAATTTGCTTTGTGTGTATATAAATAGGTCTATTTCAACTCCGCCATTTTCCTCAAGAGGTCTGGAAGGAGATGCAGATGGCGGGTGAGCCCCGGCTGAGACTGCACAATCAGGAGTTCAGGGGTGCCTGGAAAGAATTCACTACGCCAAACTAAAATGTTACCATGAAAAAGAACTGCGGATGCGGTGGTCTATTTCAAAAGTCAGTTGTATTAAACTTCTGTCAGCTACTGCCACATGAATCAACTACCGCCAGAAAAGAGGCTATACAAACATCAACAAAGTCATTTAGGTCACGTTAATGCATGCGTAGATTGGGTCTGCGCTAGGAACACGTATATTGTTATGCATTAAAGAGCAGCCCTATGATTTGGATATTGTGTGGTATAAGAAGATGATGCTGTATGATTTAACATCATGTCCGAGTCAAACGGTTTTTTTATTATTTGTATTCTTCCTCCCGCTATTCCAGCCAGGTTCTGTAGCCCAGAACGCAGGACAGGAATGAATACTGAGTGTAATTTGAAATGATGCTCTATGATTTAACATCATGTCCGAGTCAAATGTTTTTTTTGTTCTATTCCTCTCCCGATTGCAGTCAGGTTCTGTAGCCCAGCCATAACATAGGATTTCTAACAGGTCCATACATAACCATCGGGGCTGTCTCGCCTTATTATCTCCCCTGCTTTCCTGTGCCTTATACTAAGACTCTGTGGAGAATCGATTCGATTTGCTAGCATCACAATCTTGGATAGACTGACTGATGTATCTCCTCCCCCACCTACGTTGATTCAGTATCAGTGATTATTGGGTACTATTTGTTCTGGATTCATTTCGACCATATAGGTAGGAATAGTTATATATTAATACGTTTTTTGCTCACGTTTATCGGCTTGCATTACTTGTTACTCCAAAGGATATTGCGAGAGGTGTGGACCTGACAGGCGTATTCTATCCTCTGAAGCGCCACTCCACTCCATCATGGAGGGTGTGATTCCGCTCCCGAGAGGAGGGTAAACACTATAGAAGGACTTGTTTGGTACTGGGTTACCATGACAGCTTTTATATACACGGGTGAGCGGCGCACGCTCGACAGAACATGGACAGTTAAGGAGATGAGCACATTCTTGTACTGAACAGGTGACAGACGCTGCAGCTGTACACTCCTAGAGGTAGCGCTTGGTAAGCTCAGTCGCTACGATTAGCCGCACATAGACCTCGAGTGATTTTTACTACTTAATCCGTTTGACATAGGTGACTGGTGGATCGTTTTGTTTTACTTGTAGATCCTTACACTTCCACCTAATAGGAAGCCAAGCCGCACCGATACTATTGCTCCACGCTCCGAACCCCCCTGGAGTCCTCCTTAGATGTTGAATTTTGGAACATCATGGCCTCAGGTAGACGGGCATTTTTCTGAATTTTAGATTGATTTTTATGTCGACTAGAGTGTAGCGTTATTCTGTACGTGAGTTTATATCTGCCTGCCAGCTCACTTACCTGGAAGGTTACTTTAGCAAATCTCTATTTATTCCTTTATTGAGGCCCTGTTTAACTATTTCAGGGACTGACACTGTGAAGAGAAGTGGCGTGACTCGTACCGAACAGACGGGTCCGCTCCGATTCCAGCTTTCCTAAAATCAAGAGATCAGTAAGGTACCCGCCCATTAAGTCTACATGTGCTATTTTGTAGCTATTTTGTAGCTATCTCTGTGCCTGAGCCTTTGGGGCACCCACCCGACATAAGATTGTCCGTTTTTCCTTGCAGGGTTTGACTAACCTATTCCACGTTAGCTATGTCTGATGCCTAATGTCCGGTGAACATTGTCTCACTGTGTGCTGCGCATACCCAGCCTGGTCCACTCCACCTTTTTGCAAGAGTGGTTACTGTCCCCTACAGGTGAGCATAGTGGCTGTTATACCACTTTCTGAATCTATATCTTGTGACCACATGAGCAATGTTGAGTACTATTTTTGCTTATTTGAAAAGGTATAATGTGTGCTTTTCCTGTATTAGATACCTAGTAGGTTCTACCTACCAGCCTACTGAAATTGAATTGTTGAACTTGAGAGCCCCCACGAGCACAGTTTACGGTACCTTTCTCCTTGTTGGTCCTCTAGTTCACAATTTTGTGACTATAACAAAGCAAACTAGCGACTCATAGCTAACCCTTTGTTCTTTTCTTTTTAACTCCACAGGTTACACGAATTCAGCTTTTCTTTAAAACTGGACACGTTTGATTATACTAGGATTTTTGTGATCTATTTACTTCTCCTGATGAATGTTCATTGACTAATTGTTTTTTAACAGAAACATGTCGAGATAACTCTCTGGATTCAAACAGAGACATAAATTGCTTTATCTTACACAAATTAAGAAAGTGGTACACTATAAGAGCCATCTTAGGTTTAATCAAGGATTTCCAATACGATTTCCTATGTTTTGTGTGTCTTACTATGACGTTTGTGTTGGTTTTGATAATTTATCGATTTAATAACGTTTTTACTTTGTAAATTTTTTATTTAAATTGTTTGATTAATTTTAAGATGATCTTCAACCAGTGCTAGCCATTTTTGTGGTGCAACCTGTGATCTGAGCTCTGTTTTACACATATATATTTAGTGGTATAAGAAGGAACATGTATAACCATAGAGGTCAAAGTGTGAAAATGTAGCTAGTGGTACTCTGGCACAGTGGCAGAGCTCTGACAGGGGCTGGGGGGGATCTCTCTCAATGGGATCACTTGGATGTTCCCCGCTGCCTTTCGACTCACTGCCACCTGCCTTGTTATGTTCATTTCACAGTAAAACAGTTTGAGGCCAGGTGCATATGCCTACATTGGGGCTCAGCTGAAGAATCTTTTGGTGCTTATTCCAATCAAATAAGGTAAGTGCACCCCTCGTTTTCAGTGTAACTTCCCACAATATGTTTTTCCCATCTGTATTTCTTGTCAGTGTATGCTATACAGGACTTTAAGTGAGGCAGAGCTACCTGGGCAGTCTCCAAAAAGTGCCCCCAAACTGTGGCTCTGCAGGGCTCCTCCAACTGGTACTAGAGTCTTCAGCCCCCTGAGGCAGCCACTCAACAGAGCCATGTGGTGAAAGGGCTGTCTGTGTGGGTCGGTGCTTCTGATTATGAATAAAAGAAGAGGTGGGTTCAGAAAAAGGCATGATAACAATGTGACAACCACTCCTTTTGTTGCTTAATCAAAGGCATTGACCCCTGCGGCTCTCTTGAGTGAAAGGGCTTCTTAAGACTTTCCAACCCTCTAGACCCTGGATATGGTCTCCTCTTCTTCTGTGAGAACCCATTATACTATTAAAGGTATCGTAGGCCTCTTCTTTTGAGCATCTGGAGTCAGTTGACCCAAATGATGGTACGTTTAAGCCTCTCTTTCTTTCTAATGGCCATCACTTAGGCTTGTGGAATGAATCCTTCTTCTTACTCCTTTTTTAAGTCATCAGATGATCTGCTAAGTGAGGGGTTCAGCTTCTTTTAAAGCCAAATGGGCCCCAGTGATTGGTGCAGGCTAAGCCTACCTTAATGAACCAATCCTGGGTCCCCATCAACAATCTTCTGTTATGCATGAGATCAGGACCAGAATGCTGTGCAACAGGACATACAAGGGTTGACAACATATACCAAAGTCCCACCGAACTTCCTGTCTGTTGTATATCAAAGTGTCTCTCTGGTTAACTGAGCCCTCTGTGACTCTTGATTACAGCGCAAGTCTCCATTGAAGTTTGTGATGGGAGCAGACTTCCTGTCACTCTCAAATCACATCCTTCATAACTCTAAAAGGGGTCTGCTCTGCAGAGACACCTGCAGTAACTGCTGGACCCGGACAGGCCATTCACTGCCTTTCATACAGAGCGGAGGGAACTTGCTTCACGTTGACAAATTGCATACAAAAGGGGTATTAGCCTGCCTTTCCTGTTGTCTGTCCGGCAACCAAGCCCCTCCTCTAGGCTTGCTTCAATTGTCTCGTTAGTATGCACTGCCACCAGCCGGATTAGACAAAAGGAATTCAGATCCATGGAGCCTTTGATATTTAAATTAGGCTGCCCATGGTTGGAGGAAGGTGTGCATTCTCACTTCTTGGGATGCTTTGATTCCAGCTGAATATGACAGGGGAAGGCGGCGCCTTTAGGCTGTGTCTTCCCGGAGTACACGTGACTATACGTTTTTTGCAGAAAGCAGATGAAATGTGCGTAGAATGGCCTCGTGCATTTTTCAGAGGCTGATCTCCCATCATTCATTTTCATTATTAAAACATTTTTTAAAGCCTAGGCGAGCACACTCTCCCCGTGTGGATGGGCAAATTCCTCACAACTGGGTCTGGGATTTTCATGTTGGCTCTGCCCAAAATGTGCCAGTTTTGTCACAGTGGAGTCCCACAAGGCAGGCAGCATATTGCAGGGGGGCCAAGGGTCGGGACCCTCTCTTAGCAACTCTCCTACCTGCTCCAGAATCAAGCTGGGGCAGAGTGATGTGGATGGCAGCCTGCCATTCCAGTTCTGCTTTATGGGGTCACATGGGAGATGGATTGGGGTTCCTTACAAAATAATGTGGTTGGCTGTAGAAAGCCTTCTTATGCTGGTCGCCATCTTCATTGGAAGCAGCAAGGTTCCTAAGGATTTTCTTTTAATTTTCACGAATATTTCCTCATTCTCTTAATTGTTGCAGTTCTCCCACGTTAACGTCTGGCTTCGGTGGAGGGAAGGGAAAAACAAGCAGGGTAGGGGTGGAAATAATTTGTTTATATGGAAATGGAAGAGGACAGAAGAAAAACAAAAAGCATACCAAGTCACCTTCTTTATTACTTGGAATCAGTGGTGATTGGCCTGGCCATGTGAAAAGAGGCCAGCCAGCCCAACCTACTTGCCTAGCCTTCAGAAGAAACTGGCCATGGATTTACATGACCAAAAAAACTGCTCAGAATCTGACACAATTGCTCAAACTAATCCCTGAGCATGGATATTTTTTGACCAAAACAATGAAGATAATCCAGGGACGTCATTTCACCAAAATGGCAGGGGTAGCAGAAGTGACATCACATGGCGCCGCCTAAAGTGACATCACAGGAAGTGATGTCATTTGATCCCCCACCCGAGTGACATCACAAGAAGTGATGCCATTTGACCCCAGCCCCACGTGGCATCACCGGAAGTGGCATCCTAAGGCATTATCCCTCAGTACACTAAGAAAAATATGGTTACAATATCAATGTGATATGACACACATTTAATACAAGAATGGATTATCGTATGTAGCAGTGTGTCAAGGTCCATATTATCACAGAAGTGTATGAACCCAAATGATAAATCCCCTCTTTATGTGGATCCACCATGTTATTTCAACATGACTACAGAGCGAAATCACATTCCGGGGGACTAGGGCAGATATATGGGTGTAGGGATGAAAGCTAGGATAGAAGGGGAGAGCGAGAATATTTCACCAGAGAACACGTGTTCTTATACAGTTGCTCTTCCTTCACTGTTCTGATCATAAAACTTATTTTGTCGTTTCTTAGCAGATTCACCACATTTTCTTCTGATTCGAAAAATAACCTTCAGGATTACCTCCAAGTAAGGCGTATTTCAGTTTTTTCATGGACTCATTATTCCTGCACAAAACAGCCAGACATCTCCAATACTCATCACCTTCAGAACCTACAGCTAAGTTTAAAATGGTTTAATTAGGGCATTGGCAAATACTGCTACCTGTTCATCCTCCTGTATCTATTCAAAGTGATTAGGAATAACACATTTTAAGTTCGTATACATTACTAGTATGACACTCTCACACTTTCAAACAAGTGTAATTTTTTTGTTTTATGTACACATCCAACCATACAAGGTCTGCAGAATGTTAGTGTGTTACAAAACCTGATTACCAACATTCAACACATGTTATTCCACTTATGGGGGGCTTCTGCATTACCATTCTAGTGCTGCAAATTAACCGAAAATCTGAAAAGGGGAGTACTTGCACTCCGGTTTTCCAATTAAAAGCATTCCATCCAGACCCAGCGAGGTCACCAAAAATTTCAGAGAGCAGCCAATCACAACATTAGTGCGTACATACCAACCTATTAGAGGACCACGCAGCGTGCCCGCTCCGGTTTTCTGATTAAAAGCATACACGTTTGGCTATTGTCGACTTTACTCTCTGGACAACAGGTATCCCCCATCTGCAAGAGGACCCCTTGCCCTCCATGTGCTGATGGCAGGGATCCGCTATCCCACAGTGGATGGGGATCATATTGGGAACAGGAACAGCACCACCTGATATCATGGGGTGCACAAGTCTGGGGTTAGGCGCCTGTGCACTTCACCCCTCCAGTGAATGCTGTGGACCTGAGCTGCTCAGCACTGGCCCTTTTGACTGCAGCAAAAGAAATTCTGCTACAAGACCAAGGGCTCTGTGTGCAACCAACCTACTCGCACACTTTACTTTTTCTTTCTTTCACCAATAAATCAGTGCTGTGGAACCGAGCTGCTCAGCGCTGGCCCTCTTGACTGCAGCAAAAGAAATTCTGCTACAAGACCAGGCTCTGTGTGCAACAAACCTACTTGCACACTTTAATTTTTCTTTCTTTCAGCAATAAATCAGGGGAAAGTGCGAACGCAGTCCCTCACTACCAGAAATTATGCAGTTGAGTATCCCACATTTGGGGGCATCGCAGAGCCCGGGTCAGCAAATCTGTTGTGCAATGTGGGAGATCTGCCTTTATGATCACAGATTCTCCCCTACCAGGTAAGTATGAGTTGCAAGCGGAATGGCAGGGGTTGGGCCTGTTCTGGAAACCCCCGCTAAGCAACTGTGAGAAGACAGGTTCTGACCTAGCCCTCCCGGAAGCCCTGAACATCTGCAGAGCTGCCTGACCCCTGTGTAGGGGGACGCTTTGGTAGACAGAGCCGAGCAGAAGAGGCACATTGTAGCACAGTTCCTTTCTCCCATCAGAGGCCCTGTTGGCCTGAGATTTGCATACATTCGGGCCTGGCCGCCAGCCATCAGGCCCAGTCGGATAGCAGGAGGGCCTGAGCAGGCCTGTTGTGGTCTGCCCACTGGCCTATCGGCCCCAGGAGGACCCATGAACCTTGTCAGCCTACAGGTCGCCCCACTTAACAAGAGTGGCCACCAGTCCTCCACAGGCACACACGAGTGCACACCAAGCACTGTCTCAAATTCAATTTGCAGGCAGACCGTGTGCTGCGGCGGGTCAGGTGGATATTATAATTCTGTCCGCCACCGGCCACTGCGTCCTGCCCGCCCACAAATTCTTCAACTGCAGGCAGTAGCTAATATTCAATGTCATCGATCACTCACCTCAGCAGCTGAGCTCCACTCTCCACTCAGCGCTGCAGGCAGTGTCAGGTGCAGGCCTGCACTCAGTCAGCTCACAGACACATCATGCTCTTCCTGCCTGCAAACAAAATGGAGGGAGCCCGGAGCCAGCTCGATGGTGCGAACTTGCCGTCTGTGTTACTTTGTCACGCCCCTTGCTCCTGATTGGAGGATTTGATAGGGGTAGCAGCCGATTCATCAGGGGTAGTAAGCCAATAGCCAGGGGTAGCACTTGCGACACTTGGTTACCCTTAAATGACATCCATGAGATAATCCTAGAGGTAACATTATATAACTTCCCCCCTGCTAATTTTCATAGTAGCTGTGGCATCTACAAATTGGCAGATCCTATATTGCCTTTAACATGATGTGCTCTATAAGGGCTTTGCTCATTTTCAGGGAGATTTCACGTGTCTGCTCTGTATTACAGATGTCCTCCTTTAACCTTACAAGAGGTTTTAGTGGGGGCAGAAGGTGGAAAGTTTGGATTGTTTCATTTGCATTGTATGGGACAAAAATGTTTGTCAATGCGTGACATGAATCACGGAGCAGCCTGTTCCCGTGACAGGGAATGAAAAAAATGAATAGAAATGCTGCACATAGGTGAATGAATACATGAGTGCATTTTATAGGTCTCCCTCCCCACCGTACACAGTAGCCCTGACTTCTAAGATATGGGCCATCCTAAATTGGAGTCTGCACAATGATGCACTCACCAAAGTTTGTGCTACTTTTTTGGGAGCTTTCCTGCTTCTCCTGTTTTGCATGTCTCTCTCTTTAACTTCAGAAAATGTTTGAGCTTGGGGTGGAGGAAGGTAAATATTGCATCATTTTTTGTTTTGTCCAAAAACACATTTGTAAGTGTATAACCATGCATCCAGCTCCCATGACAAAATTTAAAAAATGTCTTTTTCTATTTCATCTTGTAAAGATTGCATTCATTACAAATGGTATCTTGGCCTGAGGTGGGGAGCAGAAACCAGTGGAAAAGAGCCAGGTTTTAGGATCAACAAGAATGAATAGGTATGAACAGAGAGACAGAGGGAATTTCAGAGGGAGGGGGCAAGACAGGAGATGACGTATGCGCCTTGAGCCTGCTGAAATCTAGGGACAAACAGGAGCAGCTGATTAGCTGGTTGGAGAGGGTGCAAAGAATGTTTGAATTCCAGTTTAGAAGAGAGGAAAAATCCAGAATTGGAAAGAGAAACAAAAACTGTGAATACATTCTTAACATTAACCTTTTGCTTGATATGTAGCCAGTGAAGCGTGTCAAGTAGAGAAGAGTTGGAAGCTAAGCAGTGTAGTAATAAAATCAGCAATATTGCTCAATTGTGGAGGACTTAAAGGCTTGAAAACGTCTAGCAGAAAGGCCAAGATACAGGGAACTCGCACAGTCAGGATATGAATATAAATGAAACACATAGGGAGGAAAGGAAACCAAAAGAAGAACCAGAAGAACTTGCGTTGAACTATCTGAATAAGACTACTAACACAATTTTTTAGGCACGTAATAAACGCAGGCACACATTTGATAGGGATATATGAGATGACTTGGAAGCAATCTTCGTTGGATCTGTCAGAAACTTTCTGATTGTCACAGCCATGATTGTCACATAGCGACTAAACAATCTAAAAACCACTATCGACAATGGCTCAGGGCACATTGTAGAACTAGATTTGGTCAACAATGGAAATGACTCATTCTAGAGACAAGCAAAAGGATGACCGTGGGTTTGAAAATGAGTCAATTCCAAGCCACTTGAAGAATGTCTACTGGGAGGAGCCTCTAAAACTGACTGGGAGGCTTACATTAGAAGCACTATTGGGTAGCCTACTACTACCCAGACAGGCATACCAGGCGTCACAGATACACTGGAGTGGAAGACACCTTAATTAGCATCATTAAAGTCACTCAAAAATGTGCGAGCTCCTGGACCTGATAGCTCATGCCTTCATTAAACTCTGGTGGGACAGACTACTGCACTTTCCTTTTATGTTCATATGAATCAGCTGTAAACTACCTAGATCTTGGTTGAGCAGCATTGTTATTCCGGTGCTCTAGAAGGCGCTGCAAGCTAATGCAAAAAACGACTGTATCTTGGCAAGCATGACACGCCTTCTAAAATCTTAGCATAAATCTTGTTTAGCGAACTTAACGAGTGGGCCCATCATTATTAAATCATACCCCTGAGTTAAATTGACTTCCGCAAGGGCTCTGGTATCTTCACTAATTTGATGGCACTTGTTTCCACTATTGAATACTCATGGTGGGTCCTAAATCAAAGTGTCTTCGCAGCTTTTATTGATGCCAGTGTCACCTTCAACACTATACAGTACAGCATCCTCTTGCCCAAGCTTTTCAACTGGGCAATTTCCCTGGGCCTATCAAGGGTGATTGCACTATTGCATAGTCATACCAGGGTTAAAGTTAGACTATCAGCAGCTGGCAAGGTTACTGACTCCATACCTACATGTGTTGGCTTAAAGCAAGGGTGTATTATTTCCCCTACTTTGTTTAACCTATATCTGTCAGACTTACATTTTGCTCTCAATGACCAACACATTTCTCTGCTGAGGTTGGGAATTAATCAGCTTCCATGGCTTGGCTATGCAGACAATTTCGTTTTGCTTGACTGAACAGTAAAAGTTCTGCAAATCCAACTCCACCGACTTGCGGTACTTGCCAATAATAATAGGCTGACTATAAACACCAGTAAAACTAAAGTTCTAAACTAAAAAAAGAAAATCCTCACAACAATGGCAACCAGAAATATCCAAGGTGGGAATTAGAGAATAACAAACGTGACATTGTTTCAACCTATGAGTATCAAGGATCACAATTGACAGCAAATTGACTTGGGATCCTCATTTAGAAAAAATGTAGACAAATCCACCCGAAACCGACAAACAAAATTACTGAAGCCGTAAGGAAGTGTAAATCCCCATTTTATGGGATTTGTACCAGAATTAGTGGGAACCTTGTAGTTTGGCAGTGTGGGAAAAATTGAGTTACACGGAATTACCTCCACTTTTTGCCCACACCGCCAAACTTGGAATGAGCCCCAACGTCTCAACATCAACTTTGTGCAGTTCTCCAGTTTGCTCGGGAACATAGTGGGTACTCTTCAGGCTCAGGTCTACAAATCAAAAATTAGATCACTGCTACTGTATGGCTTTGAGTGTTGTGGGTAGGAAACACCAAATTAAATTAAAAAAGATTGAAAGAATGTGCCTCAAAGCAATGACTAAATGCTCCATACAAAGATCAACAGAATGTATATTAGCTGAATGTGGGTTCCTAGTATTGGTGGAGCTCTCAGAGTGAGGAGAATCCTACTTTACAGAAAACTGATAAATAACCCCGCAGGTACACTACTTAAGATCATATAGTTAGCTGATTTCATCTCTGTCAGTGGACTGGGTGGCATGTTCCTAATGGATGAAGGCCGTAAGTGGAGTCCTCATCTCCATATTGACCCCTCACAAATTAATGATATTCATTTTAAGCATGCAACCAAAAGAGCCTGCTACCCCATTGACCTGGAGCAGACCAGAATAGATTTGACCACTAAATCACACAGCTGTGAATTAATTCTACAGTTCAATGAACATGACACTCTTCCTCACTATCGATTAGATTACCCCAATAATCACATAATTATGGAACACCCATGGCTGAAGTTCAATAAGATCAACACACTTGAAGTCCTGGGACAGGGATTGGTTTGGAAAAACACCTTAGCAACACCAGGAGCCTATCGGAGGCGGGTAGGCGGGAGCTCACTCTAACGAGGCTCTGTGATTCCACCGTACCTCCAAGCCATTCGCAACCTTCCTGGAGCAGCAGCAGGAGCTGCGCTTCATTGCAGGATCAGCCGGCAACTACATCCGCCGGTTGTAGCTTTCCTCACGCAAAGGTAGGATTGCAGCTGGCTGTATCTGAACATAGCTTTCATCCATGCGGCTATTCTTAGCGCGGAAAGCGCGGTAGCCTAGAGATTACTCCAACAATTGAAAGTAATTAATTTTCTGACACATGTGATGCACACGAGTTGTGCTGCCTGAAGCAACTTTCTCCAGCACCCTGTGCCACCATTGAAACACACAAGATGTTTCCACTTTCCAAGATGGCCGCCCGGGTCTCCCCCATTGCTCACCATCTTCTGCCCTCCCACCACAGTGATGCCTGATGGTGAATTTGTAAAGATTGGGCCCCGCAGCAACATCAGGAGCCTATCGGAAGCCGGCAGGCGTGAGCCGGCCCTTCCTGGAAAGGCCCTGAGGGCAAGGCCAACAACTGTCCAGAGACTGTCCTGAGCTGACCAGAGCCTAGGGCCATACCCCTTGCTCGTATCCCATGAGGCAGTGAGTAATCCATGTTTGTCTAACTTACTCCATCTGCACTCTCTATATACCTATCCACTAAAAACAGCTCCCTCTATCACCTCCTTTGTACCTGCCCTGTGCCCTAATCATTGTACTGGACTTGAATGTTGCTTAGCATTTGCAATAGTGCCCAACTCTAGAGGTGCCTGTGTGTCCTGCATCCTGATAGACAACCATACCTTGCCTACTCTTCACAGGCAAATCACATTTATGCGTCCTCTGTTTATGTACTCGAATTTAGTACTTTCTGGCTCTCACTGCTAAAACGAATCTAGGTATCTCTTGTTTATGCATTTGAATTAAGTGCCTTTTACATTTGAATTTAGTGCCTTTTGGCTCTCACTGCTAAAATCGAATCTAGGTATCTCTTGTTTATGCATTTGAATTTAATGAATTTAGTGCCTACTGGCTCTCACTGCTAAATTGATTTTAGGTATCTCTTGTCTGCTCTTGCCCACACGGTACTCTCAGGTCACCTTTATGTTTGCTGACACACAGTCTACTCGAAGCACTTGTATCCACTGTGCCGCTTTGGTCATTGATACCATAGCCCTATCTAATGAGACCCTAGCTTGACTAGTGTAAACATTTTTTTAGACATCCTACCCAGATAACTAATACTACCATCATGCACGTCAGTGTGCTCCTTCTACTATTCTAGACCCTAGCCCTACGGCCTGCCCAAGTCACTCAGGCACCCACTGCACAACCCTCCCCCTTTGAGCCAAACCCGACCAGACACCCAATAGTCTGGCCTGCCCGAACCTACACCACCAGGCACAGTTGACTGTGACTGTGACTCCTAGAATGAGCCCTGCAGCAACCACCGCAGGCTTACATTACTCCAGCAACCCTATTAACCATTACCTTAATGACCCAGCGCTGTGGCTGAAGCACTTCACCAAGAAACCTACACCTAACCAACCATGCCCCCTCTCTCTTAGAAGCAAGAGATTAGGCACCAGATTTCGCCTTCGACACTCCCGCAACAACGCCACCAAGCAAACTTTACAGTCACCCCCTGGTTCACCCTCATCTACCGCCACATGCAACTCCACTACCACAGAGGTTAAACTGCCTGTGTTCAAGGGCGCCCTTATCAACGCCAGATCTCTCACAGCACACGCATTAGACATCGCTGACCTTATCACCACTTCTGACCTCGACTTCATCGCTTTATCCAAAACATGGCTACATGCTGCATCTGGCCCCTCACTATCCCTGGCCTTACCGCCTGACTACGGCATCACGTGATGTGACCGTACCACTGCCCATTCCAGAGGCAGTGGTGTGGCCTTCATCCATAAAAACACTCTTGACCTAGGAGTGATACCTGGCTCCAAACTCGATTCAGCCAAGTCGTTGTCAGTCAAACTATCACTTACGCCCAACCAAACAGCCACCCTCCACCTTATCTATAGGCCCCCAGGCCCGGCACCGACCTTTGTCGGTGAAATAGCCACTCTCCTCCTTGACAAAACTAAAAATAATTCACAAACTATCATCCTAGGCAACCTTAACTTAGGTCTTGGTGACCCAAAATATCTTGTTGCAACAGATCTGGAGAATGTCCTAACTGACCTCGGCCTCACCTTGTACATTCAAGAACCCACCCATATCAACGGCAGAACCCTTGACTGGTTAGCCGGCTCTAACTGCAATATTAAGGTTCTCGACAATACACCTTGCTTATGGTCTGACCATGACATCATAACTTTTAATATGGAAGCAACCCCGCAAACTCCCACACCGATAGCCCCAGCACTCCCTACTAGAAGTAAAAAGGACATAACTAAGGAGAAACTCCTCCCACTGCTACACCCTTCCCTTAATGGGGTTACCAATACTTGCTCTGATCCCACCTACCTAGCAGACACCTATAACCAAACTATGCTTACGGCCATAAACTCTATAGCACCTATCAAACTCAGGAAGGCCAAACCACAAGCACATCTCAACTCTTGGTTCACCCCACAGTTAAGAATGCTCCGCAAAGCTAAACGCTGTGCTGAAAATCGATGTAAAAGCGACCCTTCTGATAAGCATAAAGATGGTTTCCTTCTTGCTTCACTCACCTATAAAGATGCTATCATCACCGCAAAAAAAGAATCTCTTAACAATTGCATTCTGCAAGCTGATTCGAATACAAAGGAACTCTTCAGAATCCTAAAAGAGCTAAAAACACCAGTCTACCCCCCATACACTTGCACGAAAGATAGTAAATGGTGTGCAAACATTCAAGCAGCCCTACTAAACAAAATCTCTACGTTACAATCCAAAATTAAAGACAAGCAGGACAGCCTGAAGCTCGATAACCGCTCACATTCCCCGGCTAGGGCCCTCCCTCTAGACACGGAGGACACCAAACCATTTGTCTTCTCACCACTCACCGTTACCGGGGTAGAAAATATCATCCTGAGAATTAAACCATCCAACTGCCAAGGCGACCCCTGCCCAGCTCCCATCATTAAGGACTCTGCACATGATTTGGCCCCATTCATCACGGCCTTTATCAACTCCTCCTTTAAAACAGGTATTGTCCCGGACAACCTTAAGGACGCTTGGGTGATCCCTTTGCTCAAAAAACCATCCCTCGACCCCAGCATACCTACCAACCTCCGACCTATCACCACGGTTCCGTTTCTGCTTAAGATTCTAGACTGCGCAGCATACCTTCAGATCCAAGATTACTTGGAATCTAACAACTTGCTAGGTCTACGACAATCCGGATTTCGCCCCAGACATGGGACGGAAACTGCTTTAATAGACCTAAAAACCCAAATTGAGGTACTAAAGGATCAGGGCAAACTAGCAATGCTACTACTTCTCGACCTCTCAGCCGCATTTGATTTGGTCAACCACCAGATCCTATGCAGGCACCTCCACTCTGCGGCCAACTTCTCGTCCTCTGCTGCGGCCTGGATCAAATCCTTTTTGAGCAATAGATCTATGAGGGTCTTTGCCCCATCCGCAGCCGTGGACCCTTCCCCAATTCTCTGCGGCGTACCTCAGGGATCTTGCTTGTCACCTACACTCTATAACATTTTCACGAAACCTCTCTTTGATGTGCTTGACTATCTGGGTGTCTCCTACACTAACTATGCGGACGACACCCAGATACTCATTCCTATCACAGGTGATTATCTGGCTGACACCAAGGCCCTTAACGACGTCTACCTGGTCATCCAAGCCTGGATGGCCCAACACCAGTTATGCCTAAACGGCGACAAGACGGAGCTCCTGATCCTGGGCACCACACAACGCCTGAGCAAACTAGCGCCATCTTATCAATCATTCACCATAGACGGTAACACCATACGAGTCTCAAAAGATACTAAAACGTTAGGTTTTTACCTTGATGCCACCCTATCCTTATCCCGACAAATAAATGCATTCAGATCTGCTTCAGCATATACTTACAAACTTATTGCAGCTTGCAGACCATTTCTTACCACCCCTAACAGTGTCACACTAGCTAGAACCCTCATTATGGCTAAAATTGATTATTGTAGTGCTCTTTACTTAGGCACCAGCCAAGAGAACTTGAATAAACTCCAAACAACCCAGAACAATGCCATTCGTGCTGCCCTAAACATCCCCCCCAACCACCACATTTCAGAATCTAGAACCAACCTAACGTGGCTACCTGTCAAGCAGAGAATCTCACTAAAAACACTCGCCCTTACGCACAAATGTCTGGCTAACAAGGCCCCTATCTACATCTGCAATTGGCTGACACGCCACGCAACCTCCCGACCACTAAGAACTGCCCAGTCCCACTGTCTATCGATCCCTAGGTTTAAACTGCAAAAAGCGAGGGGCTCGAGCTTCCCTGTCCTAGCCTGCAAGCTATGGAACTCCCTCCCCACTACAATCAGAGCTGAAGACTCATGCACCACATTCAAGGCCAATACCAAATCTTGGCTTTTTGACCAACTTTAAGACATGCTCAGTACCCCTGTCTTACATGCTCTGACCTCTGTTACTATTTTTTCTGTACACCCTATGGGTATAACCACTGCTAAGCCTCAGCGGCATTGACACCACTGTAATATTTGTAGATAGGAACCCTGTTAATATTTCTTTTAATGTTAACTTCTGTAATTTTAGGTCTGTATATATGCATTTATGTAACTTTGTACAAATTGCGCCCTGATGCCCCCGGGCCTGATGGTCTGCGCGTTATAAATAAAACAAATACAAAATACAAATACAAATAGAATCTGTAAGCTTTGTGGAAACAGGTCATTAGATACCACCAAACATTTATTGTTCTATTGCAAATGCTTAGACAACATAGGAAGGGGGATATTTAGGTCCCTAGGTATATGGGATCTTAACCCCGAAAATCATGAACGCTGATGGAAACTATTCTTTAGGGGTAACAAAGTGATGTTGATATATTATTACCACTAAAGCAGTTTTAGATATTTTAACTTTCTAATCCTACTTAACTTGTGTACTGTGTTTTATATTGATTGGCTTAACTCTTCAACTTTATTATTTTGTTTGATGCCATCGCATGGCCAGCAGACGAGGGATGAAGACAACCTTCTTGTGCTCTGAGGCCTGAAGAAAGTAATCCTGGTTCAATCCTGATTGCAGATCACTGATCTTTAAACCACACAGTGCGCCAGTGGTCAGCACACCAGGGGATTCGACACATCGACTCACACTGTGGGGATAAACTGATCCCAGTCGCCATCAGCCATCGAAGGTTAAGGGGACAAACAGCATGGGAACATAGCTCCAAGATGGCATCCGCCCATCTCTGAAGTTGAAAGTCCCACTAGTGCTGGATACAACAGCCGGCACAGCCCAGCATTGTGACCGAGCTCAGTCGGAGGCTCAGACGGATGCAGCAGATGAGGTGGATCTCTGGCTGAGTGAAGGAAATTAACGGAAGCGATCCCCACTCGATGAGCGGCTAGTGATGACAGTGAAGGGATTGTCAGGGGACTTCGCTTGAAGCGAGCTGACCACGTGGGGCATTTGCCTTGCTGAACTGACTGCGGTCTGTCAAGGCCTCGGCGTGGACAGTAAGCAGACCAGCACTGATGCAAAGGTGCACTGTTATGGTAGGAGGCAGTTGGGGGACCAGAGGTTGTCAGATAAGGGAGAACACCCCTTCCATTCACCCTCCCAGTGGAATGATGAGATTGACACCTGAGGGATCCAAGAGGCCAGCTACGGCTGCACTAACAAGTTGCGGTGGCCTCACATCACTGGAGCTGGAAAGGACATGTTAGCACCACCAATGCAAGCAGGCTGAACTGTGGGCCTCGAAACTAACAATGTAGGAGTGGAATCAACCTGAACCTGGCCCTGATCGACCCAGGTTTTCTGATAAGCTAGGAGGCGAGGGGTGGTGACCCAGCCAATGCGTCCTGATACCCTCCTCCTGGGGAAAGCCCAAAGAAAAATCCTGGGGACGCCTAACAGCACAAGGCTGACAACAGAAGGTGCTGCACTCCACAAGTCATGCAAGAAGCTGGGAAAGTGAACTTGGAGAGGAGCCGTAGTTACTGAATCAGTCCTATAACAGGGCAAGCAATGACTATCCGGTGCTGGAGGTGTACAAGCCTTGGAGACACTTGAAGCTAACACATCAGCTTGGACACAGCTCATTAGACTGGGCTTTCTCGTGCATTTCATACACGGCAAACTAACAGTCCAACCATACATAAAGTGGCATAGCCTGGACATGCCTGGTATGGCCCCCGGGCACTGACAGGCACAGTAACCCTTGTGAAACACAGTAAGTTTAGAGGTGGCCCAGCGTGCCTAAGAGAAGTGCTGCAGCGCCACTACTGGATATTGACTCACCTACACAGCAGTCTCGGCATGGGCAGCATTAAACAAGCCCCCTATCTTTCAAACATCAATGTTGCTTCCCGCAGACAGACGATATATCAAGATGGTGGGCAAGGGGTGACAACCGAAAATGGGACACATTCATGATGCCAACTGTGCGTTCACAGACCGCCATGCATACGAAGCACCATGAGACACGGGTAGACTCTGTCACTAATCTGGAGCACACAATCACTGATGTCCTCCTCACAATTAAAAATTCTAGATCAATTTTGGAGCACGAAATTGGAAACATCGGCGAAGAACTGAACTTGATACATTCAGATATGCATAAGGCATCTTAAAAACACAAGGAGATGGACACTAGAGGCAGAGCTGCCGAAAGAGAGATACACATGCTCAAGACGCATGCCTCCTCATTGTTACAGACAACCAGAACCCTGGAAGCGAGGGTTGAGGAATCATTTGGCCACTCAAGGTTGAACAACTTGCGCATAATTGGTCAGCCGGAGGCGGAGTAAGGTGAATCAATGGAATTATTCTTGGAAACCTGGCTACAGAGCAAACTACGGTCCAAGGGCCTCTCAAAGTGGTTTGCAGTACAGCGTGCTCACGGGGCCCCTGTATGCAAACCCCCACCGGGGCCAGGCCTCGTCCAGTAGTAGCACAGATCTTCAGTTACAGAGACTGTGACACACTCCTCCAACTAGCCAGACGGAACGGTCTAATACGAGTACCCAACTGATCTGTCCTGACCTATGCAGATTATACTAAACAAGTACAACAACAGAGGCAAAGTTTTGAGGAGATAAAATGGACATTGAGAGAAAATGGCATTCGACACATGCTACTCTATCTGGCCAGCTTGAAGATCATCCACGAATACAAGTGCTGGTTCTGCAACTCCCCAGAGGAAGCGTTGGAATGGTGGGAGGTAGAAGGAAGCTTATCCACTAAAGCATCCGGAAATCAGCAGAGACACAACTTCACTGAGTGGCATAAACCCAAAGGGCGTTTAGGATCCAGAGAGCATAGACAGGAGAGCCCAACTGCTGGAACAATCACAGTGATGAAAGACGGCACACTACAGATGAAGGGGGAAATAGGGGAGGAGGACACAGACAACTTGGTGAATGGATCAGGCCTAAGAGAGGGCACAGCAAATCCTCTACAGTTAGACAAAACCCCAGACATTTGAATCTAGACTCGAGCACCAATAAAATTAAACTGCACAAGATCTTAGCAGATCGAATAGGGGCAGTGGGGGAGAAACAGAGGCAACTACAAGAAGGGGTGGCTTGAATTTTGCTTCCCTCCTGGATTCACTCTTGTTCCACTCACGAAAAGGAGCAGGGATGCTGAACCCCAGATGCGGGTCTGCAGCTGATCCTCCTTCACCAAGGGGATACAGCACTGCTAGCAGGCAAGTGTATACATTGTAGGTATTCTACACAGAGTGCCCTAGACATTAAAGGCTATGCTCCAAGTTGTTTATGTTGGTTTGATCATTGGGAAGTCGGGAGAATAAAGGGAAAGAAGGGAGAAGGGTAGGCCCAGAATTGTTCAACCTTGTTGGTTTGGGTGGAGTTTGGTGGGGTTGGTAGGAGAAATGGGGAGAGTAGGGAGGGGAGGGTGGTACCAACCTGGACCTGCATTGCCCAAGGGGCACTATAGCCTTGCAATGGAGTATGGGATCAGAAATTAGGGGGAAATTGGAGCTACTCGAAGATGGGGATGATTACGATTCTGATATGGAATGTGAGAGGAATGGGCCTAGCTAGCAAGAGGAGGGAAATATTAGGGTCGCTAAAAAGGTGGAGTATACACATAGCATTTTTACAGGAGACACACTTGACTATCACCAAGCTGAAGAAAATCATGGGGAGATACATGACACCCACTTTTCTGCATACTCCAGGGGAGTCCTGACGTGGATAAAGGGCAGCCCGCTTTCAGGTATCCCAAGTTATACAGGATGGGAAAGGGCATACACTGATCCTACTGGGCTCTCTGTAGGATAAAGATATAAGCCTAGTGAATTCATATGCCCCCAACATTGATACATTTAAATACTTCCCAGGAGTGGTTCAATTGAGTGGCGGAGACATCTAAAGGGTTGTGATATGGGTGGGGACTTTAATTGCCGGCATGACCCACTCCTAGACAGACTGGGACCAACTATGACACACAAGGGGCCTCATTACAACCCTGGCGGTAGCTGTGCCCTTATTAAGGGAACGGCTGCCACCAGTAATGATTTTTTACCGGGTCCAAGAAAATAAATCCCCATTCCCATTTGAGCCCCATAGGGCTCAATGGGAATAGGGAGAATGCTAACAACGGGCCCATTAATGACGGGCCCGTTGTTAGCATGCTGGGCCACTCGCGGGACCCGCTAAGGACGTCTGGTAAAACCCAGGCGTCCTGAGTGGGTCCCGCAAGCGGACCTCATAATAAGGCAGCATGGGGCTAACAGCGCCAGCATCTCTAACGGCGCTGTTAACCCCATACCGCCAGGGTCGTAATGAGGCCCAAGGTGTTAACCTCGAAGTCACTGAACCAATATATGTCAGATCTCGACCTAATTGGCCTATGGCGTGAGCAAAAAGAGTACAAGGGGATAATCATTTTACTCGCACCATCATGGCACACATTCTCACATAGATTATATTTTAGTGGGCAGGGACCAATTTAATAGTTTTAAGGACGATATTTACTTGGGGAAGACACTATCTGACCGTGGCCCGCTGAAGGTCGCTATGACATGTGGGAGAAAATGAGGGACAACGCCTACTTGGAAGCTCAGAGCGCAGACACTGAAAGATATTTACAGGGAGGAATTAGGCCAAGCCATTGCAGATTACTTCGAATTTTAACGATACCTCAGTGGACAACTCCGGAATAGTCTGGGAGGCATTCAAGGTTACCATACGGGGAAATGTCTGGCCACCACCTATGGGATTACATCTGAACTATTAGATAGTTTGACCAATTCGGAGACCCAGGTCATGCAGCTGGAGGGCGAACATGGAAAAGGTTCTGCATGTGGGGCGGAACTCCTACGGGAACAGGTTCTCCAAGCCCAAGCACAGTAGCAGTTGGGGAAGCATGATTACACCCAATACATGAAAAAGATACACAGAGAGGGGGACAAAGCCGGCCGACTTGTACCTTGGCTTCTGCGTAAGGAGGAACCGAGGGAAACGATCACTGAGGTCTGTTCCAGGTAGGGCGAGCTAGTCACAACACAAGAAGGGATATATGGGGTCTTCCATGACTACTATCGTAAGTTATATGAAAGCTGAGGCCAGATGGACATGGAAGACATGAAGGATGTGTCAGACCAGGTGAATTTTAGAACGCTAAAGCCTTCTATGACAAATGAAATGGAGGGGATGATTACAGAAGGGGAGAGCACGTCAGCCATAGACTCCCTGGGGTCAGAAAAAACACCAGGGGGATGGCCTCCAGGCGGAATTCTACTCCACCCACTCTGACATACTGGTCCCCAAACTAAAAAAGTTATATTACTATGCCTTCTAGACGGGAATTCTACCAGAATCCCTAAGGGAAGCAATAATAGTGGTACTATTGAAACCTGGGAAGGACTCATGACAATTTGAATCATATTGCCCAATTTCATTATTGAATCTAGACGCACAAATCTTGGGCAAGGTGATGGCAAATAGACTACTGAAACACGCCTCACACCTGGTCCACCAAGACCAATGTGGTTTTGTATGGGTGACGAACACCACTATGAACTTGAGATGGCTCCAACACGTTATAGAAAAGGTGGAAAACACAGAGACGGAACTGTCGGTAGCCTCCCTAAACACAATCAAAGCCTTTGACTCTATGGAATGTACCTGGCTCTTCCAGGTACTGGCGAGAGTCGGACTGCGCCGAAATATGTTTAAGTGGATTCACCTGTTATATAATGCTCCGCCAGCAAGGTTGAAAAATGGCCAAGAGATATCTCCTAGGTGGCAACTGGGAAGAGGCACCCGACAAGGGTGTCCACTGTCCCCCATTTTGTTTGCCTTATCGATGGAACCTCTAGCGAATATTTTCAGGGATTAATTAATTCATGCAGGCATTACAGTGGATGGCCAGCCACATGTGATCTCCTCATACGCAGATGCCACTCTTCTCTATGAGCAGAGTCTGGCCTTGCATTACCCATTTATGTTAGACATGCTAGAACACATAGGAGCCCTGTCTAGCTACAGCATAAATATGGAGAAGTTGGTAATCTTCCCATTGGAGATCCTTAAGGAATGATATGATATGATACGTCATTTATAACGCACCTGTACATAATTGTTATGTAGGGACCTGCCGGAGGTGGGAATACAATGGGAAACCGACTCCTTCAGGTACCTGGGTATGCAAGTCCACCACACTATGGAGGATTCCTTCCAATATAATGGGCCTCATTACAACCCTGGCGGTAGCCGTGCCTGTAAATTGCATTTTTTCCGGTGCCTGGAAAACCGGTATTTCCCCATTCCTGGGCGCCGGAAAACATTCTTCCCTATTCCTGATAGGGCTCAATGGGAATTGGGAAGCCGGATGCACAGGCACTGTTATCAAGGGTGCCTGTGCATCCGAAATGCTGCGCTTGCGGGTGCCTTTCATTCCGCCAGGTCAGACCTGATGGAATGAAAAGCCCCCGCGAGCACAACTCGGAGCTTACCGGTACCGTTGTATCCGGACCGGCAAGCTCGTAATGCGCCCCAATGTGGGTAGGGCAATAACGGGCCTAGAGAACAGCATTGAATTAAGGAGGAAATTACCCTTATCTTTAATGGGGAAAATAGCAGTTTGAAAAATGGTGGTACTCCCTAGGTTGATGTACCTGTTTACTATTATTCCATGTATGATAAAACCCCCGTTTTTCAAACTGCTTGACAGCAAATTATCAACTTTCATATGGGTCGGGGTGTAGGTGCAAGGTGTCTCTCAATATGCTCCATAGGAGGTACCATGATGGGGGCCTCGCACTCCCGCACTTGAAGTTTCCTGGCCTCTCAATTGCAACACACGACCAGATGGTGGGGTATACAGTTTACTGATGGTGAAACCCTTGCATCACCACACAGGAATGGAATTACTGTGAAGGGACGTGGGATGATTCCAAACCACGTACATCACACGTACGGTCCAGCAGGTATGGCACAGAATGTGACACAAACTGAAACTGGGGTCGGGATTTAGTCCACTCATGCCTTATGGAGCAGATCATAAAATGGCCGATACAATATGGTATATTGGGGCAATCAGGAGAGCACAAGCAGGATTCCAGACGGTAAGAGACTTATTTGAAAAGGTATACAGATTCTCTTTACAGAATGGGCACGGAAATTCCAGATGTCCGGTGGGTAGTCCCTAAATTTTGCATGGTTAGTTAGAACACTAGTGAACAAATGGTGCTCCGTACCCGAGGAACCCCATATCACTCCAGTTCTTCAATCTATACTGACAATAAGGATTGAAAGGCACACCATAACAAGACTATACATAGCACTACAGGGCAGTGTCAAGTTACCCCAATTGAAGGTGAAGGAAAAATGGGAAAGGGACATGGGAGAGGCATTTGATGAAAACTTGTGGAATAAGATCAGCTTGCGAGTTATTAAGGTATCAATAAATGCTTGGTTTAAGTTAATTCAATTCAATATTCTGCACTGTGTTTACATTACCCCCCAGAAACTACACATTATAAATAAAGATAACACAGAAACATGCCCAAGATGTGGGACGGATTCGGCCGGGTTTTGGCATATGGTCTGGGAATACCCGGTAAAAGGTCATTTTTGACATGGCATACTGGACAGAGTGAACGGCCTACCGGGGAAGACTACTTTTGGTATGGGCGAAATGCCGTACAGCCATTTGAAGGAAGTGCCCAAAGGGACCCTTACTCAGTCAATGGAAACAGGAAATACTAAAATGGGCGATGGCAGAAAAAGCAATAGTGCATGCACAATGTACAAGCGACAACTCAGACACCCAGGAGATGGAGTGGGGCACGCTCCTCACAGACTTACAAACATCCCGCGATGGCTTACCTCCCTGAAGGAATGAACATGCAGTCAGTGCTTGTCGACTATACACCAGACATGGTGGGGCTTGAGGATGTTCAGGACATCCGTCTCTATACTCCATTGCATTTAACGAAAAAGATCAAGAAGGTTTACTCATGGACCAAGGTTGCAATGAGGGGGGAGGGAACGAGAGGTTGCGAGTGGGGAGGGCAGTTTATGAGAGATCCAGGGAGCGGGTGTCTGGGTAGTTGGGATTGTTTGCTTATTATGATGTTTACCAACATGCTAATGTTTAACCCAATACCTTTCTACCCGGTTTCATGCTTTCATCATTGGCTTTTCCTGGAGGGGCTGGACTTTTATTGTTATGTTTGCTGTTCTCTTACAAAATCACAATAAAACCCTTTTTTTTGTAAATTGTTTTATTGATGCCTTGTTTTAATTGCTGCTTTCTTTCTTCTCTTTGTACTGAAAGTCTTATTGGATGATGCATACTAAATAAAAAAAGAAATTGAAAAAATGACCCAATGCACTAAGATAAATGGAACTCGTGCAGACAACAATGTATCTACAAGTCTCCATCTAACTAGGGTTATTTTTATGGGAGATTTCAATCTGGGCCTGGATGACCCACTAGACCCTCTTGCAAAGGCTGTGCAGGATACTCTGAGGGAATTTGGTTTTACACAGCATGTCGCACAGCCTACGCATGATGGGGCAGAATTCTGGACTGGGTAATCTCACATGGGGTAATGGTGGATAATGTGGAGGTAGAGCCATGTCGATGGTATGTTAAGTGACTTCAATTCAGCAATCCCACTAAGCCAGTGCCTCGTCTGGGACGCCCAAGGGAAGCCCTTATTTATATATGTTTATGGTAAATTATACTCTGGATGATAAACTCTTATATAACGCCTCTCTCTTTGAATCCCCCTGACCTCACTGAGCCAAGAAGTAGGTTTGTTTTGCAATTTAAAAGATTTATTGGAAAAATTAAACAATATATATATATATCACACTTTTATAATAGATTAATATTTGATATCACACTTAAGAATATGACAGTAATCAACAATGGATAATATTACAATTGTACGCTTATTTAATTCCTTAGGAGTTGGTATAGGAAGGAAAAGGTAACTGAGAATGCTTTTATGGTTTCAAGGAAAAACAATGATGGAAGAATGCAGTACAGAAATAAACTGATAGGGTTTCACAAGAGATAATATGTTCCCTTTTCCCCTGGTGACAATTCACTCCCCCCCTATGCAATATAAGGAGATGGAAGGAGAGCACACAATTTTCAGGAATACAAACAAAATGCAATACAAAGCTCCAGTTCCCCCAGCGAGCTTAGAGGAAAACAGTTATGATTTTAAAGCAGGCAAATCCTTTTAAATGTAGTGGCAATGAAGTAAAATATGCTAAAAATGCTTTTAATTCCCTATAGGAGGTTCAGGGTAGGTGATAGCTATTTAGGATAAGTTCAAGTCACACTTGCAATGCTCATTGAGGGATTAGCAGGTTGAAAATGAATTTTAGCAGTTCAAGCAAAAACGGCTATTTTGACAGGATCTAATTTTTCAATTTGCGGCAATTTTTCCGAATGCGTCGAGCGCGATTACAGAATAACTATAAGGAAGAGAACGTCTTAGGCTTGTTGGAAAGCTTAGAATCTTAGCTTTAAAATGAAAGTTAAATCTCGTTCTTAGCACCTACGATTCATAAGATACGGACGATTTAGTGAAGTTAGTTTCTCGAAATGAAAGTAAACTTCAGAATGACAAAATTACACTTTCACAGCTTTGAAATGACAGAATGAACACACAATTCCTATGATGCAGTTCTGGACAGGTTCAAATGTTTTGAATCAGATTATTTTAAACTAAGAGATGGGTTCTGCACAGTTCTGGCTGGATACTCACTCCTAATTTTGGACAGGAATGCGACTTCGTCACGGATCGGGTCAGGATTGGACTGGACTTCTAGCGGTTTCTGGTACTGGTTCTGCTCACAGCTGTCTGGTCTGGGTCTGCTAGCGGCACTGCGGTCTGGTCTGGTTCTCTCTGGATACAGCACTGCTTTCTGGGTCTACTACAGGTTCTGGATACAGCTCTGCTTTCTGGGTCTGGATATGGTTCTGGCCCAAGGTTCTAGCCAGAATCAAAGAGCTCAGCCCGGCTGCTTGAATAATTTGCAAAAGATTTTGAGGCCTGCTGAAAAATTTCTGAAGTCTGGATTCTAAGTTCTGGAGATGGTCCTTCTGGATATTGTCTGGTCTGGCAGAGTGCTTCGAAGAAAATGGAAAGTGAGTGTCTTGCCTGTCCAAAGCGGTCTCTTTTTATGTGTTTTGAAAGTGGGTGGGTCAGCTCATTCTGCATGCCCAACCCTCTCATGATTTGATAGGTCAAGGATTCTCTGTGACCTGATTTGAGAAGGGATAGTGTGTCAGAGTGAGTAAGAGTGAGTCATCATTTTACAATCTATTGAAGAAACGCCCCTTTGCTTTTACTTAGAAAATGAATTTTTCATAACTAACAGGTTTCCCAGGTACACACGTCGTTGAAATTACATGCACATATCACAGATTAATTTAAGATACACTCTTGCCCAACTCTGATCCCCCTAAGAGCCTGGGTTCAAAAATGACAACATTTTTTTCATTTTCGGTAGCTTTAGCAACATTGGGTTTTACTTTCAAATCTTTACGCAGACCTGTACCCTCTCCCTGAGCATATTACAGTAATTTACTATGTCTCTAGCATAAACCCGTGTCTGCAATATTAATAAATAGCGGGGTTCGGTCCCAGAACACCGCACAAAGTGGAGTTTGGTCTCAAATCGTGAGGGCATTTTCCATATTAAGGACCCCCAAATTGTACATTTCTGTGAGCTTAATACAAGATTTTATAAGCAATTTAATCAAACATACATTTGCCCTTAATTGAATTCACATACCAGTCTGGCCCGCCCCCCAGAACTTGGTGAGTCAGAGATCACAGGCCTCTCCTTCCTGGCAGGGCAGCTGTGGACAGTTACACCCTAATCTGCATTTCTATTAAATTGAAAGGGTCTATTGTGTTGTGTCCTGCAGGCTGCAGGGGAAACTCCTCCCTCTCAATCAACAGGGCCATGTGATATCCTGGGCTGTTGTGTGGATCTCTGAACTGTTAATTGAATCAGACTGCCTTCTGGGAAAGCAGGTGTTAAGGATTTTCATTAATCAGCAAGCCTTTGAAGTCCCAGCTAGCTCAGGATCCTTTTGCAACTCCTGAAATACAGTTCTCCTATCAGAGTTTAGATCGCTAGCACCGGCTAGTGTCCAATGCCGGTACTGCACTTATTTTTGACAGCTGTCTTGAATTAATACTTTTCAAAAAGAAAGGATTTTACTTGATAGTATACGATACTTGGTTGACATGGCATTGATGTGGATCTGCAGTAGAGTAAAGTAAAACACTCAACCAAAGTTGGACTTTTTTTTGGTGGTTTCAGGCCCATGATCTTAGCAATTTTTGACATTAATAAAAACATATTTTGAACAGAACCATCTTTCTTTGCACTGGTGGGTGGCAGGTCGGGCGACCATTTTGGTGTGCGCACAACTGTGCGGTTCTCCTGGATTCTGGCGCAATGTGGGCTTTTTCGGCCATCTTGGATTTTCTGAGCCCACAGCACCAAATGTTGCAGCATAATAACTTGAAGATGGGTCATGACACCCAACAAGCCCCCCTGCCCGACTGCGCTTTGATTTCGAGTCGAGGGGGAGTCGGGTGCAAAGGATGTGTTGATCCACGCATTGGGATGTCTGCATCATCTTCTTCCAATTCCGCAGATGACAAAGTTCAGCATCTTTTCCTCCATCAGAGTGGATCGATCGGTTCTCCTCGCCGGTCCTGATGGGAGTATTGGCCGGTACCCGGGCCCCTCGGATCTTTGCTGCCGGTCCCAAGGTCATCTTCCGTGGTCAGTCTCCAGGTTTTCTTTCTCCTAGGATGACTAAGCAAAGCGGCAATACCTATTCATAGACATTTCTCCCAGACTATTGATATAGTGGGGCGGCATATACATTTTATAAATCAATAGACATTTACATTCTTATTTTTAAAAAAACAAGATATAATCAGAAGACATTTTAATTCAAGAATCATAATATTTTAGAGACTATATGTGGGATATTTTAGGGTTGGAACTGAATTACTCTGGAGCGGCCCCCTCTGGTATTGCAGAGGACTCCTCAGTTGCTGCAGAGTGTGCCTGGGATGGCAACACTTTAACTGATTTATATGGACCCACTTGCCTTCCCCTTCTGCCAAACTACCTTTGGAGATGCGGATCTTGTAGGCAACTGGGGAGATCTTGTCTATAATTTCAAAAGGTCCCTTCCATGTAGGCAAACATTTTCGCTGTTTGGCCTGGTTTCTTTGGAAATTGTATAGATAAATCCGGTCTCCTACATTGTACTCTTTCATGGTAGTTTTCAAATCGTAATGGGTCTTCATGCTATCAGCTGATCTTTCTAGATTCCGCTGAGCATAGGCAAAAGCATGTTGGAGGTGTTTCCTTAAATTCTCCACATACTCATGAGTTGTGGAGGCATTGATTAATGTCTGCTCTTGGGTCCTGTAGAGCAAATGCTGGGGAAGCACCATCTTGCGTCCAGTCATCAGCTCAACCAGTGACATTTTAGTTGCAGATGAAGGGGTAGATCTGATGGCCATTAGGACCAGAGGTAATCGGATATCCCAACTTGGCCCAGAATCTGCCACAAATGTTTTTAATATGCTCACAATGGTTCTGTTGTATCTCTCTACTGCACCAGAAGAGGCTGGCCGGTAAGAAATATGTAGATTCCATTTAACCCCCAGTATCTCCCACATCTTAGTAATTACTTCGCTGGTGAAGTGGCTACCTCTGTCTGACTCAATCCTTTGGGGTAGACCAAAACGTGAAAAGATGTGGTTGATCATCAGGGCAGCTGCTGTTTCTGCCTTGCAGTTTGGGGCCGGGAGACATTCCACCCATTTAGTAAATAAGCATGTGACCGTCAACATGTACTTATTTCCCCTGGAGGAGCGAATCACGGGGCCTATGAAGCCGATTTGCAAATCTGACCATGGCAGTGTCATCCCCCTCTTTTGGAAAGGCGCACGGTGTGTGAGGGATGTTGGCTGAAATTGACACCCCTTCAAGTATTGGTTGAGGTCCTGCCCCATGTGTGGCCAGTATGCAACCTCTCTTAAGATCTCAAGTGTTGTGTGAAACCCCCTATGACCGGCGGTGGCCGCATCATGGGCGTGACTTAAAATCAGGCTTCGGAATGAGGTAGGGACCACCCACTGATGTGGCCAGCTTGGGATTTCCTTACCAACAAACAGTCTTGGATTCGAAACATTTTTGGACATTTCATCAACACTCTAAGGTCCTCTTTCCCAATGTAATCGGTATCCGTCAGGGGAAAGTTCTCAGGGTCCTCAATGTGTTGGTAAAACTTACCAATTATTGGATCCCCCTTCTGAGCCGTGATCAAATCAGCATCTGGGGTCTCCTTACTCCATTGTGCAGGTGAAAGATCATTGTGAGCATTTGTCTGGGACCTAGTGATAGCAGTGACCTGGATTTCCCCCAACAGGGACTCAATCTCTATTAGATTCCCTTGGATGGCCCCGGTTTTGGCCAGCTGATCAGCTAAGTCATTTCCAGTTTTGTCTGGTCTCTCTACTTTGGAATTACCCTTGATCTTTTTCCAGTAGATGGTCATCCCGTTCGAGGTGACCAGATCATCAATGTTTTGAATTAACTTCCCATGTTTCAAGGGTTTGTTATTAGCACATAACATGCCTCTGGTTTTCCAATTAACCAGGTGCTCCACAAACCCGTTCCGTACATAATCTGAATCTGTGATTATGACCAGTTCGTGGAGATGATGTTGGACAGCAGTGAGGATGGCTTGATGCACAGCCATCAACTCTGCCACCTGACTACTTCGGGGACCAATTTTGTACCCAGCGGAGGGTTCTGGGGACTCATTCACCCATGCATTCCCTACGCCGGCCACAAGTTCTTTTTCCCCGTTGTTGTCAACATGGTAAGAGCATCCATCCACATAGACAGTGGGCATTCCCTCACACTTGTCTTCTTCAAAGACTTTGTGTGGGGAATTAAGGTATGCCTCCATGTTGTTCTTGATTTTTAGACTTTCGTCCTCGAGACAGTTTTCTCTGGCACAATCATGCAAGTCAGCCAGACCTTGCGCGAGGGGACTCTTCTTGTTTTGGCCATATCTGACCTCCACAGGAAAGCCTTGCATTGACAGAATCCAGGAAGTAATTCGGGAATTACTCACATTTCCGGCCCGGATTCTGTCACTTTGGAGATATTGCAGGGGCTGGTTTGGAGTCTCCACTATGATGTGTTCCCCCTGGATAAACGGGCGGTAGTTCTTCAATGTTTACCTCATTGCCAGGATTGCCTTCTCACAATCGTTGAATTTTTCCTCCACAGAGGATAAAGTTTTGCTCGCATAGGAGATTACTTTATTAACCTTGTTATGCTTTTGATATAATACTGCAGTCAAGCATGTATTAGAGAACCCTGTCTCCAAGAAAAACTCCTTGTTTCTGACAGGGTAAGCTAGGCAAGGCGCTTGTGAGAGGCTTCTTTTGAGCTGTCTTACTGCCTCGGATTGTTCTGGACCCCATTCCCACTTGACCCCCCTTCAAGCAATGAATCAGGGGTCTGGTGATCTCTGCGTAGCCCTCAATGAACTTTCTGCTGTAATTAGTCAGTCCAAGGAGGCTCCTTAGTTCCCACAGAGTTGTGGGGTCTTTCAGTTTCTGAAGTGCTTCCACTTTCTTTTCTTGGGGACAGAGACCCTGAGGAGTAATCTCATGCCCCAAGAAATTAACACGGGTTCTACACCACTGTGCTTTTTGGAAGGAAAGTTTTGCTCCAGCGGACCTCAACTGTGTCAGAACATAACGGATCTCCGCTATATGTTCCTCCACAGTTGAACCTTTGATGAGGACATCATCTACATAAGCCAGGTTACCCCTCGCACCCAGGTCGGGCATGGCCTTGTGAAGGAAAATGTTGAACTCATTGCCGGAGTTGAGGTATCCGAAGGGAGTCCGGGTCCATGTGTACTGCTGGCCCCCAAAGGTAAAAGCCAGTTTGTATTGGTCCTCCCTACTGACAGGCACGGTCCAGTATCCATTGGTCAGGTCTATTGCAGTGAATACCTGTGACCCCTGGATCTGGGCCAGCCCTTGGTCAATGTAGGGAAGAGGCCATCGGGAAGTATGGACCCGTTTGTTGAGCTCCCTAAGGTCGACGCAGAGTCTCCACTGGCCGTTTGGCTTCAATATTCCCAGCACCAGATTATTGAAGGTGCTGTGGACTGGACGGATTATTCCCCGGGACTCAAGGTTCTTAATTATTTCAGTAAGGGACTCCATGGATGCGAGAGGCAAGCGATATTGCTTCACAAACACTGGAGTCATGCCATGGTCCGTGGGAATTGTGGTTGTGTGGATGTCGGTGCGACCACAGTCATATGAGTCTACCGCAAAGAGATCTTGGAAATCCAAGAAAACTTGTTTCAACTTTTGCTTCTGTTCCAGAGTCACACAGGCGTCAGCTAGGTTGACTCTCTCTTCCACCATCTGCCTGAAGCCTGGAAATACTTCTGGTTTTGCTATCTCAGCGGCCTCCTCCATGTGGGTGGAGAAGTCCCTGGTCAGAGTGCTGATTTGGACTGGAGGGTTCAGGTGGGAAAGGCAGCCCTCATGGACCTGTAAAATCACCTCATCCCTCCTGAAGTCACAAGTCACATCTTCCTTACCATAAGGGCAGGAAGTGTACACCAGGAGGTTCCCCCCGTGCCAGGTAAAAATCCTGTCTGGCGTTGTGTTGTCATCACTGTCACTGTCAAAACAGTCCTTGGAGATTGGTCCTAACAGTTCATTTCCTAAATCAATGGAGAAATGTCGGTCATCAACCGCGATCAATGGAGAAATGTCGGTCATCAACCTCCATTCCAATAATGGTGCCCACGGCTAGAGTAATACTCTTTAAGTCGCTGTTATCCACCTCTATTGGAATGGTGTAATGTTCTATATTGACTAATGGTGTTGGGTTTACCCCCAACCCTTGCTGTTGGAGAGAAGCATTTAGATGCATATAAGCATCAGGGTTTTTCAATTTTTGTCCTCTTTTAACTTTCACTTCCAGGGAGAATTGTCAGGTCCTTTCTGGGATGGTGACTTCCTCTTTAACCTGAATTTCAACTGCATAAGGTAGCAATTGAGCTGAGCTAAATGCTTTTTCTGGATCATCAAAGCCCATGGGATTATCCGCTAATCAGGACCAAGCTTTGAAGTTTATTAGGTCCAAACTAATGGCAAAGCGATTGAGAATGTCACTGCCTAAGTAAAAGGCGGCAGTGACATCTCGCACGACCCAACAATTATGGACTATGCTCTTGTTGCCAATGGAGATTTTGAGCAGACACCTGCTTGGCAGGAGATGTTTGGAATTGGGTGCTTCCAGGTCCATTTCCCATTTGTCTTTCAGTTTGAATGTGGGAATGGCTGGATCTTTTTGGAGTTGGCGGAACATGGCTTCGCTGATGAAGCTCTTACCGTTGTTCACACACACTCGGGCGAGAACAGAGTCCTTCCCTTCCTTTAACTGAACGGGGATGAATAACTGCTCTCCAATTTGCTGAATATCAGCCAGGCTCTGAGCTGATTTCACATCTTTCTGGACTATCGGAGTGGGAATGTCTGATTGTGGATTAGTAAAGAATTTCAGAGTGTTTCCTTCCAGTGTGGAATACCACCTTAAACTGGAAGGAAGGTTGATTTTCAGAAATAGAGAGGACCCCCCATCACCAGTCTGTTGTCCTACTGCTATTACTGTCACATCTGGAATTTGGTTATTCTGGAAGTGAAATTCTACTTGGTCAGATTTTTGTTCAACCATGTGGCAGGTGCCGTTTAAACGAACATGGTTGACACTCTGTTTTAATTTTATTGGTCGGCTAGTCTGGGTCCAGAGGACCTTGTTTACGCAATCTATTAGGGGTGACAACCTTCTCGGGAGGTCATTCCCTAGTAAACAAGGGGGTGCCCTCTGGAGTCACTACTATGACCGGGTGTTTCACCTTGTGTCGCCCAATTTTAATGTCCAAATCTGCAGTCCCCTTGACGGGAATTTCCTTCCCGTCAAAGTTCTAAGTTGTCCAGGAAGAGAGGTGAGAGGAATTTGGTAATTCTCCCCCCTTCCTGCATTTAGTTCATCAAAGGCCCTTTTGGACAAAAGGGTAGCTTGGGATCCGGTGTCCACCAGCGCCAAAATTGTACCCTGACCCTGTACTTGTACCGGGGCATAGTATCTTCCCTCCTTCTCCTCAAGGGGGCACAGATAATGCACATTTTTGGCCAACTGGTGGGCTAGTTTTTTGGTTTTGGACATTGAGAGCGAAGAGGTTTGGGCAAAATTCTGTGGAGAGTCTCGGGAATCTGAAAGAAAAAGTTGGCAACTGGATATGGTTTTGGGTTCCCCTGGTTCCGGTTCTGGGCCGCCCCCCCCTTTTTGGAGGCAGTCACCAGGATGGGTTTGAACCAGGGGTTTTCGGTATTGTTGGTTCTGGGATAGAATGATGGGCGGCGACAGCTCAATCCCCACATCTACCCAGTCTAGATTGGAATCCCTTGGGACCCATTTTTCCTTGGGAGGAGTTCCCCCATCTCTGAAGGAGAAGATCCTTTTCCCAGGATCCTCTGAGGATCCCTCTCCCTCAAATTGGAAGATCTGTATTTCTTCCTCAAAATGGGTCTGTTTGGGTACTTTGTTTCTCCTACCCCCCCTCTGCTCTTTGGGAGGCAGACTTTCAGGGGCTTGAAATTTTGTTTCTGGTTCCTGGGCTTCCAGGGGCTGTTTACAAGTGGGGAAGGAAGCTTCCTCCACAGTCTTACACCCCCCTTCCCCTTGTGCCTCCTCCCTGGGAACCGGTGGGTTGTCGGGGTGCTGCCCCCGTCATTGTTCTGGAGCACTAGGTCCAGAGTTTGGGGCATTCTGTGCCGGCATGCCCATCTGAGGGTTCTGATGAGCCCTCAGCATGTGACCCAAATCCTGTGCCATGTTCTGAACCTGGTGCTCTAACTGGGAAACCCGCTCAGGCTGATACGGGGTCCTGTTTTCTACCCTGGGCTGATCCTGGGAAGGGTAGCTATCCCTTCTCTGGTAATACCCTGGGCGGGGAAGATTTGGGTACCCCTCCACCCTTGGCCTACCCTCTCCCGGATTAGGTTGTCTGGGCTCAGGAAAGTGGGGAAAGAAGGATGGATGATTTTGGGGTTGGAAATTTTGTGGATACCTGAGGAAAAAGTTCTGCCCAGGATTTGGTGAATTTCTGCCCTCCTGGGGGAAGTGCGGAGGGAAGTTCCCTGGGTTGGGCACTTGGTTGGATCCCCCCCTTGGGCTGGAGGAGTCCACACATAACCCAGGATTGGGCTGTTTCCTTTATAGTGGGGACCTATGTAATCAGGGGAGTGAGGGATCCCTCTTGTGGGACTACCTCCTTGGCTCCCTGTCTGTGATTGGCCCGAGGGCCTTCTGGGCTTGGAATTAGTTTGTGCAGGTGGGTTCTTGGGCCCCCCATCTCCAAATCTAAAATGGGGGCAACCTTTACCTCTGCCACCTTGGCAGCAGCAGGGGTGCTGGTTGGTTTGGGGCTCTTCTGAGCATTATTTTTGTTTTCTGTGGGCTTCTGCACCTCATAGATCCGGGTGGCCTGTTCAATGACCCAGTCTAGTGACCTTTTCTCATGAAAATCTCTCACTAGCTGGGTCATGATGTATTTGGGTAAGGCATGGAAAAACGTATTAACAAATTCTTTACTGTCCGTGCGCACCCTTTTTGTAGTCTGTGCAAAAGCACGCTTCAATTCCTGCACAAATTCTTGTGGGGCCTGATCCTCCCCACATTGCAAATTGTAGGCTGCCTTGCAAGCCTCTTGGGGATTTCTGTGAACAGAATTTTTTTTCAAGATGGCCGCCCTATATGTGGACCATCTTGAATGGTTTTGGTCCTCCAGCCCCGCAAAGAAACTGGAGTATTCTGGGGAGAATGTCGATTTGACATACTGAATGCAGCTACTGCTGTCCTTCAAATGGAAAGTCCCCATCATTTGCTCGTAAAGCTCCAAGTGTTCCCAAACAGAATACTTGGTGTTCTTGTGATAAGGGGTGATGACACTCCTTATTGCCTTAATCTGTTTTAAGGGGTCCTTAAGCAAGGCCCGTTTTGCCTTATTGGCCTTTTTGGTTCGGGTAACCCTGGCCATTCATCCTCTGACTCAGAGGCACTGCTCCCAGAGGTGCCCGTCTGATCTTCCAGGTTTTCCCGGATTCTGCGAGCCTGGGAATGGCCGGCAGAATGTGGGGACCTGGCCTCCTTTGTCCTGTGACGTTCAGAGGAGTCTTCAGATTCCTCCTTGCTACCAGGATTTGATGAGTACCCCCCCACTGACCTCACTGGGCAGAGGTTTTTAGGATGCCCTTAGTGGGCCTACTCTCCTGGGGTTCTCCACTAAATTGCACTATGCTTGGGTGCCCATACCCGGATGCCCGCCCATCCATTCCTGGAAGGTACTGGCCTATGAGCCCTATACTTCTGGTTGGATAGTAGTCTGCCATCCCTGTGGCCCTGGGCTCATGTGCACCATGGGACATGGGGGTGGCAGAGTCCAGGGACTGGGAGAGATGAAGGCCTCTGGTACTAGGGCTCCTGAGGTTATGCTCAGGTGTTTCCCTTTCCCAGCGAACTTCATCTCTGTCAGCCCCTGCTCCCTGTTGCAATGCAAGAGCCTGCGCTTTCAGTTCCTCAGTTAAGGCCTTACTAGACTCTATCAGTCTCTCCTGCATGGCTACCTGTTGCTGGAGCCTATCATTGTGCTGACAGAGAGCCTCATTTTCTCTCTGCGCCTCCTGATTGGTCCTGGAATACTGGGCCAGTCTTTGCTGCAGGAGGGTTACCTCCTGAGTCCCATCCCTACTGGCCTGTTCCTTTCTTGCCAGAGCATCTTCCACCCTCCTGGTGTGCTCTAACAAGTTCTGATGCTCTTTTTGGAGGTCACCCAGTCCCTGGAGGGCCGGGTGATTTTCTTCAATTTTTTCTTTTAATTGGCAGACTTCCTGGCCTAAGGTGTCTCTTTCCTGACTAAGAGCCTGCATCTGTGCCGCCAGGTCGTCCCTCTGCCTTTTAAGGGCCTCAGCTTTCTGGCGCTCTTCTTCAAATTCTGTCTGGGTATCCAGGTCTTTCAGGATCAGTTTGTTGCTCTCTGTCTTCTCCCTATATAGGTGGCTTTGCAGGGTGACTACCTGCTCTGCGCATGCCCTATTGAAGTCCAGTTGTTGCTCCAGCTTTTTCTGGCTCTGCAGTAGGGCGTCCAAACCTTCTTGGTACTCCTTCTACAAGGCCAGAAATCTGTTATCCTGGTCAGACATTTCCTGTTGCAGGATACCCATATCCTCTTTTATTTTAATGATATATTGCCTACTATCATTTTCTGACTCCTGGCTCCTCTGCAGCCTCTGCTCAGAAGAGACCAGGTCAGATTGGGCCTTCTCTAATGCCATCAGTTGCCTATTTGCCAGATCTTGGCCTTCAGCACATTTGTCCTGTATGACTCCCATATATAAATATAAATATGCCGCTACCCTGGCAATCTTGTTGTGCTCATCCTTGGCCTTAGGGGCCATATATAGTTCACTCAGGGCCACATGTAATGGACCCTGATCTCTCCATATGTCTGACCCTGTTTCAGTGATCTGGGGTGCGATTACCTGCAACCAGACCGCCTGGTCCTGATGAGCCCACTCACCTCTCACAAATACCTTATGGAAGAGGTGTTCTCTGGCTATTTTGATATCTACCAAGGTCGTCATTCTGGAAATTGATTTCCTTCCTGACTTACAGAAGTTTGTATTTTATTTTGCAAAACAGACCGTTTCCTTAGAGCGTTCCTTTGAGGGTGTTTTTACAGTGTAACACGGATTATGTATCCTGTCAGTTAGCACACCGTATTAATCTGCACAAGTGATAGATCTAATCCAGAATCCCCGGCTCGAGCCCCCAATCTGTTAAGTGACTTCAATTCAGCAATCCCACTTAGTCAGTGCCTCGTCTGGGACGCCCAAGGGAAACCCTTATTTATATATTTTTATGGCAAGTTATACTCTGGATGATAAACCCTTATATAACGCCCCTCTCTTTGAATCCCCCTGACCTCACTGAGCCAAGAAGTAGGTTTGTTTTGCAATTTAAAAGATTTATTGGAAAAATTAAACAATATATATATATATCACACTTTTATAATAGATTAATATTTGATATCACACTTAAGAATATGACAGTGATCAACAATGGATAATATTACAATTGTATGCTTATTTAATTCCTTAGGAGTTGGTATAGGAAGGAAAAGGTAACTGAGAATGCTTTTATGGTTTCAAGGAAAAACAATGATGGAAGAATGCAGTACAGAAATAAATAGGGTTTCACAAGAGATAATATGTTCCCCTTTCCCCTGGTGGCAATTCACTCCCCCCTATGCAATATAAGGAGATGGAAGGAGAGCACACAATTTTCAGGAATACAAACAAAATGCAATATAAAGTTCCAGTTCCCCCCAGCGAGCTTAGAGGAAAACAGGTATGATTTTAAAGCAGGCAAATCCTTTTAAATGTGGTGGCAATGAAGTAAAATATGCTAAAAATGCTTTTAATTCCCTATAGGAGGTTCAGGGTAGGTGATAGCTATTTAAGATTAGTTCAAGTCACACTTGCGATGCTCAATGAGGAATTAGCAGGTTGAAAACGAATTTTAGCAGTTCAAGCAAAAGCGGCTATTTTGACAGGAGCTAATTTTTCAATTCGCAGCAATTTTTCTGAATGCGTCGAGCGCGATTACGGAATAACTATAAGGAATAGAAAGTCGGTTTTAGGCTTGTTGGAAAGCTTAGTTAAATCTCGTTCCTAGCACCTGCGATTCAAAAGATACGGACGATTTAGTGAAGGTAGTTTCTCGAAATGAAAGTAAACTTCACAATGACAAAATGACACTTTTACAGATTTGAAATGACAGATTGATACACACGATTCCTATGATGCAGTTCTGGACAGGTTCAAATGTTTTGAATCAGATTATTTTAAACTAAGAGATGGGTTCTGCACAGTTCTGGCTGGATACTCACTCCTAATTTTGGACAGGAATGCCACTTCGTCACGGATCGGGTCAGGATTGGACTGGACTTCTGGCGGCTTCTGGTACTGGTTCTGCTCACAGAGGTCTGGTCTGGGTCTGCTAGCGGCACTGCGGTCTGGTCTGGGTCTCTCTGGATACAGCACTGCTTTCTGGGTCTACTACCGGTTCTGGATACAGCTCTGCTTTCTGGGACTGGATATGGTTCTGGCCCAAGGTTCTAGCCAGAATCAAACAGCTCAGCCGGGCTGCTTGAATAATTTGCAAAAGATTTTGAGGCCTGCTAAAAAAGTTCTGAAGTCTGGATTTTAAGTTCTGGAGATGGTCCTTCTGGATATTGTCTGGTCCGGCAGAGTGCTTTGCAAGAAAATGGAAAGTGAGTGTCTTGCCTGTCCAAAGCGGTCTCTTTTTATGTGTTTTGAAAGTGGGTGGGTCGGCTCATTCTGCATGCCCAACCCTCTCATGATTTGATAGGTCAAGGATTCTCTGTGAGCTGATTTGAGAAGGGCTAGTGTGTCAGAGTGAGTCAGAGTGAGTCATCATTTAAAAATCTATTGAAGAAACGCCCCTTTGCTTTTACTTAGAAAATGAATTATTCATAACTAATAGGTTTCCCAGGTACACACGTCGTTGAAATTACATACACATATCAGAGATTAATTTAAGATACAATCTTGCCCAACTCTGATCCCCCTAAGAGCCTGGGTTCAAAAATGACAAAGAATTTTTCGTTTTTGGTAGCTTTAGCAACATTGGTTTTTCATCAAATCTTTACACAGACCTGTACCCTCTCCCTGAGCATATTACAGTAATTTACTATGTCTCTAGCATAAACCCTGGGCCTGCAATATTAATAAATAGCGGGGTTTGGTCCCAGACCACCGCACAAAGTGGAGTTTGGTCTCAAATCGTGAGGGCATTTTCCATATTAAGGACCCCCAAATTGTACATTTCTGTGAGCTTAATACAAGATTTTATAAGCAATTTAATCAAACATACATTTGCCCTTAATTGAATTCACATACCAGTCTGGCCCGCCCCCCAGAACTTGGTGAGTCAGAGATCACAGGCCTCTCTTTCCTGGCAGGGCAGCTGTGGACAGTTGCACCCTAATCTGCATTTCTAGTCAATTGAAAGGGTCTATTTTGTTGTGTCCTGCAGGCTGCAGAGGAAACTCCCCCCTCTCAATCAACAGGGCCATGTGATATCCTGGGCTGTTGTATTTGTATTTGTATTTTGTATTTTATTTATTTATATTGCGCACCTAACCCCAAAGGGGTAGCAAGGCTCAGGGGCAACAAGAGGATTGCAAAGCTTGGTTACATACAGGGCAGAGAAGTCCAGCTGTGGTTACAATGCTGGACACGCCAAAAAGAAACAACGCGCGCCGAAGAGGCATGGGTTACATAAGTATACAACATAGGCAATACTATTTACAATACATCGGTTGTCTAGTGACAAGGTATCTGCACTGATCAGTTGGCAACCTAAATATACATATTTACAATCATAGTAGTGGAGTGTCAGGGCAGCAAGAGAGCTTGTTAGGTGTCATGAATCTTGAGCCAATGGATGGTCCTAGTTCTAAATAGGTGGTAAGGGAGGTCCTCCCTGCAAGGAGGTGGAAGGGAGTTCCAATATTGTGCTGCTTTAACCGGAAAGCTGTTCCCACCCGACATGGAACGCTTAAACCTTGGCACCAGGAGGAGATTAGAATTGGTCATTCTAGAGGGGCGAGCAGAGGTGGGTCTGGTGAATCTAAAGATAAGGTATTGAGGGGTTGCTTGGTGGAGGCATTTGTGGGTCAGGGAAACCGATTTGAGGAATATTTTGTCTTTGGTGGAAAGCCAGTTGACAGACCTTCTAGTATCAGAGATGTGGGTTTTCTTTGGGATACTGAGGGCCGCTCTTAGGGCATTATTTTGAAGGATCTGAATTTTGTTTGTGATGTATTTGTTGCATCCTACATAAAGTGCGTTGCAATAGTCCAACTTGGACAAGATCAGAGCCCTGGCTAAGGTGATACAGTTAGACGGAGAGAGAAAAGGTTTGGCTGCTCTGATGAGTTTGCATGTGTAAGAAGTGGCGGATGCCATAGCATTAACTTGTTTTTTAAAGGTGAGAGTGGAGTCTAGGTAGAAGCCAAGGGTTTTTACCTTCTTGGCTACCGTGATCTTATTGTTGTCAATTACGAAGGAGGAGTAGTTTTGGTCTAGTTTGTTCAGGTTATGAGTGGACCCTAGAATGAGGAGTTCTGTTTTGTCATCATTCAGGCATAGACCGTGTGAGGCCATCCATGCCTGGATGCTGAAGTACACTTTGTTGACGAAGGCCAAATCCTTGTCATAATCCCCCATCAACGGGATGAGGATCTGTGTATCATCGACATACTTAGTGTAGGTGATACCCAGACCGTCTAGATCATACCCGTACACCAATTTTTGTCCTTGAGGCACAAGTCACGAGCTTGGATGGGAGATTCAACCTCTTTTAGTATTGTAAAGAGCTCTCTAGTGTTGGATTTGCCTTGTGAGATTCGAGTACTGTAGGACGTTTGTTTGGCCAGGATGATTTCTTTTTTGTAGTGAGAGGCTAGTTTACTCAAATTTTTCTTATTTTTTTCTGAGGGGAGTGATCTCCAGATTTTTTCACAGCGTCGCTTTTCTTGCCTGAGGGCTTTAAGATGAGGAGAAAACCAGGCGTTGATATGTTTTCTGGGTTTGCTTTTTTTAACTTAAGTGGGGCTATGGCATCAAGGGAAGAGAGCATGACACTATTATATATGTCTACCATCATTGAGGGATCTGTGTGGTCCGGAATGGCATTCAAGGTCGGTGCGATTAAAGGGATCAAATTTTCAGGGGTGATGTTCTTTTTATTTCTAGTCTGAACAGCTGGAGCTATACAGTCAATTTGCGCTGGTGTTGCCTTTAGGGTGAACGAGATCAAGTAGTGGTCTGTCCAGGGCTGTGGGAGTATAGAAGAGATCAAGACTGGGCAGTTGTGCACAGCTAGCCAGTCCAGGGTTCTGCCTTTGGTGTGAGTGGGCTCTGTGATTTTTTGGGTAAAGCCTAGTTCCTCTAAAGTATTATTAATTATTGTGGTGTTAGCATCTGTGGGTTCGCTAAAACCAAGGTTAAAGTCACCTAATACGATACTTTGTGAGGAGGTCTTAAGTTTATTTGATAGGATGGTTGTGAGGTCTTCTTCAAAAGATCCTAGCGGGCCAGGTGGTCGGTAAATGAGGTGAATGAAGATGGATTGTGTATTAGATAAGGAAAGCTTTGCAGTTAAGGATTCACAAGATCCTATGTTGGCTGGTGACTCAATGGTCAGAGGGAATTTAGTTTTTGCTATAATGGCAAGACCTCCACCTCGAGAGGTGGTACGATCGAGCCTTAGTAGCGTGTAGTCATCTGGTAAGGCTAACATAATTGCGGGGCCTGCTGTTGGATGTAGCCAGGATTCAGTGACGGCTAAGAAGTCCAAGTCTTCATTGTGGAGTAGGTCAGCAATGTCTGTAGGGTGGGCTACCATGGAGCGGGCGTTTATCAGTGCTCCCTTGGTCTCTGAACTGCTAATTGAATCAGACTGCCTTCTGGGAAAGCAGGTGTTAAGAATTTTCATTAATCAGCAAGCCTTTGAAGTCCCAGCTAGCTCAGGATCCTTTTGCAACTCCTGAAATACAGTTCTCCTATCAGAGTTTAGATCTCTAGCGCCGGCTAGAGTCCAATGCCGGTACTGCACCTATTTTTGACAGCTGTCTTGAATTAATACATTTCAAAAAGAAAGGATTTTACTTGATAGTATATGATCCTTGCTTGACATGGCATTGATGTGGATCTGCAGTAGAGTAAAGTAAAACACTCAACCAGAGTTGGATTTTTGTTTGGTGGTTTCGGGCCCATGATCTTAGCAATTTTTTACATTAATAAAAACATATTTTGAACAGAACCATCTTTCTTTGCACTGGTGGTTGGCAGGTCGGGCGACCATTTTGGTGTGCGCAAAACTGCGCGGTTCTCCTGGATTCTGGCGCAATGTGGGCTTTTTCGGCCATCTTGGATTTTCTGAGCCCACAGCACCAAATGTTGCAGCATAATAACTTGAACGTGGGTCAAGACACCCAACAGGTATGACCATCACCTTATCCAATTTCTCCTCCTAGGATTGCAGAAGCAGGGAAAATGAGTAACCCGCTGTGGTAAGTGATGTGCCACAATCTACGGAAACTGACCCCAGCTTCTATGATGCCCCTCCTTGCCCCCTTCCTAGAGAGTCATGCAAACTACAACTCAGCGACAGAGCTGGCGGCTGTTTATTGTGAAATACTGTCTCTAGCTGTAAACAAACTCGCCCTGCTAAAACTCAGACCTATGAAATCCCAATAGTCTAAAGTGTGGTTTAATACTGAAATGCAGAAGTTAAAACTCCAGAGAAAACAAAACTCTATGGACCTAGAATAAGACTAGGGCCCAAGAGGACATAATAAGATACGGGCATGCTGCCAAGGCCTACAAAACGGCCATCTGCACTGCTAAGAAAATATCCTACGACACAAGAATTAAGGAATTGCTTAAAATCTTGAGAGAGCTGGAAGACCCTCACACTTTGGTGCACACAATTGTGAAGGACACTAATTGGTGCACTTCAATTCAGGATGCTATGCTGCATAAAATTGAAAGCATCAAGGGTGATATTACAGCTAATCTAGGCTCTATAGGTTTTAGTGCCCCTGTGAACAACCATGGTAGGCTGGCGGCCTCTCTGCCTCAGTTTAAGTTCATTTGCGGAAAAGGACAAGTTGGATATCTTAGAGAAGATAAAAACCAACCAACTGCAAAGGGGATGGTTGCTACTACCCACTTTTATCAGCAAATTTGTCAATGCCTCCTTTCAGGAGAACTATGTGACACTAGAGATAAAGCAGGCCTGAATTTCTCCACTACTAAAAAAAACCATCATTGGATCCTAATCTAGCAGGAGATTATCGTCCAATTACAAATACAGCTTTTCTTTTGAAAACTTTTGACAAAACCGCCCATGGTCAACTTCAAGAATTCCTAGGCCTGCATAACATCCTAAGCACAAAGCAATCAGGTTTCCGAAGCTTCCACACTACTGAATCCACTTTGCTGTATTTGAAATCCAACATCTTTCATCTCTGCGACAAAGGAAATATTGCACTACTGATGCTTTTGGATCTTACTGCGGCTTTTGAACTGGTAGATCATTCTATTCTGGTGGCCAGGCTGCAAGACTATGCCTCATTTTCCTGTGAGGCCTCATCCTGGGTTCAATCATTTTTGACTAACTGGACGGCTAGAGTCTTCTATGAAGATGCCATAGCAGAGGGCCATGTTCTACTGTGTGTGGTACCTCAAGAGTCCTGTGTGTCCCCTACTCTTTTCAACATCTTCACCCTGCCCCTCTTCGAGCTGTTGGAGTCAGAAGGCATAATATACGCCAACTATGCAGATGATACGCAGTGCCTTATTCCTCTCTCAGGCAATCATGACCAAGATTCGCTGACCATTAATAGCACCAATCAACACATACACACCTGGAGTTTGTGTAGCGGATTGGCCCTTAATAATGCCAAAACTGAAATTATGATTGTTGGCACTGCTCCTAAAATACAAAAACTGGACACTGCATACCGCTCCTTTCAAATTGTGGACTGTACACTGACAACCCCTGGCAAAGTAAAGACCCTGGGAGTAGTGCTCAACAAAGAGCTTACTATGAAAGCCAACATTAGCAGCCTGGTCTCAGGCACATCCTACTACATCAAACTCCTGTCTCAAATCAGACCATTCCTTGACTCTTCAATTGCGCTACCCTGGATCACACCATTATTGGCTCTCGTCTTAATTATTTTTCTACCCTGCTTCTGGGCATAGGGAAAGGGGAACTTAATCGTCTACAGGTGCTGCAAAACAATTCTGTTCAGATGGTCAAGGGTTTCCGAAAATCCGATCATGTGTCAGCAGCTAGGCGATCCCTACATTGGTTGACCATTGGTAAGCTGATTACCTTCTGGACTCTGTGTCTCGCTCATTCCTGTTTGTACGGGACAAATCCTCTCTACCTTTCCAACCAGCTCTCGTGGCTCCCGACTAGGTGGGCCCTGAGATCGAACAACTCATGCTTGCAGTGCTCCCTCCCCCCAGGTTAAACTGTCATTGGTATCAGAAGTGTGTTTTTCTGTGGCGGCGACACACTTGTGGAGTGCACTACTTCTGGACATTAGGGCCTGTTCCTCTATTGCTGTTTTCAAGCATAGACTGAAGACTATTCTGTTCGAATAATTTAGTCTCCTTGCTGCTAAGGACCGCTTGCCCCCCTACCCCACCTTGCCTGACTTACACTTTGTTTTTTGTTGTTGTCTGCTGCTGTCTCCACGCCTCTATGCCTATGGGCTTTGTCCTGGTACGTTATAAATAAATTAAATACATAAATAAACAAATGTTAATGTTAAAGGTATTTATACCTGGCACCCTCACCAACAGAATTGGTCCCCAGGCGCAAAATAAGCATACACCGTAGCCCTGGTTTCTACATAACGACTGATATTATAATGAACGCTTCATGGTGATGGACCCACCAAACGCTTTGCTCGTTTTCAGGGACATGCGATGCTTCTCACGATCTGTGTTACAGGTCTCCCTCTTTAACTTCAGCAGGTGTTCTATTTTATGTTTCAGGGACGGGGTGGTGTATAATGTTTTTGGCCCCAACAACCTATTTGTCACTTTTGAGCCATAGATCATGGAGCAACCTGATCCTGTTACAAAACAATTAGAAGAATATGCATAAAATAAGCACATAAGTGGAAAGAAATGAAAGCAGCACAGAAGAAAGAAGCATTCTGCACCTCCCCACCCAACTTACATCGGAGCCCTGCCTACTACAAACTTGCTGATCTTATAACAGAGCCTTCCCCATGATGCACTATGATTTCCAACATTGATCAACTGATTGGCACCAGGGTACCTGGGCATACTGCTGTAAGAACTGTGTCATGGCAGTAAAGCACTATCTAGACACAGGTGGTGTGACTTGGAACAAAGGGGAAGTAATGATACGTTGCAATGACATTAAACTTCGATTTGCGCATCAAAGGTTATTCATCAAGCACTGCGTGCGTTTTTTCAAATAGCATCAACCTCTCAGTTTCTGGGATTACTTTTCAAAGCCCAGGTTGCTGTTCATCTCGGGTGCACACGCACTCATTTGCACCTCACATTTTACAGGCGCACCCTGTTCATCCTGACAGCGAACAATATGCGTGATCGAAGACGACACATCATTTTGTGAATGGCGCCTCCCTCGTTCTATAGGAACATTTTCTGTTGTCATTTCAATTTATGCCCTCATCATTTAGGTCCAAAGTTTCTTACAGATTCTAAGGGCCTCATTATGAGTTTGGCAGTATTACTTGTGGTAACACAGCAAAATATGATTACTGTTACTGTATGAGGTAAATACAAACTACTGCCACTTTTAGAGTTAGGGTTACTCCCCATTGTGGAGTTCATTTTGGGCCATTAGGGATTTACATTATTACCACACGCAGAAAAACCACCAACCATCACAGCCACCATTAAATCCACAATTCATGCGAGTTTTAGCTCCTATCATAAGTAGGCGTTTTTACTGGGTTTGTTTTTTCCAAAACCTAAATAAGGCATTGTGGTAAAAACAGCGTTATCTCCGAATACTGGCTCTCATTCCAAGTCCACCAGTATCCTGGTGGAAAATCCATCAGGATACCAGTAAACGCACCTCCCCGTTCCGCCGCCTGATGTTCTGGCAAACCGGGATAGTATAGGCAGCAGAACTACCGGTAAATCCCCATTCCATGGAATTGCCAGTATTTTCAGCACCAGCAATAACAGTGCCGAAATACCAGCTGTTTTATGCCAGTGGGGCCTGAGTTATCTCCAGCTGTTGGCTGGAGGTAAGTCAGGTTACCCCCACCAGCATACTTGTACTCTGCCGGTCTGGTAAAGTGCTGGTGTATGTTAATACAGCCACTTTTTTTACCAGCCCGGCAGTGTCATAATGAGGCCCATTGCCTGTTTTACCATATCACCGCCAGACTCTTAATGATTCCCGTACTGTCAGTATACGGATGGGCGGGCAGATGATCCAAGTTTGGGGCATCCGGAAGTGTGCGTAAGGGTGCGCTGTTAGGCTGTCCTGGACTGCTCTATCCTGCTACTCTGTGCTGGTGAATCGGATTTGCCATTGGAACTTGTTTAATGGCAAATTGCGATCTGCTATTTCCAAGGAGCAATAGTCAGCAAGCAGAAGCTGTGCTGCTGCGGAAACACGTGGACTTGAGGATTTTGCTATTCAAGTAAATAACGTATGTTTAGGTGCGCGCCACATTTTGGTTGCATGCCGCCTCGCTCCTTGTCTTTTCTAGTGTTTCCCTACTGTGCATAATCCTCAAGCTCTCCTGTTCCTTTCCTGCTGTCCCGCCCCTGCAATTGGTGATTGGCAACCTGCCTGCAGCCTGCGATTGACCCAGCATCACTTCTTCACTCCGGTGCACGCGCATCCAGCACGCGCATCCGGAAGTGTGCGTAAGTGTGCGCTGTTAGGCCGTTCGGCTGGCGGTGGGTAGGTGGTTGAGGTATTGAGGCTGCAAGTGTTAACTTAAAGTGCTTTTGTATTTAGCTCTATTTCTGCAATTGGCCATTTATTTCTATTTGCACTGCTATTCAGACCCCATTTTCAATATGAGGAAAAACAAACGGCCATGAAAAATGACGCCAGAGCTGACTTTTTTGCTGCGGGTATGACAAGACGTGCTAGCCTTGCACCGCAGCTGCTCTTCCATTACCTGATATTAATGATGATGAGGAAGCTTTGTGCAATGTGCTCAGGATTGCTCTTTTGCGGGTAAGTCCATCGAGGACCAAATTGATCCCTCCCAACCACTCTTTGTAGCGCTAGAGTCTACAGATGATACTCAATCTAAAAACAAAGCATCTTCCGATAAAGAAGTGGCATCTTTCACGCATGAATCATGTAAAACTAGTGATTTTGATTATGAAAACTTTGCTGATTTCCCATCCATCCTTCCATCAGGGGAAGATAACGTAGCTGCCCCTGGTATGGGGAACTTGCTTGTCCCCAGCCACGTGGCAGCGATTACAGACCTAATGGCAATGATGGGTAACTTCAATCGTCTGATGCTGTCAGAATTGAGAAATCAGACAGCAGCGATTACGAACTTAGCCTCTGAATTAGGTAAATTACCCCCGAGGCTGAGTGAGACAATCGCTGTTGTACTAAGGGCAGACTCATCGATTCTGGTGAAGGAGTTGAAGGATGCTAAGGACGCTAAAGTTCAGAGGGTTGGGTCAAATCCTTCACCCATTGAAGAAATAATAATAACACGAGGAAGCTACTGGCGAAAAGAAAAAGTTAGAATGTGAGAAAGGTGATGTGGCTATTGTTGAGAATGAGCCCCTTAACTGAAATGATGTCTTTGAAGTAAAAATATCAAAAAGACAGGGTAAAAAATTGGCGAAAATTAAGAAAAAACAGTAATGACGCTCTTAAAAATGGTCCCGTAAATTCATGAGGGCTCCTGAAGTAAAACATGCAATGCTTGATGACGTGGATATCATTTTTGTCCCTGATGATAAAGTAGTAAAACCTAAGAAAAACATGATCACACAGTATAACCCCGCTGACCTACACGTAGTGAATGCCCCAGTTCCTTTAGGGTATTTTCTCTGAGGCGGAATCTGCTCTGTGTGACGCTATGACGAAGAAAAGGGAAGCTATGTTCGAGATTTTTAAAAGGGCTCCCTCTTTAGAAAACTTTACGGAGCCACTCAACCCCAATCAGGTTTGGGGGCGGAAGGATCAAGTGGGTCCTTCTGGAAACAATGTTATGACTATGATGAAACCAGATGAACCGGCTAGAACAATCGGATCTCTGGGTATACCTGTGAAGAACAGTGGCATCAGTGTCAATACCGGCATGGGTACTACTGACTGGAAAGTATCAAAAGGTCTTTTGCAGCAAACTAAGGTGAACGATTGTAATTCTGTTACTGTGGTCAGTAATACTCACGTGCCACCATTGGTTACCAATGCAGTTGGCAAAGGGTTGGAGGGGTCTGTTTGTGATCATAGGGAGGAGGAATTGCATCACCTCATTTTGAAGGTGCTTAAAGATAATCTGTTATTGCAACCTGAGCGCAACCTGCCTGACCCTCTAGCCTCAACTAAAATCATTGAATTACCATATGACAAAAACAAAGAGAACGATTCCCGTGTGACCAGGGGTGCTCGGGATCAAGTGTATTCGAATGAATTGTGTGAAGATTGTGATCATAGAATCCCAACCTTAGTCCATTATGATAATGATCTAAGACAGCCAGCAAGGCCTGAACTACCAGGATTAATTCTCAAAACGAGATTAACGATAATGGCAACGCAGCTCTGAATAGACCATATATTTTATCTTTGTTTGCGGTCATTCCCGAACTTAGTCTCATCTCATCTACTGACATTTTTCTGGTTGATTTCTTACACAATTTAGGTATGATTATGTTCGTCTGGTCATTCCCACACCCTTGGTGAGATCCCTACTCTTGAAAGAGGTGGAACAACTGCAATCTCGAGGGTTTGACATATACGAACACAAGGTTAACTCTCCACTGGTTCAAAATCCTCCATCTAGGCAAGCAAAATATGACAAGGGCTAACCAATGCCTAATATAGATATGGTTAACTCTAAACTGACTCTGAACTGAATAAACAGGACTGGAGGTGGCTAGCCTTGTCTTTGCGTGAGTCGATTGACTCGCTCAAACAGCTGGGCAAACCACTCTAGCTCTGAGTGCACTCTCAATTTTGTGAGCTGGAACTCGAGAAGTTGCTTTAATATTTTGCACAACGAAGATCGGATGTGCTTTTTGGTTCAGTTCGATTTTATCCTACTGCAGGAAACATGGTGCAGAGCTGAACTGTGCTGGGATGGTTTTATGGTGATATCTAGCTGTGCACATGGTGTCAACAAGGGTCACCCCCAAAGGGGGTCTTATTATAGCAGCCAGAAAGACAAACGATTTGATAAAAACGGGTGAATGGCGTTTTCCCCGCCATTTTCTTGTTGCTTCTTTTCAGTTGGGGACTAACAAAGATTGTGTAGCCATTCTTGTAGTAAATGTGTATTGGAACCCGAATGAATTGTCAGGCCTGCAACTTGCCAATGAATTAACTAATCTGGGATCTATCATTGAACTGTGGCTTCAAAATAACTTGGGTGGTCAGCTTGTCATTGCTGGGGACCTCAATGCAGACTGTAATGGTGATTGTTTGTTTGGTGATATTATCTTAGCCAATTCGTGCGATCAGGATAGAATAGGTGGTAGCCCCAAACTGCGGGGTAGAATTGGACTCATTTTGCTGAACTGTTGGCTCTTGATATTTTGCACAATGATCATTACACATGGAAAGCCCGAGGTTTTACGCCTATTATTGACTACATTTTTCTATCTGTTGGCCTGTCAAAATGTATGCTTAAATTTGAGATCAAAGAAACGAGCTGTAATGATCATTGTTTCTTGCTTTTTGAAACCATTGTTAACTTTCAAAGACCAATGGTCCACGTGTATAATCAAGGTCTGCTCTCCAATGTAAATGGTAATAGAATCAAATGGACCCATGGTTAAACGTTAAGTTCACTTCTACTATGGTGAAAGATTTTGAGACCATGACTCACTACCAACGGGCCGACTGTTATTCAGCTGCGAATTTCACTCATTATATTCATATCACTACAAATAAAATAGAGAAACATTCAGGTACAAATTCAAATACAAATAAACACCATAATCACTGTACTGACAGCGAAGTCCATGAACGCAGATGTGAATATAGGAAACAATTAGGACATCTTCATAAGTCTAGCCTCCCTCACTCAGATATCATGCTAATGAAAAAGAAAATTAAGCAAATTTATAAAAATTGGTTAATTCATCATAGAGGTAAACGATCTCAAATGGAGGTTAAAGCAATGTTAAGAGCTTTGAAGGGCTCCAACTGCACTAATTTCTGGTGCTTAATTAATGAACTAGAAAGACCTCAAAAGTTGGCCAATATGAATGCCATTAATGAAGATGTATGGTTGGGCCATTTTGCCAACGTGTATACTTCTAACAACAGTATTGAAATTATTGAGACAAATTGGAGACCGAATTGGACTCTGATGTTTACTAAAGCAGACATTGTGGGCCTTGTTGTAAAATCTAAAAATTCAGGTGCCTGCGGCCTCAATAATCTCTCCAATAAACTGTTGAAGCTCGATCCAGTCAATTGGGCTAACATTTTGTTTTTGTTATTTTAAAATATTATTTTATGCAAATACATCCCGACATCTTGGAGAGTTTCCATTGTAATTCCTGTGTTTAAAAAAGGCTCTCGGTTGGCTCCTTCCAGTTATAGACTGATCGCAATTGCAGATCATGAATCCAAATTGTTTGCCTCCTTGGTTTTACTGGATTTGCAAAAATGGATTACAGAAAAGCACATTCTTGATCCCAAACAGATCGGTTTCAAAAAGAACATTGGTACCGACTGTGGTGGCCTTATATTGAAATCTTTAACGACCAGATCAATAAAAGGTGGCAAAAACCCAATTTTTGTGGCGTCAATGGATCTGAGCTCAGCCTTTGATTTTGTTGACAGGAAAATTCTATGGCAGCTATTAAAAGATCTTGACATCCCCATACATCTGACTAAACTCAGAAGGTATTATCTCCAGAGAACTCATTATTCCTAATGGCCTTCGACAGGGTTGCATGCTAGCCCCCACTATCTTCAATCTCTATGTGAATGGTGCCAACAAAGCTTTCAACAACAAGGGTCTGGTCTGTCCCAAATTGAATAATATTTGTTTGTCCTGGATGGCATACGCTGACGATTTCCTTTTGATGGATAATACTAAGATCGGCCTTCAACGACTGCTTAAAGCTTTTGAGAGGTTTATACTTGATTTACGGCTCAAAATCAATCCGTTCAAGACAGTAATTGGGCGCTTTGGTAGACCAAACAAGAAGGAAAATGCTTTTACGTGGTCATGTGGAAACAAAACGATCAAAGCCCAATCTGCATTCAAGTATTTAGGCTTCCACTTTTCTGGGGTGGGGTCTAAAGCTCAAACTAAAAGCAGAGATTGCAATAAGGCAAATGCGTGCCATAGAGACTACATTTGGGAAATTCTCTGCAGCCCCGCTGAGGGAGTTCTATATTTAAAAAATTATTCCTCGCCTTACTTATGGTTTGGAATTGTTTTCTAATGATTTACATGCATATTTGATTTATATAGAAGGCAACATTTGGAGGTCAGTACTTTTCTTCTTACCAAAATGTCTGCCATTGGAACTGATTAAATACGAATTTGGCTTATCATCCCTCGTCACGTATGTTACTTGGAAAAGAATGTGCCTGTGGCGGAAATGTTATATGGCGGCTGAGGATACTTTATATGCATGCGCCGCTAGGGATCCTGCAAATCCTTTTTTTCATACGTTACATGAGGAGACGATGCAATGTTTAGTCAAGATCGGTATGTCCGTAATCTCACTCCGCAACAAACCCAATAAAATTAAAGTTAGCCTCTTGGGTTTTGATTGCCAAGTAACCAAGAACAAAATTCTGGAAACCAAATTACACAAATATGCATGTTCCACATGGAAATGGTTCCTGGCCATGGAAGGCTACCTTAAGAAATATTCCAGTAAGCAAATGAGGAATGACTTAATGCGTTTTAGATTTAACGTAATTCATACCAACCAAATCAAATGCATTCGAAATTGTAACTCTGGGGACTAGTTATGGTGTAGATTTTGTAAAAAGGAAGGAGTAGTAGAAACCTTACAACATATCATTTTGGTATGCCCCGGACTTATGTCCCACAGGATAAGATATTTTGCACAATTTGTTCGATCAACCCAAGAAGTAAACAGAGAATTTATATGGCACAGAATGTTGCATGAGAATTCAGTGATACTGAACATTCGGGTTACTTCCTTTTTGAGAAATGTCTGCAATCTGCGTTAGTGTGGAGAAAGGCTGCTACTCTGTTTTGTCCTCTTCTTTAATACCTGCTGTGATCATTTAGGGATTTACTGTGAAATGCTCTCGGGGTCTATGTTAAGGAAGCTGCTGAAACTGCCAATCCCTGTATGGGGGAAATTTCACTCAGATCATGTGTATGTATTGAGTCAATTTCATTAGTTGTTACCTCATTGTTTATCTGGTTTTCTTATCCTACTTTGTGGCTTTTAAGGACCTTTTATAATCAATTGTGAATTTACATTTTAAGAAATGGTTGCTTTTGTTATTAGACTTCTTTGTAAATTTTATTGATGCTTAGATTTTGAATTAATTGTGTTTTAATCTATGTTAAACAATGTTAGTGTGTTCTGTTACTTTGTTTTCACACGCTTTAAGTCCTTATACTGTTGTTTCTCTTCTTTTTCTTTTTGTAAAGGTTTATAATAAACCAAGACAAATAAATAATAAAAAGTTTGGGGCAGTATAAACTCGCCATCATCATAAAACACATTGGCCATCCAGACTCCTGAGTGTACCTGGGTCTAGTCCAGCAGAGGATTTCTTCTCCATGGATATTCTCCACTTCTAAAGGTTTGTGGGTCTGCTCTCGTTGGATCACCCACAGCGTGTTTTTACATCAGCTCTTTCCCAGTGTTTCAGTGCGGGGAGGGTTTGAGCAAGATTATCACTGATGCTGCCATAGTCTTCCTTGGTTGCTTCCTGTCAGAAACTATTTATTACTGTGATTTAATATGCAGCTCAGAGTAATTTTTTTTAAATGACATTCCCATCTCAAGTCCCTACAATATGTCTAATCTTTTTTTTAAAATAATTTATGTATGCAAGGTTTTCTTTGACAATTAGACAACAATCCATTATGATAGTAGGAAAGCAACAGCAACTCAAGTAAGCATCCCCTTCAAACATCAGACAGTGGTTTCACAGCAGATCTGAAGGAGCAGTTCACAGGCAGCCATTTTCTTTCACAGCATAACCAGTTCATTGATATCACTGTGGCGTTCATTTTAGTAAAATTAGCAAATCGGTTTATCTTCTGTTAATCGTGACTCAAATTAGGTGTTTTTCTCCACATATCACATGTCTACTAACAGCCTAATTTAATTGTTGAAATGCTGACATGGCCACGGAGCGTAGTATGAGAGACGGGATGTCTAGACAGCTTTGACACAGTCGGGAACAAGTGATGCGTAGACGTGCTCTGGAGGGGAACACACTGGTTTAGACACAAGAGTGCGTAGCAACAATTGTGAATCAGGTGTGACAGATGGTGTTCTAAGGCACCTATTTTACTTCAAGGACCAGCTTTGCCAGCTATTAGACCTGATGATGGACATGTTATCCAAAATGCATTGGCATAATAGCATTTGGCATAGTCCACAGAAAGTGTCATTTTTATCGCAATACAGCTTGGTCTTGTTTGAACTAAAAGTTTGGATGTCAATTTGTGCAAGCAGCAACAAACTGGTCAACACTGCATGGACAGTATAAACAAACATATGAGGCACACACAGCCTGTAGGTGTTGTTTGGTTATTTTCCCACCCATTAACTGCCCATAACCATTCTAATCCCCGTGGCCATTCTCACCCAGTGCCTGATCCTCCCTGCCCAAAACACCTCCTCAAGGGAACTCTTTGAGCTCCCTTTATTCAAGCCTTACCATCTAACTTTGCACAGGAAGTGTTTGACAGTGTTGTTTCAAAGCAGTCTTCTGAGAGTTAATCCGCTACTGGTGTCATAAAAATGTCTTACCAGGACTGGCTTAAGCCACTCGATTTATAAGCACTATGCGTGACCTTCACCGAAGTCCTGTTAAAAGCAATCATTGGCAAAGCCAACGGGTTTGGCTTGTGTGTTAGTATTAGCCATTTGCCAGGCACGGCTGTTAGATGCCCAGGTACTCGCACCCTTTTGCACCTGCTACCATCAGTGGCAGTTAATACCATTACAGCAGTGTCTGACAAGTGCCTTTCTCATGCCTACACAAAAGCCCAAACTTTTGGCATTACCAATGCTTGTTTTTCATTGCAGTTGAATGAACGGGAAGTGTGGGCCCTCTAGGGGCTGTTATTTTCACACTGCCTTTCTTGTGGTGGCATGCAGATGGATTGGGCCATTACCCTTTCACTCTATTTTGGCTTCTTGTGTTTTGAGAGGTTCACATTAATCAGGACTCTGTGGTGGCCGCTCTCTTGCTGTCTGGTGCTCCACGGAGTGGATGTTGGTAGAACTGTGTGTTCGGTGGTCATTGCGTGCACTTTCGGTGTTCGAACCATGGCCTCTTAAGGGAGAGCCCCTCTATGCCTCCCCTAAAGAGGTGGCACCAGCTGGCAATTCCTGCACCCCATGAGATAGCTCTTCTTGTGGGCATCCAAGGTTGATCGACAAGGATTCTTGCTGCCTCTTGGTTTTCCGGTGTCCAGTGATCTTACCGAAAATGTTGTTTCGATTGATTTTTTAACGAAAACAACTCCATTAAAAAACACACATTTTTAAACATCTATATATATGTATGGGCGTGGGTAAGGGGTTAACACGGGTGGGGAGTGGGTTGGGGTTAAAAACATAGGGAAACGGCGGGATTGGGGGGCAAACAAAAATGAGCAGAGATTTTTTCCGATGGATTTTTTTCAGCAAAAAATCCATCGAAAAAATGTTTTTGGTAAAATCACAGTGAACCGGTTTTCCTTTAAAGTGGTTGCTGTGCTAAGCATTTGCAGGGCAGTTACCTGGGCTTCCCTTGACACATTTGTTACACATTACAAATTTCCTTTCATTTGAGGCAGTGTCATCTTTCAGGTCTGCTGTGTTACCCAATGTGATGTGATGTTGCACTGGATCCCATACTGTTGGCCTATGTGTAGTTCCATTTATGACAACGCATTTAATACTGCTCGCTATCTCCTCATTGACTGAGGACAGTAGTGAGAAAGAGGACTACATGGATAATTACTAGATTAGGTGCAGGTAATTCACATATCTTTGAGTCACACTCGTCTTCATCACAGTCCTGCTTCCAGGCACTACAACACTTTGTAGAGCTATTGTAGAGCTATTGCCTGGCTGAGAGAGTGGCGCTACTTTATCCCCTACTAAAAGGAGAGGAAGTAACATGTTTTTCTGGCTAACAAATGAGTCAATTTGTGTAGCTTGTGGAATGTGGACTGTGACAAGGAAGGCTAAAAGTGGATTACTGGTAAGTGACGATGGCATGCCCAGTTTAAACTAAGCCTGATGGTTTTTGAAAGGTAGGCCTTCACTGCCTTCGTGGTTTATAGGCAGAAGTGGCTCTCACTACATACAGCCTTAGTACTTCAGTTCCGTCTGTTTGCTCGTAGGCCCCACTACTGACCGCCCACACTAGCAGCCTTCAATGTTTATTTATTTATTTTATTTTATTTTTTACTTTTGTAAAGCGCACAAGCAGCCCTCGGGCATCGTGGCACTGTTTCATGCAAAGCTTAACTTAGTTACTGAAACACGGAAATGAAAGTGAAGTGGGAGACTACAGACACGTGGTTCGAGGTTACAGAGAACCAACACGCAGTGGAGAACTCACTGGGAACCACAGGGCGAACGATGTCTCCCATCAATTGGTGGTCAGTGTAAAACCTTTTACTTAATTTTTGCTTTGTCTCCATCATATTTTTTTGTTCTGGTATCTTGTGGGTTTCTCAAGGTTGGATTGGGCCGTTGGCCATTTGGCCCTTGCCTGGGCCCAAATCATTTTTGGCGGGCGAGGCCCTTAGCCTACTCCTGGGCCGGTTTTTTGATGTAACTCACACGTGTCGCAGTCTCCACAAATGTGCATATCGCAGCACAAACACTTCTGTAAAAAGCTTCATTCGGAAACGCCTGGCTTAATGCATTTTGGAAACGTCAATGACAGGTCTTTAAATACTCTGTGAGTCCTGCATCCTTGTCCACACCCACAGCACGTGAATCCACGTGAGGCTCATTTTAGATTGAAACTGTACTAAAGTCAGAGCATGAGGCAATCCTTTCAAACACGTTATCCAGTGGCCTTAAGGCTGGTTGCTTTCAGTGTGCACAGCTTTTCTTTACAATTGTGTCAATTGAAAGAATGTTGAATGTTGAAGGCTGAAGATGCGCTTTGTATATAGACTTGAGCCTCGTACATGCCTTTATTATTTAACCTTCGCAGCACACTCTACGCTGCTCTGTGAAAAAGAAAACCATGAAAAAGGTACCTTTTAGCAAGGTTCATTGTTTTGAAAAACACACAATGTGCAATAGGTCGCGTTCTGATGTTCATAAGCCCTGGCAGGTGAAATGTGGCTGGCAGCTCTGTTTTTTTCAATCATAAAAATGCATGGGTTTTCTTATTACTTTGAAGTAATAATGGTGCATATTTAAACATTTACTTACAAATCTCATTTAATATGTTCACTCCGGGCTTCATGTTTAAAAAAATAACCTGCAATCTTCACAATATACAATTTAGAATTATATTTGAATGCATTAGGGCACATATACATTTTATTAGCACTTAAGGAAATGCAAAAGAAAGCAGACCTAATCCAAAGTAGCAATCCTACACAACTTATGGCCATGGTTAGCCATACGCACAAAACGTTATCAGAATGAACTCCTTCACAAGCACATATCCCAAACCATGAATGTATATGCATTTGTTTCACCATTGAAAGGGTCTGGCATAGATAAGGCTGGAAACAGACCGTGGGTCAAAAACATGAACAGACAGCAAGTGTGTATGTGCATGTACCTTACATGCATCCTCGTGTGTGCAGCTCCACAGTCCGCGCGCATCAGGCATGGCTTCGTAGCTTCACAACTGCATACTGCGTATTGCCAAAGGGCCAATCTTAGAGTAAGGATGTGTTGAAATAATGATGGAACACATGACCGTGTACTACAGCACACATACACTAGTGCCCCACTACATACCACACCCCTGCGCCAGTTCAATCAAGGGAGTCACCCCCACAACCCTCTTATTAAAGTAGCAGTTGAGTTCTGCAACTCGCCTCAAATGCATCGAATCATTTTGATGCAGTGAAGCCTTTGTCATGGGTATATGATATGCCTTCAGAGGGCAGAGGGCATATTTCCTCTCCCACCTTTTTGACAAAGTGGAGACACATACTAGCACCGAAGGGAAGGGATTGCACCCCCCCTTTCGGGAACTTTATCCATGACCAGACCCACTTTATCATAAGCTATCCGCATAACTAACAGGCAGCTGGCCTGCTTTATCATAAGTCTCTGCACAGCAAACATGTTGCCTGCTTGCCTTAACACCGTGTCACACCAGCAGCAAGTAAGTGGGGGTGATTCAGGATTTGTCACACACACTATGACTGGTCTACACAGAGACAGGGGGTATTGGGTCGGACTGGGGGCATACAATTGTCTCGGGCACCAACGAAAAAATGGCTCAGTTGCAATAGCAATTCATTCCTTTTGTGACAGACTGTTTGAATAGTACCCAACGGGGGATTTTTTGATAAAACGTAATGCAAAATGTGCAATTTAAAGAATATTGATTCAGCAACAATGGTCAAAACTACTAACCGCATAGTGAAGTAACCCATTAAACTGTTACTGGCCCATATTGGCCAAAAAAGGGTCCCACTTTGACCAAAGAAACTGGCCCACACCAGCATTTTGCGTTTTTGGTTTGGCCATCGAGGACACTGCACAGGTGTCACTTTTTCAAAAGTTTACACAAAACATAACATGCAACAGACACATGAACCCTCCTTAAGTAGCATTTTCTGGTAAGTCGTGAATTGACGTGATTCACGCAGGATGGTTTCAGGGCCATTTTTTTGAGACGAGGGCTGAACCACTTTTTTTGGGTTTCCGGGCCTATTTTTTGTCCCAGTCCGACCCTGGGGTTGCTGTGTATCCCACTGCACAAATAACGTTTAGAATTATTGCACGGCACCCCAATAAACTCACAAGTAAGAGAAGGGGTGTTTATATCTTGAAATAAAATATTAAATATAGCATTGAGTTGGGGATAGTTCTCTAAAAACTCATGATATATAGTATCAAAGCATATTTGGATATTTTAACGAAATGGGTAGATAGCTCCCAGGTTAAGTACTGCCCTCCAATGTGGGACAAGTCTGCACCTCCCAAGTCTGCATCCCGGCAGTGCGCATTCAGCCCTTCTTACTTCCCAGAAGAGTACTAGGAGTACCATGAAATAAGATAATAAAAACAGCTATCATTACAGTGCTTAGAAGCTGTAGGGATCTAACATGAAACACTATATAGAAACCCGATATTATATGGTCCTGGTGAGGGTCATTAGAGTTCCCATTGATAATGACACTGTAATAGGTAAATTGGTATGCAGGTGTGCATGTTTATTTTTCTAATTACACTCAGAGAAAAGGCAAGCAAAATTGAGATGGTCAAAATAAAACCAGCAATCATGCATCGATGCCAGGACCCCACCTTCAGCATATCTCGTCACACACCACTCATCCTTTGTTTGCAAAGGACAAAATGTGACACGCAGGTTAGAGGGAAGGGACCCAAAGGTGCAGTGCACTGGCATGCGAGACGGATTCCCAGGCCAGGAGGGAGTGACAAGCACGTGCTTGAACTTCGACGCCCATCAGAAGGGTGTAACCGCATTGCAGCGGCGACAAACAGGAGTTTCCACATACCGAATTAGCCCACGTTTGCAGAAAGAGAAAAAGCAAGGGAGGCGCTGTTGGGAAAATGCAGTCGGAATAAAAGAGCACAGAACATAAACTCCCTTAGCATTTCGTGACAGGTGCAATGTAAACCCATATTAAGGTGCTAAGGTTCTGCCGTCGACTCACACTTTGGTTGTTCACCGAGTATGCCAATATTAACGCCAGATTTACAGGGGGTATCAGGTACTTCTGAAAACCCTCTCCCATTTCCCAGGGTTAGGACAATATATTGTAAGTGCCCATTATTATTACAAAGTAATGCTTTGACTTGAGCACTTGAATTACCTTGTGCATAGTTATACTCATTGAGTTATGATCTTAGATAGTTCAGGTGACTTGCAAACATCACCACCCCCACCCTAAATATTATAGCATTATAAGTTCATGCCAAAGGCTATATGAGTTCTTACATTCCTGCTTCCGAAGACATCGTATTAGAGAGAGCTGCTAACAACTGTCTAAGGAAGAGGGCATATAATTGGCCTCATCACGAGTTGGCTGATATTCTGGCGGTAAATCCACCGGAATACTGCCCAACGGACTTACCGTTACCCCCACTTGGTCCGGCGGATTTACAGCTGGATTCACTGCTGGAGTGGCAGTGGTGGAGTAAGTCCCCATTTTTTCAGAGTCCATTGGACTCTATGGGGCATTTCTGGAGGAATTACTGCAGTGGAAATTCCACAACGGTAATTCCGCCAAAACTTGGTGGAAAACTGGCGAATTTAGCTCCTGCTCATGGCTGGAGGTGAATCCTCCAACTTTCCGCCAAACATGTATTTGGGTGATGCGGTAAGGAGGCAGTAGCTGTATTAACGCTGCATTTTTACTGCACTGTCCAACTCGAATAGGCCAATTGTACCTATTGCGGACAGACAGTCCTAATTATCCCCTGAGAAGAAGGCACCTGCCAATCAGTAACACAGGAGCGTGGATTGAATCTCCTGGTATATGCCTGCGTCCACTCCAGGTAGCTAGTGCCTCCCTCCCACACCTCCACATCTCTGCCTTGCCCCGGCCCTTCTCCACTCCTCCACAGTCCCTCCCCACTAGCACCAGCCCATGAACCCATCAGCACCTCCTAACCTTCTTTCCATGCTGTGTCTCTGCTGCCTCTTCTCTGGCTCTATCTTCCTAATGTCATGGACATAGAAGAGGGGCTCAGGGTGGTGCCCGACTACCATTTCCACGACAGACCTTTTTTAAAAATGTGTTAAAGTCCTTAATACCCACAGGACGAACCTCATGGTGCTATTAGCCATAATACTCTCGTCAGTGGGTTTTACTAACCGGTTATGGTTCCCAGGGACTGTGCTAAGGCCCTAACTTTGCAGGAGCCTGTAATTTTAGGCCCTGGGCCGTTATCGCCCGGTGAAACCTGTTGACTCAGGTATTACCACTTAATAAAAGCGAATGAGATAGATGACACATACTGGAAAATTGGGGTGGAGGGCTTGTACAAGTGACTCATTATACAATGCCCTCTGCTTTGTCCACTGTCTTCACTGTAGCTCCCAACTTTACCCTGTGTCATATCACATACATTTGCAATCTAGTTTAGTATTTCAGGACTTCGCTTTGTTATACAAATATAGGCTTTGGAACCAAGAAAGGTGCTTTGCAATATTGCTTCTCAAATGTGACTCTCTGTGAACTGGCTCTAATTATTTATTTATTTGATTTATTTATTTGAATTTATATAGCGCACTAGCATCCCAGAGGCATCGAGGCGCTGGTCCATTATAGCATAGCTCATCATGCCAGAGCTGGTGGTATTTTCAGCCCAGCTGGCGGTAACTACTGGTGGAGAGGAATTAAACCAAATAATCCCTCTCTGCATGGATGAGGCATAAAAAAGATTGCTTGGTGGTTTAAATTGCACCAGGTACGTCTCTGGAACACCGGACAGAAATTACATTGGAGGGTCGCGGGGGGCTCTATGATGCCCAGATCAACCTAGTGGAAGGGCCACCTTCTTTGTAGAGGAATATGTCCCCAGCGACTCCCATATATTCTTGCAGTGAACGTGAGCCTCAAATAGCCCCAAACCTTCACATCAAGAAAAGTACAAAGTTGCTTAAAACTGGGGGTTACTTCCCTGGCTCTGCAACTGATACTTGCATCACCACACTAGTGACAAGCGGTAATCAGCATGGTACATGTGCCCATGCAAATAAGGGTATGCCACCCAGGCGAAGCTGTGCAGTGCACACACCTCTCATCTGTGCCAGCTCTTGTGTGATGGCAGGATAAGTAATGTACACCAGAATGGCACAATGCTATGGTTTCATGAATTCACAGCAATTGGATCACTCCCCCAACAAGTCCTATATGAGCCCAGAGCCGTCCAGAATGTATCATGTTCTCAGGTGGAAATTTGGCAATACAGCCACCAGTTATAAACTGTGCAGAATTGCAGACAGGAGAATGTAATTTTTTCCAGCTGACAGAGCCATCAGTTCCAAATATAATCATAATGAGTGAACAAATTATGAGCATAGTACACACTTCAAATCACTTTTGTAAGTTTAATGCACTGGAAGTGTTCTGGATTCAAACCCCTGGAAACTGAAAATCCCCCACAGAAGTGCCATCCAGCGTGCGACACAACAGGCCTGCTTCAGGGTCTACGTGCAAGAAAGCAGCCATCTCGCCACATAGACGGTCCCTAAGCCATGTTATGTTATTCGTCTTTAATACTGTGCGCATCTGCACCATAGTGATCCCCACCCAGGGAGGCAGACAGACCATAGGGTGACAAGGAAATGGGTCCAGGAATAGGAAAGTTCAGGGTGATAAAAACGCACGGATGTATGTGATTTTTTCGAATATATTTCTCCTACTGGAGATTTCCCCGGATCCATTGCCCTGGAGACCCCCTGCAACCCCACTAACCCTTCCCCACCCTAACTTATACTCTTACCCCGCACCCCACCTCATATGCCTCACACATATAACATGTCCACTACCATTTTCGGTGAAATCACATTATGGGAAATGGTATTACAATAAATCTAAGGTAATGTAAACACACACCCTTGACTCACGCTATGTAGGGAATGAAAACATATTGGTGAGTGACAGTGATTGTTGGGAGGTGTGTATAGTTTTCGGTGTTTTGACCAAAAGAAAATGTATTCACGAGAAGTGACAAGAGCATCCCTTGGGCCAATGGAACTGTCATGGATGCCATTACTTGAGTGATAGTGATGTTATGTTACGTGTAAATGTGTAATAGCCTTGAGATGTGCTCAAATAAGAGTGCCTAAGGATGTGAGGGCTACTAAGCAGATAATCATATCAGATCCCCTATAGCAGGAGGGGAGCCTGACCAGATTGCATTTGTGTATCTAAGAGAGAATAAATGACAGCCTTGTATGTAGTGAATTGGTAAATAAGCCACTGAAATGTGATATAGGAGAATTAAGCCCAGTATATGACCGGTATGCAGATCCCGCCTGTCTCTTTAGGCACATGCTTTGAGGCGCCTTCCTGCACTGCAAAATTGCGTTCATCCGATGCACAAGGAAACAAGAGAGCACACACTTTTAATAACTCCCCAGGCCACGAACAGCCATAGATGGAGAGCTAGGAGGAACTATGGTCACTCATAAATGGTGGTGGATATTGATTAGTGGCTCCTCTGGAAGCAAAGACCTGGACCGGGCTGCATGGAATTCCTTGAGGGCTGCTAGGAGTGTTATAGAGATGATCATTGTAGTGTGGGAGGTTGTGTTCCCTGTGGGCGGATGCTGGGCTCTTCTGGGAGTTAATCCTGCCTGTTTACCCTTCTGTACCTGGGATGCCGATGCAGTTACCTTGTCCTGTTAATAAAGGGCAGCAATTCATTCTTCGGTTCCAAAGAAATGTAATGTCTGCTTACCAACTTATATTTGCAGGTCTTGTTTTTGGTTCATGTCCCTTTTCATGAAGTGAGTGCCACTAACGCATAGACTATATATTTATTTGGGTGGTTTGGAGTGCTGCATATCACCTTCACTGCTGCGTGACAGCCATTGACGACCTTGTACAAAGCAACATGATGTTGCTGTGGAATGACAATACAAAATATGGCATTATAGAACATGAGATAACACAATGTATCCTAACTTGCTAGCAGAGCAGCTCGTGGTGCAGCTGCATGGCTCGCTCCAGAAACCGAACGCATGAGCAGATTTTACTTCAACGGTGCACCCGAAGACCCAGGTCATGCTAGTCATGGTGGGGATCCAAGCGCACCCTAAGAGATAAGTGCCGGGGAGCTTGGAAGAACACTGGAATCAGTTATGTTCCCACTTTGAAACGGTGGAGGAACGGATGGGAAGCAGGTGAACCAGTATCGGGACTCAAAGGGCACTGTGGGCCTAAGGGTGAGGTGGCAGCAATATCTAAGTAAAATATAGAGATAACTGGGTGGATAACCCCCCTGGTCCTTTTCCCAGAAGGCCGAGCAATGGCTTAATGAGCTATCGCCCCATGCTCCCCCAATGAAATAAATGTGTGAGGTCTAAGGCCCAGCTCTGGAGGCACAAAACACACGGATCAGACATACTGAGCCCTGTCTAGGCCCCAACATCATCTCTGTGAGGGATGTGCGTTGCCACTGGCCTTCCACCATAGCTTCCGCTGCATGTTGAATGAGGAAAAAAAGGGAGGGATGGAGAAATCACGATAGTAGGCCGACGACAGGAAGGAGGTGGCCACCAAAGCCGATATACACCTGGAAGAGATTAAACTAATTAGGGGCAACATCCAAGCATCAATGACTGATCTGAAAGGGAGAGTGGACACGGTCGAGGACAAGATTGAAGCACTGGAAAATAACCAGCTCTCGGCAGATCTGTTAGAGATTACGTTTGACACTAGACTCCAGGACTTGGAAGTGAGAGAAATGGACCTAGAATTGAAAGTCGCCGACCTCGACAACAGGGAACAGAGATGTAACATTTGCATCCTGGGTACCTGAGATGTCATTTGACAGGATACATAGGGGAGATGGACACCCAGGGGCCCATGGTCGATATTGGCCAAATGCCACTACTTTAAGCAAAAAAAATAGAAATCCCGACAAGAGCTAGAGCAAAGGGTACGATTGACTATGATGGTTCAAAGTTTTGCATATACCAGGACCTCTCGGCGTTGACCCTAAATAAACGGAAGGAATACCGTCCTCTCACTCAGTGGCTGAGGGACCAAGACATGAGATACAGATGGGGATACCCATTTGCATTGTGCTCCGGATATTAATAGGAAGAATATAGGATAACACCGGCCAAAGATGTGGAGGGTACTGAAGAGAGGGTTCCTGTAATGCCCCTCTGGACCCCCATGAGCATGACAGCCAGAAGAGCCAGAAATGTAAGATGCCTGTCACAGTTTGGCCGGCCCCCAGGCGGGCCAGTGACATCTACATATGCAAACAGATATTCTTTCAGACAGCCATTCAAACCTTATCCAGCTGACATCTTCCTGGATCCAGGTGCCTCAACACTGGTCATGGATGCATGTGCCTCACTGGACCTAATTGACTAATGATAAATATCCAGCTGTGCTGATGCCATTAGAGACACCACGACATAGTAACGCTAGCCATGAAGCAAACTCACCTCCCTGCACAAAATTACACGGACACACACGTGTACACACGAAGAACGTGCTTACACAGTTCTGTAGATGGAGGACAGAATACATATACATACTGTCAAAAGCCTTTCCTTTTCACTAGCAAAATGCAGAAACTGAGAAACGCAAGAAAAGCAAGAGATGCAGAGCCAGCTTGCAGCAGTTTATTGCCACTAACCAAATGCAACTACAGGGTTGTATAAGGAACCTGGAAGGACCAAGTAGAACAAATCCATAAGGAAAATAATACAATATAGACATGTAGAAATCACAGTATAACTTTAGTAGAATTACATGAAGCCACAGGCCTCAGAATGTGGGACGAAGGAAAACAGATTTGGCAGCACACTGTCCAGGGCTGGTGCTTGTAGCCAAGGTCAGGGACGAGTAGAACATTCCTGGCCCCAGAGACAAGGAGCCACCTGCAAAATAACAGAATAAATCCTCACTAATTGCAGACAGAAAAGCTAAATTTTGCGGTCTTCACCCATGTAATCTGACTGAGCCAAAACAATAGTCATTTATACATGGTGGGAAGAGGAGCGGTTCCCAGCGAAGCAGACAAGAACTGATACATGTGTCTTTTTACAACATTGCAACCTGCAGGCACTCTCTGAGGCAAAATGGTTATGCCAGTAGTAACAATGGGGACATTTAATCTTTCTCATCCCCTTGAGAATATACACGGAGCGCTGAGAACAGACCTGGGTCCCAGGCCTAGGGAGACCTGCTCCAGCCAATCAGGGAACACAAATCCAGGGGTGGATGGCAAAGGGCAAGGTCCAATGGTAATCCTGCAACCCTGCAACAATGGAATAGATAGTATTGGGGAAGGCTCAGGCAAAGCCACCTGATATGTGAGGACCAGTCAGCTAACTTCTATAGGTGCTGGCTATAGGCACTACCACCCCAGCCACCCAATCGTGTAAGCTCATAGGATTTTGGGTAAGAGCCCTAACTTGTGATGAGACACCCCCACAAAAGCCTGTTACATGCGCTCAGGAGCTGTGGTTGCTTGAGATTTTCCTATTTCCTGTATGATCCCTGTCTGTTATGGAAAATAAAGGACTGTTCTAACTTGCCCTTGGCTGGGTCCTCTGTCTGTGTACCGGGGAAGAGTTTGTTGGGCCCTGGGTGCTCTGAACAGTGATAGTGTAGTTTGAACCCCAGTCCTCTGGTATACCTAAACAGTACCCTGACTCACCTCAAAGAGGACAGGCATAACCCAGGAACAGAAGAGCCACCTAGAGTACCACAAGATAAGGGAAGAAATTCAAAGCACCAACCACAGAGGGGTCGTCAGTATGGATCCAGGACGTTTTCGTAAATTGAATTCCCCCTAGAGGCAAAAGATGCTATAACCAATAATATTATCTAAAGGTGGCAAAGATGGCCACCTACAGTCAGAACAAAAAGAGAGGACAGTGGCAAGGGGTGAAATGGTATTTCATTCAAGAGTTGCCCCACACTATGGTGATGATCCCTCCTACCAAGTGAGGATACAATATATATATTCAACCAAAAGAAGGGACAGAAATGTATATGAGTTGGGCTATGTTGACACAGTAGGAAGCAAGAGAAATTAAGTTGCTACTGTGTTGTGTTGTTTCAAGCATTTGTGAACTTGATTGTGTGAGGTGGAATAATTATTTTTATCATTGTATACCGATATGTTGTGTATATGTGTTTTTTAATGTTTTTTGATACTTGTGCTGTAAAAAGTTAATGAATTAAAATATGATATTTTAGGGAACATTGCATATGTTATTAATTACCCTGTATGCAGTCCATATCTGCTAAGTGGTTGCGTTTAGATTCTTTATACCTTAGGGTGCAACATGTGTATTATTGATAATGTATGTATCCCTTCTTTTGGTTGAATATATATATTGTATCCTCACTTGATAGGAGGGATCATCACCATAGCGTGGGGCAACCCTTGAATGAAATAACGTTTCTGTGAGGCAACATTTGTCTCATAGGGATCCACCAGAGTAGTAGGTGGGAGAGTTATTCACTTTTAGGACCATACCTATTTCTTGTGAGTTTGGGGTGGATTGTTTCCACCAGACTTTATACAAGCATATCATTATGGTGACAGCATCAGACAAAAGTCTTGCTGCTTATACTGAAGAGTACATCTTACAACTTTTGAATTCTATACCAGAGTTGGGTTTAGACAATGAGCTCTGCGATATAGGGAAGGACGACAAATGGAATGAACTCACTCAGACTCGCAAGAGACTGGTAAGAACTGAGCTACAGGCCATCATCATGTTGGAATACCTTAAGAATCAGGCCCTACCTCAGGGTCTGATAGTACACAATGAACCTAGGCTCTTTTTAGATAATGCAGACTTCAAACTAAAGTGGAGTTATATAGCCAACAAGTGTGGGAAAGATTGGCTAGTATTGATCATCGAAACAGCTCAGTAAACCACTAAAAAAATCTTAGTGGATCTAAATGCATTAGAAGAAGGTATGAAAAAGAACTTTGACATCGAAATTTTCAAAACTAAATCAGAAGTCCACATGAAAGAAATGCAAACATATAATGTTGAATCGAGTACAGAAAGAGTTAAGAGACTCAAAAATGATCTAGCAAATTTTGCACATGATAAAGCCTTCCAATATGTCACAAAGGGCTACAACTTTGGAGCTCCTACAGGTGGACAGAGACCTAACCGAAGAGTGAGGTTTAGAAATACGTCATACAGTTCTAGTGAAGAAGGAGGGATGCCCAACGAGAATGAATACACAAGTATTGGTGGTCAGAGAGGAAGAAATACGAATGCCCCAATGCAAAGGGGCAGGAACTCAAGAGGAAATCAAGGTGCAAGAAATGGGTCAAGACGCCCACCTTTTTTAGGCAGAGGGAACAGTCGGCAGGAGTGGACAATGGAGCCAATGCAGACACGTAGCTACTGGGGTTTGTAGTTAACTTATCCAGCGAGAGACTCTTTCCAAGGAAGAAGAGCGAAGCTTGAATAAAGGTCTAAACATTGTGGTGTCAAAATATCATAATCCTTTTGAATTTAGATTGGAATTTAACACCTTTATGCATAAAGTACATTTAAAAGAATTTTTTGAAGATCTACCCGCTTGTATCCACACCAATTTCAGTGGCCTGAGAAATCTTTCCACTTTTTGTCCCCCTTACCACACACATTCTCCAGAATCGTTGGTTTTTTAAAAAAAGGTCCTACGAGATGTAGAAAAACTTGAAACCCAAGGTATGTCAAAAAATTCTAATCTGAGTAAGTCAGAAATTGCGATGCTACGTGGCCTGGGTAAAAATGACAAGATTGTTATTCGACAGGTGGATAAAGGAGGTGCCCTCGTTATTTTGAATGAAAAAGATTACATCGACGAATGCCACAGATTATTAGCAAATAACAACAGCTATCGGAAAACTGACCAAGATCCCAGTCCCGGCCTTGTTAAAATGATAAGGGAGAATGTTGACAAAGCAGTAGACCTGCAGTTAATTAGCAAACATGAAGGGGATTACCTTACTAGGGAAACAGCAAGAAACCCATTTTCTACATCCTACCTAAGCTACATAAAAATAAAGAGAAACCTCTGGGCAGACCCATAGTGTCAGGTGTCAATTCCATTCTGGAACCCTTGTATAAATATGTAGATTTCTATTTACTTCCTTTTGTAAACAAAATGAAAAGCTATGTACAAGACACCAGAGATGCCATTGTGAAAATCGAAGGTTTGTCCTTTGATCCCACCAGAGACATACTGATTTGTCTTGACATTCAATCCTTGTACACTAACATACCCCAAAGAGCTACCTTGGAAGTGGTGGAAGAAACACTATCACAACGAGAAGACAACCATCCTGTGAGCAACACCTTTATTTTATGGTGTGCCAAAACAGCCTTGGTTAATAATTTTTTCCAATTTCTGGGGCAATTCTATATACAGATGGAAGGGACTGCCATGGGTGCAGCTATGGCCCCCAATTTAGCCAACCTGTACGTCGATATGGTGGAACAAACTGTGATTTATTCGGGGGTTAATCCATTCAGACCCCATACAATACAATGGCTGAGATATATCAGCGACGTCTTTATGGTGTGGCATGGGTCTACTGAAGAGGCAAACAACTTTCTGGCGTGGTTGAACAATCAGAATAGATATCTGAAATTCACAGCGTCTATGAGCTCCATTGAAGTCAACTATTTGGATTTGACGATTTACCCTAAAGACAACCAACTCTGGGTCAAACCCTTTGTCAAAAGTACTGACAGAAACGCACTTCTTCACTATAAGAGTCATCATGCCAAGCATGTACGGGGCAATTTGCCTTTTGGGCAGTTTTTGCGTTTGAAACGCAACAGCTGCACGAGACTTGACTATGAAGAGGGTGCCAACATACTGATGGACAAATTGACTGACAGAGGTTACCCAGTGAAAATTGTCAAACAATCAGCAAAGCGAACATTCAATAACAACCGGGAGGCTCTCTTTGAAAAGAAAAATAAAGACAAACATGAGTGTCCTCTGGTGTTTGTCAATACCTTCAGCAATGTCTCCTACAAGGTTAAGAATATTATCCGCAAGAATTGGAAAAAGATCATGACCATTCCGCCACCATTGGTGGCATTTAAAAAAAGTACTAACATTGGCAACTTAGTAAGGAAAAATGACATACATAAAACTGTTAACTCTGATGTCATACAAAATACACTGTGGGGTTTACCTAGTGTAGTGGGACACCATCCTTGTGGTGACTGCGTCATGGGTCCTTTAACACGCAAAATGACTTCTGTTAATCTGGGTTTGACCTCAGAATGGGCATTGAACGAGCATACCAATTGTCAAACAGAGAATGTAATTTATATGGTTAAATGTCTGTGTGCATTGTTGTACATAGGCAAGACTAACAGGAAGTGCAAGACACGCATGATTGAGCATAAGAGCTGTCTCAAGAACCATACTGATAAAGCACCACTAGTGAAACATTACGATGAGAAGGGTCATTCCTTCATGGAATTTGAGTGGTGTATCTTGAAGAAGGTAAAAAGGAGAACTCAGGAAGAAATTAATAGGAAATTAATTAATTTGGATCAAAAACTAATTTTTTTGACATACAGCCATATGACAGGGCTGAATGAAAATATTGAGTGGCACAATATCAAATAAGAGCTCTATCCTTATAAGCTGGTGTTTGGAGTGTTGCACTTCCTGATAGGATTTTCCTATGTAGCTACCACTGCGGTGATATTAGTAATAATTGCCAATGAACAATATATAGTAATGGCATAGTCTCCACCTACATCCTATCCTTTTGTGGGGTACTGGATATGTCCATCTGTGTTTTCTTCTATGTACATTGTGCACATAATTGTTGAATGTCAAATATAGGAACAAGGGTCAGTAGTGGTATTGCTTCTCAACCCTCTAGAATATAAGGGCGACAGTGGATCTGTACAGGCTTTTTGGCATTTGGCATATGGAAGTATAGAAACCATGCCCACTTAGATTGATGGCTACACGTAATCACTAAGGCAATGGATGATGTGTTTTTTCAGTCCCAGTAGTGAGCTCCATGCTTTGAGATAACTTTATGCACATTGACTCTGAGAAAGCTCCTTGCCGTGCTGTTGCCAGGACAACGACCGCAATAATGGACAGCATGTTTGTGTGACGTCATCGTGTAATGTTTTTGTGCGGTGACGTCCTCACGTTACACGTAATCACGATGCGATTCGCGCAGTGCGTTATGTGTAGCGATCGCGGTCGGATCTCTGTCAGGTTGCAGAGGACCATGATGGATGTGTTTTTACTATACGTTACACACATTTGAGAGGTAAGAAGGAGGCTAGAATTTATTGGCAATGTTCAGTAGGGGATACCCGTAGTGATCAGCATGGTGGCTAACTGGGGGCCTGTTTGTACCAAAGGCAAGTTGGTGAGATTGGATGCCCGAATTGTCCTTAATGTGGAGAGGCATAATCTGGAATTGAACTGGACTGGAGTAGTGTGGTCTTGTGGTCCAATCAAAACAAAGTAGTCAGCGTAAATAAAGATAAGGGCTGGTGTGGAACCAAGAGTCTTTAGGTGCATTACCCCCTCCGGCTATGAACTTATTAAGTCTTTTGTGTTGCCAGAACCTTTGAGGTTGAGAAATCCAACGACTGACCCATACTGGTGTGAGTGTATATTTGAAGGTCTCCTGCCTAATCTTGTTTCAAGAGAGAAATAGAAATCTTTCTCCAAAGAAAGGAAACCAGTCCCCATGACTAAGGGTGAGGATTAAGTGCATGCCTTTGTTTTTGGGTTGAATTGGTGGAGGAAGGTGGTAATTGTTTACCATTGTATATATTGAAGTTCGTTTTTCAAATTGGTTTTAGGTATTGGTCCATTAGAGTGAACTCTCCTTGCCACTAAAAGGTGAAGAACAAGAATTGGAACTGTTAAGGAACTTGAAGAGATTTATTTCTACACGTTTTTGGCTCAGGTATATTATTTATTGCATACTTGTGCACCCTATTGGTGATTAGGGTTGGCTAGGTTTAGTAATTTAACCCAAAATGCCCATTTAGTAATGTGTTTATGTTTATATGTACACTTAGATATAGGAACTTGAAGTGTAGAGGAACGAAAAAAGATCTACCGACAGCACAAGACAAATTTCTGCCCCTGAAGAATGTCCAGTTATTTACAATTTCAAGGACAGAAACTTATATGAGTTGGGCTATGTTGACACAGTAGGAAGCAAGAGAAATTAAGTTGCTACTGTGTTGTGTTGTTTCAAGCATTTGTGAACTTGATTGTGTGAGTTGGAATAATTATTTTTATCATTGTATACCGATATGTTATGTATATGTGTTTATTAATGTTTTTTGATACTTGTGCTGTAATAAGTTAATGAATTAAAATATGATATTTTAGGAAACATCGTATATGTTATTAATTACACTATACGCAGCCCATATCTGCTAAGTGGTTGCGTTTAGATTCTTTATACCTTAGGGTGCAACATGTTGTGTTATTGATAATGTATGTATCCCTTCTTTTGGTTGAATATATAAGGGTTGAAAGGGACCTTAACAACTGATACCTGCTCGAGTTAAGAAACAATATCAGGGGGTGAGTCTCCCAAACAACTTGAAAATTTAGATGGGGCGAGGTGTCCCTTATTGGTGGACCTTATTCTGAAAGGTGTCTCCCACGAGGTTCCCCAGCATCCTAGAAGAGACATGGGGAGGTACTAGCCCCATTTCTGAATAATCTCTTCAACAGAATTTTTGAGGGGGAAATGGCCTTGGACTCATTCTCCCAGGCAAGAATACCAGTCATTCCAAAAGAAGGAAAGAACAGGCTAGAATGTGAATCCTATAGACCAATATCACTGTTGAACGTGGATGCAAAAGTATAAGCCAGTGGGCTAGCAGCAAAACTAGGCAGATTTCTACCCAAACTAATACACTCTGACCAGGTAGGCTTTATAAGATGTAGACAGGGTGCGGACAACATTCTTAAAACCCTAGATCTAATGACAAGACTGGGGTAGAATGACTGGGAACCAATAATGATATCATTAGATGCCGAAAAGGCCTTTGACCGGGTGGAATGGCGCGTCTGGAAATCTATGCTTCACAAGGTAGGACTGGTCTCGAAGTGTTCTATGGGAGTTGCGGCATTCTACGAAGCAATAAAGGCAAAGGTTGTACTTAATGGGATAGCATCAAGTGAATTCACATTTAATTGCATAGTGAGACAGGGTGCACCCTGTCCCCCTTACTCTTTGCATTGACACTTGAACTGCTAGCGGCATCAATACGAGAGGAGCAGAAAATTAAGGGGTTAGAAAGAAATGGGAAGGAACATGAATTGGCTCTTTTTGCAAACAATATCTTAACATGCATATCCAACCCTCAAACAACATTGCCCAAGTTTTTAGGAACACTAGAGATATATGGAACCCTATTGGGTTTGTTGGGGTGGTCAGGAAAGGTGCAATGAGAAATAGGGGTTCACGTTGCCATCGCCATATTTGAACCGCGAAGTTGGCGCGATGTTGCAATTTTACATGCATTTAGCGTAGATAATGAGAATGGGATATGTGGTAATTTTAGTATTACCTTGTGTTTAAGTTGATACATTTAGATTTGCATGCAAGCAGCAAGATTAATGTCAAAATCGCAGATGAAATATAAATACAATATGGGCATGGTATGCCATGAAGCGCCTAGAAGCTGTGCAATGAGAGCTTCATAATGCGCATGCTAGTAAGGGGATTAGTCACAAAGAAAACACTGTGAAGAGGACGCAGTAGTTTTAAATCATGCATGCACCGACATACATACAAAGGGAACCTGTTTATTCATCTCCTCCCCATATTGTTTGAAGTGTCCTTGCAAACCATGTGCATAACGTCTGGGGTTAGAAGGTCTCAGGCAAGCTGGAACTTGTAATGAATTATATTTGTGATAAAGTGTGTAATTATGTGATGATGTGATGATGTCATGATCTACCATGGACAAATCCCACAAAGGGGTGTGCTGTAAAAATGAGCTGATGATGGCAGTTAGATAAATGTGAAAAATGAGAATGTGGGAATTAGAGAAGATTGGATTTCTTTTGTATAAGTTTGACCAATCATGTGTGGGGGATGATTTGTAATAAAATATGTGGGAGTATTTTAACTGTTGCAAAATGTATAGAATATGAAGTGTTTGTGTGGTTCAGGGAGACTTGTGTTAGTTTCACTCTACAGCATCATGTAGCTCCTCCAGGCTGATTGTACAATAAAGTTGCTTTACAGAAAAACGTGCACTCACTTCTTAAGTGGGCCTACTTTTGGTTAAGGTGATTAGAGGCCCATCCGCACAGGTTTCAAAATAAACTTAAATAAATCAGTGGCGCTCCCCATGGTAGATTGTACATCTGAGGTGTGCCATCTCCTTAAAAGCTTTGGGTTGCGTAAACATAATTTAGAACTAAAGTATCTGGGAATCCATATCCCAAGGGCCATGACTGACTTGTATGTTACCAACTATCTGACCCTTTGGGAAACGATAAAGAAAGATATGGTTAGATTGGCTGGGACAATGCATCCATGGGCGGGGCGCCTTACAACAATTAAAATGAACATCCTCCCAAGACTGTTATTTCTATTACAGGCCGTACCGACCATGGTGCCGGTTTCCTTTTTTGAGGAAGCAAGAAGCACGCTCAAAAAGTTCTTATGGGGAGAGAAGAGACCTAGGATTGCATACACGACATAGATCCAACCAAAAGCTGAAGGAGGATTGGGTCCTCCGGATTGTAAGGAAAATTTTAGAGCAGCACAATTCAGGATCCAAGGTTCCAAGTAGATTATCTGAGAGAAAGCACTAATAAGCAATGGGTGGAATTTGAAAACATATTATTGTCACTGGTCACCTTGGGAGAATGGTTGTAGGTTCCACGTAGATACCTTTCAATGAGACTAAGGACACATCCAACCCTAGCAACTCTATGGCTATATGGAGGAAATTGAGGGACATCTAAGGGGTTACGTCCTGGCCCTCACCTCTCAGTTGCCTATGGGCTCCCCCCATCAGAGATAAAATATTTGAGCCCCTCGGATTCCAGCCGTTCTATGAGGCAGGACTAGCGAGGGCAGGCCAGTTGTGGCAAGATGGATACTTTTTGGACAAGGACAAGTTAGATGATTCACTACCAACACATTCTCCTTTTATGTACTTGCAACTAAAGGGAGTCCTAACTAACCCAATGTGGAAGGAAGCGCTCGGCTGAGATCTCACTCCATGTGAACTAGTTCTGAGCAAACAAACTGGCTCCAAGTGCCTCATCTTGAGCTTATATAAGGCACTTGTATCCAGAAGACAGACCCAGACTTCACACAACAGGTCACAATGGAAGCGGGAGCTGGAGACACAGGAAGTAGAAGTGATCTGGCAGGTCATCTAAAGAACGACCTGGTCCTTGGCAGAAGTGATGCAGTACAAAATACACAATTATAGGCTACTTCAGAGATGGCAACTTTCAACTGACAGACTGGCCAAGATGTATCTGGGATTTAATCCATTATGTTGATGGAGCTGTGGCAAGACAGGCACATATTGACAGATTTGGTGGGAATGTCCCTTGGCACAAACATTCTGAAAAGAAGTTTTGGCCTGGGTAAAAGAGCTGGATGGGATAGATAGACCTTGGGCCCACTCTTGGTACTGTTTGGAATGGACAAAGAAGGGGACCATAACACCACTTTGGCACATATGGCAAGGATCCTGCTCCTGGCGGCTAGGGTATGTTTAACATTGGAAAAGACGACATTTCTCAACGCAAAGAGAATGAGCCTGTAAGGCTCAGAAGATGCATTGAATGGAAAGCATGACAGCCATGCTAGCAGAGACACATACCCATGTAGATTTGGAATGGCTCCCGTTCTTGACATACAATAGAAGACGGCAAACATTGAATGGGGGATTCAAGTTACATAGTCCGGATGAATGAGGCAGATACAGCAGTCGCAAACAAAATAGTGCATAATATTAATGATTGGAAGCATTAACCACATACACAAGAAGACTCCCAAATGCTTTTACACGTAAGGAGGAAAAAAGACATCTTGGATAAAATGCACGTTGACCCCCCAAAAGGGAGAGAGTAGGGTGGGTGGAGGGGGAAGGGAAGGAGGCTTGTTGAGGAAGCTACGTCAACCAGATGGATTGGCACTTGACGTCTGACACCGGTCTTGGTCCCCAATTGCCATGTTGAGTGACTGCCTGTCACAAGGGATAGAAGAAGAATTAATAAAACACAAGTATGGAAAGAAGTGACAGTCCAGCGGGAGTGTGTGTTTGAGGAGTGTTGTGGGGACATCACCATCACGGCAAAAAAGGTGTCCATTAAAAACAACAATACCATGTTAACAGTTTGTGGCAAACATCCATGGGGCCAACACACATAGATCTTAGCAGAAAACCATTACATAACATGTTTAAGCACGCACACAACTCACACACCTCCAGACAAACCCCATTCAAGATATTTTGGAATAATCCTCTGCAGTTCGGCTGTGAAAGAGTGATATGGAATATTACTGTCAATTGTGAAGATGTTTTTCATTTGTCATTTGGCCACTCGCCCGCTTGAAACTCGTCTGAATCAACAAACCTATTTTGCCTGGACTACTGAAAAACCTCTAGACGGTAAAGACGGTAAAGCATTAGGGTGCCTCCTGACCTTTGTCATAATAAAAACGGTAACCCACAAGTGGAAGACTCTTATCTGTGGCATACCATTATGCCATAAAGCCCCTAGCCCAATAGTTCATTTCATTTTCTATTGCCATGAAGTAGAGTACTTTTTTTTAGACTCCAACATTCCTTATCAATCATACACCATACATATTTCCTTGGAGTTTAATTTGTCACGAATACCATTATCAGTTAATCGGATATATGATGGCACACTGCCTGAAGTCAGGTGTACTGTGTCAGTAGGAAGCCTGGGTTCTCCTCCTCTGACTTCCTGTTTAGTCCCCCATCATTCTCCTCACTCATCAGTCTTGGTTCGTACGTCTCATTCCTCTTTCCTCATTGAAGAATGAAAACTGGTGCATGTGGAAATTGGCAGAGGAGTGAAAATGAGGTGTGAGGATAAGAAATGAGGATGTCCTGAAGTGGACACATTCATTTGTGCATTTTAAAACATCTTTGTTTCCTCTCATTGTGCTTCCTTCTCAGTCATCCCCCTCACACAATTCACTGCTCAGTCATCAACCTCACTCATTTGTCTTCATTGCTGTTCCTAAACTCACACTTGTTGTGAACAAGAATGAAGACTGATGAGTGAGAGTGATGGCTGAGAAGTAAGAAGAAGGTCTCAGGAGAAGAAATGAGCATGCCCTACAAGAGACACATCTAGAACATTCTCCGCCTTACACTGTATTTCCTCAGTAAGTCTTGGCACTTGTCAATTGTCCTTCTTATTGCTAAAGAACAAAGAGAAGTAAGGATGAGAGCGAAGATTGATGAGTGAGGAAACTCTCTGAGTGAGAAAGGGGATGAGGAGAAGAAACAAAGATTCCTAATGACACAGCTCAAGACATGGTAAAGGTGACACATTTGAAAGCAATTTATAGATTAAAAGAAAGTTAGCAGAACACGAATGAGGATGTCATAAAATGGATGCCACGGAATCATGAGTTTTCCAACCATTCCAAATTCTAACATAAAAAGTCTATGGAAGTGTCAGCCGTCAACATTTGTTTGGCTTTTAAGATGTTCAATAGGGTGCATATTATCAGGAATATGCTACGTGTGACAGTTTTGCCACAAATCACATAATATGTGCTATACCAAGGTATACCAAGTTTTATGACATGGGATTTCTTTACTTTTTTTCTTCTTTATTGTGCATTTGGTTCTAAAACCAAACCTTAAGCACTTTTATTACATCTTCATTTCATTTGTATACAAATTCATACATGCATTAAAAAGTATTCGATCATATTAAAAAGGGATCCAAGCAAAAGAGAAAAGAAAACCTAGGTCATAAATCCCATTCCCTATACATCAAATTCAGTGTATCTATTTAACAATGGTGCTCATCATTATTCCAACATTCTTCATAATGTTCATTTGCCCTCAGGCTCAATACTTCCTTCCAGATATTTACTTGCTTCATATGTCCCATTTAGGTCAGTACACTGTTGGAAAACAGGGTCAGAGGAAGGAAAAGGCTGCGAAAGGATACAACTTGGTCAAACTCATGAATGATGATTCAGTATCAAATCTTCATGAGACTGGGCAACCCAAATTGGGGGGGATGGGAGTGTCTGCATTTATAGCAAAGACGTTGTATAGTATCATTCTCCACATATGTCCTGAAGAACAGAGCCTTGATCCAAAGCTTTGAAATTCAATACGGATTCCAATACTTTCTAACAGGGATTTGAAGTTTGGATCTGAGTTGACGATTAACCTATTTACACTCTCAACAGAGAGTGTTTTCCAGCTATTTTAGATATACTAAACTGATGAAAGAACAACAGTAAATTCTCTGTGTGTTTACCATATAGGAACTCATACTGGAAATACAAAATGAATGAGGGCGAGTTAGTAGGTGTAAATGCATGACTGAGTGCAAGACTCAAATCAGCACTCCATTATCAGGAACCTGCCATTCTGCTTTTTAAGAGGTGCAGCTTTGGGAACTTCCAGGAACTGACATCTATTATAAACTCTAACCTGGCTTTTATACCCTGAGCCTGCAGGTGTCTTCCAACTACTAATGTCACATCCAGTGTTCCCTTTTGTATTCCTATGGGAAGCTTGAGGAAGAGACAGGGCTTCATTATGACCCTGGCGGTCCCGTAATGATGGGTGCCGTACGGGAGCGGCACCGTTCATTACGGGCTGCCTGATTACGAGGTCCCCTAGCGGGACCCGGAACAGACGTCTGGTAAAACCAGACGTCCTTTCCGGGTCCTGCGAGGGGACCAAGGAGCTAATAATGGGCCCGTTATCAACAGGCCCGTTATTAGCTCCATCTCCATTCCCATTGAGCCCTATGGGGGCTCAAATTGGAATGGGGAATGGTTCTGTGCATGAGGAATTACCGGGTCCTCCAAGGTCGGAATGACCCGGTAATTGCTCATTCATGGACCCCGATATTGGGGCCCGGTATGGAGGCAGCATGGCGCTAATAGCACCATGGCTACCTCCATACTCGTAATGAGGCCCCCAGTCTTGCATCAGGAAATACAGTCAGTTGCCTGGGATGCCTGCTTGAGGTGATAGGGGCCACTGTTGTTGAAAAATGGTCTTGGATGCTGATCTGATGCTCTGGAAAGGATGACACAGGGACCTCAGGGCAAAGAAAGGTTGAATATGAGGTATTGTGTGAGGTCTGACGGTAAATGGGTGATGCACTGTGTGAGGTCGGAAGGTCGGTATAGGCTGTTTCAGTATTTGAGGTCTGAGGGAGAGAATAAGAGGGGTGAGGTAGTAAAGCAATGTGCAAGGTCCGAGGTTGTATGAGGTGGTTTGAGAGGTTCAGAAATTAGTTATTTAAGCACTGATCGAGATCTGAGGGTCTATGGTTGTTGTAGTGTGTGAGGTCTGAGCATGAGTGGGTAAGACAATGTACAAGTTCTAAGAGTAAGTGTTTCAGGTAGTGGGTGATGTCTAAAGGGTCAATGTGGGTTGTGACCTAGTGTAGGAGGTCTTAGGGTAAGTGGGTGAAACACAGCAAGGTCAAAGGATAGGTGAGTGAAGCCGTATGTGATGTCTGAGCATGAAGGGGTAATGAGATGTGAAAGGTCTGAGGTTGAATACTGGGGCAGTGGAAGGTTAGAATTGAGTGAGTGAAGCAGTGTGCAATTTATGAGAGTGTGTGCTTACGGCAGTGTACAAGGTCTACGGGTGAGTGATGCATAGGATGCAAGCTACAGGTCAGTGAGAGGGGTAGTGTGTGAGGTCCAAGAATAAAAGAGAGTCAGTGTGCAGGGTTTGAGAATCAAAGTTTGAGAAAGTGTACCATGTGTGAGGTAGAGTGTGTCAAATCTGACGTTTAATGGGTGCCATGTGCCAGGTTTGAGGGGCAGTGTTTGGGACAGTTAGTGGGGACTATGTGTAGCAGTGTGGGGTCTGGGCAACACTGTGTGAGATAATTGGCCTCATTACAACTTTTCTGCTAAAACACGTAATTCCAGGATGCTGGTATAACTGTCTCCGGCAAGCTGACCACCCGAATTATCAGCATATTACAGGTCCTCGGGCACGCTCACAGCCCCCTGCCGGAATCAGTAATACCGGCATGGAGGAATTACCGGGGTCAACAGCAATGCACAAGTGTTTCTGGCAGAAATGTGCCAGAAACAGAGCTGCTTGCACCCAAACGACCAGAATCAGTGGCACCGGTATTTACGGTGCCGAAATAGCATCACTGCAAAAACAGGAAGCGCTGTGGCTGCCATTTTGAAAACCCAATCCACTTTAAATCCCCCAATTCCTGCTGCCATCCACCGGAACTGGAAGTGCAAACATGTCTGGGAGTAGGACATCCAGAGTCCCTGAGGTCCGGCTAAGGAACCAAAGTTTGCAGAGCAGGAGCTGGTTGCACTTGCAGACACAGTGGTGCTGCATGCAGAGGCCCTCTTTGTGGCTGGCAACAGGAGGACGAGACAGAGGAGGAAGACAGTTACCTGGCAGGAGGTGGCAGACAGGGTCACGGCTGTAGGGACTGTCCCCCACATGCCAAGGGACTGCCACAAGCGGTGGGACTACTTGTGGCTGAAGGTCCAAAACCTCCTAACAATCACAGGAGGGAATCTGCTGCCACAGGAGGAGGGACAGTGGAACACCTGTACCTCACGCCCTGAAAGGAGACATGCAGCCCCATCATGCACATGAAGGTAATAGAGGGAGTCGGGACAGCAGAGGCAGGAGATCGGACCCGAGGTGATGGTGGTCAAGTACAACAAACCCCATGTAAATATAGATTTTGAGTCCAAATACATGCATCCCCAGGCAGACAAACAACAAATAGGCAAGGGAACAGGTCCAACACTTGTCAGTTACAGCAAATGGCCTGATCACACACACATGCCAGGGGATGCAGGCTGATGTAGCCAATCACAAGCACTGTTCCCAAAATGTTCTGCACCCGACAGGGACAAATAGCGAGTGCCCATGTGTGCCAAGGGAGGGTGTTTGGGGGAGGGGTGGATTGGAGGGGTCTGATGCAGGTATTATGCAGCATTGCACGGGCCAGGACTATCTGCCACACCTACTCTGGCCTGTACATGTGCTCACCCCCAGACCATTGTAGGCATCTGAAATTAGCCTTCAAGAGCCTGAAGATCTGCTCTATGCTCACCCTGGTCTTCACATGTGCCCTGCTGTATGCCATTTCCTTCCACATCTGGGTATTCTGCAGAGGGGTCATCAGTCACGGAAGTTGCAGGTATCCTGAGTCATCTGCAAGGGGTAATGACACGTGTGAGTAATGATGCTCGGCAGTGTGACAGCGGAATCTCAATGGTCAGTCTGTGCATGCATGTCCCATGTCTCACTAGAACATACAGCTCATGACACTAGGTGGCCTAGTCTACAGATACACTGGAATTGCAGAGGGGGTGGGGATGTTGCATTCTGGTACCTTTAGTGCATTGCATGTGGTTGTCCTTTTGGGTTTGAAATGGCCTGGTCAGTGACTGCTACATCTCCAGTCATGTGCTGCTCCTGTGTGTTGCAGCCTGTCAATTGAGGCATGCACTGGTTGGTCCTTCATGTGCAGGGCACTTGCTGGACATTCATTTGTGGCATAGTATCCCCCACCCTTTGCCTGTCACTCATTCTGTAATGTAGTTATAAATGTTCATGTAATCACTCAACATCCAGTTCCTTTGTCTTCTGTTACGTGCCATGTAAACCGGCAGGGTGCTATTCAGCAGGACCATAGAGTCATGGGTTAATCCTGGGAACCGGGCACAGCAGTGTATGATGGTCAGGTCAGCATCACAGGTCACCTAGCCATCGAGGGAATGGAACTGCTTTTGGTTCGGGTAGACCTTCTCTGAGACGTGAGGGGGCGCCAGCTCTACATGTATGCAGTCTAATGCTGCCACCACATTGGGCATGGCCACAATTGCATAGATGTGTGCCTTGGTGGTGTTTAACTGTGCCTTGGGTATTTGGGAGGCCGACGTGTTGGCCTACATGGTGCAGGAGTGCCTCCAGCACCTGCATCAGCACTTCTCTGAGACGTGAGGGGGCGCCAGCTCTACATGTATGCAGTCTAATGCTGCCACCACATTGGGCATGGCCACAATTGCATAGATGTGTGCCTTGGTGGTGTTTAACTGTGCCTTGGGTATTTGGGAGGCCGACGTGTTGGCCTACATGGTGCAGGAGTGCCTCCAGCACCTGCATCAGTTCGAGAAGGGCAGGCTCCGAAATGTCATGCAGGTGGCTCGTGCAGTGCTGAAATGTGACACTGGCCTGGAAGTGCAGAACAGACATCTGCTACACCAGCGGTGGTATGGCTGTCTTGATGCCGATCCTTCTCCCAGTATCCTCCTGCAGGTGGGTCAGGAGGTCATGGATACTCTCCCTGTTTAGCCCGTACAGGGTAAATATCTGGCTGTCTGTGAGGGCCCAGGGTGTCGTACTTGTGCGAGGGATCACAGCACGCCTCCGCCTCGCCACCTGCATCACCTGTATCCCCATCCTCCTCCTCCTTCTATTCCTGTCCACCGGTCGCCAATGCTGCTGCTCCAGCACCAGCAGCTGGACATCAGCATGGAGCACTTCCAGGTCCATGGTAGCGGCGTAGGGGCGGGAATGATTGGCAATGATCGGCTTGGTTTTATCATAATGTGCTGGTGGTTCCATTGTGCCTGTATTAACGGCACATGGTTCCATCACATCTGGTATTTGTGTAAAAGGTATTACCAGTGCTGGTAATTCCGGACATCGTGTTACTGGTGCCGGTAATTCGGGCATCTGTGTTCCAGCATGCTCGTACTTTATTGAACCGGTAAAAGTGCCAGTAAACAGTATTACTGGCACTTTTGCCATGTACGGGCTAAGTTTTAATGAGGCACAATGTGTTAGGTCTGAGGATGACCGGGCAAGGAACACTTCAGGATCTGAGGGTCAGTAGTTAATATCTAAGGGGCTGTGGGAACAATGTGCAATCAGTGTGGCTTCAAGGCATTCCCTATTGCCTGGTGAAATGGTAACACATAATAGAATGGGTCAGTGCATGTTCAGACTCGCACATCACCTAGGAATTCATAATACCTTGCAAGGGAAAGGAAGAGAAGCAGTGCAGGGTACTTAATTGTCAAATACACACTACACAAAGAGGTGTAGCCAGAGATTTCAAATGTACTTGGCCAGACTCATCCTTTTTGTCATACATCCTCCTCCAATTCTCTTTCACCATATCCTCTCTTATTGACCCTCTCAAGTCCCTTCCCCCGTAGGTCAATTCAGACCCTTACTCAATGAGTACTAATATTTAACACTTAAAGATGAAAGGTAAATAGCACAGAGCCCACTCAGTACCGTCTGCTGCATTGCATTATGTATTGTTGTGCCGAGCTTTGTCTTATGTTTTGTTTGACATTACGATTGCAAAAGAACTGTGTGAAGTTTGCAAACGTCTCACAAATCTCATTCCACAAGGTCTACATGCTCGAACATAAAAAGGGTCGACTCACCCGTGTATAGGGTGCTGAAAGGAGTGCAATTATGGACGGTAATAACAGTGCCTGATATGAGCTGGCTAAGGGGATTTCAGTTCAGATGTACTTTACAAATTCTTTTTCATCTGGCTAATCCAAGTGCATACACTGCTGATCAGACGTCCCAATCACAGCTGGGCCACTGCAATGGTCGCTCCTCTGTGGTCAGCAGATGCAAGAGTCCCCTTTAAATGTTGTCACAGGTTTGCATATCCTTAGGTTAGACTCACTTAAGTACAGTTTATCAATTAATATAATATCGTACCTATGTTACCCAAAAGAGTTATCTTTTCAAATTTCTTAGCGTGGGAGATAAATGTCTGGGTATTCAATTTGCTCCCCAAATTCGCAATTGGAATGCATTGCTCAAAAAGGATTTTTGTGGTGACACAGAAATAAAATAGCCACAGATGTGTCAAAATATGATTGCCTTTCCCGTGGTGAGTAGTGGCACTACCAGTTCCATATAGGGTAGAAGGTAGTGGCATTTTAGGATGTGGGGATATGTGGCAATGAAGGTGTGTGTTACAAAGCATAGGTCGGTGGTGTTTGTTGCAGGGTTGTGGAGCAGTTCAATGCTTCTGTGCAGCGGAGCACTTTCGTTTTGGGTGTTGATGGCCTCAGAACTGGGAAGTTGGTTCCATGTGATAATGTCCCTGCTAAAATGTCGTCTGACAAAAATGACACCCCGCAACCCCCATCCTCTTTTTCATCCATATATTAGATCACCATATATAAAGTCGCCACACACTTTTCGCGGCAACCATATGTATGGCGCCCATATAAATGGGGATAATATTACTGGTACCGTGAACTTGTGTCTGCTGCAGTGTTGTGATTCTGGGCATAGCCCTGAATGCATAACATCCCACTCGCCCACGCATGGCTGGTGTTATAGATTGAGTTAATTCTCCACTCACATGGCCCACCCAAAGGTGTCCATGCAGCTCTCACACGCAAAAACAGAATCCTCTTCTTTGACCCACATTGACAACTCATAAGGTTGACAGGTATGAAAATGATAGTGTGAGTTTGTAAGCTGTAGAGCATCCTGGAGTTGGGTGTAGGGCTCTGTTGCATCAAAGGCACGTGAGGGCTCTCTGGTATCAAAGGCTTGTGTTCTGCAGGGACCAGGTTGTTTTGTATGACACTAAGGGATGGTGTGACCTTGTGAGCAGCACATTCCACAGTTGTGGTGTTGGGTGAAGGGCTCTGTGGCAGTAAATGCATTTGCAGGCTCTGTGGTAATGAGGTGTGGCAGATAGCCATGGAAATCATGCAACATGAAAAGGTATTCTAAACAAATGGCTGGAAGAAGGGGACTCCCGAGGATGCTTCCCGTCTGGGGTATCCTTTGGTCTAAGACTGCATCCGGCTTGAGGTACTGCAGTAATTTTAGTCTAAGGTGAAAAGCTCAAGGTAGATTTTTCTTTTATTTGAAAAGTTTTCATTTGAACAAAAAGTAATACAAGGCATATAATAATTACAAAGATCATTCTAAACCAGTATTAGGATGACAGAATTCTTACAATCCAAACGTTAGAATTTAAATTTCATGAAGGGCGAGTATACTAATGATGGACAATTTTAAAGTATAAAACATAACAGGACAAACAATTTAAAAAATACAAAGATAAAACCGACACCCACAAAAGGCGGGGTGAGAGGGTGGAGATGAGCAGGACAATTATTGGTGGTTCTCTACTTCATCATCAGTTATGGGTTACATTAGATAAAAACCTTAAATACAGTTGCCACTTCAGTTCATGTTTAAGCAAAAGAAAAGGAGAAGAGGCATTACATCTTTCTAACCTGTGAATATTGCATATGGATTTCCATCACATCTTATAATGAATGCAATCAGGATTCTTCCAATTGTACGATATTGAAGAGGGAAAACCCGAACATACCTTTCCTCCCGATGGACCCCCCTAACTGGAAGAAGTATCCACGACAAAATGACCACCGACCGTATGAGTTTGCACCGATCCCCACTGCTCCCACCATCGGCACGCACCACGAAAGATACTTGCCAGCCGTCCATACAACCCAGCGGTGGTACGAACCCTACCCAAAGTGGGCAAGGAGAGGCAAGACTGATCTGGAGACTACTACATGGACAGAATCGACTAACAATACCACAAAAGCCATGCTGCAAGTCATTAGAGACATCATGACGACATAGCTACGTTAGACAGGAAAGACACGTGCACTCTGCACATTAAGGACATTCACTCACCAACCTGCACGAAGAATACATGCATACAGTTCTATGAGATTGAGGACAGTACCATATACATACTGTTTGCACGTTTATTGTTTTGACACTTAGGCCGCTACAGCACAGCAAAAACGCAAGATGCCGGAAGAGATTGTGCACATGCTTGCAGATGCTACTTGCTATTAACCCTATGAGAGGACAGGAGCACTCGAGGGACCTGACCAACCATGTCTCATTTTAACCTATGAACATTATCCAGAACACCTATTTGAGCCAGAATAGGCCATAGGAAAATCCAGCAAGCCAAGATCATCTCACAGAAACCTCAAGCAGCGAGATACTGTGCAAGCAGAATCACCATGGCAGACGCAACGGCAGCCAAGGCCACGATGTTGCAAACGACATTCCGCACACACCGAGCCAAGGTGATATCGGCCACAGCAGGGACTCGTCCATGCAAAATACAACACAAATTGAAGTAATTCAGCCTCACATGCTGTGGCCTCCCACGTGACTCAGCCAAAGCTGATATGATGCCGAGACCTAGAGGCTGGGAAAGCATAGCAGCCTCACGCCTAAGAACGAGCTTGCAACAAATCGCAACATGTCAGCAACGTTATATGCTGGGAATGGAACGCTCTTATGGCAGTGGTATACCCACACCATTGTTACTCACTGTCACATAGTCACACATTGTTAATACACATTATCCATGATCAGGTGTCTTGCGGGTTGGGAACAAAGCTTATCTCAGGCTTGGAGGCCCGTGGCCTGACCACTCAGAACACTGGGGGCTAGGGGCAGGTGGCGGGAATCACCAGCCAATCACTGGGATTGCCAATGTAACACTTTCAGAGTAACCATTTTTAGGGATAATCCAAGCACACCACCTGACCCAGCGGCCTCCACTAATATTTCACACTATATGTCCCCATACTGGACCTACCACTCAGGGAGCCAATCCTGTGTGGCGGTAGGTTCAGGGACGAGACAGAATATGTGTGATTTGCCTGGAGTACTCCATGTAGATGATCCCTGTGGGTTGTGCTAATAAACTGCAGAAACGCTTGCTCCTTTTGTGGACCTCGACGTCTTCGGAACAAGGGAAGGAGTTAGGGCCTTCCGTGAACTGGAGGTCCACGGACCCCAGGTGCGGCTCTGCCAGCCCCGGAATTACCCTAACAAGTTGGAGGTCCCACCAAGATCGTTTGTGACGTCAGCTCGGCCAGTTGCGGCCCCCTCTGCCGTCGGACCTTGGACCTTGGAGGATTTATAGGATCCTCGCGAGAATTGCGAGAGACCCGGATTGCACAACCGGAGATTGGCCGCTGGGTTGGCGAGTTGTCCAACACAGTCAAGGGAGGCGAGACGAGACGAGGGCAGAAAGTCAGCGGCCGAGTGGCACTAGCAGACGTGGAACTAAGTAAGTGTGGTCCACACAACCAGCAACCAAATAGTGTGTGGGTGGGGAATGTATAAATAAGAACGAGAGTAGTGTGGCATTGTCATAATTGCTGGTAAAGAGGTATTCGCCATGTGTGCGATTGTAGGGATTGGAGCAGAGGTAGTCCCTTTTCTGTGTTTAGTGAGCATTCCGGTTGCAGGGCAACGGGCTCCCAATAGAGCAGGGGTTGGTATGCCGACAGGTCTGGACAGTGACCATACGTATAAGAGTGGGGTTTCCCTATGAGTTGAACGTTGTAGTTCAGTGAATAGATGTTGTATTCCCGTAAAAGTTAGCTGGAGCTTTCTTAGATTGTGGAAGGTGCTTAACTGGTTAAATTTCCCTGGTGAGAAACAAATTGCACGTTAGGCGACGCGATGGGTGCAGTTTAATCACGAAACAAATTGATGAAGTATACTCCACTTCGGGGAGGTGTGAAGACAGCTGTGGGAATTGTGGGTTCTCAATGTGGGATTGAATTGAAGGGGTAATTGTACCACGGGGGAGGGGAGGGAAATCGTATGGCGGGACCAAAACATTAGTGACCCCCATCCAGCATCTCTGTAAAACGTTACCCATTTATAAGGACAGGATAGTGAAATATAGCGTACAATGGACAAAAGGTATGGATGGGAAGGTAACAGTACCATGGCCACCTGATGTCAGCTTCTCCAAAGACGTGCTGCAATCGCTACTGACCTATTTACACAACACATACAAGGGGAAGATATGAGCTAACCTCATGGAGATATTTGAGCTATGGCGTATGTTCCAGGCGTACCAGCCATGGATGATGTGTTTACAGGGGCAAAGGAAGGGGGGGAGAACTTGTGCACTCTGCCTCCTGCACCTCCTAGCTTTGCATCAGATGACGCAGAGGAGTTGGAGGAGAGCTTACACCTGGTGCGTGAGTTAAGAGAAGCTAAGGAGCCTAGAGAGTTAACAGCAGCAGAAGTATACTCAAACCCCACGTGAAAACCACCCCCATATGCTCCAAAGGTGGCCGCCCCTAATGCCCTGCATGAAGCGGCAAGGTCAGAGGCTGACAGTGCAGGCTTCGACGAAGGCAGGTTGTGGCAAGCAAAGAATGAATTTGCTGGAATAGGCCCAGACTAATGGGTAGCGGCACAGGTGCTCTTCAGGTTACAGGGGGTAAATACCGGGGAGGCCGAAGGTGTGACTAAGGCCATAGGGGAGTTGGAGCTGGGACAGGGATGTAGAGGAAGGTCAACGCATGTAACAAGGGAACAGCAGCTGCGGGAAGAAGAGGAAGTGGAGTTAGAAGCGAAAATAGCAGAATTGAAGGAGAAAAGCAATGTGTTAGTAAGACAGCTAGAGATAAAGGAGCAGGAAAGGAAGGAACAGTTGGCAGTGGTGGAGAAGGAGCGGAGAGAGTTGATAGGGAGAATACGACAGGTGAAGGGAGCAAGGTGCATGCAGAGGCAAGGGAAACGGAAGTAGACGGCAGTGAAGGGGATGAGGCTGAAAAGGAAATGGCATTTTGAAGGCAGAGATATTCCTAGACCAACAACGTAAGTATGAGGAGGGAAGATTAAGGGAGTTGAAAATGGCAAGGGTGGGGAGAGAGCGAACGCAGAGAGAGGAAGACGAGAGAGCACTGCAAAGAGTGAGCGAAGCAGTAAGGGAGGAGTTGGACAGGAACAGATGGGCCGAGGAGCACCGGAAAAGACAGCAGGACAGACAGGCCCCTAACGGGTGCACAGTGGATGGTGCAAGTACGTCTAAGGTGTATACGAAAGGGACCAAAGTCACAGATTTGGGGAGAAGGGAAGAGGAGAGCGAGTGTGGCTTTGTGAACATTGGTCTTGAGACAGTAACGGTACGCTATCCACTCCCACGTAAATTGACATTTTCAGACGGATTCTGTAGCGATGAGGAAGAGACAGATGGAGAAGGCAAGGACAGTGATGCAGAAAGAAAGGGGCCAAATAAGTTTTACATAACGCAAAAAGGCACAGGAATGTTATGGGACTGTAGACGACCAGATGAGAGGGGCAAGGGGCAGCACATTGACAACATAACCCAGGATGCAACTGCAGAGGTGGCCCGACAAACACCCTACACTAATAGACTGTGGGACCTCCCAGGGCGCAGGAGAGATGGGACAGCAATAATAAACAATAGGGGGCACTTGTGCACACGTGGTGGACACAATGGGAAACGGGACAACACACCACGAGCACACACTATAGACATGACAGACATTGGAGCAAACACGGAGGATGAGATGGGCCATATCCAGGTGCGACAATACCGGTGCACACCTGAAGAGAGGGCCGCATATTGACAGATGCCCCTTTTGGAAAGGGGAGGGACAAGACCACAGTATGTGCCGTGGAAACACACAGGCAAGGAAAACATAAAGTGCAGGTTACCATTCTTAAGAGGGGGAGCGGGGAAATGGATATATGAAATTGAAAAATTGACGGCAGGACACAGGTTGGCAGTGGGTGATGTCAAGGGCTTGCTGGTCTCCAAAATGGGTGATGCTGCGGATGACATTTGGAAAAGGGCGGGGTTCCCGGGAGTGACTACCTAGAACACAACACATGACGGATCCCCATTTGCAAACTGTAGACATGCGAAGTGGTAGGCACTGTGGACACAATATCCCGACACATCAGACATAGGTGCAATTACGTCATGCAAGATACGTGACGATGAGGACCCCGTCAGCTATATCCAAGAAATTCAAGAACTTTGGCGCCTCTAGACGCGGGAGCCATGGGATAAAACGATAGCGATCTTTTATCACATCTTAATACAAGGGTTACCGGCACAGGTGCAGAGACAACTGAAGAAAATGGTGGGGATGGAAGGAAAAGCATGGTCAGAAATGCAACTCACAATAGTGCACCATTGCAGACTGTGGCAGGAAAATATGAAGCAAAAGGCAGAGGATAGAAAAGCAGATTAGGCAAAATTGATCCAAAGGAAGCTATCCAAATACGCTCTAGAAGGAGCACTCATAATGAGTCCAGCCCCACAGCCACAGACAGCAGTATCACAACCACAACCTCAACCCCAACAGCAGCAGCAGTACAATACAGTACAGCAATACACACCACAAATGGGAGGAGGATACATGGGAATGGGCGGGTATCAGAACAATTATATAGGAAGAGGAGGGTTCCAGAGAGGGCGGGGGTTTGGACCACAATCACATTACCCGGAAGGAGTGTTCAGGGGATACCAGAAGCAAGGGCAACAGGGACAGGGCGAGGGAGGAGGAGGATTCCCATAGCAAGCCCGAGAGCCACCCCAGTGCTGGACATGCGGGCAACTAGGTCACGTGTCCCGCACATGTAGGAGTAGAGGCATTCAACAAGGATGGGGTAAACAAGGGCAACAAGGTTACCAGGTCGGACACAACAGATACTATACGCAAGACACCTTACAACAACAAATTCTGCCACAACAAAGCATACATCTGCAACAAACACAACACCAAACCATGCCAGGAACATAACAAATACAAACACAACCAGCACCACAACAACAACAACAAATGGCTGCACCAGCGGCCCAACATACGCAAACAGCACAGCAACTGACACAACTACAGGACAACTCAGCACAAGACACAATGGCAGTGGTACCAATAACTAGGATGGGCGGGGTAACTCTAGTGGGGCACAACCCTTACACAGGAAACGGACAATCACTATACCCACAATAGTACAGCCCATAGACAAACGTGTTGTGTCCCATCCTATCAGTAACACCTAACCCATTCGGAGGAACCTCGCACAAAGGTGGCGATAGTTGACAAAACGTTTTCCTTTCTTGTTGACACTATAGCCACTAGGTCAAGCATACGGGAGGGAAGGTACACATTGTCAGGCGATGCCATGAACACAAGGATTTTCTGGGACTCGAGAAGTGGTTCCCTTTACTGATAACATCTCCTTATCAATAGGAGATCCTTACTTATCTCTGCCTTTACTTTACTCTAAACAAGCACCTGTAAACATACTGGGTTGCGACATAATGAACAGACTGAGCATGACAATATCCTTCACAGACAAAGGCATAGAGTGCTCCACACCAGGTATTCACATGCTCATGGCCAGACAAATACTACAGGCGTATTGTGGGAAAAGTGTACAGAGGGGGGAGCCGGTCGATCCCAAAATGTTCCAATACGGGACAGACATGGCACTTGCATGGCTACCAGGAATAGCAGGGAAGGTTTGGAGAAGGCCAGGTGAGTACCTCTTTAGGGCGGAGACAACCGCAGATAAGAAGGAGGGAGCATTCATATCAATTGATATAGAGGGAATTGTGGCAAGAGAAGACTGGGTTGAAGTGCACGCCCTAAAGGACGAGGGTAAGGCATGGAGGGCCATAATCGCAGAAGGGTGTCGATTAACTCAGGTGTCAGATGAGGAGCTATTCTCAAAAGAGAAAGGAAAAAGCGAGATGATGATGGGAATGAGTGTATACTTCTGATTACGCATAACATACAGAGAGGTGGCACAAAAAATAGCAATGGCACTAGAAGCACCCCTCCCAGCACCACCTTCCTTCTGCGAGGAAGATCTAGCGAAGATACCCAACACACTATGGACAACAAACCCCTATGACGTAGGATGCATACAAAGCATAGGGGGAGTAAGAAGTTAACTAAAGAAAGGAGCACTTTTACCAAGGATCAGACAATACCCCCTGACAAAAGAAGCAGAAAAGGCCCTCATAGACAGAGGTATCCTAGTGCCATCAGAATCCCCATGTAACACTGCTGTGTACCCTGTCTGCAAGGCAAATGGGGGTCGTGGTGTTTTATCCAGGATTTAAGACCCCTCAACCACATTGTAGAGGCAGAATACCCTGTAGCAGCTAACCCTGCCACGATACTGTGTGGCATCCCAGCTGACGTGGCATGTTTCACTGTTATCGACCTCAAGAACGCCTTTTTCTCAATGCCCTTACACCCAGTCTCCCAGGATTTGACAAGCTTCATGTACCGCAATAAAAAATAAAAACACACTAGATTGCCCCAGGGATATTGCAAATCACCATCCATCTTTAACAGAGTGATTCAGATGGATTTTGGCAATATCCAAACAGAGAGCATTATTTTACAGTACGTAGATGACATTCTCATTTGTAGCACCACAGAGGAAGTGTGCCGGAAGGACCCAGTACAAATGCTCACTGTCTTAGCAGAAAAAGGATACAAGGTAGACAAGGTAAAATGACAATGATGTCATAAGGAGGTACTATACATAGGTCAGCTGATATCTCAAAACGACATGCACATAGCACCAAAGAGAACACAGGCAATACTTAACACACCTCAGCCAAAAACGGTACAGGAACTGCAGCAGTTGCTAGGCCTCTGCAACTATTGTAGGGCATGAGTCTTTGACTATAGCACCTACACGTGTCCTCTACTTATTGCCCTTAAGGAAGCACAAAGAGGACGGAAACAGCTGGGGTGGACAAGGGAAATGACAGAGGCCTTCCATGAGCTGAAAAAGGGAATATCTACAGCCACAGAACACCAAATTACAAAGAGGAATTTTTTATATTCTCACACTCTGATCGGGTGGTAATGAAGGGCGCTCTCATGCAAAAAAACTAGCACGGGCCACAAACCAGTTGCATACTACAGTGGACAATTGGATCCAGTAATGATAGGACTCTTCCCTTGCTAACAACATATGGTTGCTGCAGCCTTCGCTGTAGAAAAGGCATCATCAATAACTATGGGATGCACCACCACAATTTACGTGGAACATGCCCTCTTCGCGATCCTGCACAAACCCAAAAGCACACTGACGACACAGAGGGCCACAGGATATGAGATACTACTGTCACGACACAAATAAAAAATAGGTGCAAAAATGTAAACCCAGCCCACTTCTTTGCAGAATAATACGAAAAAGGGGAATATGCCCATGATTGTACAAATGCTATTGAAGTATATACAGCAACACGGAAGGTAGAGGAAGATGCACTTGAAGGGGCGGAGGTACTATTTAATAATGGCTCATCGACAATTGATCAGGGCAATGGGATCAGGAGAACAGGCGTGGCAGTGGTTAGGTTAACAGAGGATTGGACAAGCAAGTGTTTGAATACCCCCCTCAATATTCAGCACAGGCACCAAAACTAGTGGCTCTGATATGGGCCCTCAGGGAATGTGAAGGAAAAAGGGTTAAAATATACTCCGACAGCACCTACGTGACATCAACAGCACACTCCGGCTTAGCAAGATGGTTAAGAAGGGGATTCAGAAGAGCGGATGGGACACTTGTACAGCATGCCCTCCTGATGGGGGAGTTAATAGAGGTTGTAATGTTCCCAATGGAACTTGCATTGGTAAAGTGCCAACTACACACTAACAGAGACAATCCAATATCGAAAGGGAATGAAGCATCAGACTGCCATGCAAACATGCCTCCTATTTTGGGGAAATGTGAGACCTCAAAGAAAAACAAAAAGGAAGGGCAGGGGTGAGACAGATGTGGATGAAGGAAGGATACAAACACTTACCAGAAACCCAGATTATGGAACTGCAGGCAGCAGCACCACCAATGGGTGAGAAAGAGTTATGGGTCAAAATAGGATGTTAACTGTCTCCCACTGACGCCCTATTGCGTCAAAACAACACTGGAAAAGTAGTCATGCCACTAGCACTATTGGAAATAGCACTGGCACAATTACATTATCCCACACACACAGGGAAGGAGGTCATTGCAGCACTCATTGGAGAATCATGGTTTTGCCCCAACCTAAATGCACAGGTCACAGACTGTATCAGCAATTGCCTGACATGCCAACAGTTCACTGCTGGACACACACTAAGAGTAATACAGGGACCAATCCCCAGACCAGAAGGACCATTTTTACACCTCCATATTGACTACGTAGACATGATCAACGTATGTGAAGGCTACCAATACATGATTGTGGTAGTGTGGCCCTTTTCAAGGTCGGTAGCTGCGGGACCATGCTCCCACGCTGATGCCCTTAGAGAAGCAAAATTCCTGGTATGAGAACTATTCACAAGATTGCATATGTGAGGTCCTGCGATCTGACAACGGACCTCACTTTGCAAATGAACTGTTTCAGAACATAACTGCCCTGTTAGGGATCAAGTTTGCATGTCCGATCACCCACAAGCTAATGGCGTCTGTGAATGTCTCCATGGTCTCCTGAAAGAGAGCATAGCAAAGACACAGCAAAGTACCAAAAATAATTGGCTTCATTGCCTACCCCTGGCCCTGTTCGAACTTAGAAACAAACCCGGGTCCGACCACCATTTAATGGTGATAACTAGACGATGCATGCATCTCCCTTTGGCTCCACACACACGGGCTATGATGGACTGTGAATCAACTGCAGATGTTCTTGGGAATTAAATGTATACATACGTGAGTTCACTTGTTTCTAGCGCATCTTTTATCAACGTACAAAGGGGAGGCCAGAAGACAGTGCAGAATGGAATGACAACTTCCGGGAGAACTAAAGAACCCCCAGTCAAAATAGGGGACACAGTTCTCATCCGTAATTTTACAAGGCGTTAGAACGCACCACGATTCACGGGACCCCATAGAGTTAAGGAATTTACAGATAGGGCTGTGAAATTAGTAGGTTACCAAGTTTGGCACCATTCCCATGATATAAAGCTCTATAAAGCACCGGCCTCACCCCAACGCGACACTACAGAGACCAACAGAATAAACACTGCAGCGACGAACATCGTAAAACCAGACAATACCGCCCCCAACTCAATAGCTAAGGAACTAGATACATCTCCCAGGATAAGTAACCTAGAAGGTACTGGCCATCCGACGCTCCCAAGCATCTGAGATCCCCACTGAAACACTGGTGCACATTGGTGATTGAAAAGGAATATCATTATCATTTCCCTGGACATTAAGCATTTCCCTGAACATTAGCCCCTGAATAGATATTACAGTTACCCTGTAGAATTGTTCCACTACTATACTGAACTCAGGCCAGCAAAATATATTAGACCCCAGCCAGCTTACCAAATGAAATATGAGCGACTAATGATCAGTATACTGTGTAAACACTGTCTTAACATTCTTCTTATTCGCACATGCAGGGTTCTACGTCTGATAACTGTAAATGAATAAATGCTAGAAATAGACTGTGGTATTTGATTTAGATGTTACCCTCTACTGACTACCCTGAAGCATTGTTTTATCAATACATCCATGCTATACGAAGGCCCCTACATTCCAGACAAAGGCCACCACAGATTTATTACTAGGCATTTCTCACATACATAGAGCAAACATACCCACAACTTCACCACATCCTGCCCACACTTAGAAATGGATCCATACGAACGATCTGGGAGGAAATGTTTGTTTGGGCATTGAATGATTACTTAGTACACAGGGCTTAAAATACATACAAATACTAACACAATAACACTTTTTATTGCGATTTCCAGGCGGGCAACTTTATTGTCTCATCAACCGATGGACAGCGGTGTAAGTACTAAAACAATGGTCTTACTAATAAAACATTTTTGACAACCTTGTGGCTAATTGCCACTAGAATAAGAAGATCAAATAAATAGCAGCCATTATACCTTGCAGCAATACACTACACAATAGACAAAATGTAAAACAAAAGACTTGTTGTATATTAAAGATTAGATTGATTGTTTTCCACACATTTTTCCAATATGGTTTAAAATGTTCACAGTCAACAAACATATGCTTAAATGATTCTTGCTTATGTAGGCAGATTTATAAACTGTCATTCTGTGCAGTGTTACATTTGAAAGGAGTGATAAAGACTCTATGATGGAAGAAATATATGGTTTGAAGCAGACTGGCAGATGTGGTAACTTTGGAGACGTTGTTCCAGACAGGGGGCCAAACTGATTCATTTTCCAATAAAGAACACTCTTGCTAACATGCAATCTGTGATTTCCACCTGGATTCTGAAAGAGAATCTTCAGAAAAAAATGTGTAGAACATAAAGAACTAAAATTAAGATTAGGCATATGTAGGAGTGTTTCTTTATTAGGAGTGTCAGACTTGCATATTAGTGAATTCTAGTTTTTTCATTACCACATGAATAATTGTCACATATTGGTTCATATGGGAAACAGGGATATAGAATTTTAGAACATATTGATCAGTGGTCACTGGAGCTCCCTGTAAGAACAGCTGATTAATATACTCATGCCCTTAGAAAGCCATGGTTTCCAAAAAATAGACCTCCCGTTAACTCGCATTAGTGTACAGAACCAAAGGTATTGTGAGATACTTTGAGAGGGTTTTACAATAGAAGGTTACATATACGTTCTGAGATATCGGGCAGATAAGTTAATACTTGTACCTCTGAAAAATCTATTTTTCCTCTTGGTGATGTAACAATCACCAAGATTTAGAGGGGACACCATAGCTTTCTCTATGGGCAACCATTCAGGCATACAGTTGTATTCCCCCAGGGACAAACTACATCTGTGTTTGCCTTAGGATGAAGGCTAAATTATTTAAATCAGGAACCCAACTCCACCACAAGAGCAGGGTTTTTTTAAGTTTGCCCAAAGATATTCAATGTTGCTTTTTCCCCCATAGGAATTTGACCAAACATGAATCTATGGCTTTAAAAAAAGAAGAGGGAAGGGGGATTGGTAGCATACAGAGAAGATATAAAATTATTGGGGAAACCTTCGTTTTAATAGATGCAATATGATCCCATCAGGATAGATAGAGGAGAGACTATTGATTTGTTAACTCCTTCACCCTTGATAATAGGGCAGTAGTGTTCTGCTTAATGATATCTTTAAAGGATGAGGCGATATGAATGCCTAAATAATGTATACCTTTCGGACACCATTTCATGCCACAATTTTGGGTGTGATGTCTAGTACAATATATGTTAAGAGGTAAGATGTCAGATCTATCTGTATTTAATTTTTAATTTATAACTAGATGCTAGTGCAAAATGTGAAGTGATGTAGTATACAAGTAATGTATACTAATATCAGGGTTCTTCAGGAGCAATAATACATCATCAGCATATGCCACTGTTTGTATTTCACCGGCATCAATGCCTTGTATATTAATATCCTGTCTAATTGCTTGTAAAAAGGGTTGCATCACCAGGATAAAAAGAAGTGGGGAAAGAGGTGTAAGGGAGGCATGGTATCACAAGTTTGACACTGACACAGTAGGTACTATTTGTAAAACCGTTATTGAAGTTTCTGGGGTTGGAAAAACTCTTACTTTGCCCTATAACTAAGATGGGTATAGTCTCATTCATCAAACAATAAACAAAACAGTCCTAGTGGAGTCCGTCAAATCAAAATGGCCTATGTTAACAAAAACCTAATGCCTACCCTTTCTCTTGTACAAAAAGTGTATTAAGGAGAAATGTATGTAAAGGAATAATCAGTGTTCAAAAAAATTAATGTGGCTCAATCAGCTCCCCCCACCTCAGACAGCATTGAATAAGGCATTTTGCGTAGGCAGGTTGGCACACTCTGGCTCGGGGTTTTCAACACAAAACAGTTCCAAAGCGTGGATCGAGGCCAGCCTGGCCTTCCACATTAAAGTCTCTCTTTCTAGACTTCTCAATAACGTTACAACAAAAAAAGTTCACGTAGGTCCCCCTATGCCGGGCTCAGACCTTTCACAACCAAGTTCAAGTGGATCCCATCTGTCGGGCTCAGACCTTTCAGAACAAAGGTCAACAATACTTGCAAGGGGGCTCAGACCGCTTTCAGATGTAGAAGACTTTCAAATGTGTGCGGCTTTCTTTACAGACCTCCGCAGGACCACTTAGACTCAAAGTTCAATGTTTAGCTTTTCTTTCTCCCCTTCTCTCTGGGTAAACTTTTGCTTACTTTGCTTTTGCAGTTCATTCACATTATCATTACAAACAATGCACCTTTCAAGGAGACTTTTCGAGTGGGCTAACCCCTTTCACTGGACCACTCCGTTACTCGGTATTGCTGATTTCACAGCTGTCCTTCCCTCAAAGTTCATTCACAGGTCTGCCTTTCTTCGTGTCTCATCCACATGCAAGCAGCCTTCACTTGCGATATAATGTTGCCACTTCAAACTTTCCTTAAAACACACCGGTCTCTCAGGTTGCTTGCCTACTCACGGGCTGTATGCGTTTCGTTCTGGGTCTTTCAATTTCCAATTCACGAGTCAAGGTAAGTACCACAGGCTTGCCCTCGCCTCCCCAACTCTGCCGTTCACCCGGGAGGGCCACTCGCATCCTTGAAACACAATGCAGCCTTCAGATTAGGGTACTGGCCTTCTCCATGTGTCTTTTGCGGCCTGCTGGAGGCAACAACCCCCTGTAGGGAGCTCAAGGGGTTTTCGACCGGCTGCTCTCATCCCTTGGTCCATCACTCTGCTCCAGTAGGTTTGCCTTTGCCCCAGAGGTTCTGCTTGTACTCATGTTCCATCTTGCTCTGGATTCTGCCTATTATCCGTGTGAGGAGAGCTAATTGGTATCAGGTGTATGCACTTAGAGTCAAGTGCCTGACTTTGTCTGACCCGATAAGTGGGATATGTCCAGTATGATGTACAATAGTCTTGTTGCTCTCAGTCACCCTCTTCCTCGGCCCAGCGTTTATGTAAAAATGGGGAGGAGCTGGCACCTCGGATAATCCTAAGAAACAGGATGGGTTAGGTGAACAAAAAAGGGGGAATACTGCATCTCACCATCAGCTGCCTCACCCCCACTGCCCCATGTGATCCTCCCGCACTGGTAAACCCCAGGGTTTTGATCGAAAGGCGATGGCCATGCCCTGGCCACATGAGAGAGAGATCCCGGGGACTAGTAGGTGAGATGCCCTTTGGTTTCTCACAGAGGGCAGCCTTGACATGTACCTCTAAACAGGGGAGAGTATGAGGATATTTGTTCATTAATATAAATAGCTGTTTTAGGATTTTAGTATAACACTTTATTCATAGAAAGAAAACGAGTGCCAATACCATGCCATTTTAGGGCCTCAAGCATATAGCCCCATTCAACCCCATCCTTTTACTAAAGGAGGAAAGTCTCCCTCGATCATTTTTGAGTAAATTAGCTAAAAAAGGAAGAAGTCTATTTGCTAAAAGAAAAGTTAATTGAGTTTAGGGACTAATACGTTGTTAAAATGTGCATAAAGGTCAATGGGGAAGCCATATGGGCCAGGGGCTTTACATTTTTTAAGGTCTCTTATAGATTTATATTTTATTTATATTTATTTTTTAATTTGATTTGGCTGAAAATTTCAACCTTTCAAATTTTACAAAACATAAAATACATTTAATTTTTACAATTCATCCAAATTGTACATTGTCAGTTTATGATATATAACATTAAAATTCAACTTATTACTTCTCGAATCATACAACTTAAAAAAGGAAAACAAATTAAAACAAGGAAATTCCATAACAATCCAGAGTAAAATGATCTCAATCAACATCTCTCTTTATTTCTCAAATGGCTCTTATTTACTACATCAATGTCTTGATCACTAGGTTCCAATTTTACTGCCTTCAAGTAATTCAGTATTGCATAACCTATTAGTCTTGATTGTATGTTAAATAGATAACACCATAGCTTCTGATCATCTAATGTTCGATATTCTTCAAGATATTTTCCTAAGTGGATAGTTCTGATGTGTGCCAACTTGGGACAATGCACCATGATATGCTCAAGAGTTTCTTTCATTTTTTGACAGTAGCGGCACAATTCGTTTACACAGACAGTTGGATACCACCTCATCAAGATCTCTCTGGTACGCCACCAGTTTAATATGAAGCGAAGGAGTCCAGAGAGATAATGTATATTTGGTGATTTAACCAAATAGGGTTCAATAGTCCCATGTAGCTTAGCTTTGAATGGATTTTTTGCTAAATCTTTATACTTTGAACACTAGTTCCCGTTTGTAATCTAGTCAAATTCCCATAGTTTGACGTTTGCTTTATTAAGATCTGTAAACAGTAGTTCTTTAGTAATATCCGCATCAAGCAGGAACTCCTCCGCTTTAGATTTCCAGCATTTGACAAAATTGTCATTCGAATTTCCAACATAATCTGCTACTTAGCCTAACAAACCATTATGTATCGTATTGTCCAGACATTTCCTATACAAGGAAAATATCTTCCATTTGTAATGCCCTTGCATAGAAATTAGGCCTAATTTGTGCCTTGGCAGGGCTATTGGAACTGAGGAAGGAAGATTAGACACTGATTCCTAGTACTTACCCTCAATCCTCTCCCAATAGAGTTGGCTTTTCCATTTTTTTCGTTTCAGACCCATATAGTAATATAGGCATGGCTTTTTGGTTGTAGTAAATTACAACCGGAAGAATTGAACATTTACAATATTTGGCCTTAATTATACACGCCTAGGATATAATTGTAAGCAATTTGGCTTTTAGGCTTGAGTCATATGCTAGGTCAGCATGATGATTATTAATGCTGACTCCCAAGTAGGTGTAGTTTGTAACACAAAGCAACTTTGTATCATACAATTTCCACCATTAGCTGCTATTTGTTGTTTGTGACTTCCAAAATGCATTATTTGTTTTTTTTTGGTGTTAACTCAATCATATTTTTTTGTGCATATCCCTCCAGTACTTTTAACATATTACGCAGACCACAAGGTGTTTTAGCAATTCAAAGGAGGTCATCCGCGTACAGGAGCCATCTTATAACATGCGTCCCCAGTTTTGGTGAATCTGAGACACATTCTTTCAGCCCAACTCCAATATCCGAAATAAAAAAATTGAAGAGGCCCACTGTGAGGAGACATCCTTGCTTTAGCCCTCTTGCAGTGGGTATTGGAGTAGAAAGCAAGCCATCCTGGCTCAGTCTAACCTGAATTGAGGTCTTAGCATGAAAATGGATGAGCCACTCTAGAATATGCCAGGGGCAATTACGGTCCATCAACTTTTTAAATAACAACTCTCTCGGGACCGAATCAAATGCAGTCCTAAAGTCCACAAAGGCCACATATAAGGGTTGTTTTTTCTGTTGACTGCTAACAATTAAAGCGTTTAAAACAAACAAATTAATGCTGCTACCCAAACCTGGAATAAAACCTGTTTGGTTGGGATCTCGAGAATTTTGGTCCATCTGCCACTGATTAAATTCTTTAAGGATCATACAGGCAAAGATTTTGCCTGGCAGTCCAGGAGGGCTATTGGTCTATAAACTCCCGGATTTTGTCTGTTTCCCTTTTTAAACAAGGGGATTATAACTGATTTCCTCCATGAATCAGGAATTGAGCCCTTCCAGATCACGTCCCTGAAAAGTTCAGGCCATTTGGACCAGGTGATCTAGACATACTCAGTTTAGAAATAAAATGCAAAAGATCATCCCTATCAAATTGTATATCATGTGACCAATTATAGTCATATAATTCCAAATGACATTGAGGAAGTGGGGAGACATAAATATTACGATAGTATTCCGTCCAGATCACTTCTGAAATAGGATTTACCTGAACTGAATCCTGTGATTTATATGGTGATTTATTTAGGAGCATCCATATATTCGCTGTTGATTTAGTTGCAATATCTGACAGCATTTGTTCACTGTCATGCTGTAATTGAATAGCTTTCCTCCCACTAACCCAGTTTTTCTATGTTAATTTAAGACATTTAGATTCTATAACCCTTATTGGTAATGCAAGATGGCTCAACTCACAAAGTGCTCGTCTCAGGGTGATTTTCGTGTCTTTTATAGCATGATCAAAAATAATGAAAGAAATGAAAATTAGGCACAACCTCAACACATTTTTGCATAGATGTTGTATAGCATTCACTCCTCTGAATTTTCAGAAGCTTCTTAAATTCCATTAAAGTTGATTCACACCACCTCAAGCTATTCCTAGAGTTACTGGCCACAACAGTTCCACTATAGAAATCCCTTGTTTCTTCATTATTTGAGCATTTCCAGTTCCAAGTCAGGCATAATTGATTATGGTCACTTAAATCTGACTCCGTAATAGTCATTGATGTGATTGTATTGAAAAATTCTACATTAGTGTAGATATAATCAATTATTGCCTGGTCAGAATTACGGTGCCATCTATAGTTAGCAGGGATATCTCCATAAGTGGAGCCATTTAGCATTTTTAGTTGCCTGTCCTTCATCACACTGGCCCAAATACCTTCCTCCCGACTCCATTTTTCATTCCCTTAGGGCAATAAATGAAGATTTAAATCTCCAACAATCATTATGAAATCAATATCTTTTTTCGTCATAATGACATCCAGATTGTTCAATATGTGGGCGAAAAAATCATCAGGCTGTAAATGAGATCGATCTGCCCCAATAAACATTGATAATCACTAGTTTGTAAGTATCCCTTGCCAATTTTACAATTTGAATAAATGGAGTAGAAGATGGATATAGTTTCATGGTGAAGTTACTGGTAATTTTCATGGCAAGTAATAAATCTGCCATCAGGCGCCCTTTCGGGTGAGTTAGCGCAGGTATCATGGTTATATCATACCCATCCCAAATCGGGGTCGACGTCAGCCAAGTTTCCTGCAAAATCACAAAGTCATAGTCATTCAAGGTTGATGCACTAGAGTTAACAAAATGTCTGAAGCCATGAGTATTCCATGAGATTAGCTTAACAGTTGCTTGCCTTTTGCATTGTTTTGCCTGGTGCTGGTCCGTTATTTGTTTTGACTGACTTGTAGCAAACTGACTGGACTGAAATGAGACAGTTTTGCTTTTTTCTGCTCCATATATTTTTAGCAATCTCTTGGATGACATTTGGTTGATAAAGCTTTCCAACCCTTGTTGCTCCTGCAATAGGGTAAAGCTCATTTCATTCATTTTCGCTTGTTAATCCCAGATAATATTTGCTATTGCTCCAGATTGTATATATATTCGAGCATTGGTCAAGTCACACTCATCCAAAAACTCAATTACATCTATGTCACTTGAGGCTATATTGCTCTGCTTGGGAATATCCCTGCAGATGTTCAGAACGCTTGCTCGATTAAGGTCGAACTTCGGATATGGAGAATCTCGGCAGCCTATTATTGGGCGATAACAATTTTTGTGACTTTGCTGTTTACTAACCAAAGTCCCTAGGTTACTCACGAATTTTCGTGGTATCATGATAGGATTTTGCACTGGGATCTTTTGTATCTTGTTTGAAATGTAAGGAGAGATCAGCATTGCAGTAGATGCTAAAGCTGCAGGCCCTTGTAAGATTGGTTGATAGGATGAAAGCTCCATGGTCTCAGAGTTTCTAGTTCCATTAGAAGTGGATGTATTTTGGTTGTTTAGGAAATATTGAGCAACAGATTTCTTTATCTCATCACATATTTCCTCATTGGTCATGTTCATGTTTCCAGAATGAGTAGGTGGTTTAGATCCACCTACAGTCGCCATCTTTACTTGTGAGTCAATCATAGCTGTTGTTGTTACTTGTGTCATCTTCTGTAATTCAATTGCAGCAGCAATTAACTCATAAAGCTGTTTAAATGGAGGCGGTGCTTGAGGGGCTACTGTAGTAGCAACATTGGTATTCAACAGTGGATCATTGTTAGGCACCTCTGCCGCCACAGACACATTTTCTGTCACCTCCGGTGTCGCCTTTGATAGCATTTGTTTACAATTGTCTGCAAATTCTTTGATGGTTGTGTTTGAAACTGGTTAGCTAGGTGGATTCTCTTTGCTTGATACAGACAACATCTTGATGAATTTCTTCGCTTTGCCCTTGGATTTAGTTTTGGTCCTCGTTGAAGCAATTATTTTCCTGTGATTAGATGTCTCTTTAGGATTGACTTCCACTACTGTCGATTCGCCATGTTGAGTAAAATATTAAATGAAAAGCCGCATTTGTTTGTTTTTGTTCCTCTACACAAGATTCCACAATGCTCTTTTGAGCTATCGGAGTTCATTTTTCCATCAGTCACTTGCTCTGTTCTGTACTGTTCTTTTAATTGCTGGGGTAAGTTGCTTTTGTTACCTTCAATTATGTGCTGAGCAAGCACCGTTTCATTCACAATACTGGAGATCTCCGTCAAGACCAAATTTAGGTGTAAATGTTCCATTCGATTCTCACTCATAGTTTGTGTACCTGCACTCGTCTGTTCGCAATGTCTGAAGATCTCAAACATAGGAGTTAAAACTACCTTGCTATCTTGATTACTTTGTTTAACAAAGTCCATCAGTTGGTTAAGAGTCGTTATCTGATGGTTAAGTTTCTGGTCCATTGCCTCAAATAGCCTCGCTATAGTAAATAGGACTGTATTCATAGCTGTTAGGGTATGGTTTGTCGCCTCTATGTTGTTCGGCGCACCCTGGCCTTGATATACTTGGTCGAGTTGACAAGTTGCTTCCTGAGTGCTTAGTATAGGATTGAAACATCGTGGAATGGGAGGAATGAAGGAGGAGTGAGATAACTAAGGAATTGAATAATGAGACGTATCTATTGATTGTAGTTTGAAACCATTGTTCAGTGCCCTCTGTCGAAGGATACTATCGCTCAATATAGGAGATGTTGTTAATTCTTCAGCAAAGTCACCCCTAAAAGCTTCATTCATTTCCATTAAATCCACCATGTTGGAGTGAACAAACACAATCTCATCTGAGTCTTTATGAAGGTCATTTGATTGATCCATAAAATCCAAGTGCTTGTTGTCAAATTGCCCCGTCACTCTCAGTTCTTGATATGCATCTCTTAGGGCCTTCCGAGGTGCTACTGTGCATAGTTTTTGTTCATTAAGGTGGGTTGTTTGGTTACTGAGATCTACCATTGCGCTGGAGTTGCATAGATTTAACACTGCATCAATCGTCGTATCTGACACCCCTTTGTCATCGTCATGATTCCCATTCTCCATTGGTTTTACCTTTTTAACCATAGGAATCTCATTTCCATTCTCTAACTGCGCCATGCAAGGGTCCTTCAAGCTAGTTTCAACCACCTCCACTAGCTTAGGGCCAGCTCCATTGGTGCTACAATATAAGCGAATGTCGGCACCTGTTGACTTCGAACGTTGCAGCGATTTCGCTGCCATTTCTTTTTCAAAAAATTGGACCAGAACTTTTTTTTGATTAGGGGTGTTCATTGCTATGGGGAGGACCCCATTTACCAAAGCAGGCATCCCTGATTTCAATGAATAGGGTCTCACTGTCATTCTGCTATTTGGGCTGACCGTTGTTAGAGTGTGACAAAGCTTCACAATCCAAACACGAACTGGGTCCGGCAGCACTTCTGACAGCCACAGACAACCCTTTTAAAAAAGCCCTTCTGAAAAAGCACACTGACAACTACCCACAGAGTTCAAATAGGTCAGAATAAGAGCAGAGAGCTCAAAGGCGTCAAGTCTGCAGTCGCACCCTGCAAAAATGTCAATTGGTGATATAGCCCCGATTCCTCAAATAGCCAAGTAAAGAAATGCAGAGTGAGTCTTACCGGAAAAAGTGGAGCGGTGCTGTGAGGCACGAGCAATGAAAAGTAGCAGGAACAAGAATAGCTGACCACCGGCCACCCACCGAATGCCAAAAACTCGACACACTCCAAGTCGCTCCGCTTGTCAGCTGGCTTTTTAAAGCTGACTTGTGGTGGAAATAGAAGAAAGACTTCTGATTTTTTAAAAGGAACAGGGCTCTTCAGCAGTAAATACAAAGTTGCAGAATGTTCACCAATGTTCACCAAGCACTCCACAAACTCTGAAATATTGTGAAGTGATTGTATTATATTGAAGTCTTAGTTTAATAATATCATTCAGAGTAGAAGGAGCATTAGTATGTGCATATTGGGATTCAAGAGATTTCAGTTATTTAAGAATAGTATCAGATTTTTGTTTTCATTTTTTCTTTTTATTAGCGACAAACAATATAATCGGACCTTTAAGTTCTGCCTTGTAGGAGTCCCAATTATTGATAATAGACGTATCTTGAACATTAATCTCAGAGAAGAAATTACTATTGTGTTGAGTAATGAAGGCCATGAAAAGTTCTTCCTTCAAACGGGCTGTGTTAAATCTCCACCTATTTGAATTGTGACTTGTGTAGTTGCAAGTTGGAAATGGACTGGAGCATGGTTGGATAGTGCCATGCATTCAATTTGAGTATTAAGAAGGTTTGACACAGATCTAGAAAGGAATATGTAGTCTATCCTAGAAAAAGAATTGTGGTGGTTTGAGAAAAAGGTAAACTCTAAATCTGAGGGATGAGTCATGTGCCATGCATCAATGAGGCCTAATTCTAAATGTAGAAATTGTGAAGGGATCTGGTGCTTTTGGAGCGTACACTAGATTTTCTGTCAAGAAAAGGATCTATAATCTCGTTACAATCTCCACACACAATAAGATTATGAGGATTAGAGTAAATAATGTAGTTTCTTAATTCTGACCAAAAGGGAAGATCAGGAGAGGTGGGACCATAAACATTGAGAATAGTATATTCAATGGATTTGACTAAGAACATAACCAACACCCACCTTCTCATGTTGTCGGAGTCAGTCCCTAAAACTTTGCACTTGAATGCTTTATTGATAAGTGTAATAACCCCATTCTTTTTGCCAATCACTGCACTTGAAAAAACATGGCCTATCCAAAGACACTTGAGTTTGATGGCTTCAGCTTGTGATAGATGTGTTTCTTGGATACAGGCGATGAATGGTTTTGTTTTGTTATGGTTGGCTAACACGTTTTGTCTTTTAATAGGCTTATGTAAACCTTTAACATTCCAGGAGGCTATGTTAAGTGGCATGTTTTAATTTCAGATAAACATAACAATCAAAATGTCTAGCATTAAAAACATACATTATTGTAGTTATCAGCATGACATTGTGAATAGAGAGATAATTAGATAACCACTTATCATAGATATCCTGATTTTCCTGCAAAAGTGATAATAACATGAAAGGAGAGACAAATATGGGATATTGAAAGACGAACAAAGTCAACATGAATATCTTCAATGACCAAAGTAAGGGTATGACTACAGACAAAATCGTGGCTAACAGGAAACAGCCACTCCAATACAGGTTGAGGGTATTGAAAAAAGTGTGGAGAGCCAATTGAGGGAAGGCCCAAACCACACCCACTATGATCAAATAAATCAGTAACATAAAGCATTAAATGTTATGAAACTATTTGAGTAACTGGTCTTGACGTGTCCATTTCCTCCATTTTGTGGATTTGAATAAAGTGTCTCAGATATGTTCGATTTTCAAATGTAGCATTGTGACCATTGAGGGTGGCCTTGAGGATAGCTGGATGGATTATACCATATCTTGCATTCAGTTGCCCCCGAGCGGGTCTGAAAGTGAGTAGTTCTTTTCTGCCAGTAGCTGTTGCATTGGACACATCGTGGGAAATGTATATCTTCCTGTCATCCCAGACAAGTTGCTTAATTTGTTTCACCTTAGTCATTATAAAAGGGACATGAGTATAACCGAAAGGAGCAAAAATGAATGTTCTACAAGGGACATTAGATGTGCCCTCTGGATGTTTAGTTGCACTGATGCTGGAAGATCCAGGAGCTTTGGGAGCAAAGTATTGAGGAACAGGATAGGATTATCTTGATCAGTCCCTTCGGGAAGGCCTACAATACGTAGGTTATTCCTTCTATTTCTGTTTTCAAGATTTTCAGATTGTTTTTGTAGACATTTAACTATGGCTTTCAACGTCACTACTCTACTATTAACATCCTCTGTATCGCTGTCTTGTCGTTCCACCTTTGTCATTCTTGACTCAAAGGAAGACTATTTCTCGTCGAGCGGTTGTAATTTATCATTAGTGGTCTCCATGAACGGTTTTAGAGCCCTCATTTCTGTCCGAATGGTCTGCATGGCCGGATCCTGAGTATCTTCTGTTGGCGTGTGTGAGTCACTTGTTCATCTTTTGAGAGTATTAGACAGTGGGGGTAGTGGGGGTGATACTTATTTGCCTTGACCCTTTTTTGCCGCCATATTTAATTGACTAGTGTGACCCACAAGGCTTCAGCACTTTGAAGATTATAAGGCCAAAAAGAGGTAGTCTGAGCAATTTAACAGTACACCCAAGTAATTTGTCCAAAGCGTTTAGAACAATATTATGCAGTTGTCCATATTTATATATAATTTCATTTGTATTCATTGCAAGGGTCCATATATTTGGTTTTGATTTGAATAATGCCAATTGAGCCCAGGATGGACACAGTGAAATGTTTTTATCTAATCAAATAATGAAAGTCAAAATGAGGAAGCTGCAGCATAGTAGTGACCCAGTCAAAATGACACCAGCATATGTGTTTGATGCAGTGCTTTATGGAATATTACGAATACAATTCCCATTAATAAATAGTTGCTTTCATATTGCTATATTCAATGATTAAAATCATATTTTTGAAAAATAATCTTTGAAATATGGGATATACGAAGGTTTGAGTTGAGATGTGGGCTGGGAATGGTGAAATGGTGAAATGTATTGAAAAAATAAAGTCCCAGTAATGTAAAAGTGCTACTATTGAAGGAGCAAACAGTACCTCTGTAATTTAACATGATTTACAGCCTCTGTTTACATTAGGAGCTCATGTTGTGAAGAAACAGTGCCTCCTACTTTTTGCCGCACCTCACATCGTGCCGTATCCGGTCAGGATACGTTGGTTTTGTTGATCACGGGACAGCACCGCTTGAGGCCTCGCCTACGAACATCACAGGAATGCCTCAGGAAGCAGCCCAAACCTCTTACACAATGTCACCACAGACCACCAGTGATATAGTAAGAGGAAATAAAATATACTGAACTTATAAAATTGCAAAATAATAATAAAGTAAGCGCCGGAGCAGCAGCACGAAGATTAGGCGGCCATCCCACACAGCGCTTGGCCAAGACCCCTCAACCAAATCTCATGGTTCAAATGGTCTGCTTTTGCTCTATGTAGCAAACCAACCACAACTCCAGATTTATTTAGAATCAAACTTAATTTCTAATTTTCCCAGTTCCTTGAGCATACCGCCATTTCTGCATATCATACAATGCCAAAGTACCATTGGCACTTTTGCCTTGGTGCCTCCCCAAGCTGCTACTGATGCTTTCACATAAAGTTTAAAATGTTGTCTGGCTGGATCTCTCGGGCTGCAGTGGGTGATGATGCTATCTCTGCTATTTCTTTGCCCTGAACAAAAAGCATTCTGGTGGTCCTCTTTGGTGGTGGTGACACCAAAGAGGGGGTAACGATTTAGGGTTCATGATGGTATGTGGCAAGTGCATGGTTAATTCATGTGATGTTGGTTTTATTGTTTTCCAGTTTATTGTGTAATGAGATGGTGTGCCTCCTCTGTTCCACCAGATGGACCACATAAAATGGAGAGAGATTGAGGCAGCGACCCTGCAATAGAAGACAAGACAGGCGGAACAGGCTTGGCATCCTAAAATACACAACAAAATGAACACTAGACTATATTACTGACGGCCTGAAAAAGAATTTGAAGAAAAAGTACGCGGTATTCACAATCACCGAAAATAGCAAAAGAGTTAAGCTGTTTATCAAACATATTTACCTCGACACTCAGTGGGAAAGCTCCTCCTGTGACATTTTTAGGTGTGTTAACGTGCACCCATGGTGTAGTTCAGGGGCTTGTGTCTTATGCTTGAGGATCTACTCACAAGGAACCAGAGTAAAGATGAGTTTGCAAGGTGCACATTGGATGATGGTGTCAATCATGTTGCTGAGGAAGGTGGTAGCCAGGATACTCGATAGCGGAGCATGTTAGTTGAGCCCAGAGACTCATACTTCCGCGCTTGGAGATTGTGATGCAGAACATTTGGGACCAGAGCTGGGGTCTTGGATTGCCTACGTGATCGCACAAACATATTCATTGGGCCTAATGAGTTATTCAAACGTCATCCTCGATTAAGACACCAATTCATTGGTCACTTACAATAAATGCAGGAGGGCAGCTAAGATAGCCTCAGTTTCAAAATGAGTTTCAGGTAGTAAGTAGGCTGTTGCAGTTCAACTAGGTAGCCAGCAAAGTCGGGCACCTTTAATGCTAAAGCAGATTTCCACTAGCTCTATACCGGGAGCACAAGAGGCAAAATCACACATCAATTGGGAGTAGGTTCTGCCGCCCCCAACAACCCTCTAGCAATTGGTGCAGGCTGATTGAACAGTGAAATCAAAAGAGGGCGCAGGATCACTTTTCAGCTTGTGACCTTTCTCGTGATCCCGAGTCCTGCTCAAGGTTCCCAATTTCTCCTCCTTTCCAGGATCTTGCAACAAAACCTGACGTTAAATTAGTGGGGTTCATGGAAGGAAGCCGTGAGGCGGCTATAAAGTGGCAAGTCAAAATTTGAAAACAAACTCTATTCAATCCATTAACTAGATTAATACGTTTGCAATTGATTGCACAGGAATTCAAGCCTCTGCTCTCACATCAAAATCGAATGTGTGCAGAGAAACTGTCGCCTTCCCAGCCTTTGGAAAAACAGAATATTTCACACACAATGCTGCGCTCCACCAGGGGAATCCAACCGAATAATTGCACGGATCTGAGAAAACACGCCGAGCTTATCTCTGCATGTTTTTACCAATTTGTGTAATTTGGGGGTAGCTATGGCAATCTCGTTGCTAGCCCTGGCAGTGCCTCTGCTACTCCTTGTCAAAGAGGCACTGTCAGTAGCATGTGCAAGTCTGTGGTGGCACATGGAAGCAGAGCCCCTCACCTATGATGGTTCTGATGGCTATGTTATTGGCATATCATGACTGCACCGAGGGCATATCATGACTGCACCCAGGTTTATAGATAGTTGGATGCCAAATAGATATTTGCCTACTTTAGAAATACTTTGATATTTTGTTAATGTATACTTATTGCAGTTTTTTTATATCATGATGCTAATTCCTTGGAGGCCATCACGCACTAAGGCCATGTGAAAGCATATCCTGTCATGAAATTGAGGTCAAAGGTCAAGTGATGTCACTTCCTATGATGTCATCGGGTGAGTGGCAACACCTCTGTTACCCCCGGGACATGGTGAAATCATGTCCCTGGGCAAAAGATGGATTGTTTGTTTATTTATTTGTATTGCGCGCGTATCAGGGCACTGCACAGGGATACAAGTATGCATTAGGCTTAGGTTATAGAAAATACAGTTGAACGAATTACAATGGTTACAAATGAATGATACATAAAAGAGCAGATAATATTTACATAGTGATACAATAGTGTAGGATTAGATGAAATCGTTTTGGTCAGTGGCAGTGGTTACAAAGTTAGCTGGTCGATTTGCTACCGGGCATAGGCAGGCCATGTGTCTCAAATGTCCTGGGATACAAGCCAATTTATAGTGTTACGCCTAAATTGAGGGAACGGTTGATCCTCTCTCAGTGAGAGGGGGAGGGAGTTCCAGAGCTGCGCCACCATGACCAGGAAGCTGCTTCCCCCTGCCTTTTTTAGTTTGAATCTGGGGACAAGCAGACAGAATGAATAAGCTGTCCTAGTCGAGCGTGATGAGGATTTCTTGATAATTCTCTCTGAGCAGCATCATTGAGGCATTTGTGTATTAGGGAGACAGTTTTGAGCATAAGTTTGCCAATGGTGGAGAGCCATTTGCTCTGTCTCCTTGCATCCGATATGTGCTCCCTCCTGGGAATGCCACATGCTGATCTAAACGCATTGTTTTTGAGAATTTGGATTTTCTTAACAATGTATTTGCTAGCCCGTAAGTACAGTACATTACAATAATCCACTTGGACAATATAACTTGGATACGCCTAGTCTCATAACCACCAAGGAACAGTAAATTGGAAACTCAGTCTCAGGGAGTGAGCAAAGGTAGTTTGTGGTTGAGCATGTTAATATCAAAGAAGAATCCTGTTTTTGTATCTTGTCACTGGCAGGGGTGCACTGGGAACCAAAAGAGGCCCTGGAAATAATGTTCAATAATTTTCAACGTAGCCCTGTATTACACATTACCAGCAAGTCCAGCCATTTTCCTATGAGGAAATGTGGAAATAAAATAGGTTACCAAACAAAAGAGGCCAAACAAAAGAGGCCAAAGGTCCAGAGTTCCCTATAGGCCAGTCCACTCCAGTGCACTGGTGGTCGCAATTTGTCACCAGAGAACGAATGAGATTCTGATGGTGTAACTACGCTTCTAGTTAGACCATACTGAAATTTAGCACAGTACCATTTACTTGAAATAGGGACATATACCGTAACTATTTTAAGTACAAAAAAGGTAGCAGGCGCTCCTCTCCAGAAAGAACATGGCATGATAACCTGTTCTGAGATGAGAGTTTGCAGCCATCACTTTTTGCTCACTGTACCTTTCCCAGATGAGAAATAACTATTTGCATATCAGTCTTTGTCCCGCCTTCACGGGCAGTCCAGCACCGAAATGCTATGGCAATTCCCTTCTGAACAAGAGTACCAGCAGCAACCCCATACACGTGTTTTAGCCTATTATTTGCTGCAGCACAGAATGAGCACCAAGGAGCAGCACAGCATTTTTAACAGAGCATGTGCTGCTGCAGTAGCTGTTCGATCATGACGTGCTGTTCATTGAACAGGGTGACCTACGGGGTCTGGTTGACACTTGATACATACAATTCAGACATTACCAGAAAGCACATTCCACATCCGTTCTGTCTGTAATTCAATTAAGTAAACATTCACCTTGCGTACTGGAAGATGAAGGTATGTGCACAGAATCACACAATGGGCCTCATTACAAGTTAGCCGGTCCGGATATAACGGTGCCGGTAAAACCGATATGAGTTCTGTGGCCGTCTGGTGGTTCACGTGGTACTCCACGGGAATGTGGATTTACAGAATGCCGGCTCCGGATGTACCGGATCACCGGGGCTGTAATGCCCTGGTAATTCCAGCAAGTCCAGAGCCAGTAAATCCCTGCGGGTCCGGCGGCAGCCTGCCGGTTTTACCGGCAAGGCTAGCGCCAGACTTGTAAAGAGGTCCAATGTTCGATCAAATATTTGAGTCTGGTTCAAAACCCAGGTTTCGGGGAATCATCGTAGTCACTAGACCACCACTCTTTAATGCATGTAAGCCTACCTTGAGGAGATTAGATGGCGTAGACTATATTTAACACACTTAGCGTAGTTTAGCCTACTCTTGCTTGATGACCTTCTGAGTAATATCCACTTTCTACCTTAAAATGCTCATAGAAATGTAAGCTCTCTTTAGTTTAAGTGGAACGGGTCCCAACTAGTTATTTAGGAAAATTATTCATAGCATTACCTTAATAGCAAGCCTTTGTGATCCACAAGGCCAGATTTGCTAAGCACGTCTTGCAAGGTGTGGTTTCCGGTCTCCTCCCTGCCTAATTATAAAAAGACACTAAAGATTGGGTGTAATAATAATAATGTCACATTTTTATATAGCACTTCATGCCAGATGTCTCTATCTTCTAAGTGTGCTAACAATATGTGTTATTAGAACACTCTAGCGAGTGTTCTGTGATGGTGATTGGTCAATCTGCGGGCTATATGCACCAGTATAGCCCGCAGATTGATTACAGCCCGTAGTTCGGGCTACATGTGCATTCCGGAACGGAAAGAGTTAACTTTCCATTCCGAAATGCACTTTGGAAAACCAACGTGTGCACATAGGCATGCCCAGTGAAATTAACTGGGAAAGGAAAGGAAACTTTCATAGCGTTGCACATATATAAAAATGGGTCTGACACAAGCTGCACTGCAGCGTTAGGTGGAACGTGTGAAGAAGTTTGTTTGTAGGAGTGAAATGCTGCGCGCACCTCTGGACGTTCAGTGGAGCAGGGACGTGCCAATGGAGACCAAGGGCACAGAAAGGTCGGTAAATTGCCTGTTAATGTGATGTGTGCAGATGTAGCATGCAGGGCATGTTTGTGTTGAATAATTTGTAACATTTGTGTAGTGGGGGGCACACCTGAAGGAAACTTAATTAGAGCAGGGGGCAGGCACACCCACAACTGATTTCTGTTTATTATGATACTCTTCCCACCCTAGCACCTTCCAACACCCTATAAAAAAAAATTAAACATGTTTAATTGAAGTACAAAAAATGTCTGTAACTATTATTTACCATTTTGCAATTTTTTGTACTTCAATTAAACATGCCTCATTTATTCAACTTTAATTAAACAATGAGGGTGTTCTAATAGCTTTATAGACCTGCAGCGAGGGCCGTACCGGGCGTTATGGGCTCTGAAGACCGAGTTAATGGCCCTAGTGAAGCGAGGGCCTTTAACGATGCCCTCGCTGCAGGTCTTTAAAGCTATATTAGTACCCAAATAAATGGCTGTCAGTTTACTGACCTCAGAATGATGAAGGGATGGCCCTTCTGGGGTTTAAATGTGTGGACTACATCCTTGCCCCTCATTACTTTCAAGCGCTTGCCTTGCTGAACCTGGCACCTGGGTTTATTATATGAAGTCTCTCAAGCAGTCGCCCCTATAATCCCACCCCATATCCGGGTGTGCCCTCCCACCAGCTGCGAGGCCGGAGGATAAGGGAGAAGGACCCTTATCTAGTGTGTGGAGTCTTGCATCCTACTCATCTGGTGACTTGCATGTTACATTGTATGCTTCAGGTGAATAAGACAGGCCGAAGCGGAAGCACTGCCTCAGAACCAGCCAAGTGGGAAGGTGGGAGCCGCCGAAGCAACCATGCTGCCAGAACGCTGTCTCTGTGAACAATATGACAAAGTCCAATGTCGATGGCTGGCTGATGGGACTGGAGTTACCCTGCTGTCTTTGTGCCAGCACATTCCTGATGTAGGCCTTGAAGTAGGGACATTTAGGATCCGCCCTGCCCCAGTCCATTACCAGCCTGAAATTGAACGGACCTCCAAGAACCTTAAGAATACCAGATAATCTAGGTTTAGAAGCCTGATTCCCTAAAACCTACTTTGCCTAGTGGAGCAGGAGGGGATAAAAAGCCAGTCATTTGCAAAAAGATAAGATAAAGGAAATCCTGATCCATCCTTTGTGTGAAGGTCCTAACCAGCTTTGCCAGGTGCATGGGAAGGGTAAGGGATACACGAGGGCTTGCTTATGCTAAAAGAGAACTCCAACCCGTAAACCACAGAGCTTAAACAGCCCTACAGTCTCGCTGACTCGCTCATCAGCTGTGGAAAGACTATTGAAACCCCTCAAGAAAGAACCATTTAGGCACAGCAACTATCGGGGAAGCCTAAAGAGAAAAACATCCGGGTTTGTAAACTTGCAGGAAATGTTACATGTCATAAGCAACTGAAATTGTATGGATGTGGAGTGGGAAAATATTTGTTGAGGGACAAACTGATTCAGGGGCTTGCAAGCTCAAAGCACCACTACCATAGGTACCCACCATCCGTATAGTGTGACATAAGCAGCATGGCTTGACGAAGCAAAGGATCACAGGCACTCGTGAGCCCAACGAGATTGCAGAGATCAATGCGGCATGCAGAGACCTACAATTTCCCACATCATGTGAGCAGGAACAAGACACATTGCAAACCAGCTACAGCCGAATGCTGCGAGGATGAATTGAGCTCAAAATGACCGGCTGCCGAGTTAAAGGCTTAGGTCTCAGACCTGTGTTGCAACATGCAGAAAACAAGGAACAGTTGGGGAACTCATAGTCATCTAATGATCCTTCCAAACATAGCACTCCCTCTCAATCACTCCCTGATTAAGTCAATTCCACAATTCCAAGGCCAGTGGGTGGATGTGTGTCGTGAGAGTCAGCATTTGGAGACATAAGGAGCGGGATAATGTGTGACACTGTGCAAGGATGATGAAGGTTGACAGGAGGTAGTGGAAAGTAAGAGGAGCAGGGAAGGGGTGCCAGAGCAAGTGGTGGAGAATAAATGGGGAAGTGAGGTGGTAGTTGTGGTTAATAGGAGCACGCAATAGGTGGTTGCTAGAAAGATGAATAGTGAGGAGGCTGAGGCACGTGAGAAAAGCAATAAGGATGAGTTGGAAAGGACAACAAAGAAAAAAGGAGAAAACGAACAATGGAGGCAAGGGTCGGCAAGCGGAGCAGTAAGTAGGAGGTGTCAATAACATCAAGAGAAAGGACAGGAGGGGGGACAAGGATGCTGAGAGGTGTTACAATGAGAAGGACGAATTAAGGACAGTAAAGGTGACGAGATGAGCAGAGATGGTGCTATCAAGAAAGACTATACAGGTGGAGGAGGAGAAAAGAACGGTGAGAGTGTGAGAACAACCAGGAGATAGAGGAGAAGATAAGAGGAGGACATACAGGGGTGAAGGTGGATAAGAGCAGTCTGTGGAGAATATTTAAGGAAGGAACGAGGAGAGTGAAGCAAGAGGGAGGCGAGGAAGAAAAGGCCAGTCTGCTAAAAGTGGAATGTAGGAGAGTAGTGGGGTACCCAGGTCTGGTGGTAGTAAGCGAGAAGGTTGGTTGAGACCCAGGTACCTGTTGGGAGTGTGACCAAGCCAACAACCAGCACAGAGCGGGTAAAACCTGACAAGTCCAGTGCTTGGTGCAATCTTTCCCAAAGATCCAAAGGAGTCTGATACCCCAGCCCAGACCCAGATGAGCTAAGCCCCAGAAGATGTTTCAGGTTCAACTACAAAAAAAGAGTCACATCATGAAAGCCTCTAAGAAAACCAAGCATCCAACTTCAAGAATCAAGACAGAAGTGTTCGGGCACTTAAACTCCAAAGGACTGTGAGTGAGTGAGTGAGTGAGTGAGTGAGTGAGTGAGTGAGTGAGTGAGTGAGTGAGTGAGTGAGTGAGTGAGTGAGTGAGTGTGTGTGTGTGTGCCAGGCAATGTAAAGGAAAAGACTGAAGACTATGGTCCTAGTGAGAAAAGCCGATATATCCATTTTGCATTTTCCAACTGTAACAAAATGACTAATGCACCAGAGGAGTGAAAGGATAAGTATGGCTTCCAAGTTCTTTCTCAGCCCCACACTACTGTTAGAACAGCAATGATCTTAATCATTAAAGTGAAACGGACAAAGAGTGAATGGTACACCGCCTTCATCTCTTAAAGAAGCATGCCCTACGGCAGGCTATACTCTTCAGGAGTGTGTGGGCCAGCATGGGAGCATTAATAACAATAATAGTACGGTAACTGCCAAAATAAAAGACATGTTCAATCATGGTTCTATAAAAATAAGACGTTAATGAATACACTAAAAAACAACCTGAGTCCGTCGTTACTTCCAGAGGAACAAGGCACGTCACTATAAACATGGCTAAGGACGGATGTCGCTGGTTTCAGAAAATGTGGGACTTGCACACTGTGCAAATTTGCACATGCAAGCACAGGTTTGTTCCAAGATAATAAAGGCGGCAACAAGATGAAAATTTAAATGAACATAAACTGTAGGAGCAAATATGTGGTGTACACAGTGATTTGTGTATCTAAGCTTGTTTCTATTGGAAGCACGATACGGGAGCTGAGGACACGGATTAGAGAACATTTGTCGGGAATTGGGAGGCAAGACTCCACATTGCCACTCGCATAGCACTGGCAAACCAAACACCAACTGGAACATAAACAAGACATAAGGTTTATTGGACTGCAAAAAGTAACACTGGGAAGAAGAGGAGGAAACAGGAAGCACCTTTGAGGCAAGTGGAAGCAAGGATTCTATGCAGATTCAGAACTTTTGAGGCTGGACTTAATAAAGACAATGAGATGGTATCTTTTCTTTGAAAGTTTAAGAGGATCTGTGTAAGGACTAATGACAATGTATATGATACCACAACCATATTAAAGGAATGCCAAACATGTGGTTTTAGAAATATTGAACCAAGCAATATAGTATGTAAATATGATGTGAATCCTATTGGGAACCCCAATCTCTGTAACTAATGAGGTGTTTAAGTTTATATGGTTTGAATATTAGAGACAGTAAGATGCTAACAAAATATTGCTTTTCCTAAGGATATGTGTAACACATGACTCAATGTTACTGGTAGTAGACGTGTATTGCCTCGCCTAGTGATCATGGAACTACTGGTTAATGCAACGACTGGTGTTCCAAGGTTTGAGATATCAAGTGTTTGAAATACACAACCTGCATTAAAATGAACAATTGTGTTCAAATAAGGACGGTATGTTTGATTTGAAGATCGGAGTGTAGGTTAAAAGCCAACTAATCGGGCCCTAGAAGAGCAAAACGGATTGGGCAAATATAACATTTGAATGTGATGGAAATGGACTAGTAGGTTTAGCAACAACAAGCCAAGGTACGAAAAAATTGTCCTGGTATCAGTTTGAGTTTTGGAACTACCACTTTGTTGGATTGATTGGGTTTTGAATTATAGAAAAGATATAAATCAATGAATGTGCTCTCACACATATGGAATGTATCTAAAATTTAGATATGACCATTTGTGGTGTGGTATATATATATATATATATATATATATATATATATATATATATATATATATATATAAACAGTTGCTGTTTGATTTTTTTACATGTGACCAATCAGATACAAGAGTTTGATGTAAATCAATCCGAAAAATAAGATGTTTTGTTTAACTAATTTTCAAAAGGTTCTGCAATGGGATGATAAGTCAAAAAGAAGCAGGATCCCTTTATACATGAGGTTACTGTATGATACAAGAGTTTGATGAAAATGAAATTTGAAGAATAAGATGTTTTGTACAATGTTAACACATTTTCAAAATGTTCTGATTGTGCAATGGGATAATAAGTCAAGAAGAAGCAGGATCCCTTAACAGGTGATGTTACTGTTTGAAAAAATAGAGAAGGCTATGAAGAGAGAAAGAGCTTACTCTCCACATCCATGATGCCAATTAATATAACAGAAGTTTGTTTTCAGGTAATATTAAGGAGGCGGCGTAACAAAAAGGAGGTCACAATATGTTAAAACAATAATATGTAACATCGAAGACAATTTAGCTTTTCGGGGCTATGCGCACAAAATATCTCTGTGTGGAGCATTGCTATAGCATGTTGCACTATGGATAGTTTTTTGTAAGATATTATGGTGGTGATGATATAATTTTCTATGTTTTAAGGAAATCCGATGGTTAGTGAAAGTTTAAAGTAGAAATAGAGAAACAAAAGGAATTTTGGACTTAAATAGCAAGGTTATAACAAACTTAACGGTATGTGATCCCAAAATATGGCGCCTGTTCACATTGGGAACGGAAAACGACGAAGGACTGAAGTGGTAACCATGGGAACGTACACACACTTTACAGACACTGACGAACATGTCGGGTTTGAACACAGCCGACGCGCGCAGACAGAGGGAAAACATCTGCAGGTAAGCGGCAGCACTCTGCATTAAACATGAACAAATGTGAATGGCAATAATATAATCCTGCAAGGGAAATAATTACGTTTCTAGTATATAAATAATCCAAACCAATAATGTGAATCTTCTAGGGGACAAGGCTGACCACTAAGAAGAAACGGTTTTGTGTTAAATGGATTGAGACGTGAATCACAATACAAAACTCAGACCGCTAATGTGAATGCACTAGGGGTTATGGCTGACCATCAAGTGGGAAAGTTTATAAGACCTCATCATTTCAGACGTTGGGTACATATAGATAAAATAACGATATTAGGTATGTACTATAGCACATGCATAAAGGGGTAATAGTTATAATGAATCTTTTTGAAGTGGATATAAAACGCATGTTTGAAGTTGTTAATAAGTGTCCACTGCGGGGGCGCTGTTGAGCGCCGAACAAGATGGCCGCTTGATTGTGACTCTCCGCGGCTGGCAGGTCACAGAATCCGATTTTCGGAACCTTTCTGCATCGATACCCGACTTCGGAGGGCACGACTCCACAGCTGCTGATCCGGGCTACACTCGGCCTGAATCCCGACACGAAACGGGGCCGGGAGCCCTAAGATCACGACGTCTCTCCGCCCTTCCTCCACCAGCGAGGCGGCTTCGCGCCAGTACCCTGCTCCAGTTGTGGAACGCGCCGGACTCCCCTGCTCGCCGGCGCCACTACTCGCTCCGGTGTGGGCCCCCACCCACCCCTGCCGAGGCTCGTTCCTCGGGAAGGCCTCTCCCGGAGCTCTGATCCGGCGTTCACCAGCCGCGGAGGGGCGGCATACACGGCCGTGGCTGCAGCGCGACTCTTCCGGATTTGGGATCCTGCTTGCTGGCTGCTGGGGGTCCCCCCCTCACGGACACTTGGTGGAGGGGTCGAGCTGCGGCGCACCCCATCACACCTGGTGCCGCGCTCCCCCGCGCCCCCACCCACCCCTGCTGAGGCTCACAGCTCGGGGGGGCCTCCTCCGGAGCCCCTGATCCGGCGTTCTTCTCCAGCCGCGGAGGGGCGGCATATACTGCTGCGACATGACTCGGCTGCTACGGCCCGGCCCTTCCTGGTTAACTGTCCTGTTTGCCTGCTGCTAGGGGTCCCCGCCCCCCTCAAGGATACTTGGCGGAGGGGTCGAGCTGCGGCGCACCCCATCACACCTGGTGCCGCGCTCCCCCACGCTCTCCCGACATACACCGCAGGGCCCCGGGCCCAATAAGGTATGTGGTACATGGAGGGGGGCTGCCGCCTGGCTCCGCGACCCGTATTCCCGCCTCCGTAACATAGAGGCACACTTTGGCCGCCGGCACTCGTACCCGATGCAGACAGCTTTGCCCTGGAGCTGCATCACCCTGGTATCCCCCCGCTCCGGAATTGTCTTGGGGTGCTCTGGGCCACGCCAGCCACCTACATCTCACCTACCTTGAGGGGCCTCCTGGCCTGTGAAGTCTCGGGGGGTCTGTCACCTCACATTGCTGCTCTTGAGCCTCAGCCTGTCCAATCCATCGGTGGGACACGGGGCCGGTTGGTGCTTCCCCCTGTCCCTCCTGCGGGCACGCCTGGACTACCACACCATGATCACGGTTCACACGGCAGCCACCGCACACCACAACTTTTAGCCTCTGAGCTACATCTGAACTCTCCGGACTGCACCTCCCGCGCTGCCGTGGGCTGGCTACACCCCCGCGGACTCCGTTGGCGGCAACGGGCCACACATATGCGGGTCCACAGCCATTGACCCCCCCGGGGAACTACCTGTTCCACATCATCCCTGCACCCTGCCCTGTGTGTCTCACGGCCCGAGGTCCCCACACCTCTCTCTCTTGAGCCGCTGGTATTCCCCCCTTACTCCATTGGAACTTCAACATCATCAGGATGACCAAGGGGGCCGCAAGGAAACAGAGCTCCATCAATATGTTTGCGAAGACACCGGTGAGATCGCCAGAGGAAACCACCGAGCAGGCTCCCACAGCGTCATCATCCGCCACAGCCCCGGAGTCCCAAAACATGATGGACTTTATTCGGGAGGGTTTCACCGCACTTCACTCCAAACTAGATGACATGAACGGCACTATATCCTCTATCAAAGCCCATATTGAGAGGACGGATAGCCGGGTGGCGGAGGTTGAGACGAAGGTGGGCTCCGCTGAGGATGCATTGGGTGCCCTGCGCTCTGAAGTCGCTGCTCTTTCCAACCGAGTCCTTGACGTGGAGAAGAAGAATGAGGATTTGGAATCCCGATCAAGGCGCCATAACCTCCGTATTATCGGCGTCCCCGAGAACAAGGTTCAAACATCAATGGAGGACTTTGTCGAACACACACTACTGATGCTCCTCGACTCACCCAAACTCTCCCCGCAATTCTCTATAGAGCGTGCACACCGAGCCCTAACGGCTAAACCCAAGCCTGGCGCTCCTCCTCGGCCCATCATAGCCCGGTGCTGAATTTTTTCGGGACCGCGATGCCCTCCTCAGAGCCGCAAGACTCAAAGGTGAGCTCTTACTGGATGGCGAGAGGATCCATCTTTATCCGGACTTCTCAGTGGCCGTCCAGAGTGAATGCAAGACCTTCCTGGCGGTTAAGCGTAGGCTGCGTGATCACTCAATTAAATACGCCATGCTCTACCCCACCAAGCTCCGCATAGAACACGCCAACCGGGTGTTCTTTTTCACTCTTCCAGAAGAAGCCTCCAACTTCCTGGACGAACATTTCCCAGGTTGATCCCCCCCTTGTTCAAGGCCCTGCAGCTACCCTTCAGCCCGTTCGGGGAGGGCCGATGCCCGGCCACCTTCCTGCGCTGGAGTCACACTGGGTTTCTACTCTGCAACCTGTTTAGATTGTTCACTGTTATGAATAGGTGCCACGTCAACATGTGCAACATCTCCGCCCAAGTTACGTGCAAGCTCTTACTACTGGCACCCTTTTAGGTCATTTGGACCTGCCGCGGCCCGGAGAGACGCGGCCAATCCGGCCCACAGGCCCCCAGGCGCTGATGCCTTTGGTTTGGTTTTGGTTGAGGGGTTTTGGGATTGTCATCCCTCTGTTTGGGGGAGGGATGTGGGAGGGGGTGGGACATGTTGGGGGTTATGTTACAAAAAGCTTGGCGTTGGCAGCAACTACAGACCGCGAGGTGGTACTCAATGACTGTTTCTGCAGGACTTCCTTATTGGCCCATTGGTTACTGGTATTCTTTCTGATATATTCACCCCCGTATCGATGTCTGGGAGTGACCTGATTTTTATGAGCTGGAATGTTCGGGGGCTGGATAATTATAAAAAGATGAGGCAGCTACAGCTACAGGCTGAGCGTCATGGATCCAAGGTTCTTTTTTTACAGGAGACACATGCCCGCACAGAACAATGCATAAGATTTGCTAAATCATGGGGTCCCCACAGATTCTTCACCGATTTCTCTTCCCAAAGCCGTGGGGTCATGACTATCATTCATAAGAGTCTCAAGTTCACCCTCATCTCTTCACACATAGACCCTCAAGGCAGATATGTACTGCTTCATGCCACGCTTCAAAATAAGGAGATCGTCCTGCTGAACATTTACGGTCCCAATATAGATGATCCGGATTTTTATGTACAGGTCTCGTCCCTTCTCGATGGCTTTCCCCTTGTTCCCATCCTCTGGGGGGGGGGGGGATTTTAATACAATCATCGATGTGGCCCTCGACAGATCGGGTCCAAACCTCGTCAACTCTCTAGAGCAGCCTACACAGCACTCTCATCCCTGGCCCGGCTTGCCATGGTTGATGCATGGAGGTTCTTTTACCCAGATTCCCGCGTTTACTCTTTCTACTCCTCGGTCCACGATTCTTATTCCCGTATTGACAGATGGGTGATCGCCAACGCACTAGTTAAGAATGTCATACAGTTAATGATTCCCCCTAGGACCCTGTCTGACCACACTCCCGTGACTATCACCATAGACTGGGGACCAGATCCCAGCCGCACCCGACGTTGGAGGCTGAAGCCTCTCTCCCTTCTAGACCCGGAGTTTTGTTCTGAACTCGAGCTATCTATCGAGGAGTTCTTCGATATAAACACAGGCTCGGTGACATCGCAGGCCATTCTGTGGGAGTCTTTCAAGGTCTACATCAGAGGGATAGCGCTATCGAAGGAGAACTGTGTCCTTAGGTCGATCCGCAGGGACCTCGCCGAGAGTGAATCTAAATTATCGATCCTTGAGGCTAAATGTTCACTTCACTCCACTCCGGGAGCCCTGGCAGACATCGGGGTTGAGTTGGATACGTTCCGATCCCTTGCCGAGCGCGAACAAAAATTTCTGGATAATCCTGGCATGGCGAGAAAATACGGGGAGGGTGAACGCCCGGGCCGATTTCTGGCAAGATTTATTCGTCACGAGATGGGGTCCCCGCATATACTTGGGATTGAGAGATCGGACGGCTCTATGGCTGTCACCTCACAGGACATCAATACAGAATTCTTCACGTTCTATGAAACCCTATATTCCAACTCTGATGAGGTGCCGGCGGTGGAGATTGACTCCTTTCTCGATACCCTTCCTTTGTCGACTCTCACTCCGGAAGCTGCGGGTCTCCTTGATTCCCCACCTACGCTTGAGGAGCTCTCTGATGCGATTGACTCCTTATCCTCGGGGAGGGCCCCTGGCTCGGATGGTATCCCAGCTGAATTTTATAAACGCTATAAATCACTATTGCTCCCTCACCTGATGGGTCTCTGGGAGGAATCGGTTGAAGCCGGTGTATTTCCTCCTTCACTTCGCGAAGCCACAATTACGGTATTACTTAAATCTGGCAAACCCTCCTCACAATGCGGTTCGTACCGCCCGCTCTCACTTATGAATTGCGATGTCAAAATATATGCTAAGGCACTAGCACTCCGGTTGGCTCCCTTCTTGCCTTCCATCATCCATCCGGATCTAGGGGGCTTTATCCCTGGTCGCTCTACCTCTCTGAACCTTAGGCGCCTCTTTAATATAATTAATAGAATAAACCCCGAGACACATGCGGTGGCGGCCACACTTGACATGCAAAAAGCGTTTGATTCAGTTTCGTGGAGGTATTTGTGGCGGGTCCTCGAGAGCTGTAAATTTGGTCCCTTTTTTCTCTCTTGGGTTAAATTGCTCTACTCTGATCCTGTGCCTAGGGTCTGCACCGGCAACCGTTGCTCCCCCCTCTTTAGAATCGCCAGGGGGATGAGACAGGGATGCCCCTTCTCTCCCTTGATCTTTGCCATAGCAATAGAGCCCTTCGCTGATATGCTCCGCCAATTTCATGCTCATAGAGGACTCCGTACGGCAGGCCAGGCAGACGTAGTCTCCCTATATGCCGATGATGCTCTGCTGTTTATACGCTCTCCCTCCATCAACTTACCCCCAATGCTGGAAGACGTCATACATTTTGGCCGAATCTCGGGCCTTAAGGTGAACTGCTCGAAATCTATACTCTTCCCTCTTACAGAATGCACTCCCCCCCTCCGGACACTCAGGGGTTCACATGGGCCCAGTCTACTTTCACCTACCTGGGGATTGAGATAACGCGCCATCGAGAGCTGACTTTCACTGAGAACTACCAAAAGTATCTCACACATTTGTCCTCTAGGGTTCTAGTCTGGGGCAAACTCCCGATATCCCTCGCAGGCAGGATAGGTCTACTGAAAATGGTAGTGTTGCCCCAGTTACTCTACAAGTTTACCAACATCCCCCTGTGGCCAGGGGTGGGTTTCTTCCGGGAATTGACCCGCATTGCCAATTCCTTCCTCTGGCATTCGGGTGCAATCCGCCTCAAACTGGATACCTTGTCTACCCCCATGGCTTATGGGGGCTTCGGTGCCCCGGATTTTCTTAAATACTGGCTGGTATCCCAAATCCAATATACATCCCACTGGTTCAACACGACGGACCCCCCCCACATGTTAGACTCGAGAAACTTGCGGTCAGAGACCGTGACATTCGCTCACTGGTGATACAACCCGCCCCTCTGGCACTGGACTCACAGAACCCGGTCGCCTGCACATCCCTGGCATTGTCAAAAACATGGAAATTGTCCGGTACTGCTCACACCTTTCATGGTAACCTCCCTCTCTGGAACTTCCTGCCGGGGGACCCTCGGGTGCCACCGGCCATGGTCCGACGCTGGGCCGAGGCGGGATACGAGTTGCTGCGCGATGTGTTTGATCAGGGTGTATTTGTAGAATGGCCTGACCTCCCACTGCCCTTAAGGAGAGGCCAGTGTATATGGCTCCAATACTCATCCCTTCGCAGGACCCTGAAGCGTAACTATCTGACCTTCCCGGCCATGCCGCCGGACGACCCCCTCATTGAGGAACTCACCTCCCCCTCACCCACTAGAGGTAAAATATCTAGACTATACACTATGCTGCAGTCCAGATCTATTCCGGAATTCACTAAATTGAGGTGGGCGTGGGAGGTGGACATTGGTGTCGAAATGTCCGATGAGCGCTGGGCGCATCTGTGTGAACGCACACACCGGGTGTCCTTCAACTCCCGCTTCAAACTGATTCAGTTTAAGGTCCTACATAGATTCCACTACTCCCCGATCAGATTACACCGCATGTTCAGTGATCACCCATCTAGTTGCCCTAGGTGCGGCATAGATGCTGCCGATTACATCCACATGATTTGGTCCTGTTCCCATCTCTCACAGTTTTGGGAGGCAGTCTGCTCGACGGTGTCTGCTATGCTCGACCATCTCATCAGCCCCTCCCCGGTGGTATGTCTCTTCCATGACCTCCCGAGCCTCCAGAAAACTAGCTAGTCTCTGCATGCTCCTCGCTGTACGATCCATCCTATTGTGCTGGCTTCGCCCCTCGCCTCCCACGCACGCCCAATGGCTAAGAGCGGTCACATGGGCCTCAGACTCCGAGGAAGCCTGGTCTCATCTACAACCCACCCACTCTAGGCCCAGGAACATCTGGCTCAGATTCCGTTCTTATATGTCAGACCTGAATACGACACCGGCCACATCTCCTCCAACTACCTCCCCCCACCGACCCGATCTCTCGCCCCCATCATAGTTTTCTGACATACTGCTCATGTTATAAAAGTCCCCAATGGCTGTGTTCCTTTGCAATGTAACCCTTGTTTGCCTATACTGTGTATTTTTGTATTCATATTGTACTTGCCTGGCGTTGTACGCCTGTTTTTTGCTGCCACGCTAAATGAATAAAAAGAAGTTTAAAAAAAATAAAATAAATAAGTGTCCACTGCAATGTCCCTATTACAAAGTACAATCCAATGGCAACACTAACTTTTCACAGAAGTGATTCAACCCGGGAATTATGCAATCAAACAAAATTTGAGAAAATACAAAGACGGTAAGGGACATTTATAATATGTTGGAAAAGTAATGTTTCAGTATTTATCAAGAACTTAACGTAGGAGACTGCCTTAGATAAAAAAAGGTGAAAATGTTAAGGTAGAACCGGAGAGGTTAGATTTAATTGAGTTAGGTATTCAAACAAGAGGGTCATGGAGAGAGTTCACACAGGTATATACTTCCAAAATTTAGCAAAGGGTGGTTCTTTCTCTTTTTTCTATTTTCTTTTTTCTTTAAACCGGAATGCTTACATAACCAAAAGGGATTAGAAACAAGCATTGGAGAATCCTAATGAGTGCTAAAATGGCAGGAAAGAATCTAAACAATGTATATTTATTAATGGAGAGCTGAATTATTTAGAATTCAATTTCATTAACATATTTTCTTCTTTTTTCTTTTACTTTGTTTTCTTGTTTTTATTTTCTCAGTTTCAATCTTTGTTTTATGTTTGTGATTCTCAAAAATATAACCCTAACACTCCTGCCCTTCACCATCCCCTCATTTCTGTCATGGATTATTTGATTAATATGCATGCACTGTTTTTTCATAATGAACATCATACCACAATGTATAAAGATGTAATAAATGAAGGAAATTCATTTTTTGACCTGATTTGAAAAAGGCACATAGGGTGCCAAAACACGTGTCATCAAAAGGGCACCCCTATGGGAAAATACCTTAAGAATAAAATACTAGCACAGTTAAGAACAAATTCTGTGGCGCTGGTATTCTTTTGTGAGAGACAGTCTTTATTAACTGTATCCAGTTAAGTGGTGCGGTTCGATAAGTGGCAACAGGTTGAAGCTTCGAGCAGGCAGCAATGTTCACTGGTTCCCTGGGAAAGGTGAGTCAGGAAGGCTGAGTCCAGGCAGGGAGGTTGCCAGGGACGTTTACAGGGCTGCCACTTCAGCAAGCAGAGTCCTGGGTCCAGTGTCCTGCAGCAGGCAGGCATTCTTCCGGCATGGTGCTTCAAATTGTCCCCAAAAGTGGTTTGTGAAGTATTCACCCTCCGTGGAGGTTCTTGTCTTCACTCCACAGTGAACACACATTTCATAATTATATTATGTGAACCTATTGTTACATTTCCAACCAACATTCTTAATGCATATTTTTGTATTTTTCCAGGAGAACTTCCATACTAGCAGTAGGAATATTTAATGCTGCTTATATTAGACAAGCGGGTGCAGACAACATGAGAAAGGCTTTAAGGCTTTCACGCACCCGGCCCAGATACAGTTCCCAATGTAGTAATCAAAGCTTATATGAACTTTTGGATTGCTTTGTTGAAAAATAGTTTGACGCGATTCTGTCCCTGGGAGTCATGCCGCCGAGTTGGAGGGAGTCTATCCTGGTCCCGGTACATATGAAGGGGCACAGGATGGATCCCTCCAACTATCAGCTTTTGGTGATGCTTGACTCCAGTGCAAAATTATTCTCTTCCCTAATATTAAGAAAACTCAACAAGTGTTTTGAGGAAAGAATCTTCTAAAAAAGTCCCAGACTGGTTTTAGGAGAAGGCATGGCATGGTGCATAATATCAGTAAACTCCACTGGGTGATGGAGGAAATGCTTTAACGGCCCGACCAGAAATTATTTCTGTGCTTCATTGACTACCCTAAGGCTTTTGACTGCATCTCTCATTCCATCTTATGGGGCACACTTGCAAAGTGGGGTCTTGAACCTTGACTGCTCCACTTTTTAAGGCTGTAGGGCTCCAACATTCTATGGATGCTCTATCTGATTTTGCCACAGCTAACAACATGAAGATACATTTTGTGAAATCAAACATAGGGGTAAGTCTAGGAAAAAATTCCTTTGCACTTGCAAACTGGCAAATGCAGCTTTGGAAATTATAAACAGCTATGTATACCTTGGCTATCCCATCAAATCCAGACTGGTGATCCCTAATTACGGTGATTAGATTACACCTAGAGTTGTGAAAAAATGGCTTGTTATTAAAAAAATGCATCGCTAGGAAAGGCGGCTATAACATCGAAGGCCTTATTACTATATATAAAAAGAATACCATCACTGGCATCTTATATGGGTTGGAGGCCCTTTCCACACGGCACGCTCAATGTTTAGAAAAAATCGAGGGGAAACTGTTGAGATCAATATTGGGCAGCCCCAAAGCGGTTCCCATTGAGGCTTTGAGATGTAAGTTTAGTTTATCATCGATCAGGTATCTATGGCTGGTCCAGCGTACCAAGTTATATCTTAAGCTATGCCACCTTCACTCCAACCCCAATACTTTGTTGGGCTTGGCAGCCTCACACAGTTCCGATATGGCTTCCAACCCATTTATATTTGAATTGCAAAACCTGGTACTAGCTCACCTAAATTATATTGGCCTGCCTCTAAATCTAGCTGTATATTATACGGCCCGTGGTAGCGGGGGTGTAGTTATGGTTAAGTTGCTAAACTCATCGGAAGAGCACTTTTTCGGCAGTTTATAACTTCGTTACCCCTGGACAAATCCTCACCAAACTTTGCAAAAAAAGTATATGGTCGGCTCTGAATTACTTCGCCAAGTTGGCAAGGTTTTGTGCGGGGGAGGGGACAAAGTTATAGGGGGGATCCCAAAAAATGTTTGTTTTCCATAGACTGAATGGGGATAAACTTTGCGCATGGCTACAGGCCGAACGGCTGAACGGATTTTCACCAAATCTACAGCAGGAGCGGGGGCTTGGGTCAGAAAGCATGCTTTTGTGTGTTTGGTGGAAATCCGACCAGTGCTTTTGTTGCAAAGAACTGAAATGTACGTCCCAAGAAATGTGTGATATCTGGGTCTGCTCCGCTTACCCATTTCCTTGTTCGCTCCGAGGACAGATGTGTCATTGGCTCGTGGTACGGCTTGCTGTCAGAGAAGGTTGGATGCGGCCTGTGGCTGGCTGGAGGGAAGCCTGGTGTGCGTCAACATTTTTTGGGAAAGCCACTATGGTGTATCGGAGGACAGTGCAGCGGTGGAAGGGTCTGGAAAATGTACCCTACAAATGTGTTGGCAGCAATAAGGGAAGGAACGGGTGGGGGAGTGAGAAGTAGTTTATGTGACATATGTAGGCAAGTACTTAGTGTGGTGATTGGAGGCAGCTGTCGTAACAGCCCCATAGCTTCTGCCGCGACCTGTTTGCAGTGACCTCTTTTTGTGGTGAGTGGTGGCAGGTCAATTGCAGAAGGGGAGTGAATTGCACATGCCATAGGTTGGGTGGGAACGCTGGTGGCTGTGCGCTGCGGATGGAATGCGGTAGTTGCGCACATGGTGGCATGCATGGGTGAATGAAGGTGCGGTGGGTCTGTGGAAGGATTAGACTATTGGGTGAATGGGCGAAGGCCGTAGGCAGTAGGGTGAATGGAATGCACTCAAGAGCGTAGGGCTGCAACTTACCCACTGCAGGACCGCATGTTTGACTCTGCATTCGGTACCGGGCGGTGCTTGCATAGTGTGGTTGCAGTAGGTCCTGTCTTGTGAACAGAATGTGGGTAGGTTGACAGTGACACAGTACTTTGTGAATGGAAGTGGGTACGCCCATAGTAAGTGAATGAAAGTGCACAGGGGTGCAGGAGAGAGTGTTGTCTTTGTACATTATGTTAATTGTTGCAATTTGTTGCTGCATAGTGCCATGGCGGTGTACAGGTTGGGTAGGAGTGCTGGTGGCAGTGGTGTGTATGTGGATTGTCATAGTTGCTGACATGGTGACATGCATGGTGGTATTACGTTACTGTGGGTGTGTTCAAGGCCTAGACTATTGGGTGCATGGCCGAAGGCGTAGATCGTAGGCCATGCACTCAAGAGCCTAGGCCTTGAGGACACCCACGGCAGTAATGCATTTTTGAATGCGCATCAGTTAGAGGGTGGTGTCATGTAAGGAATGGTTGTGGAGCACATTTCAGCCGTTATAGGCCAGTGTTGCAAACAGAATGTGGGTAGGTTGGCAGTGGCGCAATACTTTGTAAATGGAAGTGGGTACGCCCATAGTATGTGATTTCAAGTGCACATGGATGCAGGAGAGAGTCTTTTGTTTGTACAGTATGGTAACTGTTGCAATTTGTTGCTGCATGGCTCCATGGCGGTGCGCTGGGGTTGGAGATGTTGCAGTAAAACATCACGCAGTGTGGGCTCTGGGTACAGTGTTTGCATACTGTCAGTATGGTAAAGGATATGGATGAAAGGCAGCTTATATGTGCTTGGATAGTGTGCTGCGTGCACAATGATTGCAGTATGGGCAATGTTGTAAACATTTTGTGGTTAAGTTGGCAGTGACACAATACCTTCTGAGTGGAACTGGGTAAGACAATAGTATGTGAATGAAAGGGCGTAGGGGTGCTGGAGACAGTGTAATGTTTATACATTATGGTAGCTGTTGAATGTAACGCTGTGCATGTCTATTGCAGTGTGGAGATATAGGAGTGCTGGTGCCAGTGGTGCGTATGTGCATAGTGGTAGTTGGTGACATGCTGACATGCATGATTGCCTTACGTTGCAGGGAATATGTGCAAGGAGCACACCCACTGGAGCAATGCAGGTTTGATAGTGCATGAGGCACAGGGTGGTGATCTTTGGAGAATGGGCGTGGAGCTCATTGTCCACATGCTATAGCACCACAAGTGAGTTGCAAAGCGTGTATTCTGCATTCCATGGTTGTGGTGATAGTTGAAACATGCTACAGTATTTGGTGTGCTCCAGGAGATGGTGCAGTGAGAAGTTGTGCAGTGTGGCCACAGGGTGCAGTGTGTACGTAATGTGAGTATGGAAGTGGGTATGGTTGAAGTGCAAATTATATGTGGTTGGTTACTCTGCTGTTGTGCAGATTTATTGAAGTAGGCCCAATATTGTGAAGCTATTGTGCATAGGTTGCCAGTGACACAATACTTTGTGAATGGCAGTGAGTAGGGGTGATGCAGGCTGGGGTATGTTTGTGGATTCTGCTAAGTGTGACACGTTTTCATGAATGGGTGTTGTATGGTGTGGGGGAGTTGGGTAGAAGTGCTGCTACGTATGTTACGTTTGTACATAATGTTAGGTGCCCACATGGTCGCTTGTCTAGTGTTGTGGTGGGTGTGGAAAGGGCTGCAATGGTGTGTGCATGGCCAAAGGTGTGCTGGGTGCGTTTTAGGATCCTTGTGGATGCTGCAATTGTGCATTCTTTAGCAGACGTTTCTGGTGGAGGGGCTTTGCAATGAAACGGAACGTATACTGAGAGTGTTTAACGGTAAATATAGAGTGGTGTATAGAAATGACAGTGTGCAACGCAGAGGTTTTGCGTGTAATTGCTGCATGCGTATTTGAAAATTCGACAGCACCCAATGGGGGAGTGCTGCAAAAAGTGACCGTGCAAAGGGAAGAAGTATTGTCTGAGCTTTACTGGGCCGTGGCCCTCATTGTAGATGGGAAAGCGCATGTGCACATCCTGCCTTTATGAGGAGGGTGGAAAGGGAAATGGAATTGTGGGAAATAGGCAATTAGGAGTTTAGGGCGTGGTTCACAGGAAGGGGCAGCACCATTTTGTCACAATACTGTGTCGTGAGGGTGGTCGAGATGGAGAGACGCACAGTGCTTATAGTCGGTGATACTTTTTTGCGCCATCTGCACAGGTGTTGTGTGCAAAGAGGCGTTGCTGGTAATTTCGGGTTGGAAGGAGTGGACGCTTTCTGGGCCTGTCACGGAGACTGCAATTTCGGGGGGATGGTTCGCCTTTGCAGATATGTGACGTCGGTCATGAACATTGACATTGTCGTGCTGCACTATGGAAGTCTACATTTGGGTTACATGTTGTGTGGACAATTAATCCGTCACCTGAAGAGGTTGCTGACAGCAGTGATGCGTATTTTTCCTACTGCCAAGGTTGTTTTCTCATGCATAACACCAAGACAGGTATGGTACATAACGGTGTAATTTGTCCCCAGCCAGAGGTCGGAAGGTGTGCTATAAACAGAATTATGCGTGACTTTATGCAGACTGCTGGTCTGTTCTCCACCTATTATGAGATCATGAGGTCACAAAATACACAGTGGTTCCGTAGAAATGGCATTTATTTGAGTGCCATTGGCAATGCTGTTTTCTTTTACATTGACCAGAATGTGGTAAAAATGTGACAAGAGGCAAACAGAAACGCATTTAAAGAGAAAATACAAAAAAAGCTGCTTGCACGCACGTAAAAAAACCGAAAAAAAAAACCTTTATACATCTACGATGGAAGACTGAATCGCCTACCCAGTTTCATATTGTTTATCCCCCCCCCCCTCACTATCATGAAAAGGTAGTGCATTACGCAGTACTTTCAGGATTACAGATGCCACATCCTGGGTGGCTATGTGGATGTATGCGGATGGAGAAATCGTGCATACTTTCATTGAACTTTGTAGTGGACGTGCTTTGGAATGGCACGACATTTGTACTGTAAATGTGTAACGGTACATGTCAAGTGTTGCACAGGAGTGACAGTGTTGGATGATGGCGGCTTCGATGTGATTGGTGGATGCATGTGTGCCTATTTACGCATAACCCAATGAAGTAGAGTTGCAGAAAGGGAAGGAGGACAGCTCCAGCTTTATAGGGGTGCGGCCCTTGCGCTACCATGGCAGTGTGGGGATTAGCCAATCAGGCAGTGTGGGTGTGGTTAACAAGAAGGGGAGGTGAAACTGTTATACATTATACTCGGCGTACCAAGGGTGGCTGACATGGCGAAACGCATTGTGTTGACTGTAGGTGATCCCTTTGTCATAGACTTGGACAACTAGGCCCTGCAAAGACACTTTGACAGCAATTTTGGTTTGGAAGGAGTGGACGCATCGTGTAACGCTGTGTATGAGTGCAATTTCACCGATATGCATGCACTTTGCAAAGACCTCGCCACTTTTCCAGTAGTAAATGTTATCGTCATCCATTACGGCGGCATGCATATGGGTTATCTGCCTTGCTTAGATTTGATCCGTAGACTGAGGAGATTGCTGAATGTCGTAAGGATGCTTTTTCCCACCACTAAGGTGCTTTTCTCATCCATAATACCACAAAGAGTATGGCCTACTGCTCATGGATGTTGTTCCGAGTCAGACGCAGGAAGGTGTCTCACCAACAGAAGCATGAATACTTTTTTGACCGCTCAAGGAATGTTCTTCTGCAACAATGACCTCATTTGTTGTGGAAATGCAGAGTTTTTCAAAGAAAATGGCATTTTGCTGTCACCCATTGGCAATGCAGTTTTGTTTGCTTGTCTACATGATGCAGTGAATAGTTTACTGTACTAATGTTAGCAGAAGAACACCCACAAGCTAATAAAAACAGAAAAAAAGTGTTTCCGTAGAAGCATCTAAAAAAAAAACAGCAGGCTCTTGTAAGAGTCACCCCTTACCACGAAGTTATTCCCCCACGCCCGCATGCAGCACAAAAGCCACCTCCTTGGATTTTGCCAGTGGCGACCACGAAAATGGAACTATGTGGATTGTCCAATCACATGCTTAGGGTGTGTGGCAATAGGAAGAAGGACTCCTTCTTCACTCAGTCCCGGCCCTTAAGGTACTTGGGGGCCCGCACGTGCCACATTCGGCGTTTCTCACCATGCTGACCTATGGAAATGGGACTGCCATGATTTTCCTATCAGGTGGTGCTCAGGGTGTGCGTCACAGGAAAGCGCCAATAGGAAGAAGGACTGTTTCGGCTGTACTGGGGCACGGCGCACGCGGTACCTGGAGAACGGCAGGTGCCACATTCTGCGCTTTCTCAGCATGCTGGCCAATGGAAATGGGACTGTGGCCTTTGGCCAATCAGATGCTCAGGGTGTACGTCACAGGAAAGAGCACCAATAGGGAGAATGAGTCCTCCTGCTTCACTGGGGCGCGGCCCTCGTGGTCATTGGGGAAAGGCACGTGGCACATTTTGCGCTTCTCACAATAGTGGCCAATGGGAATGGGACTATGGATTTTGGCCAATCAGATGCTCTGGGTGTGTGTCACATGAAAGGGCGGTATTCACTTTCCCCATTACTTTGTGTACTGCAGCTGGCAAACATGGCAAGATGCACAGTTTTCATTGTGGGTGATGGCTTTGTGGAAGATCTGTGCGTGTATGCCTTCCAAGAAGACTTGTCTGGCAATTTCGGTTTGGAGGGAGTGGACACTTTGTGGTGTAGTGTCGAAGCGTGCTGTTTTGGCAGACTGCTTGTAGAATGACGATGCGTGGCCTCTTCGGCAACTTTACATGTTGTGATTGTGCACTTTGGCACCTTCTTTATGGGTTAAATGCATTGTTCCCATGTGTTGAGTCAACTGAAGATCATGATGAAAGCAGTGCAGCACATTGTCCCTACTGCCAAGTTGCTTTTCTCATGTATACCCCTGAGAATAGTGTGGAAGTATTCCAATGATTCCTGTCGCCAGCCACAGGTCAGAAGGGGTCTCATCAACAGAAGCATTTGTGACTTCTTGAGGGCTGCTGGGATGTTCTCCTGTGAGAATGAGAACATTGGTTCGCGATGCATGCAACTTTTCAAGGAAAATGGCATGTCTTTGTCACACAGTGGCAATGAAATGTTGTTTCACGATCTACACACTGCAGACCCTATTGTAAGAATGTGAGCTGATGTTGAAAAGACACATTTACGTATGAAAACCGTAAAAAAAGTGTTTCTAGGGAAGCACCTTTAAAGAAAACCCAAAGAAAAACCAAAGGTTCTTTTAATAGCCACCACAACTAATGATGTCTGCTCCCCTGGTTGTTTGTTATTCGCCCACTCCTGAGTGCGCCAGCAGGAAAAGTCAGCAAATATTGTGATAGTTGCAGGGTGGCACGTGTTACATATTGCAGATGACGGCCATAGAAATGGGCCTGCAGAGGCTACAGGATTGGGCAATAAAGTTTGTGGGTGTGGGGTGTACAGATAGACTGTGCTACAAAGTGTATTTGTCGACAGAAATGCAGAAGGTGTGGTTATGGCCAGTGCCTTAAGTGGCACTACAAAATAAGCCGGGGCTCATCAAGGGGCTGCGGCCTAACGGCGGGGGTCTTTCTGGCCCGTTAGGCCACGCCCCCCTGACGAGCCCCGGCTCAATCGGTAACAAGCACGCGTGCAGGCAGCCTTTTGTAGACATCAGCACCCTCTCCCAATAGGGAGAGGGTGCTGTTCTCTGCATTTATATTCTAATAGCTTGCCTCGTCAGCTCGAGAGGGGCAGCATCACCATTAAGGCTGAAAGGGTGAGGCTGCTGGAAGCAGAGGGCGTTTTCATGAAGACTGAAACTCCCACGAATGCGCGGGAGATTCAGGATTTATGAATCAAGGCCTCTGCTTCCAGCGGCCTCACGTTTTCTCCATAATGGTGGCGCTGGCTCACGGGCATCTCTTGCTTAAAGGGATGCCTCGCAGGTGCGGCGCCACCATTATGGCAGAAAGGCATTTTTTTATGAAGCCTGAGGCTCTCGCACACGAGCGAGAGCTTCAGGCTATAGAAAAAAAGCCTTTTCGTGTAGTGGCGGGGGCTGCCACGGGAGATTAGAGGTCCCTGGCAGGGCCCCGCCTCAAAACAAGATTTCGGAGCCTGCCATGGCTCGGCCCCGGCAGGCCCCGGCCCACTTAAAGCCCTGGTTATGGCTGTGTGTTTCACAAGGCACAGCATGCAGGTTTTAGGGGATTCCGACATACAGCGAGTAAAGTGAATGGAAAACACTGTGCAGTGGCTACTCATTTTGCAATCTATCATGTGCATCTGTAGTGCTATGGAGTAGCTACAATGAAGTGCCAGATTTTGCTTTCTCTGTGTGACACTTTGGTGGCACGCAATCATGCCGATATTATTGTTGTTCATTGTGCAGGGAAAATTGAACTGCATGTTACACAACCTTAAGTGCCGTTTGCGATGAAGGAGGTACTTGCCCAGTTCATGCATTTGTTTCCGATCTCTTGCATAAGTTTCTATCGCAGTATGCAGCCACTGATGTGGCAGCGTCATTTTCTATTTGGTCTGTGAATACAGACAGCACGGTACATTGCAAAGAAGAGTATTTGTGCCTTTGTTCGACATGTGCCAATGGCATACTTCGCCCTTGGAAATATGACATTTCACAGCACAAATACTTTCCCCAGCTATAACGTTCATCACGATTTTTGCACACCCCATCTAAATTGGCTTGGTGCCCTTCTTGAAAGTAGTGATATTTTTTGGTACTTAGTGTTGCACTGTGACTCTCTTGAAAACGCTCTGCAACATGTAAAAAAAGCTCTTTGTACAGCGACCCCATTTGTAACCGATTGAACTACAGTGTTTACCACACTGCCACGCCTCCCGCCCTGCATGCGTGCATTGGCAATTCCGTTGTTGATCTGTGAAAGGTGCTTTCTTTATTTACGTTTTTTCCTTTCACAGTTCATTTTCATTTATTATAGTGTTCTCACAAATGCCACAGAAGGAACGGCAGGAAAGGTCTGGTACAGAAGGGGCAGCACCTGCCTTGACACTATAGGGGACGTGCCGGGAGACGCCATTATCGGGTGGTCCTCGCCTACATGTGCCAGTCATTGTAATGCTCCTGTAAGGACCGTTCCCACGCACTTCCAAGTATCTTCCCTCAGTAAAGTAGCGCGTTGCAGTACATGTACAATCGATGCCCTTTGCCGGGTAAGGGTCTGTAGCGCAGCATATGGTTTGCAAAGGTTGTTTTACAGCTCCACTGCCCTACAGGAGTGCCCCTCTTGTTGACCACAGCAGATGTTGGAAATGCTGTACATGAAAGTACCCTACGTAATTGTTGGAAGGACGGTAGCCTGCCCACTGGTGTCTTGTGCTTTCATTTAGGTTGTCATCACATGCAGTACAAACACTTTATGCTACGCCATTAGTGTTAGGGGTAGTATTCACGGATATACATACATTGTGGAATACAAGAATGTTTACAAGAACAGGAGAAACAGCTTCATTACGTGCAGCAGGAAGCCATTTATTCTGTGCGACCCATGCAGCTACAGCATTTTCCTAACCACCACTAAGGTTTTTTGCGCTCTGCATATTCTGCTGTTTCCTTACTTACCTTTACATGCACTAGTATGTGCGTGAGGAAGGTGCACCAGCTTTGCCATTTTGCAGACTTAGTACAAACTGTCCCACCTGCAGTTACATGTATGACCGGCAGGCGACCTCTTGATACATTCCGTCACACTGCTGAGTGCAGACACAATGTATCTGTTTCACGGGTCATGGAAATGCAAGCAGCAGATAAATCAAAGTAATGCGACATCTAACACACGCACGTGACACTGCAGGTTGCTGTTCCTTGTTTACCAGTGGCCGTTATACAGTTAGGAGTACTTTAGCCACACATTGGTAGGTTTGCAGAGCCCCCCACGAAGTCGGCAGCAGTACTTTAAATGCGGTAGCCTACTGCATGAATCTGTAGGGCTGACGACAGCAGTGGATGTCCTATGCATGGGTCTAGGTGTGGAACGAAAACATGTGCGCTTCCACAACTAATTAAAAGTGCATTCAAAGATGCAGACATGCGGCCACTAATGGAGTCCTATGGATACTTGCAGTGTGATTGCACATACGTCAACCATGTGCAGTGTCCCTAGGAAACGCCCATATTGCTCATTTGTGGTCATCTCGGCCAGTAGTGTGCGGCACAGATTTATCATGCACTGTTAACACAAAAAGAGAACCTTCTGACACACTAAACAACATTTACTATGTACATCTGTAATTGGTACGATACACCAACACTATTCAGAAAAGTAAGGGGTAGCGCAAATGGATACTTACACCAGACATTTTGCCATTTCCACACGTTTATCATGAGGGCAGCCAAGGAATCAGTAACAAACCGTTGTTAACGGGATGTTATGGTTATATTGCTGTACCAAATACCTATCCTGTTTAGAGAAAACGCTATGTTAAAGCAACGTTCTGCTTACAGTGCCCTACTAAAAACCTATGAAATTCACTAACAAAAACCTTGTTAAAGGGACGTTATGGTTAAGTTGCACTAGCAAAAACCTATGAAATGATATGGAAAAACATTGTTACAGGGACGTTATGGTTACAGGTAAAACCGAAAAACCCGCGAAATTTGACAGTTATGGTAAGCTAAACCATAACTCGTGATACCAGTGTGCACTGAAAGGGCTAACACCCATGACATCAAAGATGCCATCACAAATCTCATTCATGACATCACTGATGACATCACATGTGTGGCTCCCTCTGTTCTGTTCACTACCATAAGTAGGACAGGTGCTTTTCTTCACTAACAGTCAGGAAAAAACAATTCAAAAGGTTCCATATTTGTGAATGGCACCCTTCTCATATGTTCTTATACTACTTTCCTTACCGTTCACTAACATCATATGATACATATATGCCGCAGCCTGCCTCCTTGACATTGATCGTTGGATGCCTACAAACCACCTCCTCCTAAACCCCACTAAAACCGAAATCATGGTGTGCGGCAACACCAAGCTTCCCCCCCAACCTCTACCATGGCCCGCATCCTTGGGCAATCCACCCACCACCTCGATCACAGTATAAAACATTGGATGCACTCTCGACTCTGACCTAACCTTCTCTCGCAAAAATCAACAACGTCTCTAAGTCTTGCCATTACAACCTCAAAATTCTTAGATGCATTTTTCCGTACCTCTCCCTTCCCAACAGACTCACCGCTGTCCAATCTATTGTAATATCGAGACTGGACTATGCCAACTCCCTCTACCTCGGGGTCCAAGCATACCACCTCATTAAATTACTAAGAGCACAAAACACTGCAATCAATATGCTTCTAGCACTTGGTCCAAGAGACCACACCTCTCCAGCTCTCAGAACTCTCCACTGGCTCCCGGTTGCATGAAGGGCGACTTTCAAAACCTTAGGCATCTCCCACCGAGCAGTGCATAAAACTGGCCCTTTATACCTACATGACAAGCCTAAACCCTACCATCCACCGCGCACTCTAAGATCAAGCTCTGCCCTCCTTTTAGTGATACCAAACACCAAATCAGTCAGGCTAGGAGGATCCTCATTCTCAGCCTTGGCCCCCACTCTATGGAACTCGCTTCCACCCCACATTCGACACTACCTGTCTTTCTGCAAATTACTGAAAACGTGGCTCTTCCGATAAGGAATTGACGCTTAGAGCAAATGGAATGAATAGTCACAATAAATAGAAATCCAAGGTTATTTGAACAAAGAAAATAAAGGAGCAAAGGGAGTTGATGGAATGGATAGAAAGACTAAAATGGATAGTGTAACTAAAACGGATAGAGCGAGTGAAACGGATAGAGTAAGTTAAATGGATGGAACGGAATGGATGGAATAGATAGAGTTGATAGAACGGATCAAGTAGATGAGACGGATCGAGTGGATAGAACGGATAGAGTGGACGGAATGGATAGAGTGGATGGAACGGATAGAGTGTAGAGTGGATGGAACGGATGAGGAGATGGAACGGATGAGGAGATAGAACGGATGGAATGAATGGAGCAGATAGAACGGATGGAGCGGATGGAACGGGTGGAGTGAATGGAGCGGATGGAGTGAATGGAGCGGATGGAATAGATGGAACAGTTAGAGTGGATGGAACGGATGAAGTGAAATGAACGGATGGAGTGGATGGAATAGATGACGTGAATGGAATGGATGAAGTGGATGGAACGGATGGAGTGGATGGAACAGGTGGAGTGGATAGGACAGGTGGAATGGATGGAACGGATGGAGTGGATGGAACGGATGGAAAGGATGGAGAGGATGGAACGGATGTAGTGAATGAAACGGATGAGGGGATGGAACGTATGGAATGAATGGAGCGGATAGAACGGATGGAGTAGATGGAACGGTTAGAGTGGATGGAACGGATGAAGTGAAATGTACAGATGGAGTGGATGGAATAGATTAAGTGAATGGAACGAATGAAGTGGATGGAATGGATGGAGTGGATGGAACAGGTGGAGTGGATGGAACGGATGGAGGGATGGAACGGATGGAAAGGATGGAGAGGATGGAACGGATGGAGTGAATCGAACAGATGGAGTGGATGCAACAGATTGAATGGATGGAACGGATGGAACAGACGGAATGGATCCAACAGACGGAACAGACGGAATACATGGAGTGGATGGAATGGGCGGAGTAGATGGAACGGACAGAGTGGATGGAACGGATGGAGTGGATAGAATGGATGGAGTGGATAGAACGTGTGGAGTGGATAGAACGGATGGAGTGAATGGAACTGATGCAGTGGATGGAACAGATGGAGTGGATGAAACAAATGGAGTGGATGGAACAGACAGGGTGTACGGAATGAATGGATCGTATGGTGCGGATAGAACGGATGGTGTGGATAGATCGGATGGTGTGGATGGATCGGATGGTGTGATGGAACGGATGGGGTGGATGGAACAGATGAAGTAGATGGAACGGGTAGAGTGGATGGAACGGATTGAAGGGATGGAGTAGATAGAACACATGGAAAGGAAGGAACACATGGAAGGATGAAACGGATGGAGTGGATGGAACATATGGAGTGGATGGAAATAATGGAACGCATGGAGCAAATGGAACAGATAGAGTGGATGGACCAGATGGCACGGATGGAGTGGACAGACCGGATGAGTAGACGGAACGGATCAGTGGACGAAACGGATGAGAGGACGGAACTAATAGAATGGATGGAGTGGATGGAACAGAGTTGATGGAATGGATGGAGTGGATGGAATGGATAGTGTGGATGGAATGGATCATAAGGATGGAGCAGATGGAATGCATGGAACGATGGAACACATGCAAGGATGAAAATGGATGGGCGGATGGAACATATCGAGTGGATGGAAATAATGGAACGCATGGAAAAGATGGAATGGACTAAGTGGATGGAACAGATAGAGTGGATAGAACAGATAGAGTGGATGGAACGGATGGAGTGGTGGAATGGATGGAATGGATGGAGAGGATGGAACGGATGAGAGGGATGGAACGGATGAGAGGAATGGAGCAAATGAGAGGAATGGAATAGATGAGAGGAATGGAACGGATGGAGTAGATGGAACGGATGGAGAGGATGGAACGGATGGAGTGGACGGAACAGATGGAATGCATGGAGTCGATGAACGGATTGAATGGATGGAACATATAGAACGCATAGAGCAGACGGAACAAACTGAATGGATGGAACAAATAGAGTGGATGGAACAGATAGAGTAGATGGAATGGATGGAGTGATAGAACAGATGGGAGAGATGGAACATATGAAATGGATGGAACGGATGTAATAGATTGAATGGATGAAATAGATGGAATGGATGGAGTAGATGGAACAGACAAATGGATGGAACGGATGGAGTGGATGGAACAGATGGAGTGGAAGGATCGATAGAGTGGATGTAACGGATGAAATGGATGGAACGGATGTAATAGATAGAACGGATGGGAACGATGGAGTGGATGGAACAAATGAGTCGATGGAACAGACGAGTCGATGGAACAGATGGAGTTGACGGAATGGATGGAGTGGATGGAGTAGATGGAGTGGAAGGAATGGATGGAGTAGACGGAGTGGATGGAGTAGATGGAGTGGATGGCCTTGACGGAATGGATGAAGTGGATGGAACGGATGGAGTGATGGAACAGATGGAGTGATGGAACAGATGGAGTAATGGAACAGATGGAACCCATGGAACTGATGTAACGCATGGAACAGATGGAATGGATGGACCAGATGGAATGGATGGACCGGATGGAATGGACGGAGTGGATGGACCAGATCGAGTGGATGGACCAGATCAAGTGGATGGACAGGACGGAGTGGATGGAACAGATGGAATGGATGGATCGCATGGAGGGATTGGAAAGGATGGAACGGATGAAAGGATGGAGAGGATGGAGAGGATGGAACGGGTGGAGCGGATGGAACAGATGGAGTGGATGGAACGGATATGGAGCAGATGGAACGGATGGAGCGGATGGAGTATATGGTACGGATGGAGTACATGGAACGGGTGGAGTGCATGTAACAGATGGAGTGCATGTAACGGATGGAGTGCATGTAACGGATGGTGCGGATGCTACGGATGGTGCGGATGCTATGGTTAGTGCGGACACTTCAGATGGTGCGGATGCTTCAGATGGTGCGGACGCTTCGGATGGTGCGGACGCTGCAGATGGTGTGGATGCTGCAGATGCTACGGATGCTGAGGATGCAGCAGACGCTCCAGACGGTGCAGATGCTATAGATTGTGCGGATGCTACGGATGGCGTGGATGCTACGGATGGTACAGACGATGCGGATGCTGTGGACGGTACGTATGCTGCTGCAGATGGTACATATCTGTATCTTCTATATATGCTATGTACCTGTATCCCCATGTTATCTGCATCACATGTTTACCCCTAGCCATCCCTTTGCTTTATATACGTATGCCGCTATGTACACCCCTCTGTCCTCCTTTCGTACCTGGTCACAGGCGCTTTACTGAGAACCACCATATCACACATTACTACGCTTACTCTCTCCTATACACTATCATTCAACTAGACCACAACTAAACCATGATACATTCGGGCTAGCTGTTCTCATACTAACATGACCACACAAACACCTCATCATCCTAATAAAACACAGCTAGCTGAGCACATTCCGGCTAGCTTAGGCGTCTCCACAGGCCTAACGCAGCCAGAACTCAGTCTGGGTGTCCACCCTCCAGAACACATCCAACTGATTTCCTCAGCACCACACCTACCGCTAAGAAGCAGCTATCATGCAACAACCACACCAGCTGCACACATATCCGGTGTGCCCACGCACCATAAGACACTCTCTCTCTCTACTGACTTGAACTGCGGTTCCCGTGGCGTACAACCTACCAGCGCTTTGAGATCATACCAATGATATGTAAGGCGCTATATAAATGCCAAGTAACATAACATAACATAACATATAGGGGAAGAGGAAAGCGTAAAACACAGAACTGGTTTCTGTGCATGAAGATAATCAGTTATTTTATGAACAGTTTCTGGCAATACTGCTCTTTTTTAGCTTACTTTAATTCCCTTGCATATGGTCATGTTTGTATGCATTGTGGTGTCTTAATGGTTTCTGTGCAGTAGTGCAACTATGTAGTTATAAAGGCAATGGTAGCTACTTCTTACATGTTTCACAGTACCCGACACTCTAAAATGAATGCATTCATGATTTCACTATGTAACATGGAAAGATTTTGAAGGTTACACTTCCAAGAGGCATGGTGCAGACAATGGCTACGTTTGCAAATGAGTTCCTTCATTTACAGTGAAGAAGTGTGTAATACAATGGTGTGTACAGCAACGCATTTCTCCATGACCTACTTCTCTCATGATAGTTCTTCCAATAATCTTTGATAGTTTTCTGCCACCATTACAATAACAATCCCTTGTGGAGGCTTCTTATTAAAACTAAATGCACATGTGATGTAATCAGTAATGTCATGAATAAGAGTTGTGATGGCATCTTTGTTAGTCCTTGCAGTGCACCTGGTGGCACGAGTTATGGTTGCTTAGCTTACTATAACTGTCGAATTTCGTGGGGTTTTCGGTTTTACCTAAAACCGTAACGTCCCTGTAACAACGTTTTTCCATAAAATATCATAGGTTTTTTGCTAATGCAACTTAACCATAACGTCCCTTTAACAATGTCTTTGTTAGTGATATATATACATACATAATATATATATATCCCTGTATATATTTGAAGAGACTATATTTTTTCCAAACTGCTGAGATTTATTACCTTTGTTGTCCACCTTTTTGTCGAGGCTATCCAGCCTGTGGCTGATATCGAACCTGAAGCCCTTGAGTTCCTCAAGTATTGCCGCCATGTCTCTCCACATGGACAACACATCGTCCACCATGGTCGGGTCGGGCGTGGTCATCCCCTCTATTGCTGGTTTGGGGGACGGGATAAATTGTATTTCTGGAGCGGGGCAGACCAGTTCATGGATGTGTACGTAGGGGCTCTCTTTGTTTAACTCTACGCCTTGGCACTTGTTAGTCACTGGGTTCACCCTTCACACAGTTGTTCATTTCCTGGGGACGTCCTGCTGAGGGGTTCCTCTGTGGTGTCACATCATTGGAGGATGGAGGGCCAGACACAGTGACCCCAATTGTATCTCTGGGCTCAGGCTGTTGTGGTGGTGCAATGCCCTCACAGTGCTTTTTGGCTCTGGCACTTACAGCAGATGTAACTGTGCTCACCTGTCAGGGGCCCACCGTCGCTTGCGCAGGCCGGGAGACCAGGTGGCGGCACAGTACAGTGCCATGGTGCCCTGGGTGGGTTGTCTTTCCAGTTGTCTGGTACAGAGAGAGGCCGGGGTATGTAGCGTGAGAGGGCCTTAGGCTGCTCCATCATTGATATTCGCTGTGGGCTGCCTCCCCCTCCAGGTCAGGCCTCCCTGGCCAGAGGGCACCACAACCCCCCCCCGGGACCACCTCCTGTACTCACTTTGGGCTCACCTGGTGTATAGTGACTGGGTGCTGCAGAGTCTGGGAGGGATAGGCACCTCCTTCTTAACCTTAGCACCTTCTGCTGCAAGGTATTCATGCTGTGTAGCCGGGGGGGCGCACCTGCCTGCGTGGTTTATCTTGTAGAAGCCACGGGCGGTGGGGGCCACTCCCTTTGCGCTGCTCTTCCTGCCGGCAATGGAGTTCGCTAACTCCGGCATTCTCGCCACACTGCCGACAATGGGGGACCCCAGACCTCATCTTATTGATGTGCCAGACGTTGAATTCCCCTTAAATGTGTGTGTGTGGGGGGGGGGGCAGCTGAGGTTGCTCTCCTGGGCGACCAAGCATCCTGTTGTCATTTGTTGTGGGCCGGCGGCCTCACTTAGATGCTATACAGAGCTGTGGTGCGAGTCGGGAGGGCTGTCAACACTGCTGCAGGCCTCCAACTCTATTTGTGCTTGAAACCCAGGTTGCTGTCCTGGGCGACCGGGCGCCCAGGTGTCATCTGTTGTGGGTGCTGGAATGGGCACACCTCGGGCTGGTGGCCTCACGTGAATGCAATGTGGAGCTGTGACGCGGATCGGGAGTGCCGTCGACACTGCTGCGGGCCTCCCACTGTGTTTCTGCTCGAAGCCGCAGACCTTGGTTCCCTTTTTTCACCCACTAGGAGCTTGTGACGTGGGCTTGACAGGGGGTGTCGCAGGCACATCTCATTGGGGGTGGCTTGGGAGGGCTCCTCACCCAAATGTGCCCGGCTGAAGGGGAGTGACACAGATGCGCTAGTACATCTCTGCGCCCCTTGGTGGCCGATCTTTGAATTGTTATTTGATGTACATTTTGGGATAACTTGGTGTTTACAGTTTATTATTCCTTTGTTTTGTAGTGCAAATGGTTTATGTATAAACCAAAAACACTTAAATGAAAAAAAACAATGCTTTCACAGTGCAATGTTGGCACACATTGGACACAACCAGCATGGAAATGTCTGTACAGTGGCAATCTTGCAGTTTTTTTTAACACAACCAACATTAAAGAGATTCTTCTAGTGGAAATACTGGTATTTATAGAGCACATCCAACATGAAAATACTAGCACAGTGGCATGCATTTATAATATTGTGCACAAACTGCATGCACACGTGTTCTTAAATTCGCAATACTGACATGTATTGAGCACCACCAGCATGACAATGCCTGTATAGTGTCATACTGGTACTTTATAGCACTGCCACCATCCAAATGTGTTCTTGTCTTTGCAATATTGCCATTTATTGCCATGTATACGACCTGCCCGCAAACGTTTTGTTTGCGGTCAGACTGCCCGCAGTAAAACGGCTGAGGCCCCCATTTTTACCGTTAATTGAAAATGGGGGCCTGAGCAATTTTTGTCCCCCGCCTCCATTGTTAAGATTGCGGGGGACACCCCTGCAACCCCCGAGGCTGCAGATACCGGGACAGGAGGAGCGGGGCACACCGGCTCCTCGTGTTCAGGTAGGTTGTCAAGAGGGAAGAAGGTAAAAACGTACAGCTATAACTAGGTCAAAAAGACCTACCAAACAAACGTAAATGAACTAATTGGGTAATACCATTTATATTGGGCACTGCCAGCATGAACATGTTTTCTTACAGTGACAATGTTGGCATATATTGTGAGCATGGCATAATGAAAATGTCCTCGGTAGCAATCCTCATATAGTGTGGGTAAAGTGATGGTAAAAGAAGGTTTCACTGTGTCAATGTTGGTTTATAGTGTGGGCACAGGTAAACAAAGTGTTGTAAAATAGTCCTGCGTGCCATTATGACTTAGAATTTTTCACGTGTTACCCTTCAGAAAGGATTGTAACTTTTGTGGCTTTTTTCTCGAAAGCCGGGCTGTGAAATGCACAATTCCAATCCTTCATTTAAAAAAAAATTGCAGTGGCGACCCCCATCCTCTATACCTCAGTGGTCGCCCCAGCTCCCTCTCTATGTTTGATTGCGTGTACTAATTCGGGGTGGGTAACATTTGCTGACCTCCAGTGAAAATCACAAGCTGCTGCCGACCTTGCAGCATGTACAATGGGGGTGCCCCGTGCCCTCGGCAGCTTGCGGGCATAACAGCTGCCTCCGCCAGTACCAAGTGCCCTTGTCTTTGCTACTGCACCCCTGCTGCACTCTCACGCTGGCCAACAAGACAGTGGAAAGTGGTATGTGCCAGAAGGAATGTTTGAGGAATCAAAAGAATGGGGAGAATGGCACTTAAACATAACAGGAAGCGCGTGCATCGCACAGCTGTGCCCATCTATATACGTGAAGGGTGGAGAGTGTCAGGTGGCATAACTCCCGCGGAAAGTTGCATTTTTCTGCTTTTTTCTGTTTGCCACCTGTCACGAAACTATGTGCTTCTCTTCTGTGGTACTGTGGGAACACGCTGCCTGCTTCGTTGAGCAAAACAGAAGCAGTTTTCATGAATGTACAACCCAAAGGCTACGACTGAGGATCTGCTCAGGAAACAGCGAATTCCTGTTGAGATAAAACGCGTTAAAAGCAGCAATTTCCATGCAGTAAATTAAGAGCCACAGCGTGAGGGAATTCACTTCCTATGGCCCACCCTTGCCCTGCTTCTTGAGTGACTGGATTGTCTCTGTTATTGTTTAGCAATAGCTAACGCTACGGGGGTTCTCTGTGACATTTTCCTCTACGGATGCTTTTGGCACCTCGTCCCCAAGAGGGGAAATCCCCGAGGCACGCTGCACACAATGATAACAGCGTGCCTGCTCCAGACACGGGCGTACTGTCTGAAAAGGACCACAAGTAACCCGATAGTGCCCCTATTTTTGAAAAACATTTAATGGGAAAACAGGAACAGATGGCTTCGGCGTCAGGCGAGGTTCGTGTGGTGTGTACTGTGTACACTTTTTTTAATGAGGGGTGTAGCCTTACAGTGTGAACAGGTGGCTACCAATAAAACACACACTACCTGACTACAAGCCCACCCCCAACACTGCCAACAGCACCTCGAGTCCGTGCCTGAGCCACCTGTCAACGTGAGAAGATGGCCATTGCTTGTGAGCTGCGACACAGTGGAGCCAACGTCCGTTTGGCTGTCTCCCATTACTTTATACTCACAGGGCTACTCAGTGGTTTAGTGAGGCCAGTTTCAAGATAAATCAGGCGACGTAAACATTATTTCCCTCAGACCATAATGAACTTTGCGATTTGGACATTACTGGATATCCCTTCATTACTTCAGCATAAATTCAAAGAAAGCAGAGGAAGAGGTCCTACCGCATTCTGGTTTTTGTAAATTAAAATAATCAGCGATTATACATTTTGTGTTCTGATGATTTACTTACACGTGGTAGGATAAATGAATATTGAGAAGGTTATCACAATGTGTCGACAGAAAACCCCCTTCTCTAATATTTTTGAACGCAGCTTAATCTTCAGTCTCATGTTGACATTTGTCGGCACATGTCAGCAAGAGTCAACATGTCTGCCTCCTGCCACCACGCAGAAGTTTGCGTTTAAGTAAACTGTGAAAAAGGTCAGAGATAAAAAACAAAACACAAAAAGGGCAAGCGACGGTAAATTCAGTATTGAACAAAGGGGCACAAACAGAAAATCCAAGTTAATGTTGAGGCACCGAGCAAAAGTATGTTTTCCTCTCAGTGTAAAGTGAAATACACTATAAATCTGAGAACTCTGCTTCTTCAGCCAAAAGGGAACTGGTAAAAAAGAGATTCCAGTGGGTGTGTTTCTTTTTTGCAAAAAAAATCCTTATTGTTAAGCAAACTGATTTTGTATCACTATTTTAGAATTGGCTTTTTAAAAAATATTTTTTTACTTATTGGCCAATTATTTAAAAACACAAATCACTATTTATGATTAACAAATGGGTCCTTTTATAGGCTGAAAACGAGAAAAAGAGTGGTTTGAAATTCACGGAACGAGCTATATTTGGCCAAAATTCACCAATTTTACTTTTGTTTTAATTACAATTGCCTCGTTCTAGTTTTGAAGACCAAAGTAGGTGGTTGTAAATGCTTAATTTGAAACGTTGCTGACACTTAAGCTTAACACTTTCTTCACAAAGTCACACCAAGTATTGTGTGCAGTAAACACACATCAGGTACAAGCACTTTTCTGGTCAAGTAACATGAAAAGTTGCAGCTGTGTCTGAGAAATAACACTTTAAAGTCCTTCATACATTTGTAGTTGCGTTTCACTTTATTGATATTTCTTCGTATTCTGCATTTTGTTGAGAATTAAATGTAGCACATTATATGTCACATTATATGTCACATGATAAATGTTTTGGGTTCATGTAAACATTTTATGTCCCCTTAAGTGTCCTACAAAACGCGAGAACTTTCATTGTTCTGTTGATGAATATATTCTGTTCCGCCCCTGTCCACCCACAAAAACTTGAAATACCCCAGGGTTGAGTTCCATAAACAACGTTCAACTTTTCCACTCCACAATCCACTTCCATTTACTTAAGACAATTGCATTGTTGCAAAGTTCAGGGATTCTGGTAAAACCCAATCTATTCATTGCACAACGAATAGCGCATAAGTATAGTTCATGCAGAGGTAGAAGTGTATGAAATGTAGTAGTTGAACTGTGACTCTACCCCAGGGTCAGGGCGGGACAGGTGGTCTGTGGGAAAGTTTGCAACAACGCATAGGTTAGGGGGTGGGAGATGTCCAAGTTTCAGGGACCGTAAATAAAAAGTGTTTCTTCTCCATCGTTTTTCACTTTGTTCTCTTCAAGCAAAACCGGTTTCATTTTAGATGTAAATGTCATAAGGACTTTAGGAGTTATTACCCCTGCAGGCGGGGGCCGTGGCCACTTAGATTGTTCTTTGATTGTCATTTTTGGTATATCACATTTTATGGTGTTGTACAACAATTCCACACTTTTTCAATTTATGATGTTTCAAGTGTAAAGAAAACCAGTCGTATAACAGTCACTTCTGTGCTTTCCCAAACCATTAAGTGAGTGGGATTGGGGAAAGCCCTGACATTTTAAAGCAGCACAAGTATTTGCCAAATCTTCCTCTCTTCCTCTGTGCTGTTGGGGGTGCTGATGATGACCCAATGGGGTCCGTAGTAGTTGTGTTTATGTCAACAAAAAATGTGCATACCTTTGAGTCAGCAAAAATGAGGGGGCACAAATGGATTCCCAAAAGATACATTGATCAAAAAGCTTTTTCTTTTGGACATTAATGTTCATCCAGGGATATTACGAAGAACCACACAGATTTATAAGTGATGAATGTATGCTTTTCCCCACTTGTAGGGCATACTTCCAAAAATGTGCCATTTTAAGCAGAGCATGTGCTATGTGCAGTCTGAAGAGGGATGGGGAATGCTGCTATCCCCTTCCCCTTCTACAAAATTCATGACAAGGAAGAAGGCCAGAAAACAATGCAATCACCCATCTATTTCGGACAGACTCTGAATGAACCCATGATTGATAAGTACGTTGAGAGGTATCCCCTCAGTCATACCGACCTAGGAACTGACAGATCTATCCCTGTGTGGATGAAGAGCCACTCCCCATGATCAAAGACACCTCCATTGACAGTCTTGAATAAAGCACCAAGAAGCCATGTTGCTGATGTTGTTAGACACCACAACATTGCAGCGTTAGACATGAAGCACATGTGCCATCCGCACTTCGGGACACAAACACGCACTCCAATACATGAAGAACTTGAGCGTACAGTTCTATAGTTAGAGGGCAGAAACATATACATACTGTCATTGCTTTTATCATTTTGCCATTAGCCAAACGCCGCCACGCAGAAACAGCAAGAAGCAAGAGATCTTGAGATGCTTACATGCAAATAACCTTATGGAACTGCAGGAGCACGTAGGGGACCTGACAGAACCAAGTGTAACTAACATATGGAGAATGTAGTATAGCATCGACGCTGTAGAACCCGTGTTGCAATTGTTTAGGAAAGATACAGCAGGCCACAGGCCTCAAAGAAGAGACAAGCTGAGCTATTTCAGGCTGGACAGAGAGCAAGACATGTGAGACAGGACCCGCAGACAAGGCCACGAGATACGGATGACGTTCCAATCCCCAGATGACAAAGGCACCAGTTGCAGTAAATGCAAATAAATCCTCATAATTTAGAGCTGCACAACTCAAATTCGTGGTCTCGGAACACGTGACACAGCCAAAGCAGACAATGGACAGCGACCAGCGGTGGGAAGGAGCCGGTCTCAGGCTACCAGACATAAATCACAACAAATATGCCACAATGTGAGACAAGTATTGCACCGCGCGGGAGAGCACTCTCATAGACTAAGGTGCTACACACAAGTTACAATGCAGACATATAGTCATTCTCATTACCTTGAGGTGGTACACAGAGAGCTGATAAACCTTTGCGGATCCCAGTCCTGGGAACTTCAGCTCTAGCCAACAACAGCTTCCTAGGGGTGGGTAACAACAGGCAAGCACCAATAGTAAGTCTACAACATTGTTATAGTTAGTGACTTGGGGAGGGACCAGGCCAGCCACCTGACGTGTGGGAGCCAGTAGACTAATATATATAGTGTCTTGTATAGGTAGTAACAGACTCAATACCCAATCATGTTGCCAGATAGGTTTTCTGGAGAAGGGCCCAAGTTGTGCCGTGGCGTTGACGCCACACTAGAATAAGACCGGCCTCTGAGCCGAGGACGAGCGTGATGTGCATAGATTTTTCCCGTTCCTGTGCTGATCCCTGTTGGTTTTGCCTGTAATAAACAGCAGTTTAAACTTGCTGTTGACTGAGTCCTTTCTGCCTTCTGGGGCGAGGGTGTTGGGCTCTCTGAGGTCCGCAGACCTCTGGTGACCCTCTGGCATACCTGGGAGTTTGTCACAAAAAGTTGGTAGCAGAGTGGATGGTTAGCTGCGCCAGCCAGGCACCAGGTCATCTCCTTCAACGCGGACCCTGAGAGGCTGCATGACCATCGCATATTTTGAGAAGATGGGAAGACGCGTGCCCGTGTAAAGGCCATCAGGAGCCCCTTGGAAATCATCCTGCCCGAAGTCAGCAAGTTGTCCAGGTGGAGCAGGACAGAGAGGTGAGCGCCTTGAGGAGGAGTCGGCAGCCAAGCAGCACCAGCAGACCATGGAGTGTAAGTATTGACCCAGTCTAATCGCAACTGTGGGTGTGCGAATATATTGAGTATTGTGCAGATTTGTTTAGTGGTGTTGAGTATTGTCAAAGTATTGTCTATTATTGTCAAAGTTAGTAGGGACAGGAGCAGAGGTAGAAGTCCTTTTTCTGTGTTTAGGGCACATTCGGTTTTAGAGGTAAAAGGTTCTGGTAAGTAACCTAGACTAGAGGGCTTGGATGACAGAAGATATGTATAAAAAGGTATTCCTGTGGGTTGGGAGTTTTAGCTCGGGTCATAGATGATGGTATCCCGCAAGGGAACTGGCTTAGATTGTGAAAGGTGAGTCAACTGGTAAAGTCTCCTGGAGGAACACGTTTCGCACCCTAGGCGATGCAGCGGATGTAGTTAGTTCACAAGAGAATATTGCTATACTCCGCCTGGATTGCGGGTAGACAGCTGTGGGGTTTTGTGTGGTTTGGGAGTTACGGCCTATTACAGTTTGCTTGTGGTATTTGATTCTTCTGTGGTACCTAGATTAATTGTTCAGTGACAGCACCCTAAGGATTGCACATAGGATACAGAGAGCTTGAGACAGCGGGGAGCTAGCATTGGAAACTTGGGATTGGCAGATGAGGTGAACCAGCGGCGGTGCACAGAAGGCGCATTTGTGCAATTTTGTGGCTGGGCCTGAGGAGGCAACGATTGTGAAGGGGGGTAGTGTGTGGAGCACACCTGATAAGTTGTGGAGCCAGAGAGGCTTGTAGAAACTCAAAAGTACTACTATTATCGTGTGCCTTTATCCTCAAACAACGGACTATCGAAACCCTGAACTTGAGGTCAGGTAAGGGTACTGAACATGCATCAGGGGAAATGCAGGGACACACAACCCTTCAGAACTTGTGTAAGACACTTCCACCATAGCGAGAGAAAATGTGTAAATATAGCATAGAATGGTCTAAAAGTACAGAGGCAATGTTAACGAAACCATGGCCACCTTGAGTAAAACCATTTTTTAAATTTTTTTTATTGTGACTTTAGTTTTGAAAAAGAAAACAAACTTTTTTGTCAATCATCATTTCTTAAGATTTACAAGCCAACTCAAACTGAAATGTTCTAATACAAATATTACGAGTCCATCACAATACTGTCCATAAAATGTATAACTCAACATGTCAATTGTGAATTTGTTCCAGAAATTAAGTAACTCCACCACTCCTCCATATTGCCCTTTTTCGGAGAAAATGTTTCCAAGTGTAATGAGCGCTGAGATGAAATTTCCATACTTTCAGTCACTAGATGTTTTACCGATTCCACTGCATTGAGGCAATAAAGGGCAATCATTATTTAGTGAGTTACTATCATGCTTCATCATCAGTATCTCTTTTGTTTTATACAGATTCAAGCAAAGTCTTATAAACTGGTCGCAATGGTATCGCGATGGAAATTTTGACAAAAGTTTTGGGAGTACACCAATTTCATGCATGGAAGTGCCAAAGTCTAATGCTGTTACCAACTTCTTGCGTTTTTCATTGTTTAATATCCAGTTGCAACGACTAATTCGTTTTTTTGCAATTTGTGGCATTCGCACTACTTGTTCCATTGGTACATCTGCAGCATTTAGTGTCTTTAATAGCTTCTCTTCCCAAGTAATGAATAAATCAGCAGATGTATGGTTACACTTTACACTTAGTATCTCGTACGCATTAAATGTTGGAGCAAGGCGCATTTTGCGTAAAGCTGTAATTGCTTTCCACAGCATTGTACCGTACATAATTCTATGCATAATTCATAGCGAATTGCAGTTATTGAAACGTTCTGAGGGAGTTTAAGCACCTTTCACCAAAACTTCCCTTCAAGTTGGCACCAGAATCTTGCATCAATATTCCAGCCTGCTTCGCTACCAAAAGTTATTGCAGATACCACTTTTTGGAGATAGAATGTAAGAACCGGTATCAGTGTGAATTTACCGTACTGAGCATGTAATTTTGCCCCGTGTAGGGAAAACATCTGCATTTGTGAAATTAAGTCTTGCATCCAACTCCATTCACGTATTGAGGTGTTAAATATGACACCTAAATAACGAATTCTGTCCGTAAGTTCTAAAGGTTTATTGTTTACCCACCAAGTAAAGTTCTTATCACGTTGGTGGGAATTTGGACCAAAGGATATCATCTTTGATTTTTTAACGTTTATTTCCAGATCATTAGACTCAAGATATCCTTGTAGGGCTGTAAGTAATCTTTGTAGCCCTATTTGTGTTGAGTCCAAAAGCACTATGTCATCGGCATAGATGACCCAATTTAGCGGCTGACCATTTGCTTTTGGTGGGAAGGTCCTGGGTTGTTTTAGGGCCAATGGTAGATCTGAAATGAAGAGTTTAAACAGCAGCGCTGCTAATGGGCAACCCTGTTTCACCCCTTTTTTTGTCTTTATTTCATCAGTCAGATCTCCTTGTATATTCAAACGCACTCGAATCAAGGGGTTTGAGTATAGCGCCATGAGACGTTGTAACAAATTTTCGGGGGCACCCCTGGCTTTCAGTTTGTTCCATAAGGCCAGCCGGTTGATGCTGTCAAAAGCCTGTTTCAGGTCTATAAAGGCAAGGAACAATCTTTTCCCACATTTTAAGGCATCCAGTTTTACCATATTTAGGAGTATCAAATTTAATTCTACACCAACTCCCTTGGTGAACCCAGTTTGCTGGTCATCCACCACTGCTGCTCCTTCGGCCCAGATTGTAAGCTTTTCTTGCAGAAATGTCGCGAAAACCTTTCCCATGGTATCAAGGAGGGCAATCGGCCGATAATTTATCGGATCGTTCCGATTTCCCTTCTTGAACACCGGTATGACCACAGCGCCTCTCCAAGAATCGGGGAGAGCATGTTTCTCGGCAATTCGATCAAACAGTGCCTTAATGAAAATGGCCCAATGAGGTTTATTCCGTTTTAGCATCATGTTTGATATACCATAAGGACCTGCGGCCCTTGAGTTGTTTAGTTTTTGAATAGCCATTTCAATGTTTTCACGAGACTCAATGACCCTGTCTTGTTTGTTTTATTTGCCTCACCATGAGCATTGAAATCTGCGGAAAAGTGCTTCACCCAGCTGGCTGCATTCACTCCATTTGACATTGCAAAAGCTTGTTTCAGTTCTCCAGTATTTATTATTTCCCAGATATGCCTGCTATCTTTTTATGTGATCATTTGTAGCATTTTTTCAGCCTGGCCTTGATCGCATATTGTTTTAAAGGATTTCAGCCAGTTCCGATAGCGTTGACGCTGTTCTTTTATCAACTCCACACTATTGTTGAATCGGGAATTCTTTAGGAACCGCAGGTCCTTAAGTAGCAACTTTTTTGCTTCTCCTACTGCAGTGCTGTAAGGATGTTTATGTTTAATTGTTTCAATTTCTTCTCCATGTTGTCTGGTTTTAAATTACATCAGTAGAGGTGAATAATTTACCTGTTTTTTGCCATCTTCAATTTTAGTGAATTTAGTTGTTAATTCACTTATTTGACTAACATTTATATGAAGTATGTTTTATCCACTATTTATAGACAAACTTGTATTGTATCTTGCAGGGATGACATCTTGCGCCCAAAACCAGGACAACATCAGGGCGTCGTGGTCGCTTTTCATCGTCTTCAACGTTGTTAACTCAGCGATTTTACTTAATAAATTACTTGAGGCCCAGATGTAGTCCAGCATCTATTTACTTGACCCTCGATGCCAGGTGTCAGCTGCCGGAATATCTCCCTTTGTGCAACCATTTAACATTTCACACTGTCTTAGAGCCAGTTCGTATTCCCATGGGCGGCCACGATCAAGCCGTTGGGTGGGGCTATTTCGGTCTTTTGAAGTTGTACATTCTTTTAACTTTTTAAACCATGAGAAATTCAAGTCCCCACACACTAGAATGAAAGGGTCATCGAAGGCTAATACACAGGTGTCAATGTAAGCTGTTACTGATGAAATAAACTTTGTTTGGGAGATCGTGGATGGGTTCCAGTATGTATTTATGATCACCAACTGTGTTTGTTTCTGAAGGATAATGTGACTATGTTGTAGAATGGTCACTTTTACAAACAGATTAGGGTTTGAAGAGCTTATCACCTTCCAGCTACAGTTATGTTTAATCATTGTGATTAAACCAGAAAACGGTCGTCCTAATATATTTTTGCCTGCAGCGTTTAGGTAGATTGAGTAGCCATAACGTGTTGGAATTTCCCGCAGCCAGGGTTCCTGCAGACAAATTCTGAAATTCTTGTCATTTAGTTGGCATTCGTCTTGGAACAAATGGACAAAACCTCTGGTGTTCCAGCAAGTCAACAGATGGGTTGATCCGGTGTCCATATTTTTTTGCTAATTGCGATTTTCTTGCTAGTTCAATATTGGACAAACTCTATTATCACTCGTTCCTTTTTGACTGTTTGCCGAAACTAATTCTGAGTTTGCTTTGAATTGCTCCCATAAGTCCCATCTTCTTTGTTCGTTTGCAGTTTGTTGAATTTGGGAGTTGTATAATGGCTCATGAGATTCCGACTAGTCGTCATATGGCGTTAAGTCAAAGCCAAAGAATATCAGATCTTCTTTTGCCTCAATTAAGGACTTTGCAATAAACTTTGATTTCTTGTGCAGAATAACCCAATCTGAGCGACTTTCTGGCTTGTATTCCACGATTGTAATATCGTCTGATCTGATAATACGTAGCGCAGGAATGCTATGCAGCAGCTTCATTATATTGGTCCTGTTTAAATTTACTTCATTCTTTTCCTCTAGAATATTTTCTAGTTGCAGTTTCCACAGCCCAATATTTTGCATGGCTCTCAGTCTCATCCCGGCCTCTTTAATTAAGTGTTCTTGTTTTAATTGTTGTGCTTTTGTCTGTTTCGGGTTTAGTTTTGAAACAATGTTTGTAGCCTTTTGATTTTTGTCTTTCCTGGCTTGATTTTCTCTTCCACCTTTAGCAGAACTTTCTTGCACGCCTGAGTTATGGGATTTGGAGTTTGTTTCAACTGCCTTTTGTATCGATTTTGCTGGTCCTGTAAAAATTCCAAACAATAATTTATTTGCAATGTTTTGAATTTCAGGACAGGCCAAATGTTGGTCTTTGATTATGTCAACTGGAGCACCTGCACTTCCTGGACCCCATGTTTCGTTTTTGTCAGCTTTTCTCTTGTTTTTAAACCAACATTATCAAGAAGGACACTGACTGCGTTTGCCGCCGGCAGCTTTGAGGCGACAGTTTTTTGCGCATTTGCATTCGCCTCAATTTTGGGTCCCAGGATTATTGGGGCATTTACTACGGTGGGTAATTATGTTTTATCCTCAGAGCTTTTTCTGTGCCTCAAATGGCTCCGATTTTCATTTGCTGTTTGCAGAGCTGTTGGTGTGTCGTCAGATGAAGATGTTTCCCTTTTATCCTCACAAGGGCAATTTCACGCATATGAACTGCAGTGACGTCTTGTAGACACATTGTGTCTCATCCACTTTGTGCATTCTATCACTGTGTCGATTAGATCTGATTTTTCGTTTGCCTCCTGTCTTGTGATCTCGTTTAAATGGGATTGCCATTTTCGTGATGTTTCGGTTTCATAATCAAGTCTTTGAGTGAGGTGTTCAGTGAATTTTTCTAGGGCCGAAAGCTTATTTGCTATAACCAATAAAGACCATTGATCTCGCACTGCATCGTTCACCGACTCATAGAGCTTCATGAAGGGTAAGAGTACGATAGATGTAGCTGCTAGTATGTTGTTGTGGATTTGTAATCCTGCAGTTATTGCTAAGTTTGCTTTATTATTTGGGTCGTTTTTAGCCCAGCCTTGATTTACTGATGTTTTCGGACTGGTTATTTGGATTTTTCTGACCCGCTAGCCATGCACTTTGTTGGGCATGCAACGATTTATGTCAACTCTCTTTTCTTTGTTTTGACTTCAGTCTGACGAGTCCAGGTTTTCACACACTGTAGTTGCTGGCCGGACATTAAAGTGCAGCGTACTTCTGTTCGATGGATGATTATCCAGTTTTGTTGCACAGTCTTTAGTCCCTTTTTCAGGCGTGTTTGTATATTTTTGTATATAGCTGGCATTTAACTGCTCTCGCATTAGGAGAAAGTCAGCTTTCAACCTTTCTGTCAGACGCACTTCACCAGCCGCTACATCAAATCCTGAGGTATGGCTGGGTGGCGTGTCTTCTGCTGGCTGGTCCACTGCCGTTACACCGCTTGTATTTTGATCTTTTACTTCATTTACTTTGATTACTTCAACATTCATGACTTTAGACGTGCTAGTTGATTCAATTGATTCAATGACGAAGGACGGTTCTTGGCTGAACTCCCTTTCTGTCCTTTCATCTAAATCTGGCTGCAATTTGTTGTTTCTAAGCGCTGCCTTCATTGGTGTGCGCGGATAAATCTGGTTGCATGGTGAAATTGGAATCCTCACCGAAGAAGAGAGAGCAACAGGTTGCTCTGCTAACTGAAACTTCGTATTAGTTTCCAATAACACTCATGGATTCGTTGTTACGTCCAGAGCTCCATTAGCCAGGTGCATGTTTTCTTGCGGCTCTACTTCAAGAGGAAGCCGCATCTCTAACAAATCTGAATCTGTTATATCAAAATCGAAAGGAGCATTGCAAGCATCTATATAAACTGAAGATGGAGGGGGTCTTAGTTAATTTAGCACTTCACCTTAAGCAGCAGGTATATCGACGCGTTTGAAGTTTGTTGATGTTATTTGAGGGTTTGTGCAGTTTTTCTCATTTCCCTCTGGTCGTTGATTCAAAGTGGTTAACACTAATGATGCTAACGAGGGTACCTCACGGTCACTGCCGACAGAACCAACAGAGTCAACAACAAGTCCGCAAGGTATCAAAAGCTGTGTGCTTACCTCTTGTAGGGTTTCATTTTCACGCTTTCGCCGGTGTTGCAATGATTTATGGTGCGTTTGGGGGCCCACTATAGAAAACGTCATCGCCGGCCTGCTTCCTTGGGCAGACTGGGGCAGACTGAACTCTGCACTGAATTCCGAGCCGCGCTCCGCGCGGGAAGTTTGCTTTGAAAGGCGATCTTTAGAATTAAAGGTACAGTCACTAATTTTGGGTCGTAGCAGCTCCTCTCAGGATACACACTCCAAGCACTCCAAGCAGGGACTGGGGCAGACTGAACTCTGCGCCGAACTCCGCACCACGCTGCGCGCAGGAAGTTTGCTTTTGAAGGCTGTCTTTAGAATTAAAGGCACAGTCACCAATTTTGGGTTGTAGCTGCAGCTCCTCTCAGGATACACACTCCAAGCACTCCAAGCAGGGACTGGGCCAGACTGAGCTCTGCACCGAACTCCGTTCTGCGCCCTGTGAAGGAAGTTTGCTTTTGAAGGCTGTTTTGAGAATTAAAGGCACAGTCACAAATTTTGGGTCATAGCTGCAGCTCCTCTCAGGATACACACGCCAAGCACTCCAAGCAGGGACTGGGGCAGACTGAACTCTGCGCCAAACTCCGCGATTTGGTCCATGTGGGAAGATTGCTTTTGAAGGCTATGTTTAAAATTAAAGGCACAGTCACCAATTTTGGGTTGTAGCTGCAGCTCCTCTCAGGATACACACTCCAAGCACTCCAAGCAGGGACTGGGACAGACTGAACTTTGTGCCGAACTCCGCGCTGCGCTCCACGTGGGAAGTTTGCTTTTGAAGGCTGTCTTTACAATTAAAGGGACAGTCACCAAATTTGGGTCGTAGCTGCAGTTCCTCTCAGGATACAGACTCCAAGCATGGAGTGGGGCAGACTGAACTCTGCGCCGAACAAAAATAATTGAATGCCAATATGGATTTCATTGACTTTTCACGTCAACACTATCCTAAATGGATAACATCTATCTTTTCCTCTATAGTGTGTGGGACCCCATCAAAAGTGGGCTTTGTGTCACATGGAAGAGGGTCCACTTTCCAAAAGGGACAGGCATAAAAAGCTTTACCTGGACGGATCACATGGCAACATTTCTTACACTAGTGCCTTACAATAAGTGTGAGTATGTTTTTACTAGTAAAAACATGCCTTTCTTTATAAATGGCTTCTTTCTAAAAATTCCACCTAATTATTCGGGACCGCTTGGGCTACTTAACTCGTGGGATACAGAGAAAGTATTGCATGAGGTCAAATTAACCAATGTGAGCACAAGTCATATATAACTAGTTGGTACTTTGAAATACACATGTTTTTACTATAGAAACAATCCTCAGAATGTCATGAGACCGGTAGAGTATGGCCTGACACACTTCATATATGAAATGGAAGTGAAATGAACTGCTGTTTGGGGACCCTCTTCTGCTCACGTTAGCTACATAGCATAAGGAATCTTTTCAATTTAACTAACATTAGGGGTGTAGAGAGGGGTGGAGCCAGGGGGGATTAAGAGGCCGTTGCCCCTCTGGCTCCACCCTGGTGACGAGTGTGCCTCCCATAGGGGCCGGCTCCCGCAGGGCTGGCGGGCGCTCCACTTGGAGTGTCTGCCACTATGAATTGCAAATGCATTAAAAAAAAGAACAAAATCTGGGCACACTAACGTGTGCTGTGCCACGACCCTTGCCTGGGTTGGGGACAGAGACATCATTTGGGGGTCGCCAGGTGTCACAACTGCGACCTCTGAGGTCTCCCTTGCTACCCCTGTATTCTCCCTTGCTACCCCAGAGTGACTGGCTTTCTTGTTCAGGCCTCTTAAAAAAACAGGGGGTTGCACAAGTGTAACACTTTGAGCAGTGACCCTAAATAAGAAAGAATAGCAATAACAAATAATTTGTCTTTCTGGAATTATATACAATAATTGCTAGACTCATTAAAGGTTTATTTCAGACACACTTCAGGGGGTAAGTCACTGATTTAGTCTGTTCTTAAACACCTCAACTCAGTCTTTCATCCTTCTGAGGTCGATAAATGAGTGGCAACACAGGCTGGTTGATATTACATGTATATTCGTTCTTTATAAAGTGCTTAAAGGGATAGTTCACTCAAAAAATGTATTGGCTAAAAAGATGGCCCACAATCAAAAATATATATAAAAAACGTTTTTAAACAAAGTTCCTATGTAATGTTTTGAGCAAATGAGGCTCAAAATCGAAAATGTCAAGCACTAGGAGCCATCCATTTTGTGTAATGGATGAGCCTCCTGTGCTTCTGTTAATCTCTGCCCTTGTGACACTAATGAAGCAAAAGCCAGCCAGCTTTAATAAACAAAAGCTTTTACTTCATTATTGGCTTTTACTTCATTATTGCTGGAGAGCAGAGAATACAGGCAGGAAGGCTGCATGCGGGTGAGTGTTTATTATTATTGTTTTTTAGCAAATCACTGCAATTATAAATACAACTGGGTTGTATTTATGATTGCCGTGGTTTTCTTTCTAAGTTTCCCGGGCTTCCCCAGACCGGAGGAGCCCAGGAAACTTAAAAAGAAAATCACTGCAATTATAAATACAACCGTGTTGTATTTATGACTGTGGCGGCTTTTGCATTGAGTTTCCCGGGATCTCCCATGACGGGGGAGCGCAGGAGACTCAAAGCTGAAGCCACTGAAATCATAAATACAACATTGCTGTATTTATAAATGCAGTGGTTTACTTTCTAAGTTTCCCCGGCTCCCCCGGCTCAGAGGAGCCCAGGAAACTTAGAAAAAAAACATGGCATTTATAAATACTACAACATTTTATTTATGACTGTGGCGGCTTTCGCTTTAAGTCACCCGGGCTCCTCCAGCCCGGAGGAGCCCATGAGACTCAAAGCTGAAGCCACCACAATCATAAACACAACAGTGTTGTATTTATAATTGCTGCACCTTTGCTTGCAGGCAAGTCCAGGCAATTATGAATACTTCACCGGCATCTGGCAGGATTTTCATAATGGCTGCGACTTGCTTTTCTAGTTTCCCGTGCACTGGATACTAGAAAAGAAAGTGGCAGCAATTATGAAAACTCTTGGCAGCCGGCAAAGTATTTATAATTGCTCTGACTTTCATTTTTACATTTTCTGTGCTTCCCTGGGATTCGGGAGCTCCGAAAATGTAAAATGGAAGTGAAGGCAGCCTCCTCTCCATGTTCAGCTCTGCTCTGGCTGCAGTAAGTAAAAGCTCCCAGCTTTTGCTGCTTGATTAGTGCCACAAGAGCAGAGCTTAACATGCAGAGGAGGCTGCTTGAAATCACCAAAATGGATGCCACCATGTAAATACTTTGAGCCTCGTTTGCTCAAAAGTTTACATATGAACTTTCTTTAAAAAGATGTTTAATCTATGTTTTTGATTATTGACCATCTTTTGAGCCAATAATATTTTTGAGCGCCCTATTCCTTTAAGTGTCAGTAATTTATAATAAAACATCATTATCATTTGGCCTTGGACTTCTGCTTGCATTCAGTGTAATTTGGTAATATGGGCCTATACACACTGATATTAACTATACATACGGTGATCCATTCTTGTATGAAATATATTTCACATTATAGTGATATTGTAACTATATTTTCCGTTGTGTACTTAGGAACCATGCAATGTGATGCCCCTTCCTGTTTTATCAAGGGGTGAAAGGCCATTTTCCATCGCCTTCTGTGTTGTTGCTTCGGGTTTGGGTCAATTTAAATCACGTCCTGTGATGTCATCAGAGGTAAAGGATCATGTGATGTCACTTCCACTACCCTGGCATTTTGGTGAAATGTCATGCCTGGCGGGGGATGGTGTTACTTTCACTTTGGCATGGAAAAGACTTCCCCGGGCCCCAGACTATCTGGAGCCTGCCGCAATCAGTGCCCTGGCAACAAGCTGGGGGGTTGGGGCTCATTCACATTGCACGCACTCCACATGGCACAGACCTGACTAAATCCGACCAAGTCAGAGAGACACCCATGGCCACAGCAGCAACACCTCCATTTCTCCTGCTGCCTGGCCTGCATGCAGACCAGACCCACCGTCCTCTGGTTGAGGCAAGCCATGTGAAGATCTCCGTGCCTGATTGACGTGTGGAAACTGGAAAGGTAAGTGTTTGTTAATTGTTTATTAAGTTCTTTTGCTGCATCCTTCCTATGAGTGTGAAGGAGAATCTGTATTTGCAATACGCCACTATAAGCAAACCTGTGCATATACTTTATGTGGGAGAGCGATGCATGCATACAGTGTTCATCTATTTAAGTGAAACTTGCACTGCTATCTCTGCTGTACCTCTTCTGTGTACACAATACAAAAGTCATATGCACACATCATCGTAGCATGTACGTTTCCTACCCCTGCAACAAACATTGCCCCTTGGATGCTACATTATCTTAATTATAAAAATACCATACTACCAATAGAACTTTCCAAGCTTTTATTTGAACACAATTTAAACCTGAACTATTTAATGTATTTAGAAGGCAAGTACAAAATCAGCTGCACTATAACTCTCTCTCTCGCAAACACACACAACAGGAGACACAGCGTTGCACAGAGCATGTTATGTTATGTGCGTGCTTCTAAAGCGCCGAAAGCCTGCGGGCATGAGGGTGCGGGGAAATCAAGGGAGAAATAAAGTTGCATGATACTTTCTGTTTAACTAGGTCAGAGAAATTATGAGTGGCCTGCACATGTTATAGGAACAAAAGGTTTTCTGCAATTTCCTGAACCTTGAATAATTCCCATCTTGCCATAATGGCATATGCAGCTTGTACAGTATGAGCAGTGCAAACATCCCTCCCACACAGAGTGCATGCACCATGAACAGTAGACATACACACTTCCATCAAACACACAGAATATGTCCAGCATGGCCAACAGAATAATAAGCTTCTGTCCCACAGAGAACAGGTACAGCATTTGCAGGACTGGTAGAAGACTGTTTAGCGTAAGGTTCCCGACTTCCCACCTTCTATACTGGGGAGCGGGTGGAGGCTGTATTATTAAGTGAGATTGATGTGTAACTGAAGATAATAGCTTTGCATCAAATTAATTGCACTCAAACTACACCAAATTGCCTTTCTTGCATAAAATGCCTATCGCGAGAAAGGCACCATTAAGCCAATGGGGGTCATTACAACCCTGGCGGTAGCCGTGCCTGTAAAACAGTCACGGCTGCCGCCAGAGTTGCATTTTTTCCGGCGCCTAGAAATGGGCAATTACCGGGTCATTACCGGACCTGGTATTTGCCCATTCCTGGGCGCCAGAAAAACATTCTTCTCCATTCCCACTTGAGCCCCATAGGGCTCAATGGGAATGGGGGAGCCGGATGCTCTGCTCGTGGGTGCCGGTACAGCCGCCAGGCCAGTCCTGGCGCCGCAATGGCACCCGCAAGCACAACTCGTAGTTTGCTGGTCCGGGGACTACGGTACCAGCAACATTACCGGTACCGTAATTCCCAGACCAGAAATTTTATAATGACGTCCAAAACCTCCCTTTCTTCCCCATCTCTCTGAATCTTGTTTAACGCTCTCTCTCCTTTCGCAAATACACTGCTCTTGCACATGTGCCTCTCACTCACACACTACTCATTCGCATCCTACACTCTCCTTGGTCTCCATCTTTCTCACTTTCCTGTTCCTCATTTTCCTTTGGCTCACACACCCTAGTCTTTCTCTCTTACCAGCACTTCTGTTATTTCTCATCTACGTTGCAGAAGCATCCCAGCTCATTTTAACTTACTGTGCGCAAACACCTGCGCTGCTTCTTGTGTACATTCCCCAACTGCTTATGCTCTCAATGCACTTAACTTGCATGAGCACTTTTACACTTTCTGATTTACTTTGCACAACCATTGTAAAGTATTGCAAGGAGGCCTTATCAGTGAGGTGCTGTACACTGATGGGAAAGCAGAGAATGTTAAGTACTTGTACCATACACCAGTGTCCAGCCTGCAAGACACTGGTTCAAAGCTGGGCGGGGTTGGCTCACGCCGTCCTCTCTCTGTGGTTGATTGAGTTCATTTTGCTGATAACATCTTCTTTTACTGCACTTAGTTTTCAGAGAATCGGGCACGAAATTCTACATTTAAATGGGACATTAATGCATATTTTATCATTTTACCACCATCTCTTTCAAACTCTCTAACTCCGGAGGGAGGGAGGAAGGAAGGGAGGGAGGGAGGGAGGGAGGAACGGAGGATGTGAGGGAGGTAGAGAGGGAGGAAGGGAGGGAGGGAGGGAAGGAAGGGCAATAATGGACATTGAAACCTGTCAGCGAACCAACTTTATAACGCTCATTGGTTTTATGGTACCTGGTCAATCGGGTGTCTCTGGGCGTTAATTGATTTTATATTGCCCTTTACCAGAAATGGGAATATTGTGTTTACTAGGGCAGCGCAAAGAGGGCAGACCTAACATTGCTCCTGGTAATGCTGCTGCTAATCATGGAGATTAGGCTGAAACAATTACAGCAGCTCATTGAAGGACAATGTTTTTGTTAGCATCTCTTCTCTGACAAAACTACTGGGAATTCTGAACACTGGCAAAACAGGGATAAATAAAAACCCAAGTGCTGGTTGCCACGCACCCGCAGCTGGGATCACGCTGATTAAATTGAACTGCAAATAAAACATGAAACTAACGCTTTGTAGTCCTTCCAGTTTCTCAAAGAAGCGGTTTTAAGTGATTCATAAACAACCAATGCATTTATTCAAGTAGTTCTAGAGCCACCATCTCAAGAAGGCACAGAACCAGTTGACCTTTCCATTTTGAACACTTTACACTTTACCACGCCTTGAAGAAATCTGCAGCCCGTTTCTAGCTCTGCGGCTTCTGATCATGTTGAGGGCGCGCTGCTCAAAAGAGAATGGTGAACCCCAACCACTGTGTAGTTCTTTTCTGGCAAACGTTATCATCTAGCAAGCGCAGCTTCCTGGGGCCTTCCACGAAACACCAGGGAAAATACAGTGCTGCCCTTTTCTACTGATCTGCGATTGCATACACAGTCATGATGATGACACGTTCTTGTGCAGTGCTACATGGCAGACTCCTCCACCTTCTAAATGCTCGTGTTATTATCACCCCATTTGATGGACCTCAATATATTGAGCTTGAAAGGGAAAAGTTAAAGTGGACATTGCTGCTGGATTCGAATCTACAAAATGCAGGATTCCTTCTTTTCAAAGAAAAGTGCTTTACTTGTGTGTTTTCCACCAGGGAATACACATTGGGCCTCATTACGAGTCCGGCGGTAATGCTGCCGCCAGACTCATGGGGATTTACCGGCTCCGGACTTGCCGGAATCACTGGGGCATTACAGCCCCGGTGGTCCGGTAATTCCAGAGCCGGCATTCCGTTACTCCCCATTCCTGTGGAGTCCCATTCCCATTCCATGTGGACTCTATGGGAATGCGGGCAGTGAAAACACCGGCACCATGCGGTAATGGTGCCGGTGTTTCCACGTCCATGTGTGGCCGGTGGCGTTATGCAAATCCGGACCGGCTAACTCGTAATTAGGCCCAATGACTTATTTATGTAGCACATTTGCCAAAGCGCTTTCCATAAAACATATTTAAATACTATTACTATCCCAACCTAAGTTGGTACTCATTTATCGACCTCGGAAGGATTAAAGGCTGAACTGAACATGCAGGGATTGAAACCTGCAGATCACACATAGATCGAAGCAGCGAGCACTCAACCAACTGAGCTTTCTAACCTGCTTGTCGGGCACACTCTTAAATTACATCTAATGATATAAACTGTTATGGGCCACAATTAACAAAAGTAAAACAAAAATCTGCAATCTTGTTCCTTTCATGCTTCTTTTTGTTTATTTGTTTTCTTTCATGCTTCTTTTCCATTGTATTATTTATTTAAAAGTGACCTTTTTGATCACAGCCCACACCTAATATGTTTGCTACCTTGACTCTTGTATCTGCAGCCGTTATGCATACAGTTTTGCCTTCAATATTAAGCATCCCACTTAGCAGTTTACGGACAGCGAAGGAGAAAAATAATGCTGAAACATACAAATTATAGTAATTGTTTTAATATATAATTGAACGCCAAATAAATGCTGCAACATACAGACATAATGCACAAACTGTATACCTCCCTATCAACAGTCCCTAGTTATACCTGCAAAATTAAGGAAATGGTAGTGAGCCCGACCCCTCTCTGAGCTGACCGGCGCAGCACCACCTCAGGAGCACTTCGTGCCCCCCCCTGCATCAAAACCTAGTTCTGCAACTGGGTGTAGAGCTTTGCTTCCAAGAAAGACACAGTGAGGAAAACAATGGTCTGTTTGACCAGAACTAGGAATAGTAGCTGAGAAAAGAAGTCCAAGTTGCAGGGGCAAAAGGGCTGATGGGGGCTGCTGAGTTGGGTGATGGGGGTGTAGATCGCTCGGGCAGACGTTTGAAGAGTTCTTTAGATATGCTGGGAGGTGAATTAGACTTTCTCAGCCTGTGTAATTTGTTTTTGTAGGCTGTCGAGTGGGAAGATAGCAGGTTTTGCAGAAGGATTGTAGGGGTGGCCACAGGTTTGTTCAAGCGAAGTAAGCAAATGCTTGGAGAGGTGGATTTCAGGAGGGAACCACCGTGGCAGTATTTTTCTTGATGGAGAGCTTGATGTGTCTGTAGGGGGAAATTGCATCATTGTGGCGAGGGTATTAAGGGGGGGGCAACCAGTAGGAGTCTTGGCAGGGGTTGAGTGGTGTGTCAGGGCACAGTCAGACAGTAGAGGCGCCAGAAAGCAAGGTGGCACATTCTTCGGTGCCCTGAATGAGATGAATGTTGGAGATGCGGAGGTGCACCAACTATTCTGAGGCAGAAGGTAAAGGGGACGCCAAAGTGGTGTGACAAGGAAATGTCAAGGATGTACAGGTGTAAATGTGTCAGTGAATATCAGCTTGAGGGTGCAAGCTTTGGCGTGAGTAGGGCCAAAGATGTGCTGTTTGAGACTAATAGCAATCCGGCGTTGGGTAAAGGGGTTGGATGAGGGAATGTTGGGGCTGTGTACCCAGATTCTGAAGTCACCCAAGATGACTAAATTAGAGTAGGAGATAGGGATTTGAGTGAGAATGCCTGCAAACAAGTCATTGAAAGTGTGTTGCAGACACTTTGGTTAGTGGACGATGAAGTCATGAAAAGGTGAAGGTGACGGGTGACAACATTAGATTGGAATACATTTGGGGAAAGTAAGGAGTGAGAGGTCAATGGAAGTGGCAAGTATTGATGCTTTGTGGATACTGCCGATGCTGACATCCTGTTTCATCTGAAGAGGCATGTGTAGTGGCATCTCTGCGTGGTGGGGTGGCTGATTTTTGTTTGGGCAGAGGATATTAAAGTGATTATTGGTCAATATGCCATTGATTTAAATCACATGTTTAGCTATGGAGAGGGCCCGGAGTACCATGCTGTTGAATGAGACGGGCAGGCTCATTTTGGAGATGGGTGAGATAATGGGTATGCAGGTGGAGCAGGTTAAGCTCAGAGCTGATGAGTACAGGGCTGCCCAATAGGAGCGACCTGGTTTGTGCAGAGATTTCAGGGTAGTCACTGAGTGTGCAATAGGGTGGTGGAGAGAAGTGCTGCAGAGGCGTCTGGTAGGGGCGACCCCTTTATAGAAAATGGGTTGATATAGTTCTTAAGTCAGTGGGGTGGAGGGCATGACCAACGCTTGAGGGAGATGGAGAACACATAGTGAATCATTTCAAAGTAATAGGAAAAGGGAGTTTGGGCAACAGACATTTCTCCAACAGGTGTTTATGCCACCTCAGCAGTGTCCAGAGAGATATAAATGGAAAGTCCACCTTGACTCCTTTAAGTAGAATGTATTTTGTTGCAGAACAGTTGTAGCTTACATCAGAGGACAGTAGGCCAAGGCTCAAGTCGAGAGTACACACGGGAGGGCGGGGGGGGGGGGGGCTCAGTCTTCCCCAGCTAAAATTAGAAACATTGAATGTTCTTTTTGAATGTATGCATTAAAGCCGACCAGAGGGATCAAACCACAGTCATCAGGTTTCTAGGCCGGACACTTCACCACTGCACTATAGAACCTGATTAAAAATAACAAACAATTAAAGGTGAAATGTCCCATTTCGGTACTGCAAGTCCCAGGGAAAACATTTGTATTGGTTCTTGGAGTTTAAAAGTTTTAACATTTTCAAAAACACTATTAGAAAAAAAAATCCTCTCATGGTTTTATGTGTGTGCTGATTTTATGAAAGGCAAATGCAATTCGTCCTGTGCAAATTGGGTGATTATGCAAAGCCAATTTAATGAAATGTGCATATTTCACCTTGATATGCTAATTTCTGGCGACGTCACATTCCATTGCATTTGTTGATGAGTCCCCCACTTTAATTTTTAGGACTTGACCCCTGCAGTAGGCCCATCACTTTCTAGGGACATTGGTACTGTATTTCTGTTTGCTTCTCTGGGGTATTATTACTATGAAACTCACCCAGGAAGGCTAGCAAAGTGGTGGCCAACTTCTCTGGTGCTGGGGTCCCCTTTTGAACCAGAGGGGTGCCCTGCCCTATGCAACCTATTCAAGAACTATTCAATGGATATTTGTAAATTTCGGGATAATACCTTGTCTAGTGCTTGATTGGTATGCACCTGGTCACGTCTATACGGACATACAACATCAGATTGTACGTGAGGATTTGACCACATTAATGTGCCCATCGCAGATTTTAATATTGTGGCATTATATCTAACAATTAGTTATCTTTCAGGGCAGCACAGCGTCCAAACGGTCCCTATTATATTGGGTAATATAAGCTTGAGGGAGTCACTTGCCATGATCACCGAGTACTACAGATGGGTTGTTGCTCTTTCCAAGTTGACTGCTCACTGCCATGATCTACTTCAATAAGAGGATTTGCATTTTATTCATTTAGCAGTGGCAGGCATGTGGGGTTCCGGTTAAGCACACCTGCAACAATATCTCGGTTGGGACCTTCGAAGATGTCTGCCACCAGACACAGACACCAGCAGCCCTCTTTCATGTATTTTTGCAAATTATGTCCATGTACCTCATTATAAGTTTGCCGGTCCGGTAACAATGGTACCGGTAAGCTTGCCGGTACCATTGTTACCGGACCGGCAAACTACAAGTTCTGCTCGCGGGTGCATTCCCGCTCGCCAGGTCTGACCGGGCGGGCATACCGGCACCCGCGAGCAGAGCATGCCAGATGCACCGGCTCCATTCACAAATGGGGCCGGTGCATCCGGCCTTCCCATTACCATTGAGCCCTATAGGTCTCGAATGGGAATGTGGAGCTTTTCATTCCGGTGCCCGCGAATGGGCAATTACTGGGTTTGGCAGGGCCATAATGACCCGGTAATTGCCCATTAGAGGGTGCCGGAATAATTCACAAGTTTTGCGGCAGCTGCCGATTTTACCCGCAAGGCTACCGCCAAACTTGTAATGAAGCCCCATGTCTTTATTTTTTATTCATAATGTATGGCATTAACAAAATTGAAACGTATGCCATGACAATCCAATGCTGCATTTTATAAAATGAAAGAAAGGAAGAGAAGGAAAAAAGAAAAGAGATGCAAGAGATGAGAGAGAAAAAAATATTGTTGAACAGATAGTAGCCCTTCCAATGAGCACCAAACAGAGATCAATCCAAGTCCATCTCCAAAAATGTGCCCCAAATATCTTCAAACATCTAGTTCCTCTTCTGACATTTTAGAACAACCAACCCTCTCAATGTTGGAAAGGGAATGCATCTCCTGAAGCCATACTGACTTGGTAGGCAAGAGTTCTATGTGATATTTCTGCATTTTAAAGACTGAACACAAACTGATTTCTTTCAGACGTTTTTGTGTTGGCTTTAAAATGCTGAAACATCACATCCCTTTCCCACCCTCAACCTCTTGCGCTGGTTGACTTGTTAATTGGGAGGGTGTAATGCCCCGAACCCCCATTTCCCCGCCCACCACCCCTTTCCCAGCACAACACACACTCCCCACACATACGTACACAGACACACACAGACCGACACTCACCTGACACTACCACAATGACTTCTCTGGGTCTCTCCGTCGCTGTCAGCCCCTGTGTGCACTCGTGTGCAGCAGCAGAAAGACCGTTTGATTTAGAAACACTGCGGTCTTTGTAAATCAATCTTATTTTTTCTTTGGTATAATGAAAACTATTTTTTCACCTAATACCTAGGAAAGACGGTGGATTTCCAGTTTCTTAGAATTATTCTTTTGCCCACCATAGAACCCCTGAAAAGCCAGTTAATCTACGAATAGGTCAAACCCTCGAACTTGGTATCGTCCTCCAAGATCAAAGTATCAAAATGATATTCCACATCCAAACCCAGAACTTAGTTCAGCACACGAGTGATGCTCTCCAGAATTTCAGCAATATCTCTGCGCTCCCAACAACACAAAATTGCCAAGAACTCAAAAGTTACGTAAAAACAAACCTCATTTGTTGGGAAACCCTAAACGTAAAAATGCACACCTGGTTAATCAATGCAACCATGCTTTATTTTCAACATTCAAACATAAAAAGCTATCCTAAAATTCCATCTAAGTACATGGGATACAGTGAATGTAATAGCCATGTCTGTATACTTAATTCCAATTAGAAATACGTATTGGCAATGTAACCATAGTCAATAGTGCTGTGCTTTCACAAAAATCAGACCATGACTACAATCAATTTTAACTTTCATTACAATGGCATGTCGACACGCTGTGTTGTGGGCTACTAGGAGCTCCACATCCACTTGCTCCCTGAATAACTGGCCCTTCATCAGGACGAATTAGTCACAGTACAATTAATGTTTTCCCATGTACCAGTGCCGTTTTAATGTCACACTGTCAAATGAAATTAAAAACAAACAAAAAATAATAGGTGTGCAAATTTATATGTGGCATTAGTTAATTAAAACATAGTAACACAATTGGAAGCTGATGTTTCAATTGTTTACTCTTTGGTCAAAAGGCCCATCATTCAAGCATTACTTTGTGTCACCTAAATGCAAATGTTGCCTTAAGTTTCATATTGAAAAGAGGAAATTAGAAATTGAAAAAAAAGCCACTTTACAAATTCAATCGGCTGCTTTAAAATTTAAAACCAAGCACGCTGATCTTTTTGGGATTTTTTTTTAAATGGCAGAACCACGTATCAGGTTTAATTGAAGGTCAGCCACCATTCACAATGAGCACTTAGTGACCTAGAGGGACCAGACTCTGTCGCAAATTCATTATTCATTTAAAAGTTTTCATCTATTAACCTCGACGGTATTCAGTGTAATAATACAACTTACCGTCCATCAAGAAGACTTCTATACGATAAGACCGCTCGCATCTGAAACAAACCGCAGAGTGACCACGTAAAGTGCCACTCGCAAAATGAATTAGGAGCTGTGCTAAGTCACCAGTGAAACTCGACAAACGCAGGTGCAGTGCCAGCTTTTTCTCTTGGGTACCATATTGAAAGGAAAAATGTCTGCTGCTCATCGAAATTGAATGGACTTCATCTTCATGTGCTCTAAATTGCTTCAACTCATCTGAGAAAATATGTTTTATTTCTCGGAAAAGGGAATATACCCAATATGGGCACTGTGTTGAACAATGAAAATGTTACAAAACTATTTGTGATACATGTTTCCTTTAAACGCAGTGCCATAAATAAACATTTCAGTCTAACAATGATTCTGGTGCATATGTGCACATCATGATCTCTTCACAAATGCTTCATAACAGGGTACCTGTCACCCATAATTCATATACAGATGCATGATGGTTTGAATAATTATATTGTAAATTACGGGGCCTTTCAAAATAATGACAATCACATGAATTAGACATTGTTCCATTCAATGCATATATTGAATCCCTTTTTGGCTATATTGAAGCAGCATATCCACTTTGTGCAGACAATAATCGATATTCCCGCCTCTTGGATGTGGTCTAACTTGTTGCAAGACAAACCGCTCAAGGTCATTTTCCATATGCTTTTTTGTAACATTCCCCCAAGGCTTTGTCTGTCACTTCATTCCTGATACGAGGCCTATGTTCTGAAATTCTCTGTTTAACCTGTATTGTCATTTTGCCGACATAAAGAAGGTTGCATGGAAGTGTAATAATATACATCACATTAGTGCTTGTGCAGGTGGTGTGATTGGCTAAGGTCCATTTCACATCTCTATATTCACATTTCTTTATCATCTTAGTGAATTTGCAGACCACACATGAACCACATTTAAAATGTCCCTGCACGTTTCTTTTCTTTTTCTTTTATGGATGAAGGCACAACTAGCTAAAAGATTTCAGAGTCCTCGACCGCAACTAGAGTAGAACAAACAGAAACAGGAAAACAAAGGGAACTCTACATTTCAAACAGAAGATTTTTCAACATTTTGCGAAATAATAAAAGATTATCAGTCTTTTGAAGCTGGGAGATGGTCCCATAGTATTTGTGGCGGTAGACTCCATGCCATTGTAATACTAAGGTATGTAGTTCTATATGTGTGACTAATCTCTGTTTGAAGTTGACCTTCCTTTCAAAGGCAAACAAAGGTTTTGATGATAGCGGTCCTCAACATTGAATAAAATGCCAATTCTTCAGAAAATACATTTTAATGGCATTGCTAATTGGGTTAAAAGGTTGTCACACAAACCAATACTTCCACTTTACGTTTCCCTTTATGTTTAAGATACAAATGTCGCTCTGAATTTGTTGCTCTCTTTTTAGCTTGTTAGACAACTTTCCTTGCATAACCTTTAGTTTCAAGCCATTGCAGTAGTGAATCTTCATGTTGCACATAGTCATTTATTTATGGACAATTACGTCCGATTGTCAAAAACTGCCCTAAGGTGAAGTTTTGATTCAGTCCTTTAGGATGGAAAATACAATAGTGGAGCAAGCTGTGTGACGATTCACTAAGTGGCATCACTTCTCCCTAAGGGGGAGCCCCTTCTCATGAGGCTAGGAAGGTGAGGCCACTACCCAATATTCCCCTTAGCTGTGGTTTTGGAACCCAAGCACGATAAGGGTCTGGGAACCGAACCAGCACCAAGCAAATACTGGAGGGAGTCGCCCTCTAGACAATGGAACAGATAATCCCACTGGCCACCAGGGAATGGGTTGGGGCCCTGTCCATCATAACAGTGAGAAAAGGAAAGCCCACTGGTCACCAGGGAAGGGTCTGAGACCCTGCTCAGCATTACAGTGGAAAAGAGGAGACCATTGGCCATGTAACAATGGTTTGGAACCCCAACAGAAGTAAATCAAAACATATTGTGAGTCTTCCTCTTTATAGTGGCAGAGATAAGCCCACAAGTAACAAGAGAAGGATCTAGTTGGGACACTAGAGAAAATAAGTCACAGAGACAGAATGATTATCAAGCTGGAAGCAGTAAGAAGGAACTGTATCAAGCTATACCAAAACAGAAGCTGGGATAGAGAAACCAGGGGAAGGGAGTCAATCCCCTGGCTTTGTGTTTAAGTGTGCCAAAGCCAACCAGGACAAGGGAGACATTCTCTTGGTCCTGAAATGAGAGTCGAGCTGGAGACGTTAGGGTAAGGGAGTCATTCCCCCTGGCCTGGTTATGAATTGTACCAAATTGTACCAGAGGAAGGAAGTCATTCCCCCCAGTTCTATTGTAAATTGTACAGTGTCACATCAAGAGAAGGGAGACATTCTCCTGGAGAGAGCACTGTATAAACACTGTCTGAAAATTGCAAGCCTGGGGAAGGGATTAATTCCCCTTTTTATATTTGTTTTGAAGGAACATTCTCATGAAGTCCCATCAAAGAAGCAAAAGAAGTGACCCATTATCTTTAAAGAAGGAGCGTTCTGTTAGTTACATTTTTAGCTGTAGTGTGATGGACAGAAGAAGGTTGTTGACACAGGATGGTGGAAACTACTGTATAGGAGGAGCCATGTACCCCCACTCCACCTGCCCCGTCTACATTACCTGAAACGTATGAACTAAAATATGTGATGTATACTGAACAAATAAACCAGCAAAGAGAAGAGAGAGGTCTCCGTGCAGTACTCATAAGAACACCTATACCTAAGAGAACATGGGAGGCAAAGTGCCCATTGAGTAAACCATACTTGTATCCAAGACAATATGATGGCCATTTGAGCGAGATTCCTGATGAAACAAAGAAACTGAAAGACCAGGATGAATGGTGACTTCATGCAAAGCTGAATCGACACCCAGATAAAAAGATAACCAGACCAGAGAGGCAGACAATTTATAAAGAACAAAGAAATATCAAGGATAAGTGACATCTTGGGATCAAGATAAAGAAACGTATGCCACAAACATGTTGAAGGAACTTAGATAGTTTAAACGTGTACAGATGCAATGAAACGCAAGCAGCAAAGCAATCATGAAGCTAGCCAAATGCTTTTAAATAGTTGCATTGCGGCAAGCCGCAACATATACATATATACCTCATAGATACATATGGATTAAATAAAGAATTAATGTTTCCACTACGTATAAAGCAGTCTTGAGCAACGAAGAAGGCCTTGATTCAGTCTCGCAGTCACAAAAACAACTGAATTAAACAGAATATATTTCAGCTAAGGAGTTGGCTGAGCCACGGAAGCCAAGGTCTTATCAGAACTGGAATTGGCTGACATTGGAAACAATTAACGTGAAAGAACAGAAACTCCTGTTCAAGAAGGTCAAGCAGAGCAAAGGACATCAGAGGAATATTGAAGAGTAAAATCAAATTCACACGAAAAGGCTCAAATTGTGGTGTCCAGTCACGTGATGGAAGAATGTTGGATGCACAAGAAGATCACACCTATGCACGGAAGCCAGAGAGTACCCCTACTCCTTAAAAAGTCCCAGAGAACAGTACAGACTCAAGGCCAACTACAAAGTGCTAATTGACACTGAACCATTGAGGTGATGATGGACTGTATTTTTAATTGGTGGGAAGCTGGTATCAAGACAAGCTCACGCACACCTGGTTGTTAGGTCTGCGTGCTGCTCACGTAGGTGGAAAGCTACTGACAGGGTTAGAAGCCAACCAATTGTATGGGACCCGTAGTTGGGGGTCCTACAGTTTGTGTAGCCAATGGGACATCGTATATTTAGTGACGTTCATAGTGGCCATTTTGGAGGGAGAGCTTAGTTGCCCCACCTGATGTTAAATATCCAATACTTTCTCTCTGTTACTCCATACAGATATTACACCTATACTTGTTATTCACTTAGAACCAATGCCGCTTCCCGATAGGTTTTAGTAGTTTGCCACATAGGATGACGTTGTTAATGATGCAGGTCAACATGTCAGCTATGACCAATTATGGGTTTAGGAACCCAGCTTTTTTATGAAATGATTGAGAGTTAGAGTATCGAGCGATTACTGATGTTCGTTGTACTCCCTGTTTTAAATACTTGCATTAAAACAGACAAACTTTTGCCAAGCTATTTGTGTCGTCTGAAATTATTGATGTTTGATTAAAATCTGCATCCCCATCTATCTCCAGGGTATTGCTACTCATCTTAAAGTGCTGGAAGCATCCAGTTCACCAATATGACAGACTTTCTGACAGACCCTTGTAGTATCAGTTTCAATTGATAATGTAGGTAAATACTGTTACCCCTAGTGGTAATTTGTGGGGCATCTCCCAATTGCAGCTTTACTACCTGTATTATGGTAACAGATGGAGGTCTATATTCATATTTTGGGTGTTTTTTGCATTTCAATCCTCATCTTGAGGATGACAATGTAACATATAGAGTAGCAATCATATCGCAACTGTAAAAAATTACATAATGAAGAGAAGGTCACTATTGAACCATCCCTGCTTTACATGGGCATCAGATATCAACTTTTCACCCCCTTTCAATAATGGAACCTTTTTCCCCCATAGTGAAGGTAAGCACTTGCACTGTCCTTCTGTAAAGCAAAATCTTGTTTTAAAACATGGGGTTACTTTTCACAATTTTTACCAGGGGATAGAAACTGGAGAATTTACAATGCCATATGTGGCCTTGTAATCAAACAGTGTTTTACACTGGCGGTATTCATTTGACATACGGCAAACTGTAAATACCCCCAAACTGTGACCATAGTTGTTTTGACGCCCAGAGTTTGCCCTCTTGTAGAATGTCTAATATATGGATGGAGAGGTTTGGCATTTAGAGTTTATCAGTGAAGGACAAATACAGAAGGGGAGTTGGAGTGTGCTGCAGCTGCACAATAAGGGGTCTCGGAATGCATGCAAGTAGAGGAGCGCTGGGTTTTTCCACTTCCAACTGGATTTTTCCACCCTCTGTCTCTTCGACTTGTGATCTGCCTTTAGGCCAAGGGCAGAACGCAGTTGGACGGGGGCTGCATTCCCCATAAAGAAGATGGAATCATGGAAGGGTCAGAGTTGGATGTTGATCCCCGAGTGTTGCAGTCTCGCTGAAAGGGAGGACGCTCCACTTCAGACTCTGTTGCCCGCAATAATGTCTTTGCCCACCTGCTAAGGGACTAAGCAGTGTTGTCTGGTGGCCAAGATGACGTTTTCCTCTGCCTCATAGCTAACGGTGATGCAATTTATATATATACATATATGTGTGTGTATGTTTGTATGTATTGTTGTTCTATTTGTTCATTATATAGTTATTTGTTATGAATAAAAGGCCTATAACGTGCCATTTTTATAACCTAATATGATGTACGCATGTTTCTTCTGCTAATCTGAGTCCAATTACTCATTATTGCGAGAAGGGGCTGGGGGAGACATAAGTGTTTGTGTTCTTCCCCTAGGGCCAAATAGACACAATACAGCGTGGCAAAAGAGATGTGTGAAATGGTGGGATATTGATGCGTTTTCGATTACCTAATGCTATTTTGTTGTTAGCTAAGGCTCAGGATTCGTCAGCGAGTTATTGACTTGTAAGTATTGCATAATAGTCCAGAGCATGGGTGTGTGACAAATGTAAGCTGGAATCAGTGGGTTGTGCTCCACATTCCAACCTAATGCTGGTGGTGAGTTCATCGAATTCTGCCCTCTGTTTTTTCACCAGAGTTGGGGGGGGGAGCAAGATCAGATGGGACGTGCTTTTGACCCGATAAGAATGATGAAATAGTCTTGGCTACCTGTTTGGGTGGAAAGGAGGGGATCCAGGGCAATCATTCTTCGCTGAGCTTTCCACAGCTGTGATAGGCAGAAAAATGTTCCTTGCCCTGATTGGCTAGATGTCTTAAGCCTCTGGAGGTTTTCCGCTCAATCAAAGATGATGGAGGCAGGTCAAACCACAATTCAGAACCCCTGTATGGGATTTTGGTGGGGTACATTGCAACCTCATTCAATCATTATGGTTGTGTGATGCGTTGGGCAGATTGTTCACAAAGCCATGTCCCACAGCATGGCTTAAAAGCACAATTGCGTTGTACCCAACATTTCTGCATTAGCTGTTGTGCTAATTTAAGATGCAATTTTCAATTCCAATACTTATCATTTTGCGCCCAACTCAAAGTAAGGCTGTAGGTAATAGTAAACAGCAGCCTCAATAAAATGGACGCCGAGTGATAGAGAAAGAGTAGAAAGCTTAGTGTTAGTGGCCACACCAGTGTGAGAAAGCTCGGTACTCAGTTGCCAATGTTTCATTTACACATTTAGATTTTGCAATCATTGACATTGCGTTGTTTGGATTTGTCATTTAATACAAATGTATGGCTAAAGCACCTAATTGGAATGAGCAGTGGCAAATCCAATAGTTTTCGAATTTGCAGTTTGACATTTGATTTTACATCTAAAGGCATGAATGTGTGTTGGCCCAGGTACAGGCCCTGCTGAACGAACCCGCACGCTGAGGGGACAGTTATCGCATGTTGAAATGTGAGTTTGTAGCCTCTGCTGCTGGATAATTAAATACTTCTCCTGTCATTTATTCAGCCTACTGCTAGGGAGCATGAAAATGATGTTGATCTCCAGACAAATTGCCATTATCAATAATGATGAAATCATACATTCAATCTCCTATTACCGAGGGCCATTAACGATAGCAATCGTTTACTCCAGGGCAAAAAAAGTAGGACTGTACCCCTCTAAAATGCAATACAGGCATTCATAAGGGAAACTACTACTTGTTAACCATTATTTCCAGTATAATGAGAATATTTTGATGATGCTCAAAACTTCCAGCTGGAAGCTGCGTTGCTTACTCCTGATCCTCCGGAGGGTGAAGCTCTGCTTTTGTCCGACCGTAGGAATCCAGTTTCATGCCCTTCCCTCCCTGCTGCTCAGATGTGCTGCTCCGCTCCAGGGTTCTTCAAACATGACTCCCAATCCCTTTGATCAATTGTCTTTTGTCTCGCATGCTGTACTACAGTCCTGAGTTCTAGGTTTCTTTAGATGTGACTTCTGATCCTTCGGATGAATTGCTGTACTACAGTCCTGAGCTCCAGGGTTCTTCAGGCATGACTTCTGATCCTTCGGATGAATTGTCTTTTGTCTCGCATGCAGTACTGCAGTCCTGAGCTCTATGGTTCTTCAGTCATGACTTCTGATCCTTCTGATCAATTGTCTTTTGTCTGGCATGCTGTACTGCAGTGCTGAGCTCCAGGTTTCTTTAGACATGACTTCTGATGCTTCAGATTCATTGTCTTTTGTCTTGCATGCTGTACTACAGCCCTGAGCTCGAGGATTCTTCAAGCATGACTTATGATCCTTCGGATGAAGTGTATTTTGTCTTGCATGCTGTATTACAGTCCTGACCAGAGCTTGAGCTGACCTGTTCCAAAAGGGCCTGCATCATGTCCTTTTGCTGATACTTTGCCTGGATCCACCAACTAGAGGGTAACATCTTGGAGGTCTCCATACCCCACTTCCATCATCTGCACAAGCCTTCTGATGCCAGAGGGGCTTCCTGCATGTCCTTCTTTCAGGAGCCCCAACGTGATCACCTGAAACCCGACACTGGATCAAAGCTCTGCACCCGAGTCCTGTTGGTACCTTCAACACACCCTTTTAGCATGAATGACACCTAGGGGGGTCTTCATCCTCCGAATCCCTCGCTGGTGGATGCCTTCAACAATGTAGGGCTTTGCCTAGACCCCTTCTCCCATGTACTTCTACTGTGACTCTGTCTGCCTTTTTCTTCCTGTAGACTTCTTAGCATTTTTCCTTTCCATGGCATTTGGTAATTGGATGTGGGTGTCCTCAGAATGGGCCCTGCATAGTTCCCCGGCTTCCTAGGGTCTCTGGTAATGTTTATTAAGCGATCAATGGCTATGAGCTTCGTCCCACTGTAGTCTATAAAACTGTGACAACGTGTTTAAAAGTTACTTAACCTTGATGAATAATTTTGAACATCAGTTTTAAATTGTTACTGAGTGTCCTTTGTAGATGCTGAACTGTATTTAATTTGTATCTCTGATTTTTAGTACTAAGGTGTATTGTACATTTGACCTTAATGCACACCTTTATATAAGAAGTATATTTTTCAGTATGTACACTGATTGGACAATCCATTACTGTGTACTGATGTGTGTGTAAGCTGTGCTTTATGACCAGCACGTGGCCCTCCCAAGAGTGAAGTGAGAGTCAGCACTAACGCAAGAGCAGCCCTGCATTGGCACCATTGTTTGGACTTTACATGCCCTCGCCAGAGGACCTGTAGAAAATCCTTGTTACTTAGACTCAGCACCAGTTTATCAGACATGCTCATGCCAAGAGGACATTCAAATTCATATAAACATGTTAGTTGAAACTAATGCAAGAAAGATTAAATAGTGTGTTGGGTACATGCCCATTACATGCCCATTTCTGTCTCAGAAATATTTGGGCAGCAACCACGCTTTAGCACTTACTTACAGAACTAGACAAATTCAAGCAGATGCTCCTCCACTCAGTGTTTGCCTGCAGGTTTCATGCTTGGTAACATAAATTAAGCTCCATGCATACCTCAAACTCTCCAACTGAGCGAGGCCACCATTTGCAAAATAAAGAAATACTGCATGCATATCCATCTGTGGGCTTCAGGGTGGTCTCCTCAGAATAACAGAGCAACAGTCACATAATTTACATCACATTTGGTGGTGCCTAGCCCTCTTACAAACTCCCTATCACACCTTTAATTATTACTTTGTCTTCTCTTGTGAAATGGCTACTCGAACCGGTGCCGGAGGGAAAGAGGGAAACAGAGAGTGAAACAAAAAGAGAAATATATGGAGGGGGGAAAAGGAACAAAGAGAGATGAAGCGATACATAGGGGGGTGGTGTAAGGGAGAGACTGTAGCTGACTGAGAGACTGTGCCTGAGATACTGAGAAGGATTATGACTGATACTGGGATATGGCCAAGGAACTAGGATGAGGGACTCGGACAGGGGATTTGAATGAAGGACAAAAGTCTAGCATGAGGGTGGTGAAGAGGGACAAGAAAGAGGGACGCGAAAGTGGGAGGAAAGACTAGGATGTTGACTGAGACAGACAGAGGACTAGTAAAACAACTAAGAAGAGGAAGAGGAAAAAGGATGAGGACTAAGAAGAGGAAGAGGGATATAAAAGAGAGATTAGGATGAGTGTGATGGAGTAGGACAAGGAAGACAGACTATGATAAGGAAGAGAAAGAGGGTCTAGGGTGCAGAAGAGAAAGAGGGACTAGGGCAAAGAAGAGGAAGAGGCATTAGGGTGAGGATAAGGGACTAAGATGCAGAAGAGGATCAGGGACTAGGATAAGTGTCTAGGACAAGGAAGAGGGACTTGGGTGAGAAAGAGGGGATCTAGGATGAGAACGAAGGGTTAGAAGGACTAGGGTGTGTATGATCAAATAAGATCAGGGACTGGGAAAAGGAAATGAAAAGGGGACCAGGAAGAAGGACTGGGCCAAGGGACAAGTATGAGGGGTGATGAACAGACGCCACATTGAGACAGAGGAGATGTTCCTATGATAATGACAAGGTAGAGGGAATGTGATGAAGAAGAGGACCAGGAACTAAGAAGAGCACAATGAACTGGGACAAGGAAGGGGGCTAGGATGAGGAAGAGGGGCAAAGACTAGGATTAGAGACTAGATCTAGGAGGATGGACTAGGTCATAGGCTTTGAGAGGGGGAAAAGTGCAAGAATGAGGAAAATGTACTAAAACGAGGTGAAGGAACAGGGACTATGACAAAGAAGAGGGAACAGGACGAGGAGGAGGGAGTAGTATTAGGACGAGGAAGAGGAAGAAGGACTAGGACAAAGAAGAGAGACTGTCAAGGAAGAGAACTAGGATAAGGACGGGGACTCCAACAGGGAAGAGAGGCCTGGAAGAGGGAGTGCATTGAGGAAGAGAGACTGGGATGAGATGATGAAGCGTGTTAAGACTATAATAATGGTAAAAGGTGCTATATAAATGATCACAATTACAGAAAGTGGCTGTAGAACAAGGAAGAGGGTCTAAGTTAAGGAAGACAGACAAGAAAAAGAAAGGGGAACTAGGATGAGAAAGCGGGAATGAGCAGTGAAGTGGGATCAGGCAGAGTAAGAGGGACTATGACAGGGAAGAGAAAAATATATGACCTATGACTAGGGCGAGGAATATCAAAAGGAGGTGGAGGAAGAGGGACTGTGGCAAGGATCCAGAGGAGAGAGTAGGAACAAAAAGAAGGACTATGGCTGTTGCTCTGACTCCATGAATTACAGGACCAGCAGTAATGAGGAAGGAGTACAATGAGGATGAAGGATGAGAAATAGAGAGAGATGAGGAAGAGGGACTTAGATGAGAATGAGAGGCTACAACAAGGAGAGAGTAGGATGATGAAGAGGAAGAGGGACGAGGAAGATGAATAAGGACGAGGGCGAGAAAGAGGGGCTAGGATGATGGCAATGGACTTAGAAGAGGCAGAGGGGCAAGGAAGAGGAATCTACTGGAATGAGGAAGAAGAAAAGGATTTAGGCATATTAGAGGGACTAGGATGAGGAAGAGGGACTAGGACAATGAAGCGGAAGATGGGCTAGGACTGCACAAATTGCAGGGCATTGTGGTTCTTTTTTGTTTGCTTGTGCCAGTACTGAGGCATTCAGGCAGAAGAAAACCAACGTGAATAGCGGTTCACAGACACATAAAATATGTGATGCAACCAATGCATTCAAAGAGCATTTTCAATTGCCATGCTAACCAAATATTTTGCTTCTCAACATCCTTTTCCATCCCTCTCCTGTTAGTAGCATTGCCTTGGCCACCATATATGCCAAAACAAAAATCTGCTTTGGACGTAATGTTTAAGATAGTGCTCAAACAAGCATTGGCAACGCCAATAGTTTTGGCTTTTGCAGTTTTTCATTGCATTTTAAATTTTTAGGGAGGAATTTGTCTTGGCCTCTGTGACAAATTGTGCAGAATCCTCGCTGCTCCCCAGCCTGAAGTTTCCTCCCATGTGGCCAGGGAAAGGCAGCCTCTACCTGATCCTGGCCATGGGGGTGGTATTCTGAGGGTGGATCACATGGAAGGAGAGGGCTATCTGGGGTAGGTGTAGGCTCTGACAGGTAATCCCTTGACTCTGTAGAAGAAACCCTAGTCCCAGAGTTCTAATGGTTTGCTGCCACTGTTCAGAACCCTTTAATTGTGAGGTCTTAAAACCTACTTCTGTTAAACATCTTAAGCAGAACTTTAGTCATCCTTCACATGTACATGACCCCTCTAAAACTCCTTTGACATCTGATGTTGATGATGATTGTTATGTAGTCTGCAACAACAGCACTTAAAACACTATGGGAATCCTTTGGACTTCAATTCGCAGAAAGATGTAAGTACCGGGACTTGGAAGATGAGTAACGAGTCAATGAGGATCAACAGTTATGCCAATAGTAATGTGTGGTCTAGTTGTTGTCCATTCAATCAACTGCGTGGTACATTTAAATCAGAGAAACACCTCACACATGGGAGAAAGAGAACGTGAAGGAGAAGCCAGATAATATGCAGAGCAGAAAGCGGAGCCACAGAGAAATACAGACGTACAGGAGTGAACCAGGTTGAAGAAGAGAGGCTCTCCCAACCTGGCACTTCTCAATCCAATGTACAGGAGTGGCGGGAGACCCAAGCTTTGTGAAGTGCAGCATGGTGAACCGGCAAACGCAGAAAGGTGATCCACAATGCTGTCAGACCAGAAAGCAGCACCCGTATCGGCGAGGGACCACAAAGCCGGCAGAAGACCTGAAAAGGTTTTGACAAGATGTAAAAGTCATATCCAAAGCAAAACTCTGCTGCTAAAATGAACCATGAGTCAGAGACGCCAGGAGATACCGGTAAATTGAGCCTTCGATAGTGGTAACCCCATGGCATTGCAACAGGGGCGTGGACAATTAAGTGAAAGTTTTGAATACTGACCAAATAGAATTACAGAGCTAAGAAGAGGGCAAACATGGTGTAATTCTCCTGATAAGTTGGGGGAAACCTGGAACCACCAATGCCACAAGCCAAAAGACATTGTAAGAGAAACAAAGAGGACGAAGTTGTACAATTCTCCTGACATGAGATGTCAGTTAAGGAAAACCTGGAACAAGCATTGCCAATAGCCAAAAGCCATTGTAAGGGAGGTTGACAGAACAAGCTTGAACAAACCCTCATATAGTGGATGTCAGTATGAGGGAAATTGGTCTAATGCTAACTGAAGTCCACAAGGATGTGTCACTGAGGAGGCACAATTGTGAGAACATTTAAGAGAAATGTGAATGCTGCAGAGAGACCTGATAAGAGCATCAGGTAGAGAAACCTTTTTTGATAGAGATACCTGGCAGGAGAGTAAACCAGCAGATCTGTGAGAATCAAAAGGGGGCTATTCCTGACAGGAGAGTAAACCAGGATATCCAGAGTTTTCAGTTGAACCTTCTTTGGAAATGATATCTGGCAGGAGAGTACACCAGGGGATCTGTGTGAGCCAAACAGAGGATATTCCCGGCAGATGAGTATACCAGGAATGTCAATGTTGTGTTGTAAAGGTGTTTTTGTTCTGTTAAGTCTTTGTTTAAATTACATATTTCAGTGGAGGAGTTTCTGGTAGGGGAGTACACCAGGAAATCCAAGGTTTTGTTGAAAACAAACTTTATTATATCAAGCCTTTGCAAAAACTGAAAATTGTTTACTTTGGGCATCCTAAAGACTATACAAGACTGTTTTTCAATATATGTCAACCCGTATTGTTAAAAAAACATTTGCCATGTTATCGTGAGGAGAATACCCAGGAAAGAGACATTTTCATTACCCTTAATGGAACTTTGGTGAAACAGAGTATTTCAAATGACTTTTCCCTGAGACCATTCATGGGAAGGGAAACGAAATCCTGGAGACAAGGGTTGTTTTGTTGAAACTGAACTTATATGGTGTTTGCACAACTTGGTTGAAGTGACGGTAGAAATCATATTGCACCTTTTGATTTTGTACGTTAGTGTGAGGGTCAGATGAATATTATCTACTGAGTGAAGAACTTCTTGAGTGGGGATCTCATAAGGTGTACTCTCGCGACCCGTATGTTAGTGCTATTAAGGTTGGCAATGGTTTTCTTATTTTATTATTTTATTCTTGTGTCGCAAGGATGTAGGTCAACACGGAGACATAGAGTCCCTCAGCTCCGTTTGTAAAGTAAGCAGTAGTTTGTTTGTGCCTACACCTCTTTGCGCCAAATTTCTGATGTAAATGAATAAAAGTACGTAGTCAAGTTTCTTCAAGTATATTTTCTTAATTTATTTGATATATGTTCTGCCCATATGGATGACACGTGTTTCGGCGTTTCATTGGCGCCTTTTTCAAATCCGGGCCTTATTGAATGTAGTGCGAATCTCCCTTTCCTTATTTCCGGGAATTAAATCCCACCTACAAAATTCTCTTGCTCATGCCTCAAGCATCGGGGGTCCTGTTTTGGTTCTGGCAAATCCTTGTTCATAAAGAGTTGAGTTGATGAATTTTAGACACAGGGTCAACTTATTTTAGTTTTATTTCCAGAGGTAGGGACATTCTGTTTTGGCTAGGACAAGGTAGGCCTTTTTCCCAACCCATTTTCTCTCAATAAATATGTAAAATATTGAGAACATTGCAACTTTGTGTCTGCCTCTCATTGCTGACTCTTGAGACCTCATAATGAATGAGCACAGCTCCGCAAGCAGAACTGCTGATCATCACCTGACTATTATTACATGTACTATTAGTCTCTGCTGGCTGATTAAATACTTCTGACATTTCAAATCAGCAGCTGAGGCAAATAGCCTGCGACTTACACAGCCTGCTAAGAAGGCACTTAAAATGGTTTTGATCTCTGTACCATCCAGCATGGCATCCCTATTGTTACAATGCACCTTTAAGTCCTGATTACCTAGGCTGAAAACAATGCACATGCTAATTGTGTAAACCCTAACAGTCTACTACAGGGCCAAAAGTCAGGACTGTAACACTCTGAAACATAATACAGACAAAAATGATAAATGAGATAACTCCTTGATAACTATAGTTTGCAGGAACGGGAGAAATGTGTGCTGTCCTAAGACCTAACCTGTCATTTCTATGGAAAAACATCAGCATTCATGTCAATATGGCAGTTATAGCTGATTTATGGGCAACCCGATAACATAACGGCCATATGGCCATTTCCGAATGAGGAATGTTTGAACAGCATACATGCCTTACCAGCTACTTCTGGTACAACTGAAGAAACGGTTCTCCTTAGATCCTGCTTGCAAGTTACATACTCAATAACAAAGAATAAGTTCAACGCATACCTCAAACCTTTCAATCAAGTGGAGCCCCCAGTTCCAAAATGTACAAATACCATATGAAAGATTCTGAGGTCAGGGGCATTGCAGGGTTCAGAATACATGAAACTCACATACATTACATGACATTTTATGCATTCCGTGTGCACCTACCTTACAAACTCTTCATTCAGTATTTCTTTTGTAGCTTTCTCTTGCATTATTTCTATCCTTACCAGCACCACAGGCCCCAGGGAGATAAAGGGAGAGAGAGAGAAAGGAATGCGTAGATGCTGAAAGCAGCTTTTGACTCCATTAACAGGGAATTGTTGTGGGAGTCACTAAAGCAGGAAAGACTGAGGGAAGAGTCGATGGACTAGAGGAGCTTCACGATGGTAATGGTAATGATGGGGTAATTTTCGGTAGGGATGGGTGTCACACAGGTGTTAATCCTGGTTTCCACCCTAATTCGCATGTTGTGGAATGATTTAGATGAGATTCTGGTTGCCCAGTAACTGGATGCACCCAGGGTGGGAGGCCAGGACATTCCCCTCCTTCTATTTACAGATGACACCATGCAACAACTGGAGATAGCAATGCATAAACTACTGGGTGCCTCTTGCAATTACTACATTCATAGGAAGGAGGGCATTCACAAGAGCAGAGCAAAGGCAATGGTGGTGTGACTAGCTAAATGCCCCATGAAGGGGTTTTGTGTAAATGGTGGATGTTTAGAGGTAGTACCTCACGTAGACTACCTGGGCATCTACTATGATAATTAAACAGAGTGGGGGACACCGCTAGAAAGGAACGGGAATACACTGGGCCAGATTTAGTTTCAATAGGAAGGTTGGAGGGAATTTCCCTGCACAATCCTTCATGGCTATAAATGGAAGTCTGTCCCTCCGGCTATATGTAGTTCTGAAGTCTGGAGCTATGCACCATGCACTGAGGTGACTGCAGCTGAGAATTCCTCCCTTACAAGCCTCTTTTTACTATTGAAGGGAACTCTATCTGGACCCCTGCACCGAGAAACTGGGGTGTATCCTATCAGTGATCATTTCACCCTCTTACCAATTGCATATCGAATTAGGTGACCCAGAGGCAAGAGTAAATAACGCTATAATTAAAGCCATTTTAGGCTTGGATGCTTGGAAGAAGATCCTGTGGCTGGCTGGGCTTTAGCCCATCTGTAGGTCTTCTATTAAGATTCATTGGGATTCCTTTAGGTAAGGGAGGGAGAGATTTTGGGATGTGAAAAGGGAAGAAATGTGTTATGTAACCCAGACATATGCCCCTATGTCCTGGTATTTGAAACAGAAGGTTCTGTGGGGGGTGGAGGCATACAAGGCCTCAAATATGCAAAATGAGGCCAAGAATCTGTTTATGAAGTTTACATTGAGATGTCTCCCCTTAGGCTATCTAACAGATAAGTGAGGCAGGGCACATAGTGCCTGACTCCAAATGTGATAATAAAACTGCTGAGACCGTGCTGCAAACCCTAAGACCCTGCTATCCCAGGTGGACACATGTGGGGCTCGTATCCTCTTTAGGTAAAAAATATTAAAATTTGGATGGAGGCCATTAAATACTGAGCAGCCACTGAAGGTGAGAGGGTGACGGAGTAGTGGCCTACTATCTTTCTGCAGCCTGGTGGAAAAGAATAATGGACCTTGTTTCCTAGATATATGGGCCTTGCTTAGACCATGGCAGGGAGAGCTAAGGGAACGCATGTGGGGTATTTTTTATTGGATTTGTAATTTATATTGCTCATCTCTTGTATGGATCTGTCTTATTTTATGGATTGTGGTCTACCCATTATTTTGTAAGTGTATATTTCTATGATGATATTGTATTTTGTTACAATGGAATGGCTTTTGCTACACAAAGTGGTCATGATGTTGAAAGAGAAAGCAAGCAAGAGATAAAGTGATACTGTGATAAAGAAGCAAAGATAGACAGAGGGAGGGGAACAGAAGAATAGGTTAAGAGATGCAGAGGAAGCAGCCAAAGAGAGACTGTGTCTGAGACAGACAGACTAGGGCAAAGGAGAAGTTCTCTTACAAAGGAAAAGGAGTCCAACAAAAGACTGAGATAATGGAGAAGGAATGATGGTCATGAAGGGGGCATACCTCGGGATGATAGCTCAGGGACAACGTGCTCGCCTTGGAAGCAAGACAATGCAGAGCAACACAGGTGCGATCCCTGTGGTCTGCACTTAGAAACCTCTGGGTATTAAGCGCGTTATAAATAACCAATTTCAATTACAACAAGAAGGACAGTGGCAAAAGACAGATAAACGAGACGGTCTGTGGAAGGAGGAAGACAAGAATAGTGACAAAAGACGTGGCTTGTGACGAAAGGGAAGGAGTGTGAAAAAGGTGAAGGGCTCTGTTGGAGAAGGACTGTAAGTGATTTCAACCCGGCACTTCACCTAAGTCAATGCCTAGCGTGTGATGTACAATTGAAACCCTTAATTATTTATTTATGTCTAGAAGTTCTTTTATTTCTGAATGGTGTACCCTTATATCACACCCCTCTCTTTGAATCCCCCCCTGGTCACACTGAACCAGGAAGCAGGCTGTTTTGCAAAGTTAAAATATTTATTTATGGATTTCACAATATATATAGATCATGCTATTTTAATGGTTGTACAATGATGACCAATGGGGTGATGTCACAATAAATCTCTTTAATCAGAATGAGTAATGATAGGAAAAATAATGCAGCATAGAATAATACTTTGTGTGGGTTCAATCAAAATGCAATGTGATTACTCTTTCGCCCTGCACACTACTCAATCCCCCCAACATGCAATATAAAGAGATGGAAGGAGAGAAAACAGGTTTCAGGAATACAGAATTCAACAATATAATATCAATCCCAATTTCCCCCAGCAAACTCAGAGAAAAACAGGAATGATTGCAACTTGTCAAAATGGTTTTGAATGTGGCTTTGAATGAATGGGAAAACACTGAAAAATAAATGTAATTCACTAAAATGGTTTCAATACTAGTGGGACCCGCTTTGTATAGTCTCAGACAAACACTAGCAATGATTATTGAGTAACTAGCAGGTTGAACACTTAATCCTGAGGTCAGATGCAATGAACAGCTATTTCACACGTGATGGATTTGAGCGATTGCGGAATAACTATAAGGAGTTGGGATGCAGTTTTGGGTTCGTTGGAAAGCTGTTGAGGATGTTAGCTTCCATTTGACACTTAAATTTTGTTTCTAGCATACACAGTGAAGAAGTTATGAAGGTTTTTGTGAAGGTCGGTTTTTCAGAAAGAGTCAAAATTTGCAAAATAAAGATGCGCTTTTTAACATTAACAAACAAGATTTCTTTACAGTAGGGAGACTATGAAGCTGCAAACTACACGACAGCACGGCCACCAGCCTATGATATCACTGGTTGATTTGGCCTGCCGAGACGCTCGCCTTTCTTCAGCAAATATATTAGCGCAAAGATGATTTTAACACTACTATTACCAAAGGACTATAGGGATGAGAGAAAGATTCAGGTAAGACAAAAGATTTTCTACAATGCAGTTCTGGATATAAGAGAATGGGTTTGGATAGGATTACTTATGGATAATATCTTTGCGAGAGACAATCCTATGCTATGGATACTCACTACCAAGGTTTGGAATGGACCCGTCAGGGATCTACCCAGGGAGACTTTTTGGACAGGAATTCAGCTAGCACAACGGACTGGACTCAAGGCGCTCTGGTTCTGCACTCAGCACGGCACTCTGGACACTGCATGGCGGGATTGGACTGCATCTGACGGGTTGGTTCAGGTTCGCAGCTATCTGGTCACAGCTCTGCTCTACTGGGTTGGATCTCTGGATTCTGGCAAGAATTCTCAGCAAGAAAGTAGCAACAGCACAGCTAGGCTGTTATTTTGCTCCCCTTAGAGGTCTGGGGTAAAATCTGGCTTCAGGATTTTAAAAAGCCAAGCTGAGAATGGTTCAGCTTTGGAAGTGGGCCTTTCTGCTTTCAAAGTTCTGGAGTCTGGAATCTGGAATATGGATTTCTCTTGCAAAGTGCTCCGCCAGCAATCGGATGGTAGGTGAATGTGTGTGTGTCTCTAGGTCCTAAGCTGTCTCTATTTATGTATTTCCTAGAGGGGTGGGTATGCTGAATTCTACTAGGCACACCCCTAGGTATTCCATTGGTTAGGGCATTTCCTCTCCCCTGATTTCAGAAGAAAACAGAGTGCCATGATGATGCTGTATTTTATGATCCAGGGAGAACCTCCCCTTTATTTCTGCACAGAAAATCTATTTTTCATACAAGACATATTTTCAATTTTACAAACTTGCTAGCAACAGCATATTGATATCACAGATTTGGTGGAGCTAGTATTCATCCGAGCCCCGTCTCGGTGAAAGCTTGGGTCTAGATTTGGCAATTTTTCGTACTTTTGGTCTGGTACCCAATATCAGATTTGTCCACATTTTTACACATATGTGCACATGATATCTCAGCATAATCATATGAAGTTTCATGTTTCTGGCCTCACCACAATTGCTACAAAACCACATATTATGTAGTCTTGTCCCTGAACATAGCACAGAGTTCTGAGTACTTTTAAAACGTGACCAGAATTTTCATATTAACAAATTTCGCACAGTTCTGTCAGTCCTTTTCAAAAATATACTTTCTTGTGTTTTCAGAATATACAACACTGTCTGTCCCGCCCCCAAAGTTTTGGAGGGTCAAAGAGCAATCCCCGCCTCTTTCCTCTGGCAGGAGATTCTGTTGACAGTCGCATCTGCATATTCTTTTCAATCCAGGAAGCCCTTTGTCTCTCCCCATTGCAACAGGCCAAAATCTCCTCCCCTCTCCATTAACACCTGAATGGGAGTTCCTGGGGCAGAGAGGAAGGTGCCTTTTGTTTGGGGCACGCTGTGGAATTTGCTTTGAAGTTCTGTGGCTGGCATCAGAGGTTACTTTGAAACTCAATTTGTTTAAAATTGTCTTTGATAAAATAAACGTACGTTTTCAAAATAGGCAAACAGATCTCTAATTCCAGTCTTTTTAAACATAGAGATTACATAGTTGCAACCTATATTGTTTTGATAGCAAGTCACTTAATTTCAACCATGTGATTTTAACTGCACAAGTTAAGCTTCCCATGTAATTAACTGACAACTGTTACACAGGCAGCCATCGGTACTGCGCCCATTTCTGACAGATTTTACACTTTTTAATGTGGACATTCTTGTGATGGAATCTGCTTTTCCTGACATTGGGCCTCATTACACGGTAGGCGGTAAGGGTTTAGCAGTACCGGTAAGGGCACCGGTACCGGTAAACCCTTACCGCCTTACTACGAGTACCCTTTGCGGGACCCGACCTTAACGGCTGGTTTTATCAGCCGTTAAAGAAGGGTGCCGCAAAGGGACCTTGGTGCTAATTACGGTACCGCAATTTACGGTACCGTAATTAGCGTCTTCCCCATTCCCATTGAGCCCTATGGGGGCAAAAATGGCAATGGGGAAGTGCCTTGGTGAAGGGGAATTACCGCCCCCACTCACCTTGGAGTAGGTCGGAAATTCCGCCATCCACCAAGGCAGACACGGTAAAATACCGGCGGCAACCATGGCGCTAATAGCGCCATGGTTACCGCATACCGTGTAATGAGGCCCATTGTTTGCTTATGTGGATTCTTTAAATAAGGTGACGGGTAACACCCAGCAAGGATGTTGGATCTTTTCTGATGTTTGGGAACCATTATTTTGTAATTTCAGCAACCAAGGAAAAACGGATTTCAGAGCACTTCTGGGTGTCCTTGCAATAAAGCACTGCCTTTCATGTAGTTTCCATTTTCACTCTGTGGGCAGCCCAATGACAGGTTTTAGCAGTGTGGTCTCCTGTTCCACCACTGACACAGGCAAAGTAGATTGTCAGCCATTTTTCTGGTTTCACAGCGCAATTTTCATGGGTTTAGCGCACATAGGGCTTTTTGCGGCCATTTTGCTGGTTCTGGTGCTATCAGCACACAGTGATGTCGCAGGGCAGTGCCTAGTGGGTCAATACATCCCACAGGACTGTGACCAACGAAAAAGAGTTATGAAGGAAAAGAACTGTCATGAAGGGGAAAGACTGTGACAAAAGAGAAGGAAGGGCATTGATAAAGGATTGTGACGAGGAGATGTGATGAAGACAAAGGACTGCTTCCGAACACCACTTCTGTTCTCTCTCTCCATTGTAGCATTCTTTTTACCACAAGGTAACGTTTATGTGCCACAGCCAAAAACAACAAGATAGGTCATTTATTAAACCTTGTTGCATGCATACCAGTAAAGGGAAAAAGAGACGAATTACAATGTATCCTTGCACTAAGATGAAAGCTCATATACACAGGAATACTTGGGCAAAGTGGGCTTTACCAGCTTTTATCCAAAACTAAAAGGAGCTCTTACTGATACAGTGTAGAGTGGTCTTTCGTGCAACAGTTGCATTTTATCATTTAAGATGTTATTCTGTAAATGTTTAGCCCTTAGGATTCTATACGTATAACACAATCCATACAGGTCATAATAAAAACCATCATTACGATCAAATATACACCTAATAAATAGAATAAATAGGACCAGCTTTTACACAAAGGTAAAAAGGAGGATAACACGCCACAGATGTATCTAATGAAACATAGAACAGCATCCCCATGCTTAAGATTGGCGAATCTCAGCCATCCATCATTGTGGCATTAAAAGCGAGTCTTTGGCAAGTGATATATAAAGCAAACGTCATCTCCCGCCATATATGTTTCCACACGCGTTCTTATCACTCTGCACGTCAGTTCCAATGGCTAGCAGCACATTCCTTCGTGATGCATCCAGTGCTTCAGAGTACAGCAATAAGTGCTCTAAAGATTCCTTAAATGGACCACCACATAACCTACACTGAACGATGTCCCGCCCAATACGTTTGCTACTATCAAGGGCCGCCCGGAGATTGGACCTAATACGTATGTAGGTAGCTACAATATTATTGTAGGGGAATGCAGTCAAATAATCATGACCTCCCATGGAGGTCACGAAGTAGGCTACTTAATCTGCCGCAGAAGACGGCTAAATCTACCAAGGCCTGTGCAGTGTCCAGACCAGTGTATTCCCTTTTCAGACCACAACAATCTCCCTGTAGGCAGATTGAGTGGTGTTTCCCCCTAATATCAATCCAGCTGGGAACCGATAGGTATTCACGGCAAAAAGGCTAGCACGTTTGGTGAGCCAGCCATTTGCGTTCAAAAGGGTACCTTTGTTAGCTTGAGTGACCTTGGAATAAAGATTAAGGTAGGAAATCCTATGTACATTTTCCAGGGAATTCAACCTTTTCTCAAGTAAAATGTATTCAAAGAGAGTGGAAGAGGTGAGCCCAAGCAAAGGGTGAAAGCTGGTTCTTTCCAACAACACAACCCTCAGTAGAATACTCAGTGCCCAAATAACCACTGTGTACTGCAACAAGGGTCTGACTGACCTTAGCCTTGTACAGCTTTATCAGGCTAATCAAAGAGTAACTAGCCTGTGTTGGAGCAAATGACTTCAGGCCAGACGGGGCGGATCTAACCTTCCCTGTTCCAACTGAGGTTCCCAGAACAAATGGCTATTGAAAGGTATCCCAAAGTATTCATATTGCTGCACGCACTCTACCTCCAGGTGGCCCTTCCTGAGTTTCACTGGTCGGCTTGGTTTTGTCGTCTTGGGGATAAACAGCACAGACTCGGTCTTACTTAGGTTGATTTTCAGACCATTCTTTTCACAATAGTTGGTTAAACAGTCAAACAGCCCTAGAGGTGTTAAATCTAGCAAAATCAAGCCGTCTGCATCGTTGGCATACCCAAGCCAAGGGGTCTTCACCATGCCGAGCCTCGGTGGTGCCGATTTTTCATTCATCAGGGCAGATGGTAAATCGCTCAAGAACAAATTGAAAAACAGTGGCGCTAATATGCACCCCTGTTTGAGGCAAATACGAGCAGCAATAACTTTGTTTAATGTGCCCCCGTTATCCATTTTCACCCTTATGGTAGTATTGGAATAAAGGGATATTAGCATTCTTAGCAGCCCAGCCAGGATACCCAAGCTGGTGAGCTTGCTCCAGAGTTCATCAAGTGGAACTGCGTCTAATGCCGCTGAGAAGTCCACAAATACTGCATATAGACTGCTTTTGCGCACCTGTCAAGAATACTGCACTATATTCAGCATGGTTAAAAGGTCTGTGAGCGTGGCAGTGCCTTTTTGGAAGCCGGTTTGGAACTCTGGAACGATGTTCATATTATTGGCCCAAGCTTTCAGTTCTTCTCGAAGTACCGTACCAAAAGTCTTTGACAGGACATCAGACAGCAATAATAAGCGATCCTTTTTGGGATCTTGTTGGGGCCCTTCTTGTGTACTGAGAATGTGATGCTCTTCGCCCACGTTGGAGGGAGCGTGTTACGAGCGGAGATATCCAAAAATATTCTATACAGTTATACAGTAGGCCGCCCCACCATTCTAGATTGAACTTAAGGTGGTCATTACTGACACCCCCGCAACCCCTGCTCCCACATAATATCCCCAACAAAAATATCGCCTATGGCGAACCAAACGGCCATAACGGCGATATTTTTGTTGGGGATATTATGTAGTGATACCCTGGAGACCTAGATGTTTTTAATGACTTCACGATAATGCAAATATTAGACGCAGGCATAGCCTATATCCACTTACAAAAGAAGAAGCTATGTTGATTGTCTCTATAGGTCCTTGGCCTAAATTAAAGCACAAATATGTAGCTCACTCAGTCTTACTTATGTTAGATACCAATAAAGAAGGAAAGGAGATTCCTCGAACCAAGTCCCACATTTTTTTTCTTATTCCTACTTTTAATGGCCATAGTTAGTTTACACCATCTATCATGCCGTAATGTCCTCTTATGATTTCTCAGCCATGATCGATAATCACGTTTACGATCCATTATCAAATTAGCCATTTCTCCACTGCTGCCACATCTCTTTGCAATGTGCTTTCGGTCTCTATGCAGTTCTACTTTAGTCCTGCGTATGAACAGGTCAGGGCACCCCGCTTTACTTTTGTGGTTAGTACGTCGCGGTCCCTGAAGAGATATAGTGCTATTAAGGACTCTGGCTACCATCTCGGGATAGTCCACTTCCACAAAGTGCAGAGCTTCCGCGTTACTCTGTACAATATTAGATTCCAACACGGATTCTATTAGACTATGTCAGTGATTTGTTAGAGTGGACAGATTTGCAGTCCTTCATCTGGGTGTATTCCAGGTGATATGGTTTCCCGAAGCATTCACCTGAACGGGAAAACCATGTTGCGCCAGTATTTTCGGCATCGGACATCGGAGCATTCAGTGTGACTAACAAAGGGCAATGGTCACTCTCATCCCGATGAATGATGCACAGGTCAGCATCATCAGGGATCAAATTAGCGGATATACATAAATAATCTATAGATAATCTATAGTACTAGCTGAGCTAGTTGCACATTTGGAGGGATTTTAGGATTTAAATCTCCCATGATTACGTGTCCCCTTGGTTCGAAATGTCATCGTGTATATACAGTGCACTTATGGGTTGGCGCACTTCACTTCTAATTTGAATGCCGATGCACACACAACACACTTGTGCGTGTAAGCAGACACAGCAGGTCAGCAGAATAGACCATGCGAACCACCCATCCCTATACTACACTACACTTAACACTACCCCACATAATCAGAAATACTTACGTGGAATGAACTTGTATCCAGGTGTGATGGAAAAATGTTTGCCACTCTAAGTGACCTGACAATCAAGATGGACTGGCCTGTAGGGCGATAGGGAAATGCCCATCTGGCAAGAGTGGGACACTTTTCTGGGACATTGTGGACCACTTTGATGAGTTAAAACACTGTGCACCTTGTTGTTTTGATATATGATATGATATTTTATTTGTATCGGCGCTCATACACAAGTGTTTCAGAGCACAGCAAGGCAAGGGAAGGGAACAAGGCAGGACAAGACAACGATCTCACTAGGCCCTGTGACATTGAGAACACGCAAGTGCAGGGGAGTGGGAAGGGGGGAAATGCAAGGGAGAGGGGGAGAAAGTGGAAAGTGCTGAGCAAGGGATAAAAACACAACTGGTAGTAAGCCAGCAAGGTGGCAAGAGCAAGGTTTAAAGCGCAGACAAGGGGTGCCTGATAAGTGCAAGCAAGGTGGCTGTAGGGTTACAGATACAGACCCAAGTGCAGGGATTGCCAGGAGGTAGTGCGGGTGTGTGGCTGGGTGGGCAGGGACCTGGGTGGGAAATCAGAGGGTAACCACATGCACGCTGCCAAAGCAGCCAGAGCAGCAGGGGACCAATGGCATCTATTCACTGAGCACTGAAAACACTATTAGCTGTAAATATGACCGAATATGCGCATGCACGTGGTACTTCAATGGTTTGTGGAAAAGAGTAATGAAAAGTGATTTGCGATTGTGGGCCACTTTTAATGGGTCCCGGGGATGTTTTTGTCCCAATCCGACCCTGCTGGTAATGCGCCACATT